>NC_092044.1:109258724-109903558 GCF_003086295.3 Arachis hypogaea
TCTTGGGGCGAAACTTCGCTGGGATCTACCCTTCCTGATCTATGACCCTTTAAACCATTCCGACGATTTTAGCGCTTCCTCTCTAATCCGAGCTCTTTCTCGGACGTTTGGAAGTAGGTCGAGCTCCTCCCTTTGAATTTGGGAATTGGCCTCTTCATTGTAGAGGATCATTCTGGTGAATCCTTCTTCTATCTCCATTGGGATCATTGCCTTAATTCCCGTAAGTAAGTTCGAAGGGTGACTCTCCTTGGTGGGGTTTTAGACTGAGTTGTTGATTATGGAAACCATCCATCCTTGATCCTGACTTGATATGTTAACTTTTCTTCTTCTGAGATGATGATTTCAATGTTTTTAATGAGCTTTTTGTTTCCCTAGTTTGATGCTGCTATTTTAAGTGCATTTCTCGCGCATTCCGTTCTCGAGGTATATGTTGGACCTCATATTTCCCAATCTGTCCGAGCTATTCTCTTGTTTTGCCAGATACTTCTTCATGGTAAGGTCCTTAGTTTGGTAGTTCCCTTCTATTTGTGAGGTAACTACTTGTGAATCGCTGAAGATGGTAAGCTGTTGAACTCCACTTCCTTAGCCAGCCTCAAACCAGCTAGTAATGCTCGTATCAGCCTGATTATTTGAAGTAGGAAACTCAAACTTTAGTGAGAGTTCGATTTGGTTCCCTGATCGCTTTCTATTATCACACCTGCGCCACTCCCGGTTTTGTTTGAAGAGTTGTCCACGTAGAGATTCCATTTTGTAGGAGTTCCCGGGGGTATCAGTGTACTCGGCAATGAAGTCGGCCAGATACTGTGATTTGATGGCTGTCTGAGCTTCATATTGAAGATCGAATTCGGATAATTCAACTGCCCACTGTAGGATTCTTCTAGCTAAGTCTGTCTTTTGTAGAATGCCCTTTTATGGGTTGGTTGGTCCGAACCTTGATAGTGTGAGCTTGAAAGTATGGGTGGAGTCGTCGAGAAGTGAGTATGAGAGCGTAGGCGAACTTTTCTATCTTTTGATAGTTTAGTTCGGCCCCTTGTAGAGCTTGCTGATGAAGTAGATGGGTTGTTGTCCACTTTCGTCTTCTCTGACTAGTGCTGAGGCTATTGCCCGACTTCCCACTGCGAGGTATAATATGAGTGCTTCTCTTTCCCGTGGTCGAGTAAGAATGGATGGTTGCCCCAAGAATTTTTTAAATCTTGGAATGCTTGCTCGCACTCTGATGTCCATTCAACCTCTTTCTCTTCATTAATGTTGCGTAAAAGGGAGAGATCTTATGGCTGACCCAGCTAGAAACCTAGACAGGGCTGCCAGTCTTCCGTTGAGCTGTTATACCTCTTTGACACAGCTCGGACTTTTCATGTCGAGTATAGCCCCGCATTTATCTGGGTTCGCCTCGATTCCTCTTTGTGTGAGCATGAAGCCAAGAATTTTCCAGCCTCTACCTCGAGGTGCACTTTGTGGGATTGAGTCGCATACCATGCTTTCTTATGGTGTCGAACACTTTGGTGAGGTCGAACAACAATAATTCCTCATTTTGTGTTTTTATCAGAATGTCATCTACGTAAATCTCCATGAGTTTCCCGATATGGTCAGCAAATACTTTGTTCATCAGTCTTTGGTAGGTAGCTCCTGTGTTCTTTAGTCCAAAGGGCATAACTATATAGTAATATTTCGCCTTTGGGATTAGGAATGAGGTATTCTCTTGATTAGGTGGGTACATCGGGATTTGGTTGTATCCTAAGTAGGCATCCATGAAGGAAAGGTACTTATATCCGGAAGAGGCATCCAATAGAGTATCTATGTTTGGGAGCGGGTTGGGATCTTTTGGTAGGCCTTATTGAGGTCGGTGTAGTCAGTGTACATTCTCCACTTGCCATTTGACTTCTTCACCAAGACAATGTTGGCTAGCATAATGGGTATTTGATCTCTCTTATGAACCTGCTCCAGTAAAGCTTGCACTTGCTCTTCCACAGCTTGGGATCTTTCTGGTCTGAACTTTTGATGTTTCTGTTGCACGGGCCGAGATCGAGGTATACTGCCAGCTTATGGCACATTAGCTCGGATCTATGCCGGGCATGTCTGCTGCTTCCATGCGAAGAGGTCGGTATTATCCTTTAGGAATTGTATCAGTAGCTCCTTTAAGTCTCCTTTCAAAGTTGCCCCTATGTTTATTGTTTTATACCGAGTATCCTCGATCTGGACTTCTTCGGTCTCACCTTCGGGTTGTGGACAAAGTTCTTCGCGAGCTCGAACTCCCCCTAGTTCGATGGTGTTAATTTCTTTCCCGCCGGGGTTTCCTTTAAGGTTCATACTTTCGTTGTAACAGCGTCGCACGAGCTTTTGATCTCCTTTTGCTGTGGCGATCCCTTCTGGAGTTGGGAACTTCATGCATAGATGTGGAGTGGAGACTACCACGGCGAGCTGGTTCAATGTTGTCCGACCTATAAGGGCGTTATAAGCTGAGCTCACGTCGACTACAATGTAGTCTATGCTTAGTGTGCTTGACCGGGTTCCTTTTCCAAAAGTTGTATGCAGAGAGATGTATCCTAGTGGTTGAATTGGGGTGTCCCCTAGTCTGAACAAGCTATTTGGGTACGCTCTGAGCTGTTTCTCTTGTAGACCGAGCTTGTCGAAGGCGGTTTTGAACAAGATGTCTACGGAGCTCCCTTGGTCTACCAATGTTCGGTGGAGATTTGCATTGGCCAGTATGATGGTGATGACCATGGATCGTCATGCCCGAAATGATGCCTGTTGCGTCCTCTTGGGTAAAGGTAATAGTGGGAGGTCGGGTGACCTACCCCCTTCTCTGACATGATATACTCTTTAAGGTGTCTTTTGCGAGATGGTTTAGAGATCCCTCCTCCTGCGAATCCTCTGTTTATCATATGAACATGTCTCTCGGGGTGTGAGGTGGGCGTTCAACTCGTCCGACCTCTTCATCTCTTCTTCTTTTTCTCGTTCCTCTGCTTTATTGCTAGGTACCGATCTAGTCGCCATTCTCTTGCCAATTTCTCTATGACATTCTTAAGGTCGAAGCACTCGTTGGTAGAATGTTCGTAGATTCGGTGGTATTCACAGTACTTCGTCTGATTTTCCCCTCCTCTTTTGTGTTTGATTGTGCGAGGTGGTGGGATCTTCTCTGTGTTGCATATCTCCCTGTATACATCTACAAGGGATACTCTTAGCGAAGTGTAGTTGTGGTATTTTCTAAGTTTTTCAGTAGGCTGGTCCTTTTTTCCTGGACTCTTTGTCTTTGTCCCGAGGAGGGTAAGAGAATCCAGATTTTGAATTTTCTCCCAGTCGAGAGTTCTCCTCCATGTTGATATACTTCTTTGCCCGTTCTTGTACCTCGTTCAGAGTTGTTGGATGCTTTTTTGATATGGAGTGGCTAAAGGGTCCTTTTCGTAGACCATTGATGAGACCCATGATGGCTGCTTCTGTTGGCAGACTTTGTATGCTCAGACATGTCTTGTTGAATTTATCCATGTAGTTGCGGAGCCTTTATTGATCTCCTTGCTTGATCCCTAATAGGCTCGGGGAGTGTTTGGCTTTGTCTTTTTGGATGGAGAATCTGGTTAGGAACTTTTTGGCGAGATCATCAAAGCTTACTATTGATCTTGGCGGCAGACTGTCAAACCACTTTATTGCCGTTTTGGTCAGAGTAGTTGGGAATGCTTTGCATCGAATGGCGTCTGAGGCATCAGTAAGATACATCCTGCTTCTGAAATTGCTGAGATGATGGCTTGGATCAGATGTACCGTCGTAGGGGGTCATGTCAGGAGCTTTGAAGTCCTTTGGGACTTTTGTTTTCATGATCTCTTTGGTGAATAGATATCGGTCCTTGTGCGAGCTATCTTCCTGATTGGATCGAATGGTTTTGGATTTGAGATCGGCCTCGAGCTTTAGGAGCTTGTCCTCTAGCTCTCGGTGTCGTCTTGTTTCCCTCTGAAGGTCTCTTTCGGCTTTGCGCTGGTGTTCGGCTTTTTGTTCGAGCTGTTTGAGACGGTCTTGCTGTTCTCGGAGGGCATCTAGAATTTTTGTATTTGGAGAATGTGTGTCTGTGTTTGGTTGAGATGTATCTTTCGGTGTGATGTCCGTGTTCTTATGTGGCATCCTATTTTCCAAATCAGAATCGTGGTCATTGTCAAGGTTGTCCGCCGTGATCATGGGATGACTTCTAGGTTCCACGGCAACGGTGCTAATGTTCCGAGGGTTACCTGAAATTATAGGTCGATCTCAGACGAGATTTGCGGTGGCGGCCAGAGCTGTTGCGTCCGATTTGTTGGATCTGGTGGCCGGAGCTATCGTGTTCGACTTGTTGGATTTGGCGGTGCTGCTGATCCTTCGTCACCGGAGGGTGGTGGTACCTGCAGGAGACTCCGATGCTTAAGTTAGCACATGCTTTAGGTAGGATTTTGTGTAGAATCAGAGAGTGAGTCATACCTGAGTGTTCCAATGTATTTATAGTAGTGAGGGGTGACATTTCTTTCGAGATAAGTTAGTTATCTTATCTTATCTTTGAGTGAAGTCATCTTATCTTTAAGGGAAACTGCCCTTATCTTTCTAGACTTTGGCTGCCTTTAGATTTGGGTTGTGTTCCTTTGTTTGGGCCTGCTTTGGGCTCCTCTGCGATTTGGCCAAACTCTTTGAGAAGAGGTCGGTGGCGACCCAACCTGAAGAGGTCGGTCGTTTAGTCTTTCTCCAGCTCGGCTCGCCTTATTTGTTTGGGCCTCTATGGTGATTTTGGCCGAGCTCTTTAGAAAGAGGTCGGTGACGACCAACCTTATAAGAGGTCGGCCGTTTCTTGTTTTCGTTTGACCTGGATTGTCTAGCTCAACCCAGAGTATGAACACTAACCATCACCCAATTTCCAGGTCCAAATCATCCTTATGGCCCTCCAATTGAGGATCCGTTAGCAGTCACGTATTCGTCTCGGAATTCTCTATAAAACAGACCCAACAATTTGGTAAGAAAAATCTAATTTTGTGGCCAGTTCTCCCTTTTCAGTTTTGTGATTTGAGTCTTTGGTATTGAGAGATTTTATAATTTTGATGGTCTAAGAGTACTTTAGCGGTAGATAAGTATAAGGTTTTGTCTAATTAATCTCTGGGTAAGATAAGAAAACTCTAAACACTTGCAGTTATTCAATTATGTGAACCCTAGTTATTAATTTGGTGAATTTCATGAAAATAGATTGAATTGTGTTGAATTTGGTGTTGAATTGGCAAATTAGAGCTTATTGGAATTGATTCGGAGTCTTGGAAGCTTGATGTTAGGTGCTTCCACATTGTGGAGGAATCGGCCAAGGTATGGTTTTAGTTTCTCATAGTTAATATATAATGTTGCGTGAAAATTTTGGTTAGATGACTATAGGATAAGCTTGAATGTGTTGAGTTGTTGAACTTGATGGATTATATGTATGTACCTATGAGTGTGATGAGTTGTGTAGGTAAAGTGTATATATAAAGTTGATGCATGATATGTATGATGGAGTTAATGTATATATATGATGTGATATGAATTATAAAGTGTGTGAATTATACGAAAAATTGTTGATAATAATGATGTGATATGAGTCTTGATGATGGTTGGTGAGGTTGTGATACAGAATCTGTTTAATGATGAGAATTATGAGTTTGAGCAATGAATATGGAGATGTGGTGCTATGAATTATTAATGAACTATGTTGTTGTTGGCTATTAATTGTGGGGAAAATTGATAAAATTGAGTATTGAGAGATTGTGGAAGGAATGAAATGGTTAGGTAATTTATTTGAGTGTATTTGAAGTTGTTTTAAGGTGTAAACTTTGGTTTTGAAATTGAGAGTTTGAAAAATAGAGGTTTTGAACTCTTTTGGAAAAAAAAGATTTTTAACGAATTTCGACGGATCATAACTTGACTCTCAAGTTTTGGATTTGAATGAAATTTATTTCAAATTAAAGATAATCTCAAGAGCTTCAAAACGATTTAAATTTTTTGAAAACCGGAGTTTTGTAGGGAAAGTTATGAACGTCGAAAGTTAGGTGTATAAAACTAATTTTTAATGACTTAACAGCTTTTGGAGCAAAATGGAGTTTCGCATACACGACTTGCATGTACGACGCGAGCTATGCTCATTGTTTTGTAATCTCGCATACGCGGGACAAGCCCTGTGTACGCGGAATCCAATTTTGAAAACTCACGTATGTGAGAGTACGCACATGACGCGAGCCCCCATTGTTTAAGCAAAAATGAGGTTTTGAATGTTTTGTTAGTCCTCTATCTTTCGAAACCTCTTTTACACTTGTTTAAAGTCCGTTAGTGAGTCTTTAAGTATTAGAACAGTGATGAGTCTGTTAAATAATTTGAGGAGATACTTGGGAGGGTTTTGTAAAGTGTTATCTGAATTAATAAGGCGATGGTAATGTTGAATAAGAAGTAAATAATGAAGATAATTATAATAGTAATGAAATGTGGTTGAGTTGAGAGGTGTTTGATGATGAGGTTGGCTATGAGAAAGAAGAATAAAGAGAACTGAGTTAATTATGAACTTTAAATGAGATATGATGAGATCGATTGAGATATATGTGACCGGGCAAGATGCAGTGGCATTGTCCACTTGCTCTGGGTACGAAATAAGGAAGAAGAATGATTGAAAGTGATTATGAAGACAATGATTATGAATGTGAAGTGTGACTGTATGTTCTTCTTTGTTTTGTTGCATCGTTTTTTCTGTGTTGTAAAGTGTGCCAAATACTATATCCATTGAGTGTGTCGGACACTATATCCCAAGAGTGTGGCGGGCACTATATCCTAAGAGTGTGGGAGCACTTTAAGTTAGATAACCAGGAATTACTAACCAACATTCTAATTCAAGCATTCTTCTTATCTTAGCTAACTGTAAAGATAAGATAACAAGATAAATTATATAAAGGGAAGGGTAGAGCTCCCCCAGGTATGTTACACACACACACACACATATCTAAATCCCTGCCTCTTAGACCCATTTTAACTTGAGTGTGAAGTATCTTTGCAGATACCACCCCCTGCCGCTGCAAAGGTCCAATCGCATCATCACCATAACCAGCGAGTCCCTGATCCTTTTATCAACCCGTACCAGCAAAGTCTTATACATTGGCACCGTCCGTGGAGACTTGCAAAACCTTGGTAGCATGAAGGATGAACATGAAGAGCGACATTTTAAATCACCACCACGAACCAAACCTACCAACTCTCCCACCCCCAACGCATGGACCATGGAAGGACAACTATCCCTCAACTCATGGGAAGGTAACCAGTGTCGTCCATGCCCAGCCAATCCACAGCGGTCAATAGCTGTGAGGAGATGATCGCCGATCTCGCAAAGGCAAAACAATCGATGGCTTGGGATAACATGCGAACTGGATAATTCAGGAGCTCCATCATCAGATGCAGACCCTAGAAGACTAGGCCACCTCTAAAGAATAGTATCAATGGGAGCGCACGAGTGAGGCGGTCTCCTGGACCATGTTGTGACGAGAGCAAAGGAATGAGAGGTAGCTAAACCGACATCACGCTAGACACCAGAACCGCAGCAGATATCATAAACTTGAATGCCACTGTGGTGGTGATGAAAGGAGACACCAAAGAAGTGAACACATGATAATAGGGACTACTCCATTCACCGAAAAAAATCCTAAAGGCCAAGCTGCTAAAAGGTTTTGACAAACCAATTAACATGAAGTACGATAGCACTAAAGATCCTCAAGAGCACTTAATGGCCTTCGAGGTCAGGACGAACCTAGCGGGAACAGCCCATGCAGTTCGGTGCAGAGCCTTTTCGGTGACACTGGCTGGCCCAACTGTCAAGTGATTTAATGCTCTTTCGAAAAGCTCAATATCCTGTTTTGACGATATCTTTAAAAAATTTATGGCACAGTTTACCACACAAATCACAAAGGCAAAACACCTAATCAACTTGCTCAGAATCACCCAACTACTGGACAAACCCACAAGAAAATACCTAGATAGGTTCAACAATGAGTTCTTGGAAGTTGACGGGCTAACAAACTCAGTGGCCAATTCGTGCCTGACTAACGGGCTAATGAACGAAGATTTTCGGAAGCACCTCACAACCAAATTGGATTGGACTATGTAGGAGATTCAAAATGTAGCAAGAGAATACATAAACAACGAAGAAGTGAGCCAAGTCGTGGCAGCCAATAAACGGCATCACAGGCACACGGCCTCACGGAATAAGCCGATGCCCAAAGAAGCCCCAAAAGAACATCTTGAAACCACCGCCCCCAGTCGGCCGCCTAGAGTGCGAAAATTCACGAACTATACCCCCTCTGTCGGCCTTGGTCATCGAAATCCACCACTAGATAGTTGAGTAGGGTATCCTTCCAAAGGCCAGACAACTGAAAAGGCACACAGGCGGCAACATAAGCCTATAATGTGACTATCATAGGGGATACGGGAACAGAACTCAAGATTGCTTTGACCTTAAAGATGCTGTTGAACAAGCCATTCGGGACGAAAAACTCCTCGAGTTCGCTAAAATAATTTGATAACCCAAGAGTATTAAAAGGGAAAAGTCACCAGAACGGAAAGGCCAGTACATTACGAAAGCCCAGATGTTGACCCGACCATAATAGTAAACGTCATCATGAGGAAAGATGCATCTGAAAAATCCAAATCCGCATTAAAAAATGATCTCCAAGTGCTAGTTGTAAAAGACGAAAAAAGGGCCTCCTCTGTCTCACTGATAATAACGTTCTCCTCCGATGACTGCACATCAAAGGAAGCCGCCGCTTCGTCATTTCAGCTAGAGTTAGGACTGGACTGGTAAAGTGCATATTGGTGGACACAAGAGTCGACTCCAACATCTTCTTCAGGGGAGCCTTTGACAAGTTAGGATTCCAAAATGAAAACCTACAAAGTCACCGTAATAGAGTAATCAAACTCGAAGACAATTTTCTCAAACCAGACGGTTCCATAATGTTACCAATCACTATCAAACCGACATCCAGAAAAAACCATACTCTCCGAGTTTATGGTTCTAAAGGACTCTACGACTTATAATATCATGCTTAGGAGGAAGACAATAAACGACCACTCTGCCACCATATTCACCAAATTCTTTATCATGAAGTTCCAAAAAGATGATGGCATCCTAAAAATCATACATGGCGACAGGGAGGTCGCGGTAGAGTGCAACAACACAAGCCTAGCTCTCTAGAAATGAGCTCGTGACGCGACATGAATTTTCTTAGCTGACCTAGATGCTTGATAAGATGATCAACCCCGACCAAAGCCAGAAGGAGACATGGATAAACTACAAATAGGACAACCAAGGATGAGTTCACCTTCATAAACAAGAATCTTCCCTCCGACCTAATAAGGGAACTTATGGAATTACTAAAGGAGCATAGAGATTTGCTCACCTTTACTGCTACCGATATGTCAGGAATAAATCTAGGCCTGATGTCTCATAAACTAGCCATAGACCCCAAAGCTAAGCCGGTAGCCCAAAGAAGAAGGAAAATCTCCTCGGACCGAGCAAATGAAATTAAAAAAAAAAAAACAAGTCAAGAGCCTACTCGAAGCTAGCTTCATCCAGGAACTATCCTACGCGACGTGGCTGGAAAAAGTCGTGATGCTAAGAAAAGCAAACGAAAAGTTGCAACTGTGCATCAATTACACAAACTTGAACAAAGCTTGTCCAAAAGACGCCTTTCCCCAACCCAACATCGATGGCCTGGTGGATGCCGCCTCTGAACACCAGAGCCTCAGTTTAATGGATGCATACTTAGAGTACAACCAAATACCCATGCACAAGTCAGATGAGGAAAAAACCACATTCACAACCCCCGAGGGAACATACTGTTATACAGTCATACCGTTCGGACCAAAGAACATGGGTGCCACATACCAAAGACTAGACACAAATATCTTCAAAAACCTTTTAGGAACAAAAACGGAGGACTACATAGACGACATGCTAGCCAAAATAGAAACGAGTGAAGAGCTTATTGACGACCTTAGACTCAAACTTAGAACTCTGGAGAAACATCGGATGCGGCTCAACCTGGCAAAGTGCACATTTGGGATGGAGGCGGAGAAATTCTTGGGCTTCATGATCACACAATGAGGAGTGGAGTTCAACATAGAAAAATGTCAAGCTATCTTCGAAAAGAATAGCCCAGCGAACCTCAGGACCATCCAAAGGCTGACCGGACGACTAGCCACCCTCTCCCGCTTCCTCGACGCCTCAGCTCAGAAGGCGCTGTGATGCGTGAGCATCTTTCTTATCTTATCCTAGTGAATTTGCATCTAAATTATTGAGTATAATAAAGAATTAATTATCTTTTAGCCAATATGGATGCTACTTTGAGTCTTTTACAATTTTGTTTACTTTAGGTAGTATTCGGCAGAATTTGATGGAATTTCTACAGTACAAGAATCAAAAGAGATGGCAGCGAGGAGCGACGCGTACGCGTGACTGACGTGTACACGTGATTTGGAGCTTTCCACGGAGACGCGTGCTCGTGACTGACGCGGATGCGTGATTTGAAGAATTTCACAGCGACGCGTACGCGTGACAGAGCGTACGCCTGACATGCGCCACATGCAGAAAACACTGGGGGTGATTTTTGGGCCCCATTTTAGCACCCAAATTAGGCGCGGATCCAGTGAAGTCAAGTGGTCCCCACGTTACAAGACGCGGAGTAGTTAGTTAATTCTGATTTAAATTCAAATTTGATTTTAAAATAGGAAAAGATATTATTTTAATTTTAAAAATAGATTTTAAATTAATTAGGATTAGTTATAAAAAGGGGAGACTTCTCTTCTATTAGGAGATTCCATCAGGGGGATTCCATTAGGGAATTCTATACAAATTTATATTCCACATTCCATGAGCAACTAATCCTCCGTTGTTAAGGTTAGGAGCTCTGTCTATTTGTATGGATTGATTCATTTGATCTTTCTAATTTAATTCATGTTTTAATTTATATTTCAATAATTGTTTTCGTTCTTTATTTTATGAATTTGGGTGGAACGGAAGTATGACACTCTTTCTATTTGAGTTCTTGTAAAACTTGGAAAAGCTCTTTACTTGAACAACAGTTTGAAAACATATTATCCTGAATTTCTAATTTTTTGTATTTAACGGGATACGTGACATATAATTCCCTTATTTTTGGATAATTAGGATTCTTGTGGCATATAAACTGGAACTTGATCATCACTCTCTAATTGGAATTAATTGACCAAGGAATTAGCAGTTGATAAATTTTAGAGGAGACTAGGAAGGTCTAAGGAATTAGGGTCTAGTCACACATAGTTTGCCATGAATTAAATCTTACATGATTAAAATAGTTAGTAAGAAAAATAAATCCGGAAAAATAGATAACTCTGAAGCCTTAACTGTTTTCTCAATATTTTATTCCCAACTTATTTATTTTTCCTTTTGATATTCTGAGTTCGAACTTAAACCTTTTAAATATCTCAAAACCCTTTTCTGCTTGCCTAACTAAGCCACTCAATCAATCATTGTTGCTTGATCCATCAATCCTCGTGGGATCGACCCTTACTCACGTAAGGTATTACTTGGTACGACCCGGTGCACTTGCCGGTTAGTTTGTAGGTTATAAAATACCGCACCAATTTTTTGACGCCGTTGCTAGGGATTGACTGTGATTAACATCTATCAGTTGTTTGATTGCTTAGATTAGGCCTTTTAGTTTTAATTTTATTTAAATTGTATAAAAAAAATTTTCGAAAAAAAATTTAATAAATAAATAGCACCAATATTTTTTTAATTTCTGAAATTAAGTTTGTTGTTTCCTAGTTAGTTTTATTTTGATTTTTCTTATTTTAATTCTTAGAATTCTATTCTTTCTTCTTTACTTTCCTGTTTACCACATGGTGTGTTTAATCCTTTTTGGTGTTTTGTAGTGAGAAAAATAATGGAGAGAGATCACATAGGTTACTACTTACACCCGAGTAGTGATTCATATTATTGTGGATGGGGGAACTACCCAAATTTTGGTTGGCAAAGTCAAAATCAAAGAAACTTTAGTGCTCCATGTTCCAACTATCAAGAATCACCATCTCCATATCCATACCAAGAACCACTATCTCTCTATCCATATCAAGAACTATCATCTTTCTACCCATATCAAGAGCCACCATCTCCCTATTCATACCAAGAGCCATCCTCTTTTTACACTTATCAAGAACCATCATCTCCTTCTTATTCATATCAAGAGCCATCATTTCCTTATTCATCTCAAATACCATCAGATCTTGAGCTTCTCATGAAAGAATTCTTACATGATATAAAGACGAGTGTCAAAAATGTAGAGAAACATGTGCAGTCAATTATCAAGTCACAGGAAGAGGAGCAAGCAAATTCCTTCCCAAGAGATATAATGCAAGATCCTATGGAAGAAAGTGAGGAAATCAATCAAAGGAGTTTATACTCCAGTGAACTAGAGAACTTTCCATCCTCACACATGGAAGAAAAAGAAGATGCAAAAGCAAAGGAGGAAGATGCACCCACAAAGGAGGAAGATGCACAACCTCCCATGCCTTTGGTAAACAATGAAGAATAGATTGAATTAGAAGACAGCTACCAAGAGGAAGATGTTGAAATTGAGGAAGCTTGCAAAGAAGTGGAAAAATTCAAACAAGAACACAAGGGAGTGGAGCTTGCAAGACCTTTTCCAAAGCCATCACCATCCAATACAACATTCAAGTGGGTAAAATTCCTATCCTTAACCCTTACTTTCCCACTTGAATACGGGCTACTGGAGATGGATGGTCAACTTAGAGCTCTTTGTGGCATTAAGAGTAAGAGGAAGATGCTTAGTGGAAAGAGTTGTCAAGCAATGTTCAATATGGTTGCATGCTCCAAATTGAAGTGCAAGGATTGGTGTAGAGCTCAGTTGAATGGGTCTAGAAGGTTGTTTGGATGTCTCTGTGAGAATTCAGATTGCTTGCCACCCGGTGGGAACAATGGTGATCCACAAGAAGACGGATGTAAAAGCAAGGTTTGGGACCTTGGAATTCGTTCCCACAATCAACACTCTTGGGGCCTTGTCACTTGCTTCAACTTGCTCGAAGGCGTTATGCACCTAGTTTGGAATCCCGGTGGCCATTGGAAGTGCAAACATTGGTGGAGATTCCTAGATCAGTACAAGCACAAGCCACCATGACAAGGAGCTCACCACATGTCCAACTTAAGGACTTTAACTAAAAGTGCTTGGTGGGAGATAACCCACTATGGTATGATCATTCCTTTTCATTCTTAGTTGTTTTTTGTAGTAGTAGTTTTCTTAGTTATTTGATTTTTATTGAGTTCTTACTAATTTTCTGATCATGTAGCTATTTTAGAACAGGAACCGGAAAAAAAAAGAGAGCACATGACGCGCAAGCGTCGCTGACGCGTACGCGTCATATGCATGTGCGTGAAAAATAAAATCTGACAGAGAGTTGAGTGGGAGTAGCGCTGGAAGCATGCTGGCAGCACAAGCCGCATCATGCGTACGCGTAACCCACGCGTGCACGTCGTTTGCACTTTTCACCTTCCACGCGTGCGCGTCAGTGACGCGTACACGTGACCATGAAATTTGACGTAAATATGTGTTTGGGCAGAAACTTGTACTGGTTTTGGGCTGGAAGTATGCTAGACGCACAAATTTGACCATGCGGACGTGTCCCTGACGCGTGCGTGTCATTTGCATAGATGGCCATCCACGCGTGCGCGTGCATGATGCGCACGTGTCGTATGAAATATTGGTGCCCAAGCCACGCGAACAGAGAGTTGTGCGTGCGCGCGGTTGGCTTCGCGCAAATCACACAAAACCGAGGGCACGCGGACGCGTGCCTGACGCTTACGCATCATTAAGAAAATTTTGCGCCCCACGCGTACGCGTGCTGCACGGGTACGCGTCGCCTGCGTCGCACAATTATACTAGTTCGCCGCCCAGTTTTAATTTTCTCTCTCTCTCCCAATCCTAATTCTCTCTTGTTCCTTTATCCTTTTATTCTTCTTTCAACTTATTATTTGTTTTTGTTTTCAGATTTTCTTTGCTTGAGGACAAGCAAACATTTAAGTTTGGTGTTGACGCTTTGCTTAAAGCTTTTCTGTTTATTCCTATTGCACCAAAAGGGAGGCGAATCATCTTCACGGAGGAGCACAACCTGAAGAATAAAGCGACCGCTAGGATAACTAAGGTGGTTGAGTTCCTTTCATATTTTTTATTCCTCCTCTCTTTTTCTATGTTATGTTCCGGTTTTCTGCTATTTTGCGTTGTTTGTTGCATGATCCTTTATTAGTGAGAATTCTAGGTCTAGTTTAGTTTTCTCTTAAATGCTTTAATTCTGAAAAGATGTCTCATGTATTACCCACTGAGCTTGAATTCAAATAAAAAATACAGAAGTGATGTATTGCATGAGAAATTGAGTTAATTTTAAAAGTAGTCTTATTTACTTAAATGTGGTGGTATTTTTTGTAATTCTGAATGCATGACATGAACAGTGCATATTTTTTATAGTGAAGTATACGAATGTTAAAATTGTTGGCTCTTAAAAGAATGATGAAAGAAGAGAAATGTTATTGATAATAAAAATGATTCTTGAAGCAAGAAAAAGCAGTGAAAAACACAAAGCTTGTGAAAAAAAATAATAAAAAAAGAAAAAACTAGCAGAAAAAGCCAATAACCCTTTAAACTAAAAGGCAAAGGGTAACAAGGATCCAAGACTTTGAGCACTAATGGATAGGAGGCCCCAAAAGAATAAAATCCTGGCCTAAGCGGCTAATCAAGCTGTCCCTAACCATGTGCTTGTGGCGTGAAGGTGTCAAGTGAAAAGCTTGAGACTGAGCGGTTAAAGTCGTGATCCAAAGGAAAAAGAGTGTGCTTAAGAACTCTGGACACCTCTAACTGGGTACTCTAGCAAAGCTGAGTCACAATCTGAAAAGGTTCACCCAGTTATGTGTCTGTGGCATTTATGTATCTGGTGGTAATACTGGAAAAACAAAATGCTTAGGGTCACGGCCAAGACTCATAAAGTAGCTGTGTTCAAGAATCAACATATTGAACTAGGAGAATCAATAACACTATCTGAATTCTGAGTTCCTATGGATGCCAATCATTCTGAACTTCAAAGGATAAAGTGAAATGCCAAAACTATTCAGGATTGTAGTTGTAAACCCCACTATAAGAAGAGACATGAGCTTAATCGAACTCTCATTCTCATGCAAATTCACATCCTAAGCTTATATTAGTTTTGGTTGCTTGAGGACAAGCAACAGTTGAAGTTTGGTGTTGTGATACGTGAGCATCTTTCCTATCTTTTCCTAGTGAATTTGCATCTAAATTGTTGAGTTTAATAAAGAATTAATTATCTTTTAGCCAATATGGATGCTACTTTGAGTCTTTTGCAATTTTGTTTATTTTAGGTAGCATTCGGCGGAATTCGATGGAGTTTCTGCAGCACAAGAATCAAAGGAGATGGTAGCGAGGAGCGACGCGTATGCATGACTGACGCGTAAGCGTGATTTAGAGCTTTCCACAGCGACGCGTGCGCGTGACCGACACGTCCGCGTGACTTGCGAAAAAGACCATCGACGCGTATGCGTGACTGACGCGTACGCGTGACATGGGCCACATGCAAAAAACGCAGAAAATGCTCGTGGGTGATTTCTGGGCACCATTTTTGCACCTAAGTTAGGCGTGGATCCAGTGAAGCCAAGTGGTCCCCACGTTACAAGATGCAGAGTAGTTAGTTAATTCTGATTTAAATTCAAATTTGATTTTAAAATAGGAAAAGATATTATTTTAATTTTAAAAATTAGATTTTAAATTAATTAGGATTAGTTATAAAAAGGGGAGACTTTTCTTCTATTAGGATATTCCATCAGGGGGATTCCATTAGGAAATTCTATACAAATTTACATTCCACATTTCATGAGCAACTAATCCTCCATTGTTAAGGTTGGGAGCTCTGAGTATTTTTATGGAATGATTCATTTGATATTTCTAATTTAATTCATGTCTTGATTTATATTTCAATAATTGTTTTCGTTATTTATTTTACTAATTTGGGTGGAACGGAAGTATGACCCTCTTTCTATTTGAGTTCTTGTAAAACTTGGAAAAGCTCTTTACTTGAACAACAGCTTGAAAACATATTATCCTGAATTTCTAACTGTTTGTATTTAACGGGATACGTGACATATAATCCCCTTATTTTTGGATAATTAGGATTCTTGTGGCATATAAACTAGAACTTGATCATCACCCTCTAATTAGAATTAATTGACCAAGGAATTGGCAGTTGATAAATTTTAGAGGAGACTAGGAAGGTCTAAGGAATTAGGGTCTAGTCACACATACTTTGTCATGAATTAAATCTTACATGATTAAAATAGTTAATAAGAAAAATAAATCCAAAAAAATAGATAACTCTGAAGCCTTAACTGTTTTCTTAATAATTTATTCCCAACTTATTTATTTTTCCTTTTGATATTCTGAGTTCGAACTTAAACCTTTTGAATATCTCAAAATCCTTTTCTGCTTGCCTAACTAAGCCAATCAATCAATCATTGTTACTTGATCCATCAATTCTCGTGGGATCAACCCTTACTCACGTAAGGTACTACTTGGTACGACCTGGTGCACTTGCCGGTTAGTTTGTGGGTTATAAAATACCGTACCAAGTTTTTGGCACCGTTGCCGGGGATTGACTGTGATTAACAACTATCAGTGGCAAACCCGAATGGGAATGAGCATCAAAAGAGAGTACTTGGCTCTTACTCTACTCCTACTGCAGATCTTTATGGCAAAAGTATTGTGGTGCCTCCTATAGATGCGAACAACTTTGAGTTGAAGCCACAACTAGTCACACTGGTGCAACAAAACTGCCAGTATCACGGTCTTCCCCACGAAGACCGAAATTAATTTTTTTATAATTTTCTGCAAATATGTGATACTGTGAAGACAAATAGAGTGAACCCAGAGGTGTACAAACTTATGTTCTTCCCGTTTGCTCTGAGGGATGGAGCAAAGCTATGGCTAGATTCTCAACCCAAGGAGAGTTTGGATACTTGGAACAAGGTGGTTACGGAGTTTCTCACTAAATTTTTCCCACCAAAGAAGCTGACTAAGCTTAGGGTGGAGGTTTAGAACTTCAGATAGAAGGATGGTAAAACTCTATATGAAGCTTGGGAGAGATACAAGTTACTGACTAGGCAATGCCCTCCAGACATGTTCTCCAAATGGACACAACTAGACATCTTTTATGAAGGTTTGGGTGAAATGTCCAAGACGTGCTTAGATAATTCTGCAGGAGGTTCACTGCACAAGAAGAAGACACTAGAGGAGACTATTGAGCTGATTGAATTGGTTGCAAGCAACCAATATTTATACTCATCTAACAAGAATCCTGTGAACTCTGAAACCCCTCAGAAGAGAGGCGTGTTGTAAGTAGAAGCTATTAATGCTTTTCTTGCTCAGAATAAGCTGATGCTCAGCAAATAAATCTACTTACTCAACAAATGGGTGGCATGCAAGTCTCAGCTATCAACACACAAAATTCACCACAAGGAATCTCCTATGACATGGCAGGTAATTTTGTGCAAAATGATAATTATGATTATGCTCAACCTTCTTTTGAACAGGTGAATTACATGGGGAGTGGTCCTAGAAATCCCAACAATGATTCATATTCTAAGACATACAACCAGGGATGGAGAAATCACCCAAATTTTGGATGGATGGATCAACCTCAGAGACCTCAGAACTTCAACAATAGTTCTCAGGGTGGTTTCCAACAGAACAATGATTTGGAAGCAATATTGACAGGTTTTAGACAGGAAACCAGAGCATCCATCAAGAACCTAGAGATTCAAATGGGTCAATTAGCCACAAAAGTCACTGAAATTGATTAGAGGACCACTAATAGCCTTCCTGGTGACACAACTCCAAATCTAAGAGAGGAATGCAAGGCTATCATCTTGATAAGTGCACAAGTGACAAGTACGGAAGCATAAGTTTTGCAGGAAACCAGAGCCTCCATTAGAAATTTAGAGGTGCTAGTGGGCTAACTGAGCAAGCAAATACTTGAGAGGTCTACAAGTACATTTCAAGGTGATACAGTGGTGAACCCAGGAGAAGATTGCAAGGTTATTCAATTGAGAAGTGGTAAAGTAGCTGGCTCTGAGACCAAGGTCAATGAAGAGTTAGTTGAAAAAGAAGCTCCAGAGGAGAAGAAGGGAGAATTGGAGCATGCCCCTCCAAAGCGTGTGGACAACCCATTTCCAGACTCTCTTGACACTTATCCTACATTGCCAAAGGCTCCTGAGTACAAGCCTAAGATGCCATATCCTTAGAGACTTCAAAAGGAGACCAAGGACAAGAAATTTTTAAAGTTCTTGGAAGTCTTCAGAAAGTTGCAAATCAATATTCCTTTTGCTGAGATTTTGGAGCAAATGCCTATCTATGTCAAGTTCATGAAGGATCTGTTGTCAAAGAAAAATTGTTTAAAGGGAGATGAGACAGTAGTCCTGACTAAGGAATGTAGTCTTGTAATTCAGAATAACTTACCAAAGAAGATGCCAGATCCAGGGAGCTTTCAAATTCCATGCACCATTGGGAGCACAACCTTTGAGAAAGCCCTATGTGATAGGGGGCAAGCATAAAGCTAATGCCCTTATCTGTGATGAAGAAGATGCAAATCCAAGAGGCACAACCCACAAAGATAGCATTACAGAAGGCAGACAAATTTATGAAGCCTGCATACGGATTAGTGGAGAATATCTTGGTCAAAGTGGGTAAGTTCTTCCTCCCAGCAGACTTTGTGATTCTTGACACGGGAGAGGATGAGAATGCCTCTACAATTCTAGGAAGACCATTTCTAACCACGGGAAGAGCTCTGATTGATGTAGAAATGGGTGAATTAGTGCTTAAAGTGCATAATGAGCAACTGGTCTTTCATGTCTTCAAAGATATACATTCAACAGGTGAAGAAGAGAGGTGCATGCAGACTGAGCTTATTGATCCAACCCTTCAAAAACCCCCTGATGATGCACAGCAGAATCTACAGCTCAAACCTCCCTTGGCAACAATCAATAAAATTTCTCTTGACATCAAACCTAAGTTTGGTGTTGGGAATGCATCATCTACCAATGAGGAGGTTCCTAAAAAGAAGAAAGTACCCAGAGGATGGAGAAACAAAAAGATCTCCACTGAAGGTTTCTCCCCAGGAATGAAGGTGGTGTTGACCAGCAATCCAGCATGGGTTTATACAGTAATCAGAATCCTCTCTCTGGAGCATATTGAGCTACGTTATGGAGACACATGAAAGAAGTTCAAAGTAAGGGGTGAAGAGCTGAGCCCATATGATCCTCCTCCTTAGAGGAGCTGACCGTCAAGCTAGTGATGATAAAGAAGCGCTTGTCAGGAGGCAACCCGATAATTTTGTATCTGGTGCACGAAATTGCAATCACACTTTTGCAATCCCGCACAACTAACCAGCAAAGTGCACTGGGTCGTCCAAGTAATACCTTACGTGAGTAAGGGTCGATCCCACGGAGATTTTCGGCTTGAAGCAAGCTATGGTTATCTTGTAACTCTTAGTCAGGATATCAATAATTACCAGGGTTGATTGTAAAAAGTAAAAGAATATGAAATAATTACTTGTTTTGCAGTAATGGAGAACAGGTTGAGGTTTTGGAGATACTCTATCTTCTGAATCTCTGCTTTCCTACTGTCTTCTTCTTCAAGCATGCAAGGCTCCTTCCATGGCAAGCTGTATGTAGGGTTTCACCGTTGTCAATGGCTACCTCCCATCCTCTCAGTGAAAATGTTCAACGCACTCTGTCACAGCACGGCTAATCATCTGTCGGTTCTCAATCAGGTTGGAATAGAATCCAGTGATTCTTTTGCGTCTGTCACTAACGCCCAGTCCTCAGGAGTTTGAAGCTCGTCACAGTCATTCAATCCTTGAATCCTACTCAGAATACCACAGACAAGGTTTAGACCTTCCGGATTCTCTTGAATGCCGCCATCAATTCTAGCTTATACCACGAAGATTCTAATTAAGGAATCCAAGAGATATCTACTCAATCTAAGGTAGAACGGAGGTGGTTGTCAGGCACACGTTCATAGGTGAGAATGATGATGAGTGTCACATATCATCACATTCATCAGGTTTAGGAACAAGTGATATCTTAGAAGGGAAGCAAGCATGATTGAATGAAAAACAGTAGTAATTGCATTAATCCATCAAAACACAGCAGAGCTCCTCACCCCCAACCATGGGGTTTAGAGACTCATGCTGTAGAAGATACAATGAGAAACGTGTAAAGTGTCATGAGGTACAGATGCAATATCAAAAAGTCCTATTAATAGTGAACTAGTAACCTAGGGTATACAGAAATGAGTAAATGACGTAAAAATCCACTTCCGGGGTCCACTTGGTGTGTACTTGGGCTGAGCATTGAAGCTTTCATGTGTAGAGACTTTTTCTGGAGTTAAACGCCAGCTTTTATGCCAATTTGGGCGTTTAACTCCAATTTTTATGCCAGTTCCGGCGTTAAACGCTGGGAATTCTGAAGCTGATTTGCAACGCCGGTTTGGGCCATCAAATCCCGGACAAAGTATGAACTATTATACATTGCTGGAAAGCCCAGGATGTCTACTTTCCAAAGCCGTTGAGAGCGCGCCAATTGGGCTTCTGTAGCTCCAGAAAATCCACTTCGAGTGCAGGGAGGTCAGAATCCAACAGCATTTGCAGTCCTTTTCAGCCTCTGAATCAGATTTTTGCTCAGGACCCTCAATTTCAGCCAAAAAATACCTGAAATCTCAGAAAAACACACAAACTCATAGTAAAGTCCAGAAAAGTGAATTTTAACTAAAAACTAATAAAAATATAATAAAAACTAACTAAAATATACTAAAAACATACTAAAAACAATGCCAAAAAGCGTATAAATTATCCGCTCATCACAACACCAAACTTAAATTGTTGCTTGTCCTAAGCAACTGAAAATCAAGATAGAATAAAAAGAAGAGAATATACTATAGACTCCAAAATATCAAAGAAACTTAGCTCCAATTAGATGAGCGGGACTAGTAGCTTTTTGCTTCTGAACAGTTTTGGCATCTCACTTTATCCTTTGAAGTCTAGAATGATTGGCATCCATAGGAACTCAGAACTCAGATAGTGTTATTGATTCTCCTAGTTAAGTATGATGATTCTTGAACATAGCTACTTTATGAGTCTTGGCTGTGGCCCAAAGCACTCTGTCTTCCAGTATTACCACCGGATACATACATGCCACAGACACATACTTAGGTGAACCTTTTCAGATTGTGACTCAGCTTTTCTAAAGTCCCCAATTAGAGGTGTCCAGGGTTCTTAAGCACACTCTTTTTGCCTTGGGTCACAACTTTATTATTATTATTATTATTATTATTATTATTATTATTATTATTATTATTATTATTATTATTATTATTATTATTATTATTATTTTTAAATTCACTGCTTTTTCTTGCTTCAAGAATCAATCTGATGATTTTTCAGATCCTCAATAACATTTCTCCTTTACCATCATTCTTTCAAGAGCCAACAAGTTTAACATTCTTTAATCAACAAATTCAAAAGACATATGCAATGTTCAAGCATTCATTCAGAAAACAAAAAGTATTGTCACCACATCAAACTGATTCAACTAGTTTCAGAGATGAATTTGAAATCCTGTACTTCTTGTTCTTTTGTGATTAAAGCATTTTTTCATTTAAGAGAGGTGATGGATTCATAGGACATTCATAGCTTTAAGACATGAACCTTAAATTTTATTAATCATGAATTAAGAACAAGACTCAAAAATAGATATAAGATAAGACTAATAGTAATAGAAAAAAACTCAAATAGGCTTCTAATGATAGAGGTTATCACAGAGTTAGGACTCAACAACCTTGATTTTGAGAAGTGGATGCTCCCTCAACTTGAGGGGAGAACTTTTGGCGTTTCAACTCTTGAAGTTCACGCCCCTGCTTTTCTTGTTCCTTCAGCAATTTGCAGAGCATGCAGTTCTGATTCTGCTGTTCTTCCTTAAGTTGTTCCATAGTTTCTTGCAACTTGGTGATAGATGCTTCTAGGCTGGCCCAGTAGACAATTTCAGGAAATTCAGGGAGGAACTCCTGCGCCTTCTTTTTGATAGAGTTGTCTTGCATTTGTCCTTCCATTGACTTCTTGGTGATTGGATGTTCAATTGGTATGAATTCATCTACTCCCATCTTCACCCCAGCCTCTTTACAGAGCAAGGAGATTAAGCTTGGGTAAGCCACTTTGACTTCAGTAGAATTCTTGTTTGCAATTGTGGAGATCTCACAAGCAATCAGATGATGAACCTCCACTTCTCTTCCAAGCATAATGCAATGAATCATCACTGCTCTCTTGATAGTGACCTCAGAACGGTTGCTAGTGGGCAATATGGAGTGCCCAATAAAGTCTAGCCAGCCTCTTGCAATTGGTTTGAGGTCTCCCCTCTTGAGTTGGTTTGGGACACCTTTTGAATTGGTTATCCACTTAGTTCCAGGGAGGCAAATGTCCTCTAGAACTTGATCCAATCCCTTATCTGCTCTCACCATTCTCCTATTAAAAGATTCAGGATCATCTTGCAGTTGAGGCAATTTGAAGACCTCTCTTATTTTGTCCAGATGGAAGTAGACAACTTTCCCTCTGACCATGGTTCTGTAAGTATGGAAAGCAGTTCCAGTCATTCTCTACTTATCTGTCAGCCATAGATTTGAGTAGAATTCCTGAACCATATTTCTTCCAACTTTTATCTCAGGATTGGTTAGAACTTCCCATCCTCTGTTTCGAATTTGCTCTTGGATCCCCAGATATTCATCTTCTTTTAGATCGAATTTGACTTCCGGGATCACTGACCTCAAACCCATTATTTTGTGATAATGGTCTTCATGTTCTTTGGTTAAGAACTTCTCTTGATTCCAAAGACTCTTTGAATTATTCTCTTTCTTGCCTCTTAAATTGGTTTGTTTTCCCTTAGGAGCCATGATCTTGATGAATCTTGGCTTAGTGATCACGGAAAAGCACACCAAACTTAGAGGTTTGCTTGTCCTCAAGCAAAAGAAAGGAAAGAGGGGAGAGATGAGGAGAGCAAATTTGAATGGTGGGGAGAAAGGGGTGGCCGAACGTGTATTTATAAAGGAGGGGGAGAGATTTCGAAAATTTTGAAGGAGATTTGAGAAGATATGGAAAGAATTTGAGAAAAATTTGAGTTTTTGAAGAAGATATGGGAAGGATTTGAGAGAGATTTGAAGAATGATTTTAATTTTTGAAAATTTGAAGGTGAATGATGAAAGTTTGAAATGTGTTTATGTAGAAAATTATGGATCAAAATAGGAAAGCTTGAAAAAATTTTGATTAGAAAGCGAAATCTCCGTCCCCTGCCTTTCTGGCGTTTAACGCCCAGCCAGGTACCCTAGCTGGCGTTAAACGCCAGAATCCCCTTCATCACTGGGCATTTTGCTAAACGCCCAGGATGCTGCCCACCTGGCGTTAAACGGCCAGAATGGTTCCCATTCTGGCGTTTAACGCCCAAAGTACCCTTTACTGGCATTTTTTCGCCGGCAAGCTCTTTTTCTCTGCTTTTTGCACTGAATCCTTCTGTAACTCTGTGAATTCCTTCAATTTTGATATTTGCCCTTTGAGAATATATATCAACTTTGATTAAACAAAATAGATAACCTGCTAATGACTGGGTTGCCTCCCAGCAAGCGCTTCTTTATTGTCTTTAGCTGGACCTTCACTGAGGATCATTCAAGCCTCAGTTTTGAGCATTGTTGCTCAAAATTGCTTTCAAGATAATGCTTGATCCTCTGTCCATTAACAATGAACTTTTTGTCAGAATCAGTATCCTGAAGCTCAACATATCCATATGGTGACACTCCTGTAATCACATACGGACCCCTCCACCGGGATTTAAGTTTTCCTGGGAACAATCTGAGCCTAGAGTTGAAGAGCAGAACTTTTTGTCCTGGCTCAAAGACTCTGGATGACAACTTCTTGTCATGCCACTTCTTTGCCTTTTCCTTATAAATCTTTGCATTTTCAAAGGCACTGAGTCTAAATTCATCTAGCTCATTTAGCTGGAGCAATCTTTTTTCACCTGCTAACTTAGCATCCAGGTTTAGGAATCTTGTTGCCCAGTAGGCTTTATGTTCCAGTTCCACGGGCAGATGACAGGCCTTGCCATACACAAGTTGGTATGGAGAGGTTCCTATTGGGGTCTTGAATGCTGTTTTGTATGCCCACAGAGCATCATCCAAGCTCTTTGACCAATCCTTTCTACGGGCAATTACCGTCCGTTCTAGGATTTTTTTTAGCTCTCTGTTAGAGACTTCAGCTTGCCCATTTGTCTGTGGATGATACGGAGTTGCCACTTTGTGGCTAATTCCATATCGGACCATAGCAGAGTAAAGCTGTTTATTGCAGAAATGAATACCCCCATCACTAATTAGTACTCTGGGAACACCAAATCTGCTGAAGATGTGTTTCTAGAGGAATTTCAGCACGGTCTTAGTATCATTAATGGGTGTAGCAATTGCTTCTACCCACTTAGATACATAGTCCACTGCCACCAGAATGTAAGTGTTTGAGTATGATGGTGGGAACGGACCCATGAAGTCAATCCCCCATACATCAAACAATTCAATCTCTAAGATCCCTTGCTAAGGCATGGCGTATCTATGAGGTAAGTTACCAGCTCTTTGGCAGCTGTCACAGTTACGCACAAACTCTCGGGCATCTCTATAGAGAGTAGGCCAATAGAAGCCACATTGGAGGACCTTAGTGGCTGTTCGCTCACTTCCAAAATGTCCCCCATACTGTGATCCATGGCAGTGCCATAGGATCCTTTGTGCTTCCTCTCTGGGTACACATATGCGGATCATTCTGTCTGCACATCTCTTAAAGAGATATGGCTCATCCCATAGGTAGTACTTGGCATCTGAAATTAATTTCTTTCTTTGCACCCTGCTGTACTCCTGGGGTATGAACCTCACAGCTTTGTAATTTGCAATATCTGCAAACCATGGAGCTTCCTGAATGGCAAAGAGTTGCTCATCTGGGAAAGTCTCAGAGATCTCAGTAGAAGGGAGGGACGCCCCAGCTACTGGTTCTATTCGGGACAGATGATCAGCTACTTGGTTCTCTGTCCCTTTTCTATCTCTTATTTCTATATCAAACTCTTGCAGAAGCAACACCCATCTTATGAGCCTGGGTTTTGAATCCTGCTTTGTGAGTAAGTACTTAAGAGCAGCATGGTCAGTGTACACAATCACCTTTGATCCTACTAGATAGGATCTAAACTTGTCAATGGCATAGACCACTGCAAGTAACTCTTTTTCTGTGGTTGTGTAATTCTTCTGTGCATCATTTAGAACACGGCTGGCGTAATAAATGACATGCAGAAGCTCGTTATGCCTCTGTCCCAACACTGCACCAATGGCATGGTCACTGGCATCATACATTAGTTCGAATGGCAATGTCCAGTCTGGTGCAGAGATGACTGGTGCTGTGACCAGCTTAGCTTTCAGGGTCTCAAATGCCTGTAGACACTGTGTGTCAAACACAAATGGTGTGTCAGCAGCTAGCAGGTTGCTCAGAGGTTTTGCAATTTTCAAAAAATCCTTTATAAACCTTCTGTAGAATCCTGCATGCCCCAGAAAGCTTCTGATTGCCTTAACATTGGCAGGTGGTGGTAATTTTTCAATTACTTCTACCTTTGCCTTATCCACCTCTATTTCCTTGCTTGAAATTTTGTGCCCAAGGACAATTCCTTCAGTCACCATAAAGTGACATTTCTCCCAGTTTAAAACCAGTTTAGTCTCTTGGCACCTTTTCAGTACAAGTGCTAGGTGGTTAAGACAGGAGCTGAATGAGTCTCCATATACTGAGAAGTCATCCATGAAGACTTCCAGGAATTTCTCCACCATATCAGAGAAGATGGATAGCATGCATCTCTGAAAGGTTACAGGAGCATTACACAGACCAAAAGGCATCCTCCTGTAGGCAAACACACCAGAGGGGCAAGTAAATGCTGTTTTCTCTTGGTCTTGAGGATCTACTGCAATTTAGTTGTAACCTGAATAGCCATCCAAAAAGCAGTAATAATCATGATCAGCTAGTCTTTCTAGCATTTGGTCTATGAATGGTAAAGGAAAATGATCCTTTCTGGTGGCTGTATTGAGCCTTCTGTAGTCAATACACATACGCCACCCTGTGATTGTTCTTGTAGGAACCAGTTCATTTTTTTCATTATGAACTACTGTCATGCCTCCTTTCTTGGGGACAACTTGGACAGGGCTCACCCAGGGGCTGTCAGAGATAGGATAAATAATCCCAGCCTCTTAGTAATTTAGTGACCTCTTTCTGCACCACCTCCTTCATGGCTGGATTTAGCCGCCTTTGTGGTTGGACCACTGGTTTGGCATTATCCTCCAATAGGATCTTGTGCATGCATCTTGCTGGGCTAATGCCCTTAAGATCACTTATGGACCACCCAAGAGCTGTCTTGTGTGTCCTTAGCACTTGAATCAGTGCTTCCTCTTCCTGTGGATTTAAAGCAGAGCTTATGATTACAGGAAATGTATCACCTTCCCCCAGAAATGCATATTTCAGGGATGGTGGTAATGGTTTGAGCTCGGATTTGGGAGGTTTCTCCTCTTCCTGAGGGATTTTCAGAGGTTCTATTATTCTCTCTGATTCCTCTAAATCAGGCTGAACATCTTTAAAGATGTCCTCTAGCTCTGATTCGAGACTCTCTGTCATATTGATCTCTTCCACCAAAGAGTCAATAATGTCAGCGCCCATGCAGTCATTCGATGTGTCTGGATGCTGCATAGCTTTTACAGCATTCAACTTGAACTCATCCTCATTGACTCTCAGGGTTACTTCCCCTTTTTGTACATCAATGAGAGTTCGTCCAGTTGCTAGGAAAGGTCTTCCTAGAATGAGAGTTGCACTCTTGTGCTCCTCCATTTCCAGCACTACAAAGTCAGTTGAAAAGGCGAATGGTCCAACCTTGACAATCATGTCCTCAATTATGCCTAATGGATATTTAATGGAGCCATCAGCAAGTTGGAGGCATATCCGGGTTGGTTTGACTTCTTCAGTCAACCCAAGCTTTCTGATAGTGGATGCAAGTATTAGATTGATACTTGCTCCAAGGTCACACAGGGCTGTCTTGGTACAAGCACCTTCTAATGTTCATGGTATCATAAAGCTTCCTGGATCTTGAAGCTTTTCTGGTAAGCTTTTCAGAATGACTGTACTGCATTCTTCAGTGAGAAACACTTTTTCAGTTTCTCTCCAATCCTTCTTATGACTTAAGATCTCTTTCATGAACTTAGCATAAGAAGGTATTTGCTTAAGTGCCTCTGCAAACGGAATCTTTATTTCAAGAGTCCTTACATAGTCTGCAAAGCGGGCAAATTGCTTATCCTGTTCCGCTTGGCGGAGTTTCTGAGGATAAGGCATCTTGGCTTTATATTCATCAACCTTAGTTGCGGCAGGTTTATTCCTTACAGAGGTGGTTGGAGAAGCCTTTTTAGAGGGGCTACTATCAGCACTCTCAGGTGTCTGATTCCCCATTGGCGTTTGAACACCAGGATTGGGTGAAGAATGGGCGTTTAACGCCAACTTTTCCCCCTGTTCTGGTGTTTGAACGCCAGAACTGGGCAGGGAATAGGCGTTTAACGCCAGCTTTTTCCCCTTTTCTGGCGTTTGGATGCCAAGAGTATTCCTCTCTGGGCTCTTACTGTCCTCAGAGGGATTTTGGACAGTGGTTTGGTTATCCTCTGTCAATTGTTCCTTTATTGGCTTCTTGCTACTTTGAGCAGTGTTATTCAATGTCTTCCCACTCCTCAGTTGAACTGCTTGGCATTCTTCTGTTATCTATTTAGATAACTGCTGTTTTGCCTGATTCAACTGTGATTCTAAGTTCTTGTTAGCAATTTTAGTTTCTTGGAGCATCTCTTTAAATTCTGCTAACTGTTTTGTCATCAGTGTAATTGCTGATTAAGCTCAACCATCTGTTCTTGAGGATTAGGATCAGTGGCTACTGCCATAACTTCTTCTTTTGTAGAGAACTCATTGCTAAAGTACAAATATTGATTTCTAGCAACAGTGTCTATAAGCTCTTGAGCCTTTTCAATCGTCTTCCTGATATGTATAGATCCACCAGATGAGTGGTCTAGAGACATCTGAGCTTTTTCTGTAAGCTCATAGTAGAAGATGTCTAACTGTACCCACTCTGAAAATATTTCAGAGGGGCATTTTCTTAGCGTCCCTCTATACCTCTCCCAGGCATTATAAAGGGATTCATTATCCTTTTGTTTAAAGCCTTGGATGTCCAGCCTTAGCTGTGTCATCCTTTTTGGAGGGTAAAATTGATTCAGGAATTTGTCTGATAACTGTTTCCATGTCTTTATGCTTGCTGTAGGTTGGTTATTCAACCACCTCTTAGCTTGATCTTTTACAGCAAATGGAAACAGTAATAGTCTGTAGACATCCTGATCCACCTCTTTATCACGTACTGTGTCAGCAATTTGTAAGAATTGTGCCAGAAACTCAGTAGGTTCTTCCTGTGGAAGACCGAAATACTGGCAATTTTGCTGCACCATGATAATGAGTTGAGGATTTAGCTCAAAGCTGCTTGCTTTAATGGGAGGTATACAGATACTACTCCCATATGCAGTTGTAGTGGGGTTAGCATATGAACCCAGAGTCCTTCTGGACTGTTCAATTCCACTTAGATCCATGATGGAGAAAGGGAATATGATATGAATTCACAAGTAAAGTAAAAAAAAAATTTTAGCTGAAAATATAAAATAAAATCAATGGAAAATAGAAAAAAAATTCGAAAACCAAAATAGAATAAAATCAAAGCAAATTGAAAACTAAATTAAAAAGATTATGGAATTAGCAATTAAAAAGATATGATTGAAAATTTGTTTTGAAAAAGATTTTATTGTTTTTTTTTTTTTTGAAATGAGGAGAGAGAAAAACAACAAAATGACACCAAACTTAGAATTTTTTAAAAAAATCAACACAAATTTTCGAAAACCTAAAGGAAAACACAAAGAAGACACCAAACTTAGAATTTTTAAAGATAAAAAAGGGACTAAGGACATGCAAATTCGAAAATTAAAAGAAAAACAAAAGCATGCAATTGACACCAAACTTGAAATATGAAACTACACTCAAATAAAAGACTCTAAACCAACAAAAATAAAACAGTTCTAATCTAAGCAACAAGATAAACCGTCAGTTGTCCAAACTCGAACAATCCCCGGCAACGGCGCCAAAAACTTGGTGCACGAAATTGCAATCACACTTTTGCAATCCCGCACAACTAACCAGCAAGTGCACTGGGTCGTCCAAGTAATACCTTACGTGAGTAAGGGTCGATCCCACGGAGATTGTCGGCTTGAAGCAAACTATGGTTATCTTGTAACTCTTAGTCAGGATATCAATAATTATCAGGGTTGATTGTAAAAAGTAAAAGAACATGAAATAATTACTTGTTTTGCAGTAATGGAGAACAGGTTGAGGTTTTGGAGATACTCTATCTTCTGGATCTCTGCTTTCCTACTGTCTTCTTCTTCAAGCATGCAAGGCTCCTTCCATGGCAAGCTTTATGTAGGGTTTCACCGTTGTCAATGGCTACCTTCCATCCTCTCAGTGAAAATGTTCAACGCGCTCTGTCACAGCACGTCTAATCATCTGTCGGTTCTCAATCAGGTTGGAATAGAATCCAGTGATTCTTTTGCGTCTGTCACTAACGCCCAGCCCTCAGGAGTTTGAAGCTCGTCACATTCATTCAATCCTTGAATCCTACTCAGAATACCACAGCCAAGGTTTAAACCTTCCGGATTCTCTTGAATGCCGCCATCAATTCTAGCTTATACCACGAAGATTCTGATTAAGGAATCCAAGAGATATCTACTCAATCTAAGGTAGAACGGAGGTGGTTGTCAGGCACACATTCATAGGTGAGAATGATGATGAGTGTCACAGATCATCACATTCATCAGGTTTAGGAACAAGTGATATCTTAGAAGGGAAGCAAGCATGATTGAATGAAAAACAGTAGTAATTGCATTAATCCATCAAAACACAGCAGAGCTCCTCACCTCCAACCATGGGGTTTAGAGACTCATGCTGTAGAAGATACAATGAGAAACGTGTAAAGTGTCATGAGGTACAGATGCAATATCAAAAAGTCCTATTAATAGTGAACTAGTAACCTAGGGTATACAGAAATGAGTAAATGACGTAAAAATCTACTTCCGGGGTCCACTTGGTGTGTGCTTGGGCTGAGCATTGAAGCTTTCATGTGTAGAGACTTTTTCTGGAGTTAAACGCCAGCTTTTATGCCAATTTCGGCGTTTAACTCCAATTTTTATGCCAGTTCCGGCGTTAAACGCTGGGAATTCTGAAGCTGATTTGCAACGCCAGTTTGGGCCATCAAATCTCGGGCAAAGTATGGACTATTATACATTTCTGGAAAGCCCAGGATGTCTTCTTTCCAACGCCGTTGAGAGCGCGCCAATTGGCCTTCTGTAGCTCCAGAAAATCCACTTCGAGTGCAGGGAGGTCAGAATCCAACAACATCTGCAGTCCTTTTCAGCCTCTGAATCAGATTTTTGCTCAGGACCCTCAATTTCAGCCAGAAAATACCTGAAATCTCAGAAAAACACACAAACTCATAGTAAAGTCCAGAAAAGTGAATTTTAACTAAAAACTAATAAAAATATAATAAAAACTAACTAAAATATACTAAAAACATACTAAAAACAATGCCAAAAAGCGTATAAATTATCCGCTCATCAGTATCCTTAGCTATTTTTATTTTTCATAGTAGTAGTTTTCTTATTTATTTTATTTTTATTGAGTTCTTACTAATTTTTTGATCATGCAGCTATTTTAGAACAGGAACCGGACACTTCTAAAAAAAAGCACATGACGCGCAAGCGTCGCTGACGCGAATGCGTCAGTCATGTGTGCATAAAAAATAAATTCGAACAGAGGGATGCATGGGAGTGGCGCAAGAATGATGCCTCTAGCACAAACAAACCCACGTGTACGCGTACACCACGCGTGCGCGTCGTTTGTGATTTTCACATTCACGCGGGCGCGTCAGCAACGCGTACGCGTGACCTGAAAATTTGACATAAAAGAGTGTTTGGGCAGAGAGTTGTGCTGGCTTGGGGTTGAAAGTGTGCTAGACACACAAAATTGACCACGCATGCGCGTCATTTACACAAATGGCCATCCACGCGTGCGCGTGATTGAGGCGCACACGTCGATTGAAAATCTGGGTTCCCAAAGCCAGATGAACAGAGAGTTGTGCGTGTGCGTGGATGCCTTCACGTGAATCGCAGAAAACCCAGGGCACGCGGACGTGTGTCTGACGCTAATGCGTCATTAAGAAAATTTCCGCGACCCGCGCGTACGCGTGCTGCACTTGTTCGCCGCACAGTTTTCACTTTTCTTTCTCTCTCTCCCACTCCTAATTCTCTCTTGTTCTTTTATCTTTATATTTTTCTTTCCTCTCACTATTTGTTTTTATTTTTAGTTCTTCTTTGATTGAGGACAAGCAAACCTTTAAGTTTGGTGTTGACGCTGCGCTTATGGGTTTTCTGGCACAAAAGGGAGGCGAATCATCTTCACGGAAGAGCACAACCTGAAGAATAAAGCGACTGCTAGGATAACTAAGGTGGTTGAGTTCCTTATATTTTTTTCCTCCCCTCTTTTTCTATGTTATGTTCTGATTTTCTACTATTTTGCTTTGTCTGTTGCATGATCCTTTATTAGTGAGAATCCTATGTCTAGTTTAGTTTTCCCTTAAATGCTTTAATTCTGAAAAGATGTCTCATGTATTACCCACTGAGCTTGAATTCAAATATATATATATATATATATATATATATAAGTATTCAGTAAAATTGGAACGTAAAAAGAGAGAGAATTGATTTGTTTATTGCTGTGTGTAGTATTTTTCATATGCTTCTCTATTTATAGGCAAGAAAGTTTTACATTTTTCAACTTCATTAATTTGGTTTGCCTTGAAAAGTTAAGCCATTCAGTATTGAAATCAAACGCCCGTATTAATGATAGTCATCCACCTCATCTTTTATCCTTATCACAATAATCCCCGTTAGATGACCATTTAGGATTATACCTCGTTAAAACCTTACTAAAGAAAAACCCAATGGAAAAAAACTTTAGCGAAGGAAAAAGAGTACAAAATCCTTTGTGATGGGGATTGCCTCATTAAAAACCTTGTCAAGAAAAATCCAATGGAAAAAAAATCTGACCAAGGAAAAAAGCGTACAGTCTCCCCCTCTTATCGATATCATTTAATGTCTCGAAATCGTCGCATCTCAATCTCAGGTACCAATCTTTCAAATGAGAATTTTGGGAGTGACTTTGTAAATAAATCTGCCAGATTGTCACTTGAGCGGATCTATTGAACATCAATTGTCCCTTGATTTTGAAGATCATGAGTGAAGAAGAATTTAGGAGAAATATGCTTTGTTCTATTTCCTTTGATATATCCGCCTTTAAGTTGAGCAATACATGCTGTATTATCTTCAAACAAGACAGTTGGAGCTATCTTATGGTCAATCAGTCCACATGATGACAGAATATATTGGATCAAACTCCTGAGCCAAAAACATTCGTGACTAACTTCATGTATCGCGAGTATTTCAGCATGATTAGAGGAGGTTGCTGCTATCGTCTGTTTTGTGGACCTCCATGATATAGCTGTACCACCATATGTGAACAGATATCCTATTTGAGATCTCCCTTTATGTGGATCAGACAAGTATCTAGCATCTGCATAGCCAACTAGTTGTGACTTCGATCCATAGGGATAAAACCATATGAACTGAAGATATCAAAAGATTTGCTTGATTCCACTCCAATGTCTTCTGATTGAAGAGGAACTATACTTTGCTAGTAAATTCACCGTGAATGATATGTCAGGTCGCGTATTATTAGCAAGATACATTAACACTCCAATTGCACTAAGATATGGTATTTCAGGACCAAGGATATCTTCATTTTCTTCTTTAGGACGGAATTGATCCTTTTCCACATCCAATGACATTACGATCATTGGGGTACTCAAAAGATGTGACTTATCCATATAAAATATTTTCAAGATCTTCTCTGTGTATGTTGTTTGACGAATAAAGATCCCATTTTTTATATGCTCGATCTGTAGGTCGAGACAAAATTTAGTCTTTCCAAGATCTTTCATCTCAAACTTTTCTTTTAGAGTTTTTATAATTGTTGCAGGAGTTTCAATGATATTTAAATCATCAACGTACATAGCAATTATAACAAACCCAGATGTAGATTTCCTTATGAAAACACATGGACAAATATCATCATTTTTGAATCCATTTTTGGCCAGATACTCAGTAAGACGATTATACCACATTCGTCCAGATTGCTTTAGACCATATAAAGATCTTTGCAATTTGACTGAGTATAACCATTGCGAATATTCATTGGATGGTTTAGATATCTTTAGTCATTCAGGGACTTTCATATAGATATCCAGATCTAATGGGCCGTATAAGTAGGTTGTTACCACATCCATTAAATGCATATGCAGTTTATGATATGCAGAGAAATTGACCAAATAACGCAATGTTATCACATCCATTACAGGGGAATACGTTCCGTCATAATCTATACTGGGCCTTTGTGAAAAATCTTGTGCCACAAGTCGGGCTTTATAGTGCACAACTTCATGTTTCTCATTTCGTTTTCTCACAAATACCTATCTGTATCCAACATGTTTTACATCTTCTGGTGTACAGACTACAGGTTCGAAGACTTCACGTTTTGCAAGTGAGTTTAATTCAGCCTTCATGGCTTCTTTCCATTTTGGCCAATCATTCCTTTGTCGACATTTTTCGACTGATCTTGGCTCAAGATCCTCACTTTCATGCATGATATTTAATTTTCCATTATATGCAAATATTTTATTGACAATTGTCTTATTTCGGTCCCATTTCTCTCCTGTAAAGACATAATTTATTGAGATCTCGTCATTTTCACAATTTTTAGGTACCTGAACGTCTTCTGACGTTAAAACTATATCAGAATTTTGGACAATTTCAGGTGTCTCTACTATGTCTTTTCCAATAGGAATAGTATTTACCTCTTTTCGCTTTCGAGAATTTTTGTCTTTGGAACTGACAGGCCTGCCACGCTTCTGGCGTGTATTTGCTTCGGTGGCAATTTGTCCAACTGGGACATCAATTCGAATTGGGGCATTTTTCACTGGTATATACGACTTGGTTATCCTCTTTGTATCGGAAAATGCATCAAGCAATTCATTTGGTATTCTTTGCAAATGTATAATCTTTTGAACTTCTAATTCATATTGCCTTGATCGAGGATCTAATGCATCAAGGATGATGCATTCCAATTAAGTTCCTTTTCAGGAAGCTTATTCTCTCCCCCTAATGTTGAAAATTTTGATTCATCAAAATGACAATTCGCAAATCGGGCTTTAAATACATCTCCCGTTTGTATCTTAAGATACCTTACTATAGAGGGAGAATCATATCCAACATATATCCCCAATTTTCTTTGGAGTTCCATTTTAGTGCGATTAGGTGGTGTAATAGGAACATATATCGCACACCCAAATATTCTTAAATAGGAAGCATTTGGCTGCTGGCCAAAAGCTAATTGCATAGGAGAGAACTGATGGTAACTCGTTGGCCTTAAACGAATTTGTGCTGTGGCATGTAAAATAGCATGCCCCCAAGCCGAAGTTGGGAGATTTGTTCTCATAAGTAAGGGTCTAGCAATTAATTGGAGGCGTTTAATAAGTGATTCTGCTAACCCATTTTGTGTGTGAACATAAGCTACTGGATGTTCAACACTTATTCCATTAGCCATACAATAAGCATCAAAGACTTGGGAAGTAAATTCACCAGCATTATCAAGACGAATTACTTTGATTGGATTTTCTGAAAGTTGTGCTTTTAATCGAATAATTTGAGCCAGCAATCTCGCAAACGCCAGGTTGCAAGAAGACAATAAGCACACATGTGACCATCTCGAAGATGCGTCTATTAGGACCATAAAATATCTAAAAGATCAACATGGTAGATGAATAGATCCACATATATCACCTTGAATCCTTTCTAAGAATTCAGGAGACTCAAATCCAATCTTTACTAGTGATAGCCTTAAAATTAACTTCCCCTGAGAACATGCAGCACAACAAAATTCACTAGATTTAAGAATCTTCTGGTTCTTTAGTGAATGTCCATGGGATTTTTCAATAATTCTCTTCATCATGGTTGTTCTCGGATGACCCAATTGGTCGTGCCAAGTTATGAATTTATTTGGGCTAGTAAACTTCTGGTTTACAATGGCATGTGATTTAATTGCACTAATCTTGGTATAATACAACCTAGATGAAAGTAAGGGTAACTTTTCTAATATAACTTTTTTATTTGAATCATGAGTTGTGATATATGAGTACTCATGATTTCCCTAATTCATAGTCTCAATATGATATCCATTTCGACGAATATCTTTAAAGCTCAACAAGTTTTTTAGAGACTTGGTAGACAATAGTGCATTATTTATTATGAATTTTATTCCTCTGAGAAACAAAATTATAGCTCTTCCAGAGCCTTCAATCACATTACTTGAACTAATAATAATATTAACATACTCTTCTTTTGGTACAAGATGGGTAAAATATATATTACTTTTAAGAATGGTGTGCGAACTCGCACTATCCGCAAGGCAAATATCTTCAGAATATGTCCTTCCATTTTTCTTCAAAGACAAATGATAATAATAATAAAATGAGTAGAAGTACATGCACAGTAAAATTATTCACATGAATACTTAACAAACACACATATTAAACTATTCCATCATTGATCAAATAGCCAATATTTCTTTCAAAATTCTCAAAAAAATTAGATACATCATAATGAGTGGTGGAATTTTCAGCATCATTTGAAACAAAATTTGTTTCTTTTCCTTTATCATCCTTCTTCAAAGATGCTTGGTAAAGATTGACTAGGTGCCTTGAGGTACGACAGGTACGTGACCAATGGCCCCTTCCACCACAACGGAAACACTTATCCTCTGTTGATTTATTTTGCCTAATATTTCTTTCTTTATCCCACTTCTGGTGAGATCCTCTCTTTTGAACATAATTCCTTTTCCTTTCATAATTTTTCTTGTTACTAAAACCTTGCCATTTACCTCTTCTGAGGTAATTTGCCGCATTTACTTCAAGAAATGGGACGGCGCCAGTTGGGCGCACTTCATAATTCTTTAAAAGCAATTCATTATTGCGTTCAGCAACAACAGAGGCAAGAAATTAACTCAGAATATTTTTTAAACCCTTTTTTCTTGATACTACTACTGCAGGAGCACATTTGAGGCATGGAAGGTTGAAAAAGTTTTCTCCAACATATCATGATCAGTCGTCTTGATCAATTATCTTTTTCCCACATAATTTCATTCGTGAGGTGATTCAAAACATTGCAGAATTATATTCATTTATGGATTTAAAATCCTATAGACGCAAGTGCGTCCATTCATATCGGGTTTGAGGAAGTATCACCATTTTTTTCTAACTTTCAAATGTGTCTTTTTTATAAGTTGGTTTTCGATGTTTTTTTTCTTATGTTTTGGATGTTTATTCTTTTTAGATTTTGGATAATTCTTTTTAATAATTTTAGATGTATCTTTTTTTTAGTTTTTGAATGTATCTTTTTCTTTTTTGGTTGTAGTTTTTTTTTTCAAAGTTAAAAGTAAGACTTGAACCCAAAACCTTTAGATGAGAATGGAAAAACTATGTAATTTGAGTAATAGCTCGTTTGCATTGTTGACTGTAGTTAGTTAATATCTTAATTGATTATCTAATATAATTAAAAGAAAAATAATATCTTAAACTCCCAAAATTAATTTCTTGAATTCCCAAGAACTTGAGAGATCCGTTGATGTAACTGTTTGTAAGCATATTTGAGAATAAATAAATACATAAATAAATAAAAGATGTTATAAATACATTTATTGTGGATGTCCTAGCGAGACGTTGGGCCATTGACTAAGAGTTGGATCCTTGACTATATAAATAGCCCCTCTCATATTCTCTAATGTACATAATTAATAATAAAATTACTTATCATTCTCCATATTCTCTCTCCTCCTTCCCTCAAATCCTAATTCTTATTTTCATAATACGTTATCAACACAAGCTCTACTCTACGGCTTAGTAATTATCTTTTCTTTACTGCTCACTTTATTTTCTCCTTTTTTTTTTAAACATAATTGTCAATTTTTTTATATATACATTCATGTTTATATATATATATATATATATATATATATATATATATATATATATATATACCACACATAAATAATTATTTTATCATTTTTTCATAATTGTTTTTTCTTTTTTTTTTCTTTGTTTTAATCCATATATGCATATGCTTTTGTTTTAAATTCATATAAATTCATATATGCATATCATGCCCGTTACAAAAATCTTTTTTTCTTTTCTCGGTTTTGTACGCCATTTTTTCCTTTCTTTCTTTGATAGTTTTTGTTTTTTTTAGTTTGTTATATTATTATTCTTATTTGATTTATTTATATTATTATTTTTTTATATGAATATAACATTTTATTTAATATTAATATCATTCTCTTAAGTGAATGATAATTAATCATATACAAAATTATTCTCCGAAGTGAATAATAATTAATTATAAACATAATCATTCTCTGAAATAAATGATAAACATAATTATTCCTTTAAGTGAAGATATAACACCATAGTGCTAGTATCATAATTTTATTTACATTCTCAGCAATGACTATATAACTTTAATAGTTTATTTAAATTATTTTTACTATCTTAAAAGAAATAATATATTTTATTAATTTCCTGAAGCAAATTGACTGATTTATTTATTTATTTATCATTTTAGTTATTATTCTTTCTTTTATGTGAATTATTAACATTATGATTCTTAATTATTTACTTACTTTTATTTATAGAGCCATCATTTTAAATTTGTAAAAGTTTGAATTTTTCGCTCTTAATTTAACCGGCAAAAATTATTTAGAATGGGCGCTTAATGCTAAAACCCACTTGGAGATACCATAAAAAAAGAGGTACAATCGTCAAGCAAAGATAAGGCTAAGGCACTAATTTTTTCTACGGCATCATCTTCATGAGGGGTTGAAAGTAGAATACTTGACTGTTAAAGATCCACAAGAACTATGAAAAAATTTGAAAGAGAGATATGAACACCAAAAACCTGTTGTCTAAAGCTCGTTATGAGTGGATACACTTAAGGCTACAAAATTTTAAAACAGTCTGTGATATTATGCACTTTTCAAAATAAGTTCTCAACTGAAATTGTGTGGCCAAAATATCACAGATGAGAACTTAATGAAAAAAACTTATTCCACATTCCACGCTTCCAACGTGTTCTTGCAACAACAGTACCGTGAAAAGGGTTTCAAAAGGTATTCTGATCTAATAGGTTGTCTCTTATTAGCAGAACAAAATAATGAACTATTAATGAAAAACCATGAAATCCGTCCTACTGGCTCAACTGCTTCTCCTGAATGCGGCATTTTGTGAACATAAAAGAAATCACGATCAAAATATTGGTCGAAACCGTGGCGTGGACATGGACGTGAGCATGACAAATGGAACAATAGTGTTCCTACCCATAATCAAAAGTGGAATAAACATGAAAAGCATGCTCCGAGCAACAATCCACAAAATGTGAAAATTTTGTGCTATCGATGCAGATTAAAGGTCATTGGTCGCGTACATGTTGTACCCCTGAGCATTTTGTCAACCTATATCAAGACTCTATCAAGAAGAAAGGACAAAAATAAGAGACTAATTTGACTATTCAAAGAGATGAAGTTGAAGCAAACGGTGTTGAAACGAATCTGAAATCCACCAATGATATCTATGCAGACCTTGATGATTTCCTTAACCTTTGATTTTGGTGGCCCAAGCAATGATATTTCTTTTGATGGTGTAATTTTCTTTTTAGAAGAACATTAATAAAAAAAATCTTTCATTTTAGATCATTTTTAGTTAATTTTTTTATTGTCTTTCTCCCTTTAAATGTAATATCAAGTTTCTTTTTAAATATTTTTTGGATTTTTTTCATTAATGATAATATTTTATTTTTTGAAATGAAGATATGGATATTTGATGAGCGAATATTTTATACACTTTTTGACATCATTTTCATATAGTTTTTAGTAGTTTTTATTTAGTTTTTATTAAGTTTTTATAGGTTTTAGTGTTAAATTTACATTTTTGGATACTACTATGAATTTTTGTATTTTTCGACAATTTCAGGTATTTTTTGGCTGAAATTGAGGAGTTGGAGCAGCAGTATGATTCAGAGACAAAGAAAGCACTGCAGATACTATCCAGATCTGACCGGCCTGCATTCGGGAGAGCTTTTTTGGAGCTACAAAAGTTTAAATGGAGCGTTCTCAATGGCTATGGAAAGCTGACTTTCAGAGCTTTCCAAAAATGTATAAAAGTCCATACTTTACTTCGGATTAGAAGGCCCAAAACTGGCATTCAACGCCCGCTATCTAACCAGTTCTGGCGTCCAGCGCCAAAAAGGGAATCCAGGCTAGAGTCCAACGCCCAAAAAGGTTCTAGTATTAGAGTTCAACGCCCAAAGAAGCCTAAGCACGTGGATTTCATCTTATCTCAACCCAAACACTCACCAAGTGGGCCCCAGAAGTAGATTTTAGCACTAAATAGACTGTTTTACCCTTACTAGTCATTAGTTTAGTATTTAAAGTAGAAGATCACTATTTGTTAAGGATCTTCAGCCTTATTTTCATTTTCATCATTGTATTTTACTTTCAGTATGAGTTTCTAAACATCCTAGGTTGAGGGGCAGAGCCCTGCTGAGTCCTATAAATTAATGAAAGTATCACTGTTTCTCTTCGATCCGTGTTTGATTAATTCTAAGATGTACATTCGTTCTTCATTAATATGAATGTGTTGAACTGGCATAAGGTTATCACATTTTACATGGGTTCAGAGTGCATCTTTCATCAGACAATGATGAACTACCAGCTTGAATATACGTCTCTCAGACAGCTAATCCATGACTTTGTTAGGGACTTCTCGAGACACCAGTTTAGCCGAAGTACGGGGAGATTCGGGTCTCTGTGGTAGAGGCTAGAATCTATATAAGTAGCATTCTTTGATCCAGAAGATTCGACCTTGTCTGTGGCATTTTGAGTAGGATCATTAAGGAGAATAGCCTGCAGGAACTTCACCCTCAATCAGAATGGATCCGCACTAAACCTGGGGTTCAGATCTAGAGAAGTATTGGCAGTTGCTCAAACCAGTGTTAATCGCATACAGCCTGTCATTGAAGAAATCACTCACAAGCAACGGAAGCAATAATAGCAGAGTTAATTCAGAAAGACAAAGCAACTCCAATCCTCAACTATATTCCTATCGCTCTTTTCACAGTTTACACAACTTCTGAGTTTTAATTACTCTTTTTTTCTTTGTTCCATTTAACTTCTTATTCCTGCTTAACATCCAAATATTTGATTTATAAAATAATTTATACAATATTAAAACACGTTAAATTCTAATCCTTCTAATCTGCCTGACTAAAACTTGCAGGATAACCATAACTTGCTTCAAACCACAATCCTCGTGGGATCGACCCTGACTCGCTCAGCTATTACTTGGACGACCCAGTGTACTTGCTGGTACAACAGTACGAAAGTGTGGGGATTCGTGCTACCAATATTTCTCATGCTTTGCTCAAATTCAACAATGAAGAAGTATGTCTCGCTGACAGTGCTTTAACACATACAATACTTAGAGACAAAAGACATTTTGTCTCTCTTGTTACAAAGGAAGCAAATGTAAGTACGATTGCAGGTAGTACAAAAATGGTTGAAGGCTTTGAAAGAGCTACTATAGTATTACCTAAAGGAACTAAGTTCTTCATAAATAATGCACTAGTATCAAGTATGTCTCATAGAAACTTGCTATGTTTTAAAGATATCCGCCAAAATGGATACCATGTAGAAACTACAAGAGAAGAAAACAATGAATATCTTTATATTACAACTATGAGATCAGGAGAAAATACGTGTTGGAAAAACTAATTTCTCTTTCTTTAGGTTTGTACTACACCACTATTAGCAATGTGAAATTACATGCCATAGTAAATCAGAAATTTACAAATACAAGTATATTTACAATTTGGCATAACCAGTTAGGTCATCCGAGTTCAATTATGATGAGAAGAATCATCGAGAATTCATCTGGTCATCCTCTAAAAGAACATAAAATCCTCCAATTTAATGAATTCTCATGTGCTGCATGTTCTCAAGGAAAGTTAATTACAAGACCATCATAAGAAAAAATTGGGATCGAATCACTATTTCTTCTACATTTAAATATTTTATGGTTTTAACAGATGCATCCTCACGATGGCGTTTGCGAGATTGTTAGCTCAAATAATTAAATTAAAACTCATTTTCCAGACTATGTTATAAAGGCAATATGCCTTGATAATGCTGGTAAATTTAGGTCACAATCATTTAATGATTATTGTGTGTCAATTGAAATTACTATAGAAGAGCCTATTGCTCATGTACACACTCAGAATGGTCTAGCAGAATTATTGATTAAACGCCTTCAGTTAATAGCTAGACCATTACTTATGAGAACTAAACTACCCATTTCAGCATGGGAGCATACTAGTTTTGCATGTTGTAGCACTTATACGCTTAAGACCAACAAGTTACCTAAAATCCTCCCCTTTACAACTGGCTTGCGGTCAGAAGCCAAATATTTTGAATCTTAGGATATTTGGATGTGCAGTTTATGTCTTAATTACTCCACCACAACACACAAAGATGGAACTCCAAAGAAGATTGGGGATATATGTTGGTTATAAATCCCTATCAATTATAAAATATCTTGAAACTACGATTGGTATAAGGCAAGATTTTTTTATTGCCACTTTGATGAAATAAAATTTTCAAAATTAGGGAGATAAAATAAGTAGTTGAAAAAGAAAATTACTTGGATTACATTGTCATTATTACATTTAGATCCTCACACTAGGCAATGTAAAATAGAAGTACAAAGGTTAATTCATATGAAAAATATTGCAAACCAATTGCCAGACGTATTTACTGACCTAAAGAGAGTAACAAAATCTCACATTCTAGTTGCAAATACACTAATAAAAACAAGTATTTTGAAAGGTCAAATTGTTAGTACAAATGAAAGCAATCCATACCTAAAGTATAGAAGACCAATCGGTTCTAAGGATAAAAATTTTCGTAAAAGGAGAGAGATAATCAATCATGATAGTCACAATATGGAGGAAAATACTCAAAGGGGATCCGAAGACATAACTATCGATGATACCTCTGAAGAGATTCAAGTACCTGAAAATGAAGAGATCTCGATAAGTTATGTCACTATTGAAAAAATATGGGGGCGAAAGAATACTGTTGTTAACAATATTTTTGCTTATAATATCGCTGTAGAAATAGTAAAGCAAGATGAGGACCATGAATCAAAATCTCTCAAAAAATACAGACAGAGAGATAATGGGCCAAAATAGAAAGATGTAGTTCACGCTGAATTAACTTCACTTAGAAAACATGAAGTTTTTAGTCCTATAGTCAAAACTCCTGAAAGTATAGAACCAGGGGGATACAAGTGAATTTTTGTGCGTAAACGAAATGAGAAAAATGAACTAAAAAGATACAAAACACGATTAGTAGTATAAGGGTTCTCACAAAAATCCAGTATTGACTATGTGGAAACATATTATCCTGTAGTGGATTTAATAACATTAAGATATCTGATTAGTCTGAATGTGCATGAAAAACTTGACATGCGCCTAATGGATGTTGTTACAGCCTATTTATACGGCTTAATTGATAAAAAAATTTATATGAAAATCCTTGAAGGACTCAAAGTGTCTGAACTCTGAAGCATACAATAATTCTCCGGAGTTTTGTTCAGTAAAAATTCTTGTACGGATTAAAACAATCTAGGATTATGTGGTATAAACGTCTCAGTGAGTACTTTTAAAAGATGGATATAAAAATGACCGTATATGCCCATGTGTGTTCATAAAAAAAAATCTAAATCTAAATTTGTTATGATTGCAGTATATGTTGATGATTTAAATATCATTAGATCATCTGAAGAGATTCCAAAAACTATGAATTATTTAAAAAGAGAATTTGAAATAAAAGATCTTGGTAAAACAAAATTTTGTCTTGGTTTACAAATTGAACACTTGAAAGACGGTATATTCATTCCTCAGTCAACTTATACTGAGAAACTTTTGAAAAAATTTTACATAGAAAAAACACACCCATTGAGTACTGTAATGGTGGTGAGATCAATAGATATGAATATAGACCCATTTTGACCATATGAAAATAACGAGGAGCTCCTTGGTCCTGAAATACCCTATCTTAGTGCTATTGGTGCACTAATGTATCTCACTAACAATACAAGATCAGATATAGCTTTTTCAGTAAAATTATTATCAAGATTTAGCTCCTATCCAACTAGAAGACATTAGAATGGTGTTAAACATATATTAAGATATTTCTAAGGATCTGTTAATAAGGGTTTATTTTACTCCAATGAATCAATATTTCAATTAGTTGGATATGCAGATGCAGGTTTTTTTTTTATTTACATAAAGGCAGATCATAAACAGGTTATCTATTCACATGTGGAGGCACTATATCTTGGCACTCAATAAAGCAAACTAACTGCAACATCCTCAAATCATGCAAAAATATTAGCAATTCATGAAGCAATTTAAGAATGTGTTTGGCTTAGGTCAATCACCCAATATGTCCACAATATATGTGACTTACCTGTGAAGAAAATGCCAACAGTCATACACGAAGATAACTCTGCTTGCATACATTAACTAAAAGAAGGATACATCAAAGGAGATAGAATAAAGTACATTTCACCAAAGCTCTTCTACTCTCATGATCTTTAACAAAGTAGTGATATAGACGTTCAACAAATCCGTTCTAATGATAATTTAACAGATATTTTCACTAAAGCACTACCTACTTCAACATTTGAGAAACTGGTATACAAGATAGGAATGCATCGACTAAGAGATATCAAGTGATGTAATTATCGGGAGAGTAATACGGGCAGTACTCTTTTCCTTAACCATGATTTTTATCCCACTTTGAGTTATTTCTAGTAAGGTTTTTAACGAGTCAGCTACCTAACGTATTACAAGACAATGTTCTCTTTTTCCTTCACTATATTTTATTTAGTAAGTTTTTTTTTTAAACGAGGCACTAGTCTACTATTATTACTAGGGACATCCAAGGAGGAGTGTTATAAATATATTTATTGTGGATGTCCTAGCGAGACGTTGGATCCTTGGCTAAGAGTTGGGCCATTAGCTAAGAGTTGGACCCTTGGCTATAAATAGCCCCTCTTATATTCTCTAATGTATACTTTCAATAATAGAATTACCTATCATTCTCTCTATTCTCTCTTCTTCTTTCCTCAAACCCTAATCCTTATTTTCATAACAAAAGAAATTTTTCATCTTTTAAATTTAAAAATTTTATAACAAATATTTTATTATGCGATTCTTTTTCAAAAACAAATAGCTGAAAATTCTAAACATATATATCTAGAAGCCAAATTTTATCCTAATTTTTTTTGGGTTTTTGAATAATTATTTAAATATTGGTTTAATTACTCTGTTGGTTTCTATAGTTTCGCAAAATTTTCAATTAAGTCCTTATACTTTTTTTCTTTTTAATTGGATCCATGCACCAATTTTTTTTTCAATTAGGTCCCTCTTAACAGTAATTGGTTTAATTATATAGAGACCCAATTAAAAAATAAAATTTGGTGTAGGGACCCAAATAAAAAGAAAAAAAATATAGGAACCCAATTAAAAATAAAATTTGGTGCAAGAACTCAATTAAAAGAAAAAAAAGTATAAAGACCTAATTAAAAATTTCGCAAAACTATAGGGATTAACAAAATAATTAAATTTTAAATATTTTCAACAAAATAAATTTAATATAGAATAATTTATTTCAATAAAATAGTTGGCAACTAAAATTACACCATTGTTCTAATTTTAATTTGATTACATGCTTGTTCTATTTTAATCTATATAAATTAAATTAATTAAGTTTAATATGTAAATTTACATATAAAGCGAATCACTGTTTTAATTTACTTGTAAATTATCGAAGTAAATAGATCGAATTTACTTAGTTCGATTTAATACGATTGAGAGAGAAAAGAAAATTGAATTTACTTTCTTTGAATTTACTTAGGTCGAGTGAGATGGGAAAAAGATAGGCTTTTGTTTAAGTCACACACCATACACTAATACGCGTGCAACCTATTGGCAAATTGAAGAGCTCTATTTATTTATTGTTTAAATAACAAATTAAAGATTTTTATTTATTTTTTTATTAATAATTTTTCGCTTCTTAATTCTATGGATGTTACTTTGTTATATTATTAAATTTATGAGTTTATTGGGGTGTTATTAAGTTGTTAAGAAAAAATTATTTTATTTTTTAATATATTTGACAAAATTTTACTAGTAAAAATAAAATATTAAAAAAATCACTACAACAATATAGACTATTTTTTAGGATTATTATGTGTCAAAAATATTAAAATTCGTCAAAAAAAAAAAACAAATTTTAACACTATTTTAACTGTTAAAATATGTTAATAAAAGTTTTGTCAAAAATAGTATTTTTGACATATAAGTAATTGTAAAAAAAGTTTAAATCTTACTTTGATAAATATTGGCCGTCAAAAATAATTTGTTAGAAAAATTTGAGAATATATTTTTTGTGATACTTATTAATCGTCAAAAATACTATTTATTTTGACACTTATTGATCATAAAAAATTCTCAACAAAAATTTTTAACAAAAAATGAGATGAGATCTTGAAACTGAAGAATAAACTGAGATTTTGAAGATGAAGAATGAGTAATATGATCCTAAATTGAGAGTAGTGTGATGCCAAAATTGACGGAGCTCAACGAAGAAAAAGAATAATGGAGTAAGTTGAAAATAAATAAGTGTCAAAATTGAGGAGTAATTTTCTACAATCAAATTATTCATCAAAAAAAACATAGAAAATTTGACATTTGTGATATTTGTCAAAAATATATATTAATTTTTACACTTAACTATGGCCATTAAAAAAAATCATGTTAAAATAGCTCTCTTTTCTTGTAGTGAATATTCATCTTTTAGAAATTATAATTTATATATTTTTAAAAGATCTTTTTTATTTTAAAAAATACTTTTAACATTATAAATAAATAAAAATTAATTTTATATTGTCGTACCTAAAAAAATAACACTACAACAAATTCGGTTTGAGGCAACTCTTTAAAAACGTTGTCTATAATAAGAAAAAGAGATGTCTTTGATCAAAAATAACACTTTTTGACAAAACGCAATGCTTTTTGGGGGTTGGCTATACGGCCGTTATCTTTGGTCTAAGGCAACGTTTTTTTGCATCAAAGAGAATCGTTTTCGTGGTAACATTTAAAAAACGTTGCCTTTTCTACTAAAAAAAATAACTTCATATAAGGATTGTCTTGGAGGACCAAAACACAACACATAAAAAATTACTTTATTGCAACACTTTTTATGAATTGTATTTTCTAATATATAAAGCAACACTTGTATAAATTTTTTAACTGACTTTTTCATATATCGAAAGCAACACTTGTATAAATTTTTTTGATTATTCTTCTGTGTTGCCTTTTTAGATATCTATAGCAACACTAATCTAAATTTATTTAAGATTGTCTTTTTAAAAGGATATATAGCACACTTTAATAAAATTTAACTATTTAAACTAAATTTAATAGATAGAAAAAAATAAGCTAATAAGCTAATATATTGCATATATATTAAATTAAAAAGTTGTTTCAAATTCAACTAAGTAAATTTTAAATACATATACAGTTGGCAATTCAAATAAAAATACACATAATTAAACAACAACAAAAAAACATAATTTTTCATGAACTTTGACACACAAAAAAAAAAAGTAAATGCCCAATTTCATCAACTTTCGTTTTCTTCGTCAATTCTTTCATAATGCCATTGTTAGGATTGATTTCTATATTCTTCTTGTTAGACATGTAACCAGTTATACCGTTGTCTCTCAAGGCCCAAGCTTTCATAATCCTCTCCAGATTTGCAGTCTAACCATACTCACCAGTAGTGACCAAACAACAAATAACCTATTAACCTAAAGTCCTAAACGTCTTTGTATCAAAAATACCAACCCTACAAAATTCTGAATCAAAGTAAATATGCAAAAGCATCATAAAACAGTAAATCCAAAATAAGAAAATTCTTTACATTTTCCTACCAGCATCATAAAAATTGAACATGTATTTATTTAAAATTTTATTTATCATCAATTTAGTAATTTTATTTAAAAAACTTAACAAGCTTTAATTTCTGACAAAAATATGAATAAAAATTGACTCGGACCGTGTGTTGAATTGTTGTCGTCGTTAGCATCGTCAATTATTGGAGCTGGTAGTGGAGAACGGAGAGAAAAGATTTGTGCGTGGGTGTATTATTGGCTTCAGTAGCTTAGTAATTTAAGGCTTAAGGCTCTTTCAATTTTAAATGAACTGTGAAACAAATTTTTTTTTTAAGTTATTTGATAGGGAAAATAATTCGAAGGAATATGATTAAAAATTTCTTTCTAAAATTATTAATTATAAACAATTTTAGGTAATCTTTTATAAATGTTATTTATTAAAATTTTTGACAATTCTTATAAAATGTTGTATTTTTATTTAGAAGTGTTGTCTTAAAATTTTTATATTGCAGCATTTAGTAAATGTTATTTTAGATATTAAAGACAACTATTTTTATAGGTAGTAAAAAATTTTGTTATCTTTGCCATACTCAAAGACAATTTGTTAAAAATGTTATTTTTGCCTATCTAAGACAACTTTTGTTAAACGTTGCTTTGAATAAAGGTTACCTTAAACAAAAAATATTATAATGAAAATCCAAAAGAAACTTAAACTTTTGGAGTAATCGTCCGGAAATTCAGACAATTAAATTTTACTAAATTAGTTTTGTTAATACCTGAGATATTATAAAAAATATTTTTTTCATAAAATTGGATTTTTTATTTTATATAACATATATTATTCTTTTTTATTTTAATAAAAAATATATATAAATAAAATATAAAAATATTTTTTATTTATAATGTTAAAAATATCTTTCTTCAAAAGTAAAAAAAAAATATTTTCACTATTTAAATTTTGCTAAACACATTAAAAATAAAAATATTTTTTATTAAAAAAAATATTTTTCTAAAACAATTTAATAACATCCAAACAAACTCGTAAATCTAATAATACAACCAACATAACATACTGTTTTGTCGATTTTTAGCAAATTAATGGTGGTTCGATTTTAATGATTTAGGAGCGAAACCAACTCCTCTTTTGCGAGTACTAATTTTCTAGAAGTGCATCAAATATCCTCGAAGTAGACAAAATTAGAGGAAAAGACTGAAAAGACAACAAATAAATAAAAATTTTGAAAATAAGAATGACTAGAATCGAAATGGTTTGCATTAAATTTAAATAAAGCAATAAAATGCCTTCGATTATATCAAAGGACTTTGCGTTTTGAAAATAACAATACGAAAATGTAAAATTGAACAAGAAAATTAAATGTTACTTGAAAGATAAATTTGTGAGAAAAGTAAAGTTTGCAGAAAATATACATGAAAAGTAAAAACAAGTGAAAGGAATCCTACAGAAAATTGACTCAAAGTAGGCTCAGAAATTCGCTGAGATGTGAGTGTGCGTGAGTAATTCTTAAAGCAAAGTTTCAACTCTTGTATCTTCGAACCTTCTAGTATTTATAGTCATTTCTTTAACCGATCAATTTAAAATGACACTCCCTCATGTGCGAAAATGTGGGTAACTGTTCCCACTCTTTTGCCTAATCATGTGACAGTTGTAGAATAATCTTCGATTTTAAAAAAACTTCGATCTTAATTACTCAAGTAACTTCTCGATTTATTGAGCTAATTGAACTCTTATTCAATGTCTCCAAATACGCCTCCTTCGACACCAACTTCTCTTCCAAATGCTTACTTAATAATTCAAACAACCTTCCCTTTGAATTCAATTATTTTTTACTAACATGTACGTAAAATTGAGAAGAGCAAAAATATTAATAAAAAAATTAAATAGAGTTCTTTAATTTTCTATTTAAACAAAATTAAATAAAACTCTAATTTGTCAATAACTTGAGTAAATTCGATTTATGTGTGAGTTTATAAATTTAATTTAATTAATTGATTTATGTAGATTAAAATAAAATAGGCATAGTCACAAAAATAAATAAATAAATAAATAAAATAGAAGTGTAACCAAACTAAAATCAGAATAATAGTATAATTTTAGTTGTCAATCATTTTATTAAAATAAATTACCTTTAAATATACAAGTTACCCTTTATATTTATCCTTTATAAAAAATGTCATCACTATATTTGGCTTAAATAGTCATCACTTCAAATACCATGGTATAAAGAGAATACAAATGCAATCTATAAACTAAAATTTACCCATCGTTTGTAGAGGGCAAATTTCTATCCCAATTTGACAATCTTGATCTCACTTTGTCTATAATTTTGCCAAATGTATATCTCTTTGAATTTTAAGCAATTAATAGAACCAAAACGATAAAGATCCCCTTCCAGGTCAACAACTCGCATAATTTTTTGGATGGTTTCAAATAACTCCCAATATGAAAAATGCAATCAACGAATATATGACGAATAAATAGTAAAATTAGTTCTTAAAAAATTATATAATTTTTAATTTAATTTAAAAAAATTAATTAAATTTATTTTTTTAAATATTTTAGTTTAATCACGTTAATATTTTTATAATTTAATGTTGATGATATTAATAAAAATTGACATGGTACATTAAATTATATATCAGTACACTTATTTATATTTTAATTAACAATTAATATGATATTTTTATAAAATTTACTCAAATCAGTAGCTAAGTGATAAATTCTAATTTCAAAATGTTGTATATATATTTATATTTTAAAATTTTATATAAAAGTTAAAAATTTAATCAAAATATTTTTTTTTAAAAAAGAATCGAAGATAAACAAAAACATTATTAACTCCACTTATCACAATCCTAAAACTCTAACCAAATTTTGTAAACAAATAAAATACAAAAACTATAACCAAACACCATAATAAAAACTAAACAAAAACAATGAATTTTATTGACACAATATACCGTAATTACTTTAATAATCTAAAAAATTAGTTAATGATAAACTTTGAGGTACCAAAAATGTTTAATCATCAAAAACAAAACTCTAAGACTAAAATCATGGCCATTTTTTCTGCCTTTCTATCAACTCCACCAACCATAAAAAATACAGAAAAGAGAGCAAATAATTCAAGTTTAACCCCACCGTGACTCTCATTGTTCATACGAACTCCAGAAGACCCCATGCCACCACTGTCAATCCCTCCTAGTACATGGCTTGTACTGTATGGAGTGGTGCTGGTGCCGGTGTCGGTTTCCGTGCTGGTAGTGCCATGGGTTGGTTCCAATGGAAGTGCCTTATTGATGGTGTGTGTCTTAGGTATTGTACTGGTTTCTGCAACACTACATAAGAAATTTTTAAACAGAAAATTTTTTAAATAATCCATTGATGGTGTGTTTGTCTCGCGAACAAGTCTTACTAGATGCTTTAATCGACGAGGATGATGAAGGCTTCTTTGTCTTCTCCTCAGCGACGTCAAAACGGAAGTGATAGAGAGAGTCTTATGAGAAAAACACAGTCTCAGTGTTACTAAGAGTGGATGGAAGTGAGAGAGAATGTGGTCAATCTTACTAATTGAAATAGGGACTCTAAAATAACATCATTTGAACTACTGTCTCTCACTAAAAAATGATGTCGTTTCAATGCTGACCTTTCAATTAACGTGCCAGTGACCTGTCACTTAACGTGCCAGGTTAGTTTTCATTACTAACATAACTAAACTAAAATTATTGTGGAGATGAATTTAATTAAAAAATTTGTTTAAAGATCAAATTAGAAATGGTACAATTTGTCAGAAATTAATTTAATCATTTACTTAATATATGGCCAAAGAGACTGATTGGATAATGAAATAATTTGAAATCTTCATTAGTATCATTTGGACAGAGTCTTAATTTGATCATGTGAACTTAAATATATATTTACTTAATACAAAAGTTTTTTTTTTAAGTTCAATTTTCAATACAAAAAAATCATTTAAAAATGACATGAGATACTCAAACAGAATAACAAAGAATAAATTAAATTTTTATATTATATTTAATATAAAATGTCTATAATTAAATTTTAGTATTATATTTAATTTAATTTAAAATCACAATAATAAATATTTTTATAATCAAGTTAGTACAAATCTAAAACATAATATTGGACTTCCACCATTTGGCATTTTGGATGATTTTGTTCTTTTAAAAGGAATTAATATACCTAGAATGTGCATTCTTACCATTCGTTTTGGTGTATGAGTCATCCGTTAAGTTTGCGTTAGAAATTTATTTACTCACAAGTGGGAGGCTTGTTCGCAACAATAATTTAAAACTAAAATAGTATTTCCGCAGCCAGGATTCGAACCTAGAAATTCAACATTTGACATCTTCCAAAGTGGCGTTGTGCTGTGGTAATGCAAAGTAAAATTTAAATAATGAATTTGTGAATTAGTGATTTGTAATTTATGAATTATATCATTTAGATTAATTTGAGTGGCACTCGTACCTAGAATTTTCATTTGAAACATAGAAGTACCTAACTAAAAGAACTGATAAATATTTTTGATGATTTAGAATATTAGATTAGATAAATTAGTTCTTAATCTCTTATCATTTTCTCTTTATAAAAAAGGGTATATTTTGTCACTAAATTTATATTGTGTACTAAAATTTGTGTTATGAGTATTTTGTTAGTTGAAAATTAGTATTTTAAATATGTATTTTTTTTAATTTATGTTGTATACCAATTGTTTTTTATTGTATATCAAAATTTTTGTACTATAATTTTTAAAACATATAAAAAAAAGATGATGAAAAAAACGGCGATGATTATAATAATAAAAGAGAATGAAAAAAAAATCAAACAAGAGAAGAAAACGTTGAAAAAGAAAAAAAATATTATGACTAAAATAATATAGAAACTAAGAAAAATCAAAATTATTTAAATATTTTTCTTAATTAAAAAAAAACAAAATAACAGCATAAAGACTAAAACAATCAAAATTATTTAAATATTTTTATTAATTAAAAACAATAAACTCTAATTTCATTCTCCTTTTTTCTTTTTCCTTCTCTCTAAGAATCATCATCAGAATCGATTGAGCTTAATAAGGAGAGTTCTGACTCTTCCTTGTTCTTTACTTGTTGACAAAATCGATTGTGTTATGTTCTATCCATCTGTAAGAATTGATGCTCTATCCATCAGCCCTAAAAAAGATTCAGCAGATTAGATCTAAGAAAAATCAAGAATCAAAACTTGATATGCATGCCCTGGAGCTAAATTGTTAGGTCGACCTTGGTTATCTTCAGCACTAGACACCTCAAAGTGAAAAGGCCATTTTTTATCTTGTTTATCCTCCTCTCTATGGCAAGACTTTTAGCATCATAACCTTCCTTTGGAGGCACCCTGGTCCATTTTGTTTTATTTCTTTTGTCATTGCCACAATAGGAACTCAAGATTTCTCGCTGCTTTCCTGAAGTTTCAATGTATTTAGGCCTTTCAGTTTTGCCGGAGAGAGGAATATGGTTTGAGAGGAAAGACAAGATGGAATTAGACTTGAAATTTGAACAGTTGAGTGAGAATATTAAAAAAAAAAGATATTATTAAAATTTTATGCTCTGTTTTTACAAATTTTAATTCTTTGTGTTTTTTATTTTTTAGAAATATTAAAGTGATTGAAATTTTTTTCATCTAAAAGTTTCGGATTCTAGTCTCACTCTTAACTTAAAAAAAATTGTGTTTTAAAATTAAAATTTTATTTTAAATAAATGCAATATTTAGTATAATTTCGATCTTTAAAAATAAACACTATTTCATAAATTCTAGGGGTTAATAATAATGCATGACAATTTTATGCTTCATATTACGTAACTTTCATCTTGACTACAATATCATCTCAATTTCTTTCGCTAAAAATAATAATAATATTGGACTTCAACCCTCTGGCATTTTGGATGATTTTGTTCCTTTAAAAAAAACTAATATACTTAAAATGTGCATTGTTACCATTCGTTTTGGTTTTTGAGTCATGCATTAAGTTTGTGGCCTTGTTCGTCGTAACAATAACTTAAAACTAAAATCCATAACAATAATTTAAAAACTAAAATAGAACTTCCGCAGCCAGGATTCAAACCTGGAAGTTCAATGTCAGATACTTTCCAAAGTGCTACTGCGGATGTTGTGCTTTTGTAATGCAAAGTAAGTTATTAAATAATGAATTATATTATTTAGATTAATTTGAGTGACACTGCCATTCAGAGTTTTCATTTGAAGCATAGTAGTACCTAACTAAAAGAACTGATTGATTTTGGATGATTAGAATATTAAATTAGATAGATTAGTTCTTAATCTCTTATCATTTTTCCTTTATAAAAAAAATGGTATATTTTGTCTTAGAGAATTTATATTTAGGCATGTATGCCGTGGCGCAAATTCTGTATGTGTTGTGCATGGGTATGGAGATGGGTGTTGCTAAATATGAAGGTGAGATATTTTTGTCTGAACCATTAAATGAAGAAATTGGACTGGGCGATTTCTTTGTTAAAAAAATTTTGAACACAAATCGGATAGTCCGATTTGTGTGGAAGGAAAAATCGGAAGATTCGATTTGTACTTTTAATTTTTTTTTTATTTTGAAAGCAAAAATCGGATGGTCCAATTTCAATATTAAATTTTTTTTAATTGTTTAAAATACAAATCCGACGGTCCGATTTGTATAATGCAATTTTTTTTTAATTTTTTAAACACAAATCGAACGGTCCGATTTACTCTTGACACTACAATTACGTAAAACACCTATACACTCCATAATCGTATCCTACACTATTTCTCCTTCCATATCTAAATTAAAAAGTGCATGTTGTCATATAGTGCACAAGTGGAAGGCTCGTTCAAAATCATAATTAAAAAAAAATCCATTCTTACCATTCGATTTGGTTTACGATAGTGACCCATTCAAAGTCTGTGTTTCATATCATGGAGCTTTTTTCGGTGACAAAAAAAAATAATAATCCGAAATTTGAAGGATCAAGTAATAAATAAATATACTTAAATATAGGGATCGATTTGTAAATATTAAATTATAGTAATTGAGAGTTTGGGACAAATTTAAATATAAGTTAATCTTATAGTCATCGCTACTATTATTCTTGCAATAACCTTTGCTTTTATACTGTTTTTTTTTTGTCTATTAGTATTATACTGCTCTTTCTTATTATTGTCGTAATTATTATTTCACTTAATTATTATTGCTGTTATTGTTTTTATTAGTGTCATTATTAACGTTACTGTTATTATTATAATATCTCTATTATCATTATTATTGTTATAATTAGTATTAGTGTTATTTTGATTATTAAAATTATTATTACTATTATTCTTATTATTACAATTATTAATGTTATTATCATTGTTTTAATAATAATAATAATAATAATAATAATAATAATAATAATAATAATTTCGAGGGTTACCTGAAATGTTGATTTGAGTCTGGCGTGAGATCTAGATTCCTTCTGAGGCAGCGTCCGACCTGTTCGAGTGTCGAGGTGCCGTCGTCCGGATTCCTCGTGAGAAAGTAGGGGGTGGTACCTGCAAGAGACTCCGATACTTAAGTTAGCAAGGATTTTAGGCAGGTTTTAAGTAGATTAGAACATATATATACCTAAAGGGTGTTAGTGTATTTATAGTACAGTTAATAACCACCTTTGTTGAAGTAGTTCCACATTTATTGATGGATGATCGTTCCCTTTATTTTAGGAGTTTGTTGGGATCTATCTTTTGGGGAAGATAGAGATATTTAGAGAGATTCGTGGAGGCAGTTACTTGTTTGGATAAGTACAGCTGAGCTCCCTTGGTTGTGTCCGACCTCTTCAAAGAGGTCGAATATATGGTGGAGGCCACCTCTTTGGATTGGGCGTTTTCCCCTTACTGGGCTTGTCTTTTATGGATTTAGGCCACGGTATGAACAGTACCCCTGCTTGAATCCGAGTTTTACAAGAGGTCGGGCTCAAGCATTTCGTGACTTCGGTTTCGACGTGTTTTAAATTTTGAACGTTACCTCTTTAAATGAGGGGCCCACGTTTTGCGGCAGTTCCCTAGGGATTCGTATAAGTCTTTAAAGAGGGGGATAAAAAGGACTATTTTGCACTCTTCTCTTATAAAAACGTTTCACGCTTTTCTTCTTCTTCTTTCCCCATTTCAGAAAAGCTTTTGTTGCTCCCTTCTTTGCAAAAATTTTCTCTCTTTGTTTGTTTCACTATCGTTTGGGGTTTTTCAAGATTTTCTTTATCTTGATTCATTCGAAAGAGCGTTTGGTGAAGAGGATCGACCGTGTCTTTGCTGCTTGATGTGCCCTTTTCCTTATTCGAATTCTTCATCAAGGCTGGTACTGTTGACTCTTGGCTCCTTTTCGCATAACTATTTGTTGGTCTTTTTTGAATTTGTTTGCATTGAGGCGACCTTTTGGTTAATAATAGAGGTTCTTCATATTCTTGGTTTTGTTTTTATCTTTGAAACTTTTTCTTTGGAAAATTGTTGGCTGTTGTCGCTTTGTCTCCTAATAAAGAACTCCTTGGTGAAACTGATTTTTGTCATTCCTTTGGTATGTTTGAACTATGTTTCTGGAGTTTTGAAAGACTGTAGTCTTTTGTGACTTAATGAATGTGTTTATGTTGCCCCAAATGGCGTCCCTGCTGTTAGTGCAGGAGAGATACCATTTCTGCACTTTCTAGTTTTGAAAAAGATGTTTTGAAATTGTATTTTGTATTTTGGTTTCTTTTACCTAATTCGCTTTACTAGTGTCCGAGTTCTTTTGTGATGACTTGCTTATTTTGTATTTGTAGGTGTAGCTTTTATGTCTCAGTATGTAATTGTCAACATGTCATCAAAGGTCCCCTCTTCTTTGTTATCTTGGGTAGATAGTATTGTCTTTCTCCTTGTTTCTGTAGTTGACAAAGAGTATATTGAATGTATTCCGTAGACACTATAGGATATGTGAAAATTAGAAAGATTAGCGAAATTATGAGTTAGTAGTGTCAGACCTTGAGGAGAGAGTGTGCTTCCCTTATTTAGACAACTCGGAACACCCTTTTTTCTATGCATATGATTACTTTTTTACAAAATTTGGTATTAAACCCCTTTTTCCTGACTTTGAACGAACATTCTTTGGACTTGTAACGTCACTCCTACCGAGTTTCACCCGAATTCTTGGGCTTTCCTCAAAGTGTACCAATGTTTGTGCCAAGAACTTAATGTCTGACCTTCTTTTAAGGTCTTTTTTCACCTTTTTGTCCTGAACAAACCCAGATCTTCAAAAGGGAAAGTTGTCTTGGTTTTTCTTTCGCGCTGTTCAAGGTAGAAAGGTTTTTTCTATTTTTGATGAATCTTTCCATGACTTCAAAAATTATCTCTTCAAAGTCCAGGCTATAAAAGGTGTCTGACTTTTCTATATGGATGAGAACGATGAACCTTCCTTTCCGTTATATTGGCAAGAAAAACCCGTAATAGTCAAGTATAGTGTAGATGCCCTAGACAAGCTTGAGAAGTACTTTGTAGACGTGTTGGAAGAGAGTTGGGGCCGGGCTCTTCACTTGGATACTAAAAAGTTCCTAGGGGACCCTAGTCAGCTTCGGTCCGAGCTAAGTAGCTTTCCGACCTTTTAGCTTTATGCTTTTTAATTTTGATTTGTTTAACTAAGGTGCCTTTTATTTTTGTTTTGCAGAGAAAATGGCTCCGAAGTCTACAGCAATGAAGCAACTACGCCAAACCAGAAAAACTGTTGTGGCCCGAAGTATCCAAGAGAAAGAAACAGGGGGTAATTCTGCCCGATCTTTCCTGAAGAAATCAGACTCGGGGACTTTGCCCCAATAAAAAATCATCCATACTTCCACAAGTCGGTTGATCCCTCCTAACTCCCCTCCAGAAAGCTTGGTTGTTCCTCCTTCTCCCTCATCGTTAGAACTTCCTCCCAAAAGAAAAAAAAACTATTGAAAAAGGGAGTATCTATGATAAAGGATTTGACGGGATTTCCTGGAGTGGAGGAAACATTCTCCCTCAAAGCTGTATTAGTATGAATGATGCGGCTATTCAGAATCATCTCCAACTTATGGCCCGAAATGAAATTCGAATAGTTGGAGTATGCACGTCCTTGGCTAAGGAGTTGCAGAAGACTCCCCTAAACACTACTCACAGCTATTTGATAGTCGCCCGAGCTGAGGTGGAGAGACTGAAAGAGATAAAGAAGGAGCTGGAGGAAGAGAAAGCCAAATTGGCGTCCAATCTGGAGAATGCTCAGTCCTTGGTAAAAATGGCCGAGGCGATTGTGGCCATGGCAGAGGGGGTAAAGAAGAGGGAGGATGAGAGTTATACCCGAGTTTGTGGGGAGAAAATTAACCTCCAGGAAGAGATGGAGAAGGCCAAAGAGAGATATGCTACACTTAAAGAGTCCGTGGTTGAGGGGATGTACGAAATGTTCAACATTGAAGGCTCAAGTCCAAGTCCTTGCTCCCGAGGTCGATATCTCTTTGTTTAGCCATGACAACATAGTGGTTGATAGGAAGATTGTCCCAGTCCCCAAGAATGACGATGAAGGACCTTTATCCGACCCGAAGTCTTTGAATACTGGGGTCGGTCAAACTTTTCAGGCTCCTGGGTTTCTTCCCGAGGTAGTTAATTTCGAATTCCCTCCTTCGCCTCTTGGTGCCATTCTTGCTGTGCCGGTCTCGGTCCATCCTCCAACCCCTCCTGCCCAAGGCAAAGACGTTGTTACTGGGGAAGATCTTAACCCATTGCTTGGCCATTCTACGTAATTCTTTGTAGTTTTTACTTTTGTGGTGTTTTGGATGGCCCGACTTGTGGGTCTTTGAACAATTTACTTTTGTAATATTTAGTAGTTTTTCGAACACTTTACTTTATAACAGTTGTAGTCTTAACATCTTTTTTGAAGTCGTATTCATACAACTTTTGAAATTTAAAGAGCCTTTCTACTCTTTAAATAATGAAGCTATGTATTTTTGGAAGTTGGAATTAGCTTTTATACAGTTGCTTAGTTTGGTGTTATACCTTAGTTGTAATATCCTACCACACAGAGTTTTACGCCTAGGATGTAAATCAAAGGTGGTGAGGTACTACGACCTCTAAAAAAATGTATATAGATATATTAAAAAAAAGGGAATTATCTAGGAGTCTTGAAGAAAAAGTTAAACAAAATACCAACAGAAAAGTGCATCACTCTTGATCAGGTCAATGTAGAAAGGTAGATAAGATCGAGCAGAAAAGATAATGTATATATAAGATGAGAGTTCCAAAGATACAAAAAACAAGCTCTAGATTCGGCCTTCGAAGCAAAGGCCGACCAGAGTATATATATATATATATATATATATATATATATATATATATATATATATATATATATATATATATATAATCCCAAGAGTAACCCAAAATATATTACCAAATACATGTTTCCCCAAGTCAGCCTCTAAGAGGGACAAAACATAATATATACAAGGTGGAGAATCTATATAGATATATAAACATAAACAAAATACAAACACCAAGTCCCAAGATAGTTCTTCGCTTCCAAGAGTCTCTAGAATGCTCAATGCGGTGCTTCGCGTCCTGCATCTGAAAACAACAATATATGTATGGAATGAGAATTGGGAGTTCTCAGTATAGTAAAACTGCCAACGTACATAATGTATAAGGTCCCAGAAAAGTCAGAGACAATCCTAGAACTCTAACACTCAGATTAAAACTTAATGAAATATACTAAACCATAAGTTAGGGTGGTTGTCTAAGGTATTTAGGTCCTATATCCATCTTTAACCTAACACCCTGCCTTTTATCTCCTCCTAACCCTCTAAATCACCGGGAGAACAACCCTCGTCACGTCTCCACCATATGAAGGATCTCTCAGTTGCAAAGACAAACAAAAGACAAGGAAAACACAGATATAAATAGCATTTTTAGCAAATAATCAGATAGCAGTTAATCACAGATAAGCACTTAGGCAAACTAAAACAATTACATACTCAAACAAATCATACAAATGCACATGATGCATGCCTATTCTACTGGCCGTTAGCTCATATGTTGGTTACTTTACCAGAACCCGACACACCTGGTAGCTAACTCGGATATCATCTCTCTGACATGCTTCTACACTCTTCGGATATAGTGCACGTCACACTCTTGGGATATATTATCCGCCACACCCATGAGATATAGTGTTCACTACGTTTTCTGGGATAAAGTGTTCCCACACTCTTAGGATATAGTGCCTGCCACACTCTTGGGATATAGTGCCCAACACACTCATGGATATATTATCCAACACACTTTCCAGGGTAAAGTGCTCCCACACTCTTGGGATATAGTGCCCACCATACTCTTGGGTTATAGTGCCCATCACACTCATGGGATATAGTGTCCGACACACTTTACAAATAGAGATAAAGTGATGCAACAAAAATGGAACAAAATATACAGTCTCATTTCACAATCACAATCATAGTCCTCATAATCACTTTCAATCATAACATAATCATTCACATTCTTCTCATCATAACACTACCTTTCAACATTCATTGCTCAAACACATAATTCTCATCATCACCATCATCATATCTCGTCATATCTCATCCGTCAACATTGTACTGTTCTCTAAATTGCCTCGTTCATCACATTCATTATCTCATCAAATAAATTATCCCCTCTTTAAACTCCTCTGGTACCAATTTTAGCTTCTTCCACTCAATAACCCTTACATCGTAATCCAATGTTTTTAGAGGTTTGGAAAACTTAAAAAATAGTGGATAGTTCTAAATTAGTGATTTTTTATCAAAACAGTGGTTTCGGAGGTTTACATACTTGTCGGAAAGGTTAAACAGTGAAAAACAGAATTTTAATGTAAAACAGGATGTTGTGTGTACGCATCATAGTATGCGTACGCACCACTTGCAAATCCTATGCACACCTCCCTCGTGCGTACGCACGAGCTCAAACGCACGCTCTAGTCTGTCTGTGCGCATGATAGCATGCGTACGCATGCACACCAAAATTTAACGTTCTCTGTAACTTAGCCAAATTCAGTTTTCTGTACCTAATTTTCGACATCCATAACTCCCTCTACAAAATTCCGATTTTCACAAAATTTAAACCATTTTAAAGCTCTTGAAATTATCTTCGTTTTGAAAGAAAATCCACTCAAATCTAAAACCTGAGACTCAGTTTGGGACCACCGAAGTTGGTTAAAAATAAAGTTTTTACTAAAAGAATTCAAAACCTATATTTTCCATATTCTCAATTTTAAACCAAAGTCTCACACCCCAAAATAACATCAATTATGTTCAAACCATATCCATATCCTCTCTATCCCTTCTACAACACACCAATGTACAATTTCATCAATTCCAATCCAAACAATTCATAATCAAAACAACATTATTATTCATAATTCATCAATATATCATTATCATAACTCATATTCATTATCAAATCTCATCATCAATTTGTATCAACATCAATAATTCATCACATTCACATCACAAGCTTAATATTTACACTAGGACTCACTAAATCTTATTAAGTTTACGCAATCCAACTTATCCTACGGTCAACTTGCCTACATTTTCACGTTACATTACACATTATCTACGAGAAACCAAAATCATACCTTGGCCGATTCCTCCGTAATGCCCAGAACGTCTCAAATTCCTTAATTAACAAGCTTCAAGCCTCCACCATAAGAAATTTCAGCATCCAACACTTAACTCAAGCTTCCAACATCACTAATTTTGGTTCCAATTTACACATATACCACCTAATTCACATCATTACATCCATATTCACAAATTTAATACCTAACATCATATAATTAAAGAATTCACAAGAGTTTCGAGTTCTTTACCGTTATCCATGGACAATTAGGCAAAACCCAGTGATTACCCGTAGCTAGAGTTTACCTAAACCATCAAAATCATTCAATTTCTCAATACACAAAATCCTAGATTTTTTTGAAACTAAAAAGGGAAAGTCTGGGTGATAAAATGAAATTTTCTTACCAAATTATTTGATGGGTTTTGTAGAGAATTCCAAGATAAATACGTGGCCGCTGACAGCTTGTCAATCGGAGCACCGAATTGAATGTTATGTGGGATTGAAATTGAAGCAAGGTTTAGGGTTCTTTGATTTCACCCTTCTCCTCAATCCAGCGTGTTCCTTTAATTATGAAGGGAAGGATGCTGACATGGCATGCTTTATATGTTGGACCTTGGGATCGGTTTGGCCTGTTTGCCCATTTTTTGGCTTAAAACCTTTAAAATTAGTGTCAAAATTTATATTTTAATTATTTTTACCTTTCTAAATTATCAAATTTAATGTTTTAATTCCTTTGAATAATAATTAATTTATTGGTTAATTATTTACTAATTATCTGGAGTTTATATTAACAACTTTTTCGATGCTGTTTCTTTGCCGAATTTAAGAAATGAATTCGTTTATATGGATTTCTTTTTGAAGTTCTGACTTCGTGTAGTTAGACTTTGTGAAGTCATTTCTACACTTCATTTTTATTCCGCCTTATGATTGAGGTTAGTTTTCACGAGTTGTTTACATAACTTGTTACATTAATTTGTACCACGTTACTTTATCTTGCCGACCATTTTAGGTCGGGCAATGATTTTTGTGGTTTGTCGAGTTTAAATTAATTCATTTTATAGGAATCTTTTCTTTAAGAGAAAATGAAATTTTTATTAATGGATAAGAAATTCCTTTACATAAACCTACTACTAAGGGTTTTGTCTACCCTTAGCCGTTGTTGTGGTGCCTCGTTAAAACCCCTTTAAGGAAAAACCCTTTTTAGGGAAAAAATCTTAAGGTTGAAAAAAAGAGTACACTAAGGAACAAGGCTTACTTCCTAACTGTAGTACTTCTTTAGGTTACACGCATGGCAAGACCTCGGGAGCTCCCGTCCTTGTAGATCGGATACTTTATAGTAACATTTTCCTAAGACCTCAATAATCTTGTAGGGTCCTTTTCAATTTGCTGCTAACTTCCCTTCGCCTGACTTCTTGACTCCAATGTCATTTCAAATCAGTATGAGGTCTTTGGTGGTGAAACTTCTTTTGATCACCTTATGATTATATCTCGGGGATATCCTCTGTTTTAGTCATTCCTCTCTAATATGAGCTTATTCTCAGACTTCTGGGAGGAGGTTGAGTTCTTCTTTGTGTGCCCGGGTATTGGCCCTTCATTGTAGAATATAACCCGGAATAATTCTTCAGTGATTTCTATAGGAATCATGGTTTCTATTCCGTAAGCAAGTTGGAAAAGTGACTTCCCTGTTGTGGAATGAGGGGTTGTCCGATATACCCATAAGACCTGAGGGAGCTCGTCTGCCCATACTCCCTGTACTTCTTGTAGTCGGCGTTTCATTCTGGCCAGTATGACTTTGTTTTCCGCTTCAACTTGTCCGTTGGCCTGAGGATGTTTCACTGACTTGAATTGGTGCTTTATTTTTAAGTCAGCCACTAAATTTTTGAAGGTTGATTCGGTAAACTGGGTTCCATTATTCGTGGTGATGGAGTGGGATACTCCAAACTTTGTGATAATGTTCTTGTAGAGGAATTTTCGACTTCTTTGGCTAGTGATAATTGCTAGTGGCTCTGCCTCGATCCACTTAGTGAAATAGTCAATGCCTACTATGAGGTATTTGACTTGTCTCGGAGTTTGAGGAAATGGTCCGAGGAGATCAAAGCCCCATTTTTCAAATAGCCATGGCGAGATGACGCTAATAAGCTCTTCATGGGGGTGCAACCTGAAAATTGGCATGTTTCTGACAAGGCGGACATTTTTTAACAAACTCGGCCACTTTCCTTTGTAAGGTCGGCCAAAAGAAACCGGCCCGGATCACCTTCTTGGCTAGTGACCGGGCTCCCAAATGTTTTCACGTATGTCATTGTTTACTTCTTCTAGGACCTCCTTTGTGTTAGAGGTCGGATGCACTTCAAGAGAGGTGTTGATATCCCTCTTTTATATAGGACATTGTGGACCAACGTGTAATGTTGCGCCTCCCTTATGAGTTTCGAGCATCCTTTCATTCTCAAGGACGTTAATTAAGATAATTGACTATAGTCATCATTAAATTTTAATTAGATATCCTCATTACTTTCAAATTGTCATCGAACACCTAAATCATGAAAACCTGACAGCACCACACAAATAGCACACAGACACCTAAATCTAAATATCCAATACCTTAAATTTCATATCGACTCATTATCTTTATAGTTTTTACATCTCAAAATTAAAAAACCTTAAACCCTAATTATTTTGTCCAATTTACCCTAAAACACGAGTTAGATAAAAAAAAGATAGAGTAATCAACAACGAAACAAAAATTAACGATATTTACTTTGGATCGTTCTATTGAATTTTTCTTTCCACTTTGCACCTTTCATGACAGGATCTACAATCAACACAATCAAATTAGTCTTTTTTTTTTGTCAAATTGAATGAAACAACAAAAATCAGAAAAATGGCAATGATTGAAAATAAATACAAACCAGAATGTGAATACCAAGGTTGAAAACCTAGAGTTTGGGAGAGACTGGAAGAGAGCGCATCACACAAAATTTGCTAGAAATAGAGACTTGACCCACGACATTAAGGATGTAATCCAGAGAGAGAACGCAGACCAGCAAGAGAGAGAGAGAGAGAGAGAGAGAGAGAGAGAGAGAATATAGATCGAAGAGAGAAAGAGAGCATATCAACATTGAAAGAATAGCCAGACTTAAAGAAAAATACGAACTGGAGGAAGGAACACAGAATTGAAGGATTTGGATTTGAGAGTGAGAGAACACAACGAGAGAGAGAGAGAGAGAGAGAGAGAGAGAGAGAGAGAGAGAGAGACTCACGCAATTAATGTTATAATGCAAGGAAGGATAAAAAATTTCATTTTTTCTTGTTTTTCTCTTTTTTTCGAATTTTTTTTGGAATTAAAAAAAATATGTCACGTGGGATTAAAACCTACGGCTTTTATACAAGTAGAAGATAAGTGAGAGTTTCATCATAATACTAACGGAAGCGGTTCACGTATATTGCTGTACTTTAATAAAATATTGTTGTCCTCATCATTTCAACCAATAAGATTTGTAATAAAATATAATGAAGGATGAGATGAAAGCGAGAATTTTGTACGTGAAATTGTTTGTTTGAAGAGTATAATGAAAAAGCAACTTGTTCTTTTCTTCATCCACATAATGAGAGATAAAATTATAATTTTGTCCTTGAATGCTTTAACAAGTTTGTATTGAAAAAGACTGAAAGTTGTGATGGACTAACATGACGAGTGGATCTCTTAACTTTTTAACGAACATTTTTGTTATAAATTAATTATTATTTTATTTAAATTTATAATATAATTGAAATAGAATTTAATAAAATATTTTTATTCAATAAAAGCTTTCTTAATATATATATATATATATATATATATATATATATATATATATAATTTTTTTCACAGCAGATAAATATTTAATTTAGGCATTTGTTATATTTTTATATTTTAAAATATTCTCTTTATAAATTTATTTTATAACATTCATTTTAATATGAACTTTTATATTTATCATCATCTAATAATCTCAATGAATAATATCCACCGAAAAACCAATATTTAAATTTTATTTTTTACCAAAACATTTTAGATGTAACCATAAAAATATATGTTTTTATTGTGTTTGAAAAAAATAGTGAATTATAATAAAATGTTTTCGTAAAAATAATCTTCATATCATTTTTTATATACATCTACAAGGAAATCATATTTTTGTGATAGAATTTCATTGTGTTAGTTGAAAAAAAAAATTTACAAAATTTTAATATTATTAAAATATTTAACACTTTTATGTCCGCAAGAGGGGATTATTTAATTCATTTTTTTAAATATTATATATATACTAAAAAATTATTTATTATATATTTATATATAAATATATAATATTATTTTATATATTTTTAATTTATATTCTATATTTTAACATATATTTTATATGAGTAATTTAACTCTCTTTTATTTTAAAAACACATTTAATAGTATAATAATTAAAAAATATAAAAGAATATTTTTTCATAATTTTTTAATAAAATATTTTTTTGTGATACGGTTAAAATGTTTTCTTAAGATATATGTTAATAAGATTAAAATTATATTATCATTAAAAAATTTAAATAAAAAATTAATATTGTGTAAATATTATAAATGACACAAATATGTATGAATAAAAATGAGATAGAAATAAATGAATAATTTTACACGTATTTAAATTTAGTTTATGATGTATATTATTAGGTTACTTTTTTGAGAAAAAATATTTAGAACATTTTAAAAAAATATTATTGTATTTCGTAAAAAATAAAGAGTGCATCACTCTTTAAATTCTAAATCATAAATCCTAATTTTTGAATTTTACATTTTAAACTTCGAATTTTAAGTTTTAGATCCTAAATCTTAATAAATTCTAAACTCTAAATTTGAAGTGCTGATATAAAATATAATAATGAAAAACTAAAATTTATTTAATTGATGACAAAAATTATAACAATCCTTACTTAATAAAAAGGTTTAAAAATTACCTTTAAAATAATAATGTTAGTAGTCTAATTTGATGAAAATTCAGTAACAATGTGTTTTACATTAAAAAGAATATACAAATATATATGAATTTGAGAGAGATATTATCAATTTTTTTTGAAGGGACGACATTATCAATTTAAATTATCAAAATTAACTCGTTATTTATTTATATACTATTTGCACAAAAATAAAAGATTACAATATAGTAACTAAAATCTGATCATTAATGTATATAAATTTTTTGAGTTGTAGATAAAACTACTTTTATAAATTGAAATTGTGAGAATATATAAAATAATAAAAGTACCTTGTTTAAATTCTTCTTATGTAGGTTATATTGAAAATTAATTACTAGGGTGTATTTTGTGTGTGTTTTGATTAGACTCTTATTGATAAAATTTAACATAATTCATATAAGCTAGGGGTGCACGGACCCGGACCGGCCCGAAGACCCGGCCAGGCCCTGAAGGAATTTGGGCCGCGAAGACCCGGACCCGGGAAAAAAAATGAAATCAGAAAGGGAAGTGTAGCCGGGACCGGGCCATGGCTCGGGTCACCCGGACCCGGTCCGGTGGCCCGGCCATATACACATTACACACACACAAACGCGTTACAGGTTTGAGGTTTCTAATTAGGGGCTAGGGCAACACAGAACACGCATCGCATTCACTGCCTCGTGCCTCCTTTAGCAGCTCAGCGCCTCAGCCCTCAGCCATTGAGGCTCACCCCCACACCCCAAGTCCCCACTCTGGCACTCCCCACGCCCCACTCCGGCTCTGGCAGTCGCCACTCCCTACGGCGCAGGCCGATCCGGTGACCCTGACCTCATCTTCTCTCCCCACGGCCCACTCCGAGTCTCGCGGCACGCACCACGCAGTCGCCGACTCCTCCCTTTCTCATCTCTTCACAACCCTCCGTGTTTCACCCCAGTCACCGCCGAAGCTCTTCGTTCGACGGACGACAGTGACGACGTACGGTGCTGCCCTGCTTCTCGGCGACGTTGCTCTGCTAGTCCTGCTCCCTCTGCTCTGCTCTCTTCTCCAGTCTTCTTTTCAGGTCTTCTGCTCAGGTAAGTAATTAATTTTATTATGTCATTAATATTCTGATTAAGGATTAGGATTTTTGATAAACAAAATTTGTGAATTTTGGTTGTAGGTGTTGATTTTCATTATTAGAACTCTGATTAGGTGTGGCTGTTGATGTGTGTTTAACTTATTTTTTATTATGATTCACTGTTTACTACTGATTTCTGGGTTTACTAATTCTTTACTGAGTAGGTGTGGATTTACTGATTCTTTACTGATTAGGTGTGGATGTTGATGTGTGTTAAATGATTTGTTTAGCTGATTAGTTACTGATTATCTTGTTCAGTTGTTCTTATATGACAAGTTGAGCTTAACTATATTGTACAGGTGCATTGGACCATAACATTTATCAGAGCGAAGGTTCACCTGCACCAGAAGATCCAGAGACAACCAAGAAAGTAAAATTGCTGAATGAGAGTATAAAGCAAAGCTTGGTTTAAGGTAATCCAGCACTAACCATTTTGGTATTTTGCGCAATGAAGCTGCACACACGCATTCACATGTTCATATTTTGAGAGTATGAAGCAAAGCTTGGTTTAAGATGTTTAGTATTGTTTGGCCATTTGTGACTCTTTCAAGTTGCATCATCCCCTGCCTACAGGACAAAGAGGGATTGTTAGTGTAATATGGTGAAGAGAAAGATTGGATATTGTATAATCCTTATTCTTTCTTCTAGTGTTTTTGGTTGATGATTAATTGTATGTAAGCATCTTTTTTTTCTTTATTGTAAGATCATTTTTGTTTGTTTGGTTGATTGCTTGATCATTACTTGTATGTAAGCCATTTTATATGTTGAACTTGATCTTTGCCCTCTAATTCAGGAGATTTAACCATACCTTTAACTCCCATGCTAGGGAGATTATTACAAAGTAATCACGATTTATTAGTTGCATTTTAATAATTGGTGGCTATTTGATCTTCTTGTGTTACATTAAATGACTAAATGTTACAATCTCAATCCCTTCTATCCATATACAATGATTAGATTAAGGATGTAATGAAAAGTGATAGTAGATAAAAAGCAAGAACGTAGTGAATAATATAAAAAGGAAAGAATCTGTTAGTGAGATTGGTGACACCCATTTGTGCTAACACAAGAAATGCTCATTGATTCCTTACAAGAATCTGTTATGATAATTAGTTACTGATTTTCTGGGTTTACTGATTTTGTACTGATTTCTAAATTTTTACTTGTGTTTACTGTATATTTACTGATTTGTTTTTTTATGTTTTATTATAAGATTTCTATCTTCTTGATTTGCTGATTATTGTTGAATTTGTTCTTGATTTTGTTTGTTTAGATAACGAACAATGGGAGGAGGAGATAATTGCATTCCTTCAGAAATTATGGAGGAGAATAAAACAATGGAAATTGAAGCTGAAAATGTTGTTGTTCCTGCTATTGATGCTGCCACAACTCCTGCTGAACCAGAAGCTAATGAAGAAAATTCTGATGAAAAATTAGAGAATCCAGAAGCTGCTCGAACAAGGGGAAAGAAATCGTATGTTTGGCAGCATTTTACTCAACTTCCGTTAACTGAGACAAAGGGACTGCACCAAGCTAAATGTAATCATTGCCAGAAAAAATACGGTTGTCATCCTACTAAACATGGCACAAATTCTCTAAATAAGCATTTAAAGAGTGCTCATAAGTGGATATTTACTAAAGCGGGGAAGAAGGGTACATTTCATGGGTACATGCCCAAAATTGAAGAAGAGGATCTATGCAATGCTTTTAAGGGTTATAACTTAGAAAATTGAAAGAAGTCTGTAGCCGAGTTTGTTGTATTTGATGAAATGTCGTTTAAAGTTGTCGAGGGGATTGGGTTTCGTAGGATGTTAAATCGATTTGAGCCAAGATTTACGGTACCATCTAGGATGACAGTTTCAAGAGATTGCTTTCAACTTTATTTAGATGAGAAGAAAAGGCTAAAAGAATGGTTGGCAAAGTCATGTGCTCGGGTTTGTTTGACAACAGATTGCTGGACATCAAATCAAAACTATACTTATATGAGCTTGACTGCACATTTTGTTGATGAAGAATGGATGTTACAAAAGAGAATTATAAATTTCTATCAAATTGAGAACCACAAGGGTGACACTGTTGGAAGAGAAATCGAGAAATGCTTGAGAGACTGGAAAATTGAAAAAGTCTTCACAATCACAGTGGATAATGCAACTTCGAATGATGGAGCTATTACTTATCTTCAAAGGAAATTAGGTGCAAGAGGTGGGTTGGTGTGTGGAGGAAAGTATATACATGTGAGATGCTGTGCTCATGTTCTTAATTTGGTAGTGAATGAAGGAATTAAAGAGCAACACACTTCAATTGAAAGCATTAGAAATGCTGTAAGGTATGTTAGGTTCTCTCTTTAAAGGACTAAAAAATTTAAAGATTGCATTGAGGCTTAATTAATTGAATCTAAAAGTCTTGTGTGCTTAGATGTTCCAACTAGGTGGAATTCTACCTATCTAATGTTGGAACATGCCGAGAAATTTGAAAAAGCTTTTGATAGACTTTATGATCAAGAACCCGATTTTATTAGATGGTTTGGAGAGGATAGTGGGGAAAAAAAGAAAATTGGTCCACCTACACCCCTTGATTGGCAACATGCTAGGTTATTCATGGATTTTTTGAGAGTTTTCTATGAGATAACTTTGACTTTCTCATCTTCCTTGCATGTTACATCTAACATATGTTTTCATGAAATTGCATCTGTTGCTTCTCAATTAACATCTTGGAGCCAAAATCAATCTGATTTGTTAGGAAGTATGGCATGCTCTATGAAACATAAATATGATAAATATTGGGGACCGGTTGACAAATTTAATCCATTGTTACTTGTTGCTGTTGTATTGGATCCTCGGTACAAACTAGATTATCTTTGTTGGTGTTTGGAGGATGTCTATGACAAGGAAGTATCTACTAGCATGACTGGTGTTGTTAAACTCACATTAGATACATTGCATAAGTTTTATGAAAAAGAGGTTGTCGATGATAAAGGAACGGATGATGGTGGAGATTCATCTAGTATTGTATTGGATGCCAATATTAAAATCTCAGCTGGTGCCAAGGGCGTTTCTGAAAATCGAGTGAATATGTGGAAAAAACAAAAAAGAGAGTAGGCTAATGCAGATAGCAAGTCAGATGTGGAGAGATATTTGGCCGAGGATACTGTGGAAGATGAGAATTTTAATATATTGACTTAGTGGAAAGTGAATGCTTCAAAATACAGGATTCTTTCTCTCATAAACCGCGACATTTTGGGTATTCCGATTTCAGCTGTTGCTTCTGAATCATGCTTCAGCACCGGTGGACGTGTGCTTGATGTCTTTCGTAACTCTTTGTCACCATTAATGGCTGAAACTTTGATATACACTCAAAGTTGGTTGTGCCCTTCTAAACAAGACGTTGGAGATCAAGAGTTTGATCAATTTGATAATAGTAAGAAGATTGTTGAAGGTACATTTATGATATCTTTATTATTTGTGACTTATTTATTTCAAGTAATAATCTTTTATATGAAAAATGAGTAATTTTATATGTTTTGTAGGTTTCACTAATGCATCCACATCACAAGGAACAAGTTGACAACATTAATGGCTATTGATAGAGGATGATTATTCTTATGTATTGTAAACCTTAACATTTTATTTGTATTGACTTAAATATTATTGTGTTATTTGTATTGACTTTAGACTAATACATATTATTGTGTTATTTTTATTGACTTAAATATTTAGTGTTATTAGACAATATTAGTATTGGACTATTGATTGTGATGATGCTTTGGTATTGATTGTGATTATGTTTTAATTTTGAAGAAGGGTTGGTTATGGTCCGGTTTTCACTCGATTTTCACCCGGTTTAATTGTGACCCGAAAGATTGTTGGTTTCATCGGGTTTAGAGCCGGATCCGGGTCTAATAAATAGACCCGGTCTAATAAATAGACCCGATCTATATTTCGGACCGGGTCTGGGTCACCTCAAACTCGGCTTCACCCGACCCATGTGCACCCCTAATATAAGCTAAGAGCATAATATATCATTTTAGTAAATGTGTCCTATTACGATTTTAAAATAATAACATTTGGATCATATTTATGTATCATTCTATGAATTATTATTTGTAAATAAATATTTTTATCATATAGCAACAATATATACCTCCTTATGAATTATTATTTTTAAGTAATGTATCAAAACTATATTAATAATAATCAAGAATAAAATGCACACTTATACTATACGTATATTAAAAATTATTTACTAAATTAATATTTATATAAAATATATATTAAATACAAAATATATAATAAAAATAATAATATTAATATACACATTGTAATATATGTTAATGTATTCTGCTCCTATACTAAGTATTAGTAACATTAATAATTTTAAATTAATAAATATATTATGTATATTAAGAGAAATACATAAAAAAAATAGGAGACTTTCTTATTGATGTTACTATGACAGTGTTAAAATGTGAATTTTTTTTACATTAATGGATATTATATATATATATATATATATATATATATATATATATATATATATATATATATATATATATATATATATATATCAAAGTATAAATTAATAGTTGACTTAAAATATTAAAAATTAATATTCAAATAATTATATATGTTTTTATTTTTTTTTTTGCACATACGGAAAAATAAAAATATTCTACCGAATAAGAATTTTGTTTTTTTTAATTTTTCAAACAAAATGATATATAATAAAAAGATGTTTTACACCTAATCCATCCATTAAAAAGATGTTGATCCATTAATACCTCATAAAAGAAAAATATATTAGATAATATTAATTTAAAAATAAGACAAAAATTAAAAAATATTAACTCCTAAAATTTTTCATACTGTAATTTTTTTTCAACTACTTTAAAAAAAATTACATATTAAATGATCTCTTAAATTTACAGTAGTGTTTTATTTCAACACTTAGTTTTTAGTCTTTTATCATTTTTGTCTTTTTTTCCTTTATTAGAGGATTATATTTGTCATTTTATAAAAAATTAGAAGACAAATAAATTTATTTGCAACTTGATCGTACAAAGAACATTAAAGTTCTCAAAAAATACTATGACATACGTGATAATTTTCTAATATTATATATTTTAGAAAGACTTTCACATGTGCTAAGCAACTTTATTATCACATTGTTATGCCATATACAGTTAAGTAGTAGATTTATAGTTTATCTTGTAGTAAGTATGAAAATTACAAAAAAACTCTTGAAACGGTGGATGAAAAGACGAAAACACTCAAAAATAGTAGCTGCTTGGATAGATAGCTAAGGTGAGGAGGATCGAAGCTATTGCCTTCATAGAGCCAGGGTAAAATAAATGACAAAAATTAAAATTTTGGTATTACTTATAATTAATATAATCTACAATATTTTTAGTTTTAATTTATTGTTATAATGAACTTATTCTAAGAGCACTTTATATTCGTATAATAATAAAAATATTAAATTTTTTTGTGTATTTAACACATTAAAAATATAAAATAAATTATATTTTCGATAACTTTTAATGAAATATATTTTTTTGTCCAATTTTAATTAAAATGGTTTTTACATACATAAAACAAAGAAGAGTACTTAATTTTATTTTAAAAATTGACAAAAATAAAATAATATATTTTAGAGTAAAGTATTATTTTTGTTTCCAACATTTAGGGTAAGTCCTAAAGTTGTTTTCAATCGTCGTATTTAAGTTCCTAACGTTTTAAAATTGGTTCAATGTTATCTTGCCGTTAGAGATCCGTTAATTAATAGAATTGACGGCAGGATAAATTGAGACGATTTTGAAACGTTAGATATTTAAATAGAACAAAAATATTGGGGACAAAAATGATAGATAGAAATAAATTTTAATTTTATCTTTCAATAATTTTAATTTTTTACTGTATATAATATTTAATTATTTTTTAATCACATCTAAGTAAATTACACTTAATCACACTACTTTCATTCCAAATAATTTTTTTTATATTTTTATATTAACTTATAACTTTAAGTGTAAAATTATAAAAAAAAACAAATTTATTTAGAATGAAAGTAATATGATTAAGTATAATTTATTTAGATGTGATTAAAAAGTAATTGAATACTATGTATAGTAAAAAATTGATATTATTGAAGGATAAAACTAAAATTTATTTTTATGTATCATTTTTGTCCCCAACGTTTTTATCTTATTTAAGTCCCTAATGTTTTAAAATCGTCTCAATTTTGTCCCGCCGTCAATTTTGTTAACGGATCCCCAATATTGAGTCAATTTTAAAACGTTAGGGACTTAATAGGACACGATTGAAACGTTAGGGACAACTTTAAAACTTACCCCAAACGTTAAGAAAAAAATTGATACTTTACTCTATATTTTATATAATAATTATTCCATCACTCATTGAAAAATTAGTATAATCGATAAAATTACAATATACATTTGTACTAAAACTGTTTAATAAATTACAAAATTTAAAAGTAAATAATTAATAATTTAACACACATATGTAATTAAAAGTTTTTTTTTGGAAGGGAGACCATGATCCACGCTGGGCTCCTCGATTCTGTCACTGGTATTCGATGAAAAGAGAGATCGAATAAGAAGAATTTGGATTCTTTAAAATAAAGTGAGATCTTTTATTATTGAATATTTTTTCTCTTATGTTTTTTTTTTATCCTACCTATGAAATAAATGGTGATAGATTATGTTTTATCCTCTAAAATAAAATTCAAAATTTAGAGTATCCAAATCCGAATAAGAAAGATTGATTTGTATTCTATCTTTATATGTATAAAAATATAAAAAATACATAATAGCTCATGTAAATGTATAAATAACATTTTTGAATTAAGAATATATAAAAATCTGTATGTTCATCATCAGATGGAGAACTGTTCCGGGACTTATCTAGAACCGGATGGTGGTTGGGCTTGTTTGTAAGGCCCAAGCACTAAAAGAGGGTGGCCTCCGACTTATTTTACGTCTGGGAGCCCCCGTCCGAGTTATGTATGTGAAAGAATGGGGGTGATACCTGCAAAGACACTCCGATACCTAAGTTAGCAAGGGGGTAAATATGTTTTTAGAGTATTGGAACTTAGAGATATTTGATGGGTGTCAGTGTATTTATAGGTGATGTGCCAATAACCACCGTTGAAGTGGATCCACTATTAGTGGATAACCGTCCATTTTATCTAGGGGTTGTTAAGGTCTCCCTTCTAAAAGTAGGGGAGAGATTTACGGAGGCAGTTACTCACTTAGATAAGTAGGAGCTGCCTGCTTCAGTCTGTTCTAAGAGGTCGGATAAGTGGATAAGGCCACTCTTCTTGATTGGCCCTTTTAACTTTATTGGGTCTGACTTATGTTTTGGGTTATGGTACGAACAAGAACTATCCTAATATTGTTTCAGATCAAATTATAAACTTCTACACATTCAAATAAATTGAATTTTACAATAATATTATACAATTAACACCACATTTATTTTGACTTGAATACTCACTTATGAGCAGCAGGAAACATATTAACTTCGTATGGCAGACATATTTTTGCAAGTCTTTGTTGACGTAAACAAAGATTTTCAAATTCGATTCATTTTAGCATCAACTTAACATTTAATCTTATCTTATGAACAATTCTTTTGAATAAGTTAAACTTAGAGTGTATAATTTCTACCAAAATTTAAATATTTAAAAAAATTAAGTTGATAATCAATTGATTCGATTAAGACAAATTACAAGCAACGAGTGTCTAAATGAGCCAAAATAATTTGTGCACATTGAAGATACATTTTATAAATTATTGAATTGTAATAAATATAAATATTTTTTTTTAAAAAAATTATTCAAGTTCTTAACAATAGAATATATTAAAATATAAATAAATAAATAACATATAAAATAATAATAAAAAATAATTATTTTATTTATATATATTAAAAATAATTCATATTCATCTTGATGAAGTCAAATTCACTTTTTTTTTACCTGCTCTTATAAACAAATAAAAAATAACATAATTATAAATTCATTATGAAATATATATGTATATACCGTTAGATACATATAATTTTGACGTGCCTATTTTTTTTAGATATTTAAAAATTTAAAAAAATAATAATATTATTTATTTTTTATTTCTATTACTAATTTTAGGTATAAATGAAACAACTAAAAAGTTTTACTGTTTTTTTTTTATAAAAAGGATCAATTTCTGTATATAATTATACATGTAATATTTTAAATAAAAATCTATTTTAATAATATTTTTAACAAATATAGTTATTTAACATATTTTTAATAGTTATATGAAATAATCTATCATATATCGCGAATTAATATAAAATTTATTTTATATTTTATTTGTTGTAATAAAAAAAATCCTAATATAAATTTTATTTGTTAAAATAGTCACATTATATTATTGTTACCACATATATTTAATGGTCCATCTCGCATCCTTGCTGTTATATAGTGTTACTCATTGACCCAATCTTTGCATCGGTTTCCATAACACTCCCGCGGCTTGGTTCCAAACAATGGCTTCACAAAAAGACAAAAAAGTGCATTCAACTGCTCACCACATGTAATTTTCACCAACTCTACTTTGGTTCCTGCTTTAACCTGTTAGAAGACCAGCTAACATCCTCTGTCTCCTTATTCTACCGCATAACTCTACCAATCCATCTCCACCCTTATAATTTTTTAATATATATCTCAGCGGCTCTACATTATGGCATAGCAATATACCAATAAAGTTGCCTGGCACATGTGAAAGTTTTCCTATACTTTATATAAATTTAGTAACTAAAGATAATCTCTTTTGTACTTTATGAGAAAATAAATACTCTTATTTTGTATAATCTATTTAATTTTGTCTCAATAATATGGGTTAGTTTGAGATTAATTTTTATTTTATTAATATTTTAAATTTAAACAATAAATATGATAAACTTATAATGTTAACATAAAAAATTAATAAATTAGAGTAAAAGTACTAAGAATTTATTTGGATGAGCTTTTAAAATTTTTTTTGAAGTTATCTTTTTTTAAAATATTTTATAGAAAAATAAAAATAATTTTATATTTGGATATCTCATACAAAAATTTTTTTTATTTATCAAGTATGTTTAGATATAACCATATAAAAGTATTTTTTGTTTATTTATTACGTAAAAAATATATTTTTTTAAGAAAAAAATCTTTTAAAAAAAAATATAGGGTACCAATATACTATCTGTGCCAACTTATTGCCCATTAATTATTATAAAGAGACACATGTATAAGGAGATACATCTAAGAGATACATCTACAAAGACACTTTCATTAGACACATATAGTTAGACACATCCATAAAGATACTTTCGTTAAACAAAGTTATAAATAAGAGATGGTAGAAATTGGTAGAATTGTTGTTGGTTACGTAGTGAAATTGTTTAAAAAAAGATGTAAATCATAACTTCTAAAACAAATGTTTTTTTAGTACTTTTATTTTTATTATTAAAAATTTATTAAATATACTAAAAAATAAAAAAATTATTAAAAAAATATTTTTATCAACTTAATGACACCTAAATAAACACAAAATTACTTACAAAATACCTAAGAATTATTTTTAATGGGTATGCTCATCTCCAATTCACATGTATGGCTTATCAAAGACGAAGCCCATGTCCATGTCCTTCAACTCCTCCCTTGATAAATGATAATGACATATAATATAAAGGGGCCATCTAGTGTACAGATGTGCCTGTACAGATTTTTGTCCTTTTGTGGCTGAAAAAGTGTGTCATTAAAAGTGTTGCTTAAAGAGAAAATGTTACCCTTAATCGTTAACTTGGCTCTGATACCAAATTTTTAGTCGTCTTTTCTTTTAATTTCTTTTTCGAAATTTCTATTAATTCTTCGAATAATTTTCCAATTCATAATAAAAAGTATTAACCGTATTACTAGTATTTATACTTCTAATTTTTATAGTTTTTCAATCTTGTTTTAGTTTATAATATTCTTTTTTGCATGGATTATTGTATATAAAACCTTTTATCTGTTTGTCTTTTTCTTTAATATAATTTCTTAAATCCTCAAAAACTTCTTTTATTTCTATATTTTCTGTTGTTTCTAAATATCTTTTTAATTTTTCAACTTCATTTTCCATTTTTTCTTTTAACAGTTTTAATTCTTTTAAGTCCTAATATGGTTTTCCAGGCATTTACAAATTTTTTAAGTTTAACTCCAACTTGTTTATATTTATTCTTGTTTCTATAAGGTCATCAATTTCGATCTAAAGATTATTTAATTTCCTTTTATTTTACTTTTTAATTTTTTCGCCCTTTTCCTTTTTATTTTATTTTCTGGTCTTTCAATCTTTGTATGCTTCATTATTCATCTTAGAATTTCTGCAAATTCTATCATCGATTCATCGGTATTTTTTAGAGATTCTATTAATTTTTCTATCTCTTCGACTTCTCTTTTTAACTTGTCATAGATTGTTTTTAGAGCTTCAAATTCTCTTTGATTTATTTCAAAAAACTGTAAATAATTCAACCGATTTTCTCTTTCAAAGAGCTCTTGTTTCTTGTCTTGATAGGTTACATATATTTTTTCTTTATTTATTGTCATAATTTAATGTTTAGGGTTTCATTTAATTTTTTGACCTTTTTTGTTAATTCTTTTATTTCAGAATTTTCTTCTTTAATCTTTAACTTGGATAAACTTAAAGGACTATTAATTTTAGATTCTCTTATTTGAAAATTCGATGAAACTAATTTTCCTGATGGTTCTTTTAATAATAGAACTGGGTTTTCAATAGCTTTATATTTTGGTATTTCTGTTTTTACAATTTTCTGAAATAATTCATCAACATAAATTCTTTCTCTGTTTTTAAATATTATACTATAATGGCTATTTGTTAAAGCATAATTTATTGCATATGTAATTGAAAATGGTTCATCGTCTTGTTCCATTAGATTCTTTCTGTGAAATTTATAAGCCAAACTTATAGATCTTCCAAGATTTTCAGTTGATAAAGGTATAACATATCCAAGATGGGCATTGAATTTTACATTTACATTTGCCAAGTTTCCATGAACAATTCCAATTATTTGATCTATTGGGTCATCAGTAATTCTTTTATCACAAATCGCTACGCTTATTGGTGAATTAATTCCTTTCATATATGTAGATTTGATTAAGACTTGTATAGTACTAATATGAATCCATCCAATTTTTCGATCTCTTTTGTTAATCTTTAATTTTCTCAATCTGTTTACTCAACTCTTCATCATTTATCAAAGCTATTTCAAGTTCTCCATTAGCAGATTTTATCTTTACAGGGCTTTCAAGTTGAATTTTTCTATAATATATTATATTTTTTCTATTAAAAACTTCTTTTAAAAGATTTTGTTTATTAAAATTTTCGTTTGATTTGAGGTTTAATTCTGTTTTTAGAACAGCCTGTTTTTCGTTATCTAATAAAGCAGTTAATCTATAATAATCAGATTCTTCTGTTAATTCTAAGCTTTCTAAATAATTCATAACTAAGAGATTAGGATAAAGGCATACCTTTCTGGAGAAAAACTTCCTTTATTTAGTATATTTTACATAAGATATTTTTATCTCCAGAGGGGAGATTGTAGATACTAACTCCAGAGGGGAGTTTAGAATTGGTTTTCCCTAAGGGAATTCTTCTTCAAACTATAGAATCGCCTCGGCAGCTTCCTCTTTACTCTCCTAGCATATGAGTACTCTTTGCCTCCTGCTTTCTATGGTTTGATGATCTCTACAATTGCCTAAGCAACCTATATATAATGGTTGGGTCTGATGGACAATTCCCATCCTTACCCTTCTTATGACGTCATTGCTTACGTCATTGTTTATTATCTTGCACCAGCTACATTGTTGGTGCTCTATGACCTAAGCGCTTACGTCACTATGCAATAATGTTGAGAGATGCTTCAGATGTGCTGTCCTCTTCTTTCATTATGTGGCCTTCAGATGCGTTGTCTCCTTCCTTTATCATGTGGGTTGATTCTGTTTCATTATTGCTTTCTTCAGATAACTCTGAGACACATAGCTGGCACTTGTGGTCTTCTCTGTCTTTTATCAAATAGCAGAGATTCCTCTTTATCCCTTTAGGGAGCTTTTCTAAGAGTCCAGATAAGTTGTAGAATGCTAATTCAAATTCTACTAAGAATCTCATCTCTCTTTCTTTAATTTCATTCCTTTTACTGGACACAAGCAAAGTATTTCTGCTTTTATAATTGATTCTTGTGTGAGATTCCCTTGTTATCTTTTGAGTTCTTTCGAAGACCCTTGCTAGTGTGCTGGCTAGTCTTCCTTCATGACTGTAGATTGTTAAATTTTGAACTTGATCAATTGGTTGAAAATTTCCTGGGAAGACGGACATGAAGATTACTTGATGTACTGGAACCAAGCATTCTTCTTCTTCATTAAAAATAGGTTGACTATTCGTAAATTTTAGGGATATATCCCTTGGATTTACGTTGTCAATCATATTTTTAAATCTCTTTACTGCATCAATAAATCCTGCAGGAAACTCACTAATAATTTTCAAATCATTAAAAATTAAAATTGTATCAATTAATCCATACTGGAAAAACTGATAGGTGTCAGATGGGGAAGCATCTGGAAACATAACCAGCTTTGTTAGCTGTTCTTTTGCAATAGGATAATATCCCAATATTGCCCTTTTTTCTTCAGTCCAATTTAGGACTATATTAAGGGTTTCTCTGAGATTTGATCTACATACCCTTTTCTTTTCCTTGATTTCGGCCCTTGTAGGAATGTTTCTTATTATTCCTGTTCTTTGGGTTTGAATTGGAGCTTTATCTGCTCTTTTTAGGGTTTGCTCTGGATGAAGAGTTTCATATTCCCTGAAGGATTCCTTTGCTTCTTCCAATGTTAAAAACCCTCCTTTATGAATTATCCTTGATTGATGTGTAAATGGTGCTACTTTTTCCCAGGCATCATATACTCCTTTCATGGGGCCATTATAAATTACATAATATTTTTTATCTTGGGTGGATTTTTTGATAATTTCAGCAATTGTTTTATTTTCTGGAATTTTTTCTTCACCTGATTTGTCCACCACGTTTAGCTGGCTGAACTCTGATTATTTTGGTTGTTGTGTTGATTTCGTTGCTTCGATGGCCTTTTTGAGGGATTAGATCTGTGTCCTTATTTGCTGACAGTGCTTGCATTTTTCAAGTTCTTGTTCGTATTTCTGAATTTCTTGATCTAATGCGTTGTAGACGAACTCCATTCTCTTGTTAATGTATCTGCAATAACATTTTTGTCACCCTTAATATATTCAATTTTTATTGGATATTGTAACAAAAATAATTGCCATCTTACCAATCGTCCATGATTATAATCAACTTTTAAATTATATCGTATGAAACCTGTTAGATAACTTGAATCTGTCCTTAATGTAAATTCTCTGGGTAGTAAATCAATTTTCCATTTCTTAAGAGATTTAATTGCTGCTAGAGTTTCCTTTTCATGAGTGGTATATCTCCGTTCTGTTGGAGTAAAAGTCCCTGAAATATACCTGCAAAGTAATTCCTTTGGGGAATATTTAGAATCTAGTGATTCTTTTTCTTGTTCCAAACTTTTTATAGCTTTCTTAGCTTTTAGACATCCTGACCAAGTTATGTCTGAAGCATCTGTTTCTACTATTAAGTAGTCATTTTCTTCTGGAATATAAAGTTCTGGAAGTTTTTCACATAATTCTTTAATCCTTTGAATTTGCATACTGTCTTTTTCATCCCATTTCCATTCTTTTTTAGTACTTATTTTTGGAAATAAGCTTTTAGTGTATTCTATTATATTCTTTAAAAATCCTTGATCAGAAATATAATTTATACATCCTAAAAATCTTTGTAATTGTTTTCTATCTTCTATTTTATTAGGAAATAAGTTTACCTTTTCTAGGACATTTGGCTGAAGTTTTAGCTTTCCTTGAGTGGATAGAATTAATCCAGGAAACTCTATTTCTTATTTTGCTAAGAACTAGTCCTTTTTCTTTACATCTTTCTAAAACTATTAATAATTTTTGAAGATGATCTTCTTTATCCTGTTTTGTAAAAATTAGTATATCATCAATGTACACTAAAACAAATTCATTTAACTCTTTTAGATTTTCTTCCATAAATCTTTGATAAATACCTGGAGCTTGTTTTAATCCGAATGGTAATACATTCCATTCATAGAGTAACACACTTGTTGATTCTTTTGTTGGGCAAGTAAAAGCATTTAATTTCTTTGTTTCTTCGTCTAAACGAAGTTGCCAATATCCTGATTTTGCATCAAGAGATGAAAACCAAGTCGCTCCTTTTATTTTTTCTAAAATAGAATCTTTTCTTGGAAGTTTATGAGCATCACCAATAGTTGCTTCATTCATCTTCTTATAGTTAATAACCATTCTTCGTTTTCCCTTTTTAATTTCATTATTGTTTTCGACATAAAAGGCTGGAGCCGCATGAGGACTTTTACTTAATCTTATAATTCCTTTTTCCAAAAGATCTCTACATTCTAAAGAGAACTCTTCTCTATCTCTTGCGGAATAAGGAATTTTATTTGGAACATTTATCTCTTTTGTAGGCTCTTTTAATTTAATGCTTACTAATTCGTTATTTGTATTTTTAATATCTAAAGGATTTTCAGCACAAATTTCATCCAAAAGTTCCTCTATCTTTATTTCAAGATTATTTTTTGGAATGTTTATCTGAAAGTATAAATTTAAATAACATGTTTCTAATATAGAAAATATTTTAAATTTTAAGATCTTATCTATGGTAGTAGTTGGTATTTTATACGTTTTGATTTTTGATTTATTGAAGAATCATGTGGAGCTTTTAAAATTATATATGTTAATTCTTGAATGAATGGATGATATAGCTTTAAAAAGTTATTTCCTATGATAAATTCCATTCCAGAATCTAACATATATATAGATGGAACAATGAACCTATAATTTTGAATAAAAATTTCAACCATCTCTACTTTTTGGTCAATTTTATGTATTGATTTGTCAGCTATTCTAACTCTTAATGGTTTCTTTAATTTTTTCCAATCAAGTTTTATATTTGAACTAGCAAAGCATTGTGTTGCTCCAGAATCTATAAAAGCATTTATAAATTTTTCTGTTATTTTTATAGTAATAAATGTGGCATTATTACTCAGTCTCTGAGTCTGTTTCTGAGACATATTCAAAAATATAGTCTAGGTTATCATCAGATTCCTCTAAAAGATCCATAAAACAAGACTTAGCAATTTCTATTTGTTTAGTAAGATTTTTTTTTCCTTTTTTTTCGGACATTCATTTGCATAGTGTCCTTCTTCTTGGCAATACCAACACTTACAGTTTTCTTTTTTATTTGGGCAATAGTCACTTTTGTTTTTATTGTTATTTCTTGTTCTAAAATACCTCTTTTTTCTCCAGTTTGGATAGTATTTTCTTTTTCTAAATTGATATTTTCTCTTTCTCTGAAAATTTTTATTAAGCCCATATTTTTGGGGTATCTCTTCATTATCCTGACAGCAGATTCTAATTATATTTGCAAATCTTTTTTGAGTTGCTTCTTGCATACAACGTTCTTTTATTTCCTCTCTTATTGCAGCGGTTGCTCCACCAAAATTATTTTCAATTGTCCCTCTATTTATCTCTCTTATAAATCTTCCCATTATAAATTCATTAGCAGGATATGGAAGTTTTGTTATATACATACTAAGATAACGATTTTTATCTTCTTCTTTTAATTTGTAATAATGTATTCTATATTCACATATATAAGATTCCACATTACATAGATCATATATCTGGATATTAGCTAAATGGTTTTTTGCTTCTTGATATTCTTTATTATAGACTTCTTGTTTATGATCTATAATATTTTTTTCAAAAAATTCTTTATATAAAATCATCATTATATATAATATCTTATCATAAGCTGTTATTTTTGTTGCTAAATCTTCTATTATTTGGTTTTCTATTGATGTCATATAATCTCTTATAGTTCCTTTAGTATGAAATCCTATGTAATTCCAAATATCTCTTCCAGACAATTCACTAAGCTTTGGATTAGTAAAAGCTTCTAATAAAAAGGAATTCAACCAATTTTCGAAAAAAATTTTTCATTCTTTTTACAGTCTAAATCAAGCATTCTTTCTCCTTCCATTTCCTGGATTTTAGGAACGTACTTTGATGGTATTTTTGTATATTTTGAATCTTTATTTATAAACCCTTTTTTAAAAGCATAATTATCAAAACCTGTTTCCCATTTATATTGAGATTGGTTATCTTTAGATGTTCCAGCTTCATTTTTTACTTGTTTTGGAATTGCTGGTTCTTCGTCACTTGAATAATCTAGGATGTATTCTTCATTTTCTATATTTTCAAAATTTACTAATTCTTCTTCTATTTGAAATCCTTGTTTCATAATATTATTTTCTTGAGCCATTTTTAATTGTTTAAAAAGCATTGTAACTTCTTCTAATTTTTCTTCAATATTCATAATTTTAGTGGTGGTTTTACTTTTAGATCTATTATGTTGATTATATTTTGAAATTTTTCTTCTTTGGGATTCTCTTTTTCTTTATTTCTTTGAAATTTTATGGATACTAATATTTCTTCAAGCATATCTACTATAGAATTTAATTGTGGATTAAAAGTATGATAAAGATGTGGGGAATCATTTCCATGGTAACATTTCTTAGAAATTCCGTATGAAAAATAAGTTTTTTCAGGTTTTTGAAGTCCTTCAATAAAATTTATAGTAAAATAAAGATTTTGAGAAAAATCATTTTGTATTGATTTTAAGAATTCGGTGTCATTACAGTTAACATTAGTTAAAATCATTAATTTTTGATCTATTAATTTTGATAACTTGATTATTTCTTCTCTTAAATCTTCTAATTTACTTTTTTTCCATCAGGTGACGCTTTTCTTTGTGAAGAGTTACGGTTTAAAGTGTGGCTTTAGAAAGTGTGGTGTAGACAAATCTTTAAATCTGTACCAACTTTTGCTCTGTATACTAAAATTCTCCTAATATAAATTGATTTGTGATGTGTATGGTTTTACTGACGGATAAATAATTTGATTTACTGTTGAGAGATCAATTTGAAACGTTTAGGATGTGTTTGGTTTGATTTTTATTTTTTATTGTTTTATTTTTAAAATTTGTGAGAAGAAATGAAAATAGATTAAATTTTATTAATTTTATTTTTAATTTCAGATGAATATTCACGTATAATTATTTTTATATAAAGTTAATAATTAAAAATTTTGATTTAATTATTATCTGATGATTCTTAAATATTAACTTTTACATAAAAATAATTACGCATAAATTTTAAATTTATTTTTTCTAGTACCAAATTAAATTAATGTTAACTTTTAACAAAGACTATTTTAACTATAAAAAATATTAAGAGACTATCATAATTTATTAATTTTAATTATTATTTACTCATTAATTTAACTTTTTTAATCTAATTATTTAACATACTTTATTTCAGACTTTTAAATATTAATAACTAATTAATAATAAAAAATAATAAATTTTGTTATTGCTCCCACTCATCTTTAACTATTATTTCTTTTTTCTTCTATAAATTGATTACGAAGTATCTAACATAGCCAATGCAAATAGCCACGGCAACTTCCTTCTTCTTCTCGTGTATGCATAAGTCTGAATCTCCTACCAATAATTAGAAAAAAGATGAATACTTCAAATCCTAACCTACACATATTGTTATTCCCTTTCCTAGCACATGGGCACATAATTCCTACCATTGACATGGCCAAATTATTTGCCACAAGAGGGGTTAAGTCCACCATAGTCACCACCCCACTCAACGCATCACTCATCTCCAAAGCCATAGAAAAATCAAAACCACACCATCACAAAGTGATCCAAATCCAAACCATTGAGTTCCCTTGTGAGGAAGCAGGTTTACCCAAGGGGTGTGAAAACATGGACTCAGTCCCTTCCCAAGATTTGTTCCTCGCGTTTTTTCATGCCACTAGTTTGTTGCAAAAACCCTTTGAAGAACTACTTCTTGAGCAACATCCACACTGTGTTATTGCTGATGCATTCTATTCTTGGGCAACAGATTCTGCTTCCAAGTTTGGGATCCCGAGGATTGTGTTCCACGGCACTTGTTTCTTCTCCTTGTGCGCTTCCGATTGCATGGGACTTTACGAGCCGCACAAGAATGTCTCGTCCGATTCGGATTCCTTCCTGGTTCCTCGCCTTCCCGGCGAGATTAAAATGACAAGGAAGGACGTGCCGGCTTTCATAACCAACAAGGAGAACAGCACGGAGTTTGTCAAGCTCTTGGAAGATGCAAAGGAAGCACAGGCCAGGAGTTATGGTGTTGTTGTCAATAGCTTCTACGAACTCGAGAATGTGTACGCAGATTTCTACAAGAACGAATTCGGGAGAAAAGCATGGCCTATAGGCCCTGTTTCTCTCTGTAACAAGGACACAGGAGAGAAGGCAAACCGGGCAAAAGAAACTACAATTGATGAGTTTGAGTGCTTAAAGTGGCTTGACACAAAGAAACCAAATTCAGTTGTTTATGTTAGCTTTGGAAGTTTAATAAGCATGCCAGATTCTCAGCTTAGAGAAATTGCATTGAGTCTTGAGACCTCAGGCCAACATTTCATTTGGTTGGTGAAGAAAAACGAGAAAGACGGGGCGGAATGGCTACCGGAAGGGTTCGAGAAGATAATGGAAGGTAAGGGACTAATTATAAGAGGTTGGGCGCCTCAAATCTTGATTCTTGAGCACCAAGCGGTCGGAGCATTTGTGACGCATTGTGGTTGGAATTCGACGTTGGAAGCGGTGGCTGCAGGGGTGCCGATGATCACTTGGCCTATTGTCGCCGAGCAATTTTTTAACGAGAAGTTGGTGACCGAGGTTCTTGAAATTGGAGTGCCTGTGGAAGCTGTGAAAGGGGTTAGGTTGGAGGGTGAATGTGTTGGATGCGATGCATTGGAGAAAGCTTTGAAGAGAGTAATGATTGGGGAGGAAGCAGAGGAAATGAGGAACAAAGTGAAGGTTCTTGCTCAGTTGGCAAAGCAGGCTGTGGAAGAAAATGGATCCTCTTACTTAGCTTTCAATGCTTTAATTCAAGAGTTGGTTTCACTTTCTCTCTCAAGGTGAATTTAAAAATAACAAGCTAAAGGTTAAGGTACTCCATAATAGTTAAATAATTTAAGAGTAAAGTATGTTCGTTTGTTCTTAAGTTTCAATCGTCCTATTAAGTTTCAAACGTTTTAAAATTGGCTCAATATTTTTCTACTGTTAACGATTCGTTAATAGAATTGATGGCGGGACAAAATTGAGATGATTTTGAAACGTTAAGAGTTCAAACAGAATAAAAACGTTGAAGACAAAAATGATACATAGAAATCAATTTTAATTTTATCATTCAATAATATTAATTTTTTACTGAATATAATATTCAATTATTTTTTAATCACATCTAAATAAATTACACTTAATCACACTACTTTCATTCTAAATAAAATTTTTTATATTTTTATATTAACTTATAATTTTGAGTGTAAAATTATAAAAAAATAAATTTATTTAAAATGAAAGTAATGTGATTAAGTGTAATTTACTTAGATGTGATTAAAAAATAATTGAATATTATGTACAGTAAAAAATTGATATTATTAAAGGATAAAATTAAAATTTATTTTTATATATCATTTTTGTCCCCAATGTTTTCGTTCTATTTAAGTTCCTAAGATTTCAAAATCGTCTCAATTTTGTCCCGCCGTCAATTTAACGACAAGACAACATTGAGTCAATTTTAAAATGTTAGGAACTTAAATAAAATGATTGAAACGTTAGGGACAACTTTAAGACTTATCTCAAATGTTGAGGACAAAAATAATATTTTACTTATAATTTAATATATTTAATTAAAATAATCTATATATATATATATATATATATATATATATATATATATATATATATATATATATATATAGATAGATAGATAGATATTTTGACTATCATCATGAAAATATTTTTAAGTGAGAATCGATGCTAAAATATTAATTCATATTTATTTAGAATGTTGATTTATAAAATATATAAAAAAATATAAATAAAAAAGAAAAAGATAAATGAAGAATAACTGAATATTATGGAATGCAAAAATTTTGATTTGAGTAGACGATTATTATCTGATAATGGAAACAAAATGATTGGAATTTGGTTGTCTTTACGTTGGAAATTAAAGTTTGAAGACAAGTGACCAAATATAAAATTATTAGAACTTTATTAGTGTGATATTAAGTGGTCGGAAATAATTTTTAATATTGGGGTGGGTTAGGTGAAATGCATACTTGGTTGCAGAGGTGATATACATTAGGGCAGGACAGAAAAAAATTGGATCGTCCAACGGTCCAACCAATTTGGAGTATCCTACTTTCACATGCTCAACAAGCAATCGATCAGGTCCAAAAAAAAAAAAAAAAAAAACAAGCAATCGATATTATTACCTTAAATAAAAACAGTGACAGAGCTTAGTTGAGACAAATGATATAGTTTAAATTTATTGTTAAAAATATTAATATTTTTTTAAAAAATAAAAAATAATTCAATTGGTTTAAATATTTATTATGACTTAAAATATCAAAATTCAATTTTCATTTCTTATTTTTATTGTACAATAATTTTTTAAAAAAGGGTCTAAGAATCAACAATTTTATTGAAATCTGATCAGCACTTAATCAGTAAAAGCAAAGTAAGTAATTTCACACCTTTGGATGAAATCTTATATCATTAAAATTACCAATAATGGCTAATTGATGGCTCTGCCCCCTAGCACTCCTCTAATTTTTAATTTTAAACATTCAAAACAATTGGATTTGAACTGGACTGAGTGTATTCGTATTTCACAACTCTCTATTCAATAAGCAACACTCCCACTACCTTTAAGTTTATATATAAAAAATTAGGTATTTTTTATTTATGTAATTTAATATTATTTTATATTTTACTGTTGTTTTAATTTAATTTTTTATATGATAAAAAATATTAGAATATTCAATAAATATTGATATTATTATATTTGTATAAATTGATAAAAAAATTAAATAAATATTATAAATTTTAATATTTGTCTTTCTAACTTCTTTTTTACATATTTTACAAGATATATATTCAAATTTTTACATAAAATAATCATAAAAAAAAATCAAAGAATTGATAATTTTTTAAGAGGAAGGCTAATATTCAAGAAGGAGAACATATAACTTTTACAATATCAACACCTGTAGATAGTTCTTTTACTTTAATGAATCACGAAAAAAATGAGATACAACCTTTAAAAGTTCAAAGAGTTGCATCTGATGAGTTTGACCTTAATTCTTTGGAACGAGACCCTGAAAAACAGCTTCAAATTTGGCAATATCACCTAAATCAGAGAGATGAGATTAGATGAGCTTATCTTAAATGGGGTCCATATCAAAGGATAAAATTAGGCAACTACAGTACCACGAAAAGGATCCGCGCATTTGGAATCGAGAAAAATACTAGCGACTGGAGAGTGAATCCTTCACAATTTTTGTGGATAATCTACCAGCAGATATATTAAAGAAAGAGTTGTTCCATTTATTCAAATGGACAGGGAGGATAAATGACATATTTTTGGCACGTAAGGAGAAGAATGCAAGCATATACTTATTTGCGTTCATATGCTATACTACAAAAGGAGGGACATTGAAGGCAATAGCAGAGATGAACTGTATGAGATTGAGGAATAAGGAAATGTTTGTCAGAGAAGCTAAGTATCGGAGGAAATTAGAAGTAACAAAGAATAAAGGAGAGCATGTGATGGACAACAACATGGAAGGTGTAGGCAACAGGAGATATGGAGAAACAAGGAGGGATAAAGGTGGAAGACACTCTGAATGTGCAAAGAGGACGAAGAAAGTGCAGGACCCACATGGAAATGGATGGACGAAGAAAATAGAAGTTCCGGTGGCAAAAGAACATTTGGTCTGGCTGCAAAAGAGCATTATTGGGGGAATCACGACTGCCATTGATTTTACCAAATTGACAGAAAAAGTACGAAGTGAGTGGCTGCATGGAGTCCAAGTTCGAGAGCTGGGGGCGTACAAAGCTTTATTAACTTTTGAGAATTTGCTTGATGTAGAAGATGCACTCGAACATAGTAGGTGCAATTCTCTAAATATGTTCCATAGTGTATGGAGATGGGATGAGAACGAGCGAAGTGAAACTCGCAGGATATGGATGGAGTGCTTTGGCGTGCCGTTGCATGTTTGGTCGGCCGACACCTTCAGACTGATTGGAGAACAGTGGGGGAAAATGGTTAAGTGTGACATAGACACAGAATCGTGCAAGTCGTTCAGTGCGGGACAAATACAAATTGATACATGTATCTTTGATGTTATTAACGAATGGATTCACATAACAATAGGTACTAGTGGATTCGACATATCTGTTAAAGAAGTTGGTGGAGATAGGTATGGATAAAAATGTGTGACCAACATGGAATTCAAAGAAGGTAACAGTGGCGGGTTTGTCATGGATAGTGGGAACAACTATGCTCATGCGGTGACTAGGACTCCAAAGATGGTGGGGTGTGATGTGGCGGCGGAGACGGTGGTGCAGCTGATTCGAGAGGTGGAATGTGACGAGGGCAGAAAGGTAATTCAATTGGATGATTTGAATGAATGGAATAAGAAAAGTTTAATTCCAGAAACGGCTGCGCCAATAATGAGGGCGGTTACTAACGGAGCTGAATTCTTGGGATATCAATCATTTAGTGAGGGATCCAATTCTGAAAAAACGGTAACATGGTGTTATGGTGAGACAAGGCATGAGGGGCAGATTTGGTTGAAAGCAATTTAAATAAAAGGGGTGGTTATGATGTGAGGCCCAATTTATTGCTAAATAATAAAGAAAGGGACAATGTAATGGTGGGCCAAACCAAACGTAGCCCAGCTGAAGTGTTGAAAAATAAAAAGGGGAAGGAATCAATAATGGGCCAATCCCTATGGAACACATTTGATGAAAGGAATAAAAGGAGTAAAGGAACGGAAGTGTCTTGGGCTCAAAACCAACAAGGATCTTTAGCTAGGATAATGATGGGCAGCCAAGTGGAGCAGCGTTCTGGACCCGGTTACGAACCCGATCCGGTGGCTTGTAAAAATGGTGTTTCAGCAACGGGTGCTGCTGGCAGCTGCGCAACCAAACCCACAGGTGATGAATTAGTGGACGTCGAGGCTGATTATGTAGTGATCCGGGTTCCCAAAACATCATTGGTGAATGCAGTGAGTCTCTGTGCAATGGAGGGAGTTGTCGCCATAGACGACAGCCAAGCTACGCACGAAAATAAACATGCCGAGGGGCGAGTATCGGAGGATGGTGTTGCGACTGCACAAACAGGGAAGAGAGGTAACGTTGCGGTGGTCACTCATGGCGATTGCTTGGGTGGGGAACAAGGCACGACAAGGGGTGGTGAGCAAGAATCTAAAAACACAGTCAAAGGGGTGGATACCACTGATGAAGTAATTCACGGGGAGGCAGTTCAGGGTGAGAAAAGAACGCCAGAGTATCTGAGGAGTGATGATGTTCAGGGCTCGGTCTCAGAGGAGGAAAATTCAATAGTGGAAGAAACAGCGTTGGAGGCGGAAGGGAGCGTGAGGCACTTGGAGGACTCAGCAGGTTCACAGAAGGATGAAGACAGTGACTATGCTCAAGCAAAACAAAGAAATAGTTGGGAAGATGGTATGATAGAAAACAGAGCTGCGTGGGAACTGGCAGTAGAATCAGGAGCAGAATTGTACAATGAGGAAGAAGATATTATGGCAATCCTTCAAGCTCAAAATGAGGTGGTTGCAATGAAAAGAAAACAAGCAAAACAAAAAGAGAAAGCAAGGAGAAGTCTCCAAAGAACTGGAATAAGGTGTGTAAAAATATTTATAAATGATTTACTGTTCTTAGAATGTTAGGGGGTTAGGGGGTGTTGGAAAAATTAGTATGGTGAAAAATTTGAAGAAAAAATATAATGTTAATCTATTAGGATTGATAGAGACAAAAAAGGAGGTTATTACAAATTTTGATGTCATGCAAATTCGGGGAAATAGTGCCGTAGGATGGGAATTCGTCGGATCGGAAGGGGCTTCTGGGGGATTGTTAATCATGTGGGATGAACTGATGTTTAGAAAAAATAATTGCTATAAAGGGGCAAGATGGCTGTGCATTGAAGGCGTTCTCCTGAAAAACAATTTTAACTGTGCATTTTGTTTGGTGTATGGTGCTCATGAAAGAGAGGAAAAGCTACTTGTGTGGGAAGAGTTGAGTTTTCTGTTAGGGTTATGTCAAGTACCGTTTTGCTTTATGGGAGATTTTAATGAGGTTGTTCAGGTGGAAGAAAGAAAAGGAGCTAGTATGTTAACAACATCAGCAGAAGAGTTTAAGAACTGGGTCCAGGAAATGGAGCTAGTAGACCTAGAACTGCATGATCGTAAATACACTTGGTTCCATGGTCAATCATGTAGCCGTATTGATAGAGTGCTAGTGAACTTGGAGTGGATTGAGGAGTTCCCTGAGACGCGACTTAGAGGAGGCCCAAGGGGTTTATCTGATCATTGCCCAATGATAATGGAGGATAGCAGGATGGGTGGGGGGCCAAGGCCGTTCCGAAGCTTAGATTCTTGGTTCACACATGACAATTTTCTCCGACTGGCGAAAGAGGAGTGGCGGGTTCTAGGAGATGCTCAGTTTACAGATAAGTTGAAGGCTTTGACTGTACCTTTGAGTAGATGGCATAAGCAACACTTTCGCAATGTTGATTTGCGGATAAAATAATTTGAGAATGAGATAAAAAAGATTGATGATATGGTTAGTAATGGAGTGTACGATGGTACATTAGAGGCAAGAAGAAAAGCCTTGGTTAGTTTCTGTAAAAAATAGTATGTCAGAAAGGAAGTCCATTGGAAACAGATGTCTAGGTCCCGACATGCGAAGTTGATGGATAAGAACACCAGGTACTTTCACCATGTTGCCTCTACAAGGAGGAGAAACAATCGTATTGAAACTCTAGTGATAAACAGACGGTTAGTGAGGAATCATGCCAGAATAAAGATTGCAATAAAGGACTTTTACAAAAACTTGTATCATCAGGAAGCTTCCGCGCTGGTTGGTTTTCGTGATGGGTTGGTTAATCAGATACATGAAGACGAGGCGGCAGCGCTGGAGATAATGTCGTCGGTTGAAGAAATAAAGGAGGCAATGTGGGATTGTGGATCGTCTAAGGCACCAGGTAATGATGGTTACAACTTGAACTTCATCAAGAAGTGTTGGGGAGAGATTGGGTCGGAATTCACTGCAGCAGTGATGGACTTTTTTCGAACTGCGAAGCTACCAAGAGACTCTAATGTTACCTGGGTGGCTTTGGCTCCTAAGTTCGTTGGAGCAAAGGAGATAAAGGACTTTCGTCCAATCAGCATGGTAGGCTGTGTGTATAAGGTGATATCAAAGGTATTGGTACGAAGAATGAGGAGTGTAATGCCTGGATTAGTAGGAGAGACACAAACTGCTTTTGTGAAAGGGAGGAAGATACATGATGGAGCTTTGATTGCTTGTGAGACTGTGCAGTGGCTGAAGACGAGGAAGAAGAGCACAGCGATAATCAAGTTGGATTTTCAAAAAGCATATGACAGAGTCAAATGGAGTTTTGTGGATATCGTCCTTCAAAAGATGGGTTTTGGTACTAAATGGCAAAGCTGGGTCAATGAGTGTATTTGCTCGGCGTCTATGTCGATTCTAATAAATGGGTCGCCATCTAAATCCTTTAAGATGGAGCGAGGTTTAAGGCAAGGTGATCCGATCTTCCCTTTTCTCTTTGTACTTGTGGTGGATGTACTCCATAGGATGGTAGCTGAAGCTGTGAGGAATAGTAGGATTTCTCCATTGTTGGTCGGACGGGACAACATCGAATTGTCTCACTTACAGTTTGCGGATGACACCATATTGTTCTATCCACAGGATGAGGTTACTATCAGAAATTACAAGAGGCTTTTGCGGTGTTTTGAGGTGATGTCTGGTTTGAGTATTAATTTTGACAAATCCAGCTTAATTCCAATTAATTGTGATAGGGAGTGGTCACAAAGAATGTGTAGTTTATTAGGGTGTATGGAAGCATGCCTGCCTGTTAAATACCTTGGTGTTCCACTTGGAGCGAACCCAAGACTTGTCAAGACATGGAAACCAATTATAGATAAGGTGGAAGACAAACTCAGTTTGTGGAAAGCAAAAACGTTAAACAAAGCTGGTAAATTGGTGCTTATTAAATCAGGACTTAATAGTCTGCCAGTGTACTACCTGAGCTTGTACAAAATGCCAAAAGCTGTAGCAGAGAAGTTAATTTCACTGCAGAGGAGATTTTTGTGGAGCAACGAACATGGCAAGCATGGAATACCTTTAGTGAAATGGGAAATAGTACAAGCCCCGAAAAAGCTAGGAGGTTTGGGAGTGGGTGATGTAGTACTTCGAAATGTCGCACTGCTATTCAAATGGTGGTGGCGATTTTCTAAGAAAAATTGTCCATTATGGAAGAAGATTGTGTGCTCCTGTAATAACTTAAATCCTAATGTGTTGCTTTGTCATCAGTCTGTATTTTCTAAAGGGGGACCATGGAAGGATATTTGCCAGTTACAAATCAAAGAGCAGGAGGTGAGGGAGAAAATGATTCGGGGTTTATCTCTGAAAGTAGGTAATGGTAGACAAGTGCGTTTTTGGGAGGACAGTTGGTTGCCGACTGGTATGTTAAAGGACACTTTCCCAAGGTTTTTCTCAGTTTCAAATCAGAACGGATCTGTTATAGGGGATTGTGGTTTTTAGGATGGGCTAGAATGGATATGGAACTTTCAGTGGAGACGGGAACTATTCCAATGGGAGTTGGAACTAGTTAACCAACTTCATGAAGTTCTACGATCAGTCAAGTTAACAACTGAGAGAGAGGACCAACTGGTGTGAAAATTTGATAAATCTGGCATTTATACTACTAACTCCTTTGTGCAGGTTTTGCAAGTGGAAACACTTCCGGAGGAAATTACGAGCTATAGTTTCACTAGTTCCATTTGGAGAGGTTTAGTACCTCCACGTATTGAGTTATTCACCTGGTTTGTGCTAGTTGGTAGAGTCAATACTAAGGAAAGATTACGAAGGCTAGGCGTTATTGATCAGCTGGATAGCGTGTGTGTTTTATGCAAAAAGGATGTTGAGGACCTCCACCATTTGTTTCTTCATTGTCAGTTTACTTGGCAGGTGTGGTGTGCTTGGTTGTTTGACTATAGCAGATTGTGGGTTGTTCCAGGGACAATTAAGCAACATTTTGAAAGTTGGACAGGAGTGACTGTAAGGCAGGAGGAACGTAATAGGTGGCTAATTGGATTTTTTGCTATTGTTTGGCATATATGGATGGAAAGGAACGACAGAATTTTCAAGAGTCAAGAAGCAGGAATTGCAGAAATTATTAATAGGTCGCTTACGAGTTGTAAGGATTGGAGTAGAGTTGATCCAAATGGTTGTTGATGGCAATGCCGGAGATGACTATGGATTGTTTATTATTACTGTTTAGTTCTTGTTTCTTTTGTTGCTCCACCTTGTTGTGTTGAGCTCCTTTACTTCAAAAAAAATTATCTTCTATCTGACCCCTCCTCCCAAAATTTTGTTTCAAGTTCCGTCATTGATCAAAAGGACATTACAATTTGAGACATCTAAAAGTAAAAATAGACCAATGATTTATTAAGTGCCTGTAATTTGATATACATTAATTAGGGTTGGCCTGATCTATTATAAAATAATTTTAAATTTAGGTTAATTTAAAAATTTAATTTTGTTAATAGATCAAATTAAATTTATAAAATAATTTAATAGATCTATTAAACTTGTCTGGACATACTAAAATATAAAAATATATAAAAAATATTTTTTATAATTAAATAATTATTAAAATTTTTAAATTTGTTATATTTTATTATAAATATTTTTTATATATTAAATATTTTAAAAGTTTAGATATTATTATAAGAATTAAATTTAGTATATCATATATAAATATTTTTTTAAAAAGAAATTAACTTTTTAAATATTTTTTATTTTAGTAAAAAATTATATATATTAAGCCTTTTAATAGATTTTAGGTCATGCCAGATTCAATAATAGATCGATTTAATACTTAAAATAAAGTCTATAACAAGCTATAGGCTTGGTTCGGAGGCTAAGACTAATTAAATATATTACAAGCATAGCTTCTTAAGAATGAAGATTGGTTTGACCTAACTTGTTTTCATTCTTAAAAAATCTAAAAATTAGACCATTTAATTTGCGTGTGAATGAGCTGATATGTAGTAGAACATGATGACCGTTTTTAAATATAATATTATTTTATCAAATACTTATAATTTATATTTTATTATTATTTTGTCAAATACAATATAAATCTTATTTATTATTTTCAAACACAATATATAAATACTTATAATTTGTGTAATTTATGTGTCTTTATATTTATATAAATGGTCATACACAAACCAAATCCAAACTCAGCAAGACATATATTAAAGAAGAAAAAAAAAATTTTTTTCTTCTAACAATGGATAAACTATTATTTCTATTTACGAATATGTAAAATGCTGATAAATTTATTTATAAAAAATAAAACTAATATTATATTTGTAAAAGACAATTTTTTTTACAAAATTATCCAAACCTTAAAAAATCACTAAAATTTTTGAAATTATCTTCTGCCAGCTTAACTCAACTCTAACCTCATACCATCTTCATCATCTTCATCCTCAACTCCTTTATCTCCTTCTAGTACTCCTCCATCATGTTAAAAAAAATCCTTTAACATGGACCCTCCCCTCCATTACTCTTCTAACCTCTTCTTCCACAAAGACACTAGCGAAAAAACAAAGATCCTAGTTGCGAGCTACCATGTTCTCTCACAATAGACTTCACATGATCCGATCTCAAACTAGATACCAATTTAAAAACCGACTCACAGCTAGTGTCGTACTAGGGAGGAGAAGATGCAGAACTTAGTCTTGACCTAATTCAAAACTTACTATTCAAAAAAATGTTAAAAATAAAAAATAAATATTTTATGAAAAACTAAATATGTCCGCCACAGATTCAAATATATATTATTAAAAGAAACAAAGATAAAAAAATAACCATAGAAATACTACTATATATATCGGGCTAATTTATTTTACTTTAATTTAAACTTCTTTCTTTGTTTAATTATTATCGGTAGGTAACAAAGAAGAAAAAAAAGAAAATTATTCAAGTTTGTGCACACAATAAACAGAGTTTTAATGGAAGAAAAAAAATACAGCTACTCCAGCAATTTCACAACTGCCACAAGAGATAAAAGATGAAGTAGCAACAACAACATACTCATAATCGATCTCCATTTCTAACCTAAAATGTAACTCCACCAATAGAATCAGAGAAAGATTAAGAAAAAAATGACATGAATTGAGGCCACAAATGTTGGCCAAAAGCTCAAGATTTATTATTTTTGAATGTGAAAGAATATGAGAAGGGTTGCTAATGATTTGAGTTGGAGTTAGCTTAACTTAGGTTAAAGGAGAGTTTAAAAAATATTGATTTTTTTTTTAGATTTTGGATAGTTTTATCTAAAGAATTTCATATTTTATAAATACAAAATTAATTTTATTTTTCTATAGATAATTATGTTAGAATGGGCAATTTTTATGAATACAAATATTTGTTTATTTTTTTAAGTTTTATAAATTATATTTTAAAATAATAAATTTATAAAAAACTATTAACAATGATCTCTTTTAACATCTTTTAATATATTAGCTAATTAATTAAGAGAAAGTTTAGGAGATCAACTAATGGTCCAGCCAACTAAAGTCATTTAAGATAAGACAAAACTAGTTCTACAAAAAAAAAGTAAAAATAAAAAATTCACCTAAAATTTGAACCTAATCCGCCCTCACATACATTCAGAATACACAAATGAGTAAAACAATCGCACCAACCCTAATCTCTCTCTCCCAAATCCCCGCGCCGCACCACATTTTAGCTTAAGCTCTCTGTGGGGCCATTCGTCGCTGCCGCAACCTCCAAAGTTCCTTCACTCGTCATTCTCATTGTAGTCCGCCACAGCCACGCTATTGTTGACGCAGGAGCTATCGTGGAGGGAAGAAAGCTGTTGTTGCGTCGTTCAGAGATCTATCGCCCCTCCTCTGTGACGGAATCAGCCGAAGAAACCACCTTTCCTGGCGTTCACGCAAGGGCGCTCGCGAAGGAAGAAACATCAAGGAAGACATTCGCGACATCCACGCAGCAACGTCCCCCATCTCGCTTTAATATTGATGGTGTATGTAAAGTCTCCTGGATAAGGCTTCTATTATTTTTCCTGGCTTGGTGCTGGCCAATTTGGAGAGGACATCAGCTCGAGCATTTGATTCCCGAGTTATATGTCGGACCTCCCTTATGAGAACTGTGCTAGTTGTTCTCGTGCTTCATCTAAGTATTTCTTCATGTTGTGATCTTTGGCTTGATAGGCGCCGTTTATCTATGAAGTTACCACTTGAGAGTCACTGAACACTATCAGCATTTCTACCCCCACTTCTTTAGCCAGCTTCAAGCTAGCAAGTAAGGCTTTTACTCTGTTTAGTTATTAGAAGCGGAAAACTCAAACCTTAGCGAGAGTTCTATCCGAGTTTCTTGCTCGCGTTCTAAAATGACACTTGCTCCATTGCTGGCTTTATTGGATGACCCATCTACATACATGCTCCATGTAGTTGGATTTCCCCGACTTTCAGTGTATTCAGCTACAAATTCGGTGAGATATTGAGATTTGATCGCTGTCCGAGCTTCGTACTTCAAGTCAAAATCAGACAATTCTACAGCCCATTGCAACATCCACCCTGCCAAGTTCGTCTTTTGTCAAATGTGTTTCATTAGTTGATTAGTTCGGATCTTCATGGTATGAGCTTGAAAGTAAGATTGGAGCCTTCTGGAGGTAAGGATGAGAGCATATGCGAACTTTTCTATTTTTTGATACTTTAGCTCTACTCCTTGTAGGGTTTTGCTGACAAAGTAGACGAACTGCTCTTCGCCCTCCTATTCTCTAATTAGAGCTGAAGCTATAGCTCGACTCTCCATGGCTAGGTAGAGGATGAGTTCTTCTTCTGTTATAGGTCGGGTAAGTATGGGGGGTTGTCCCAGGAAGGCTTTGAAGTCTTTAAAGGCTTGCTCGCACTCTGAAGTCCACTCAAATTGTTTCTCCTTTTTGAGAATTGAGTACAGGGGTAGTCATTTTAGTACTGACCCTGCTAGGAATCTGGATAGAGCTACCAACCTTCTATTTAGTTGTTGAACTTCTTTAAAACAAGTTGGGCTCTTCATGTCCAATATAGCTTTACATTTGTCTGGGTTTGTTTCTATACCTCTTTGAGTTAGCATGAAGCCTAAAAATTTTTCTGCCTCTACTGTAAAGGTGCATTTTGAGGGGTTTAGTCTCATCTCATGCTTCCTTATGGTAGAAAATACCTCGGAAAGATTGGACAAAAGTGTCAAGTCGTCCTTGGTTTTAACAAGCATGTCATCTACATATACGTCCAAAAATTTTTCTGAGTGGGAGGAAAACACATTGTTCATCAGTCTCTAGTATGTGGCTCTAGTATTCTTTAACCAAAAAGGCATTACCACGTAGCGATAGTTAGCTTTTAGAGTTACGAATGAGGTCTTTTCTTGGTCCGACTTATGCATCAGGATTTGGTTGTATCCCGAGTAGGCATCCATGAATGACAGATATCGATAGCCGAAGGCTGAGTCGACCAGGGCATCGATGCTAGGAAGAGGGTATGGATCCTTGGGACAAGCCTTATTGAGGTCGATGTAATCGACACACATCTTCCATTTTCCATTTTGTTTCTTTACTAAAACTACGTTGGCTAGCCATAGTGGGTACTTTATGTCTCTTATGAATCCTACTTCTAATAGGGCTTGAACTTGTTCCTCCATGACCTATGTCCTTTCGGGCCCAAGCTTTCAATGCTTTTGCTGAATAGATCTGGAACCCGGGTAGACGGCGAGCTTGTGAGACATCAGGTCGGCATCTATGCTAGGAATGTCGGAGGCTTTCCAAGAAAAGAGGTCGGCATTCTTCTTAAGAGGTCGATGAGTTGCTCTTTTAGTCCTTCTTCCATGTTAGCCCCTATATTTGTTGTTTTTTCAGGGTGATCTCCAATTTGTACTTCTTTCACTTTTCCCCTAGGTTGGGGGCGTAGTTCTTCTTGAGTTCGAACACCTCCAAATTCGATAGTGTTGACCTCTTTTTCCCCAAGATTTTCTTTTAGATTAAGACTTTCATTGTAACACTTACGTGCTAGTTTTTGGTCTCTCTTTATGGTGGCAATCCATTCTGCTGTGGGAAACTTAATGCATAGGTGGGGTGTAGAGATGACAGCTGCAAGTCGGGTCAAGGTTGTCTGACCTATTAAGGCATTGTATGCCGAAGTGACATCAACCATGATGTAGTCGATGCTCAATGTCTTTTATTTTGCTTCCTTTCCAGAAGTGGTGTATAGAGATATATATTCGAGAGGTTGAATCGAGGTGTCTCCCAGTCCGAAAAGGTTATCTAGGTATGCTTTTAGATCTTTCTCTTCTAGTCCAAGCTTGTCAAAAGCAGGTTTAAATAGTATATCGATTTACATTGGCAAAGATCATAGTTATAACCACGAGTTGTCATGGCCAAGCGTTACCCCTTGAGCATCTTCTTTAGTGAACTAGATTGTTGGCAAGTCGAGAGATTTACTATCTTCCCCGAATTGTTAGACTTCTTTGAGATGCCTTTTTCCTTTGATATTCCTCCTCTAGCAAATCCCCCATTTATCATGTGTATGTGTCACTCGGGAGTTTGAGGTGGACGTTCTTGTCGTCCTCCTTCTTCATCTCTCTTTTTATTCCTTTGCTCGTCTGACCTATCTATCAAGTATCTGTCTAGTCGTCCTTCTTTAGCAAATTTTTCAATGACATTCTTTAATTCATAACAATCATTAGTAGAATGTCCATAGAGTTTGTGGTACTTGCAGTATTCAGTTCGACTTCCTGCCATTTTGTGTTTAATTGGATGAGGTTGGAAGTTTCTTAGTGTGACATATCTCTCTGTAAACATCTACAAGGGAGACCCAAAGTGGGGTATAGTTGTGATACCTTCGAGGTTTTTTCAAGTTGTACTCGTTTTTCATCTTAACTTATTTCTCCTTTTTCACCCCATTTTTCATGCCCTAGAACACCCCAACAAAATGGGGTGGTTGAAAGAAGGAATCGAAGCCTTCAAGAAATGACTAGGGCCATGCTATGTGAGAATGAAATTCCTAAATTTTTATGGGCTGAAGCTGTGAACACAGCATGTTATATTTTGAATAGAACAATCATTAGAAAAGGGTTAAAGAAAACTCCTTATGAGCTATGGAAAGGAACCCCTCCAAATCTTAAGTACTTTCATGTTTTTGGATGCAAATGCTTTGTACTTAACAATAAGGAAAACCTTGGAAAATTTGATCCAAAATCCTATGAAGGAATGTTTGTTAGATATTCCACCACAAGCAAGGCTTATAGAGTTTATCTCAAGGAGCATAGGACAATAGAGGAATCCATACATGTTACCTTCTGTGATTCTAACTTAATTCCCAGTACTGTGATAGATAATGATTCAGATGAAGAAGGAGCTAGAACAAGCAAAGAAAATCCCAAATTTGTCCAGAATGAAGAATCTGCCAGTCCAGTTTTATCTCGTCAGATTGAAGGAGAAACTTTCGATTTGTCTCCTGAGCAGGGACGAGAAACTGAAACAGTGAGACCACCAGAAGTTCATCAAAGCTCAACACCTGTCCGAAAGCCTAGAGAATGGAAGTCCATGAGGGGCTATCCTCATGACTTCATCATTGGTGATCCCTCTCAAGGTGTAACCACAAGATCCTCCACCAAAAGGCAAACCGAACCTAGCAATCTTGCTCTCTTGTCACAAATAGAGCCCAACAATGTCAAACAAGCTCTTGAGGATCCATCATGGGTCAAATCAATGCAAGAGGAGCTTGCTCAATTTGACAAGAATAAGGTTTGGACACTAGTACCTCATCCGGATGGTAAGAAGGTAACGGGTACTAAGTGGGTTTTTAAAAATAAACTTGGTGAGGATGGACAAGTTGTTCGTAACAAGGCTAGATTAGTGGCCCAAGGTTACGATCAAGAAGAAGGTATTGATTTTGATGAGTCTTTTGCTCCGGTAGCTAGAATGGAAGCAATTAGGTTGCTTCTTGCCTATGCTGCCCATAAGGGTTTCAAAATGTTTCAAATGGATGTTAAGTGTGCCTTCCTTAATGGTTTTATTGATAGGGAAGTGTATGTGGCTCAACCCCCCGGTTTTGAACATAAAGAATTTCCAAATCATGTTTTTAAATTAACTAAGGCTCTTTATGGTCTTAGACAAGCTCCAAGAGCTTGGTATGAAAGGCTTAGTGCCTTCTTGTTGGAAAATCATTTTCAAAGGGGAACCACCGACACTACCTTATTCATTAAAGCATCTAATGATGATATCCTTCTTGTTCAAGTTTATGTTGATGACATTGTATTTGGTTCGGCCAATGTTTCTTTGTGTGAAGAGTTTGGAAAACTCATGACTAGTGAGTTTGAGATGAGTTTAATGGGAGAGCTTACTTTCTTTCTTGGCCTCCAAATTAAGCAAACTCCTAGTGGTACTTTTATTCACCAAGGAAAGTATGCAAAAGAACTTATCAAAAAGTTTGGCCTAGAAAATTCCAAATCAATGGGCACTCCTATGCATCCCAATACTAAACTTGAAAAAGATGATGATGGCCAAGATGTGGACGAAACAAGGTATAGAGGAATGATAGGTTCACTCATGTACCTTACCTCCTCTAGACCGGATATAGTCCAAAGTGTGGGTGTATGTTCAAGGTTTCAATCCCATCCAAAAGAATCCCACCTTACGGCTGTTAAACGCATCATTAGATACATTAAGGGAACTTGTAATTATGGATTATGGTATCCTAAATCTGATGACTTTTGTGCAGTAGGTTTTTGTGATGCAGATTATGCGGGAGATCGAGTGGATAGGAGGAGCACCTCAGGCATGTGTTGCTTCCTTGGAAGCTCACTCAACATGTGGTCAAGCAAGAAACAAGCCACAGAGGCTCTATCCACTGCTGAAGCCGAATATGTTTTCGCATCTGCTTGTTGCTCACAATTAATTTGGTTAAAAACACAATTGGAAGATTACAAATTAAAAATCAATAGTATACCCTTATTTTGTGATAATATGAGTGCTATAAACATTTCAAAAAATCCTGTTCTGCACTCAAGAACTAAGCACATTGAGATAAAATATCACTTTATTAGAGAACATGTACAAAAGGGTACTATTGATATTTAATTTGTAAAATCTGAAGACCAAATTGCTGATATTTTTACAAAACCTCTCTATGAAGACAGATTCTGTACATTGAGAAAAAGTTTGGGAATGTTTGATTTAAGTTTCATTGAAAATCTATGAATAGTTGACTCTGTTCAGTTTTTGCTCGTAGGTTTGGACGAGATGAAAATAAATGGCACAATGGAAGAGCTGTGGTCAAGGGGGAGGCAACGCAGAATTCAAATTTTTATGGGCCCCACCAAAATTCCATGACCCCACCATAGCAGTTTTGTTAGTTTCCCATTTTGTTTGAAAAATAAATCCACAAAATCTCTTGATTGTCTTATCATATCTTTTGGAAGAAGCATAGGTCAAATCAAATCCTTCTTTTCAACTAATCCATTGATTTAAGGAAACCATCTTTTCAAACTCTTGGAAACCACCCTGGTCATTAATCACCCACCTTGTGCATTAACTATCTCATATTCTCCTTTCATTCAACATTTATTCCATCCATCCTCTCTCACACAATTCGGTTCCATTCACTCTTTCATCTCCTACTCTTTCACTCTCATTATCATGAACAAAAAGGACACACCCGAAAAGAGCACTCAGAAGCTTAAAGGGATTGCCTTGAGTGACACCAAGGAGCCAGCAAATTTGGAGTCATGGGATTACAAGAAAAGGTTTCATAAGCCACATTCTCACTATGATCCATCTAGGTTCGACTCATGTGCTTCCCATGAATTCCACAATGAAGTTCTGAAAGAACGCGATCTCTGTGCTACTTTTCTAGTCAGCCTAGACTCACTCTCCATCAAAGGGATCAATGTCTCCTCTCTGTTTGATAATCTTCAATGGACTCCTCTGCTTCACATCCGGAAGCCAGTTTACCCATGTTTAGTCCGTGAGTTCTACGCCAACATGAGACTTATTGATGGCACAATCCACTCATATGTGAAGAAGAGTCATATCACTCTTGATACTGGAACCATTGGAATGGCTCTAGGTTACAAAGAAGAAGGACCAAGAGCATTCATGTCTAAGAAATGGGATTTACAGGTTGGAATCACCTACCAGATGGCTTTAAATCACACCTGCGAAGGTCTCTCCAAAATGGATGGTACAGCACCAACTCTCAAAGAACTTGGTCCAGATAAGACAATTCTTCTTTACAATATCATATCTCATGTTCTCATACCACAAAGTGGTCCACGCCATCGGGTAACAGTGTCTGACTTTCTTGTCCTTTTTGCTCTTGTTACTTCATCTCAAATATCATTTGCATACTGATGAGCGGATAATTTATACGCTTTTTGGCATTGTTTTTAGATAGTTTTTAGTAAGTTTAAGCTACTTTTAGGTATGTTTTCATTAGTTTTTATGTTAAATTCACATTTCTGGACTTTACTATGAGTTTGTGTGTTTTTCTGTGATTTCAGGTAAATTCTGGCTGAAATTGAGGGACTTGAGCAAAACTCTAAAGAAGGCTGACAAAAGGACTGCTGATGCTGTTGGAATCTGACCTCCCTGCACTCGAAATGGATTTTCTGGAGCTACAGAACTCCAATTGGCGCGTTCTCAACGGCGTTGGAAAGTAGACATCCAGGGCTTTCCAGCAATATATAATAGTTCATACTTTATTCGGAGATTGACGACGTAACTTGGCGTTGAACGCCAAGTACATGCTGCTGTCTGGAGTTAAACGCCAGAAAAACGTCATGATCCGGAGTTGAACGCCCAAAACACGTCATAACTCGGAGTTCAACTCCAAGAGAAGCCTCAGCTCGTGGATAGATCAAGCTCAGCCCAAACATATACCAAGTGGGCCCCGGAAGTGGATTTATGCATCAATTACCCACTCATGTAAACCCTAGGAGCTAGTTTATTATAAATAGAACAATTAACTATTGTTTTAGGAGTCTTTGATCATTCGGTCTTGTGACCACATGGGGGCTGGCCATTCAGCCATGCCTGAACCTTTTGCTTATGTATTTTCAACGGTGGAGTTTCTGCACACCATAGATTAAGGGTGTGGAGCTCTGCTGTACCTCAAGTATTAATGCAATTCTATTTTCTTTTATTCAAATCTCTCTTATTCTTATTCCAAGATATTCATTCGTACCCAAGAACATGATGAATGTGATGATTAAGTAACCCTCATTATCATTCTCACTTATGAACGCACGTGATTGACAACTACTTCCGTTCTACATGCAACAGAGCTTGAATGTGTATCTCTTAGATTCCCCAACAGAATCTTCGTGGTATAAGCTAGATAGATGGCGGCATTTATGAGGATCCGGAAAGTCTCACCTTGTATGTGGTATTCCGAGTAGGATCCTGGGAATCCGGAAAGTCTAACCTTGTCTGTGGTATTCCGAGTAGGATTCCGGTAATGAATGACTGTGACGTACTTCAAACTCGCAAGTGTTGGGCGTTAGTGACAGACGCAAAAGAATCAAGGGATTCTATTCCAGTAGGAGCGGGAACCAACCAGTGATTAGCCGTGCTGTGACAGAGCGCGTGAGCGTAGTTTTCACTGCAAGGATGGGATGTAGCCATCAACCATGGGTGATGCCTCCAGACGATTAGCCATGCGAGTGACAGCCGCAGAGGATCATTTTCCCGAGAGGATTGAAAGTAGCCACCGCTGATGGTGAACCCCTATACACAGCTTGCCATGGAAAGGAGTAAGAAGGATTGAGTTGAAGCAGTAGGAAAGTAGGCGTCCTTGAGCCATACAGTGTCTCCATTCGCTTATCTGAAATTCCTACTATTGATTTACATAAGTATTTCTATCCTTTTTATTTTCTATTTATTTATTAATTTTCGAAACCCAAAACTATTTAATCTGCCTAACTGAGATTTACAAGGTGACCATAGCTTGCTTCATACCAACAATCTCTGTGGGATTGACCCTTACTCACGTAAGGTTTATTACTTGGACGACCCAGTACACTTGCTGGTTAGTTGAACGGAGTTGTGTCCACTCGTGCCAATTTCTAAATTCCATAATTTTACAATGAGTACAACTCAAAGAATAGTGATCACAATTTCGTCCACCACATACCTTATGATAAGGCACATGTGGAAATCTGTCAAGAGTTCAAAAAGGCCTAATCTTTCATATGGAATGTTTCTCACCTGCATCTTTGAATATTTTAAAGTTGATCTAACAAATGAAGATGTTGAGAATAAGGTTTCACTCATAAAGGGAGAAGGAGCTGGTGACAAGAATGCCAATTCTGAATCAGGAGTAGAATCTATCTGATGTCTTATGTGAATTCTGGTGTTATTTGACTCCTGTTTGAACTTTTGATTGATTATATGGATACTTTTGTCCTGTGATACTCTGTTAAACACTTGATTATTTTGGATATTGGTTATATTTTGCGTATTTTGTTTCATAAATAAAATCTGTTTGCAGGTACCCCTTTGATGACAAAAGGGGGAGGAAATTTAGGTTCCAAAATTGAAATTGGAACGAAACAGGGGCTGGAAAAACAGGGCAATAGGGGTTGAAATTTTCAATTTTGAAAATTCATCATCACCCTTGTTTAAAGAATGCATGTTGTTATTGCATTTGTTTTACTATGATCATTACTGTTTGAACTGCATTTTTTAGTTTATCATGATTAGTTTATTTGGCATTAGGTTTATAATGATTGATTTATTTTGATGCTTGGCTGATTGATTCATCATTGATAAACTTGTTGGATTGAAAATTTATTTTTGGCAGTTCCTTTAATTGTGTAAAATATCAAAACTGCCTTGTTTTATTCTTCAAATATTTTTCATCATATTGTTTTGCTCTGATGTCCTAAACAGGAAAATATTTGAAAAATATTTGGATAGCCTTTTGTTATATGAAATGTTTGAGCAGTAAATCAGTTTATGATATCAAATGAGTTTTGATTATCAATTAAAACTGCTCATAAATCAAGCATTTAGCATTATAAAATTTGCTAAATAACATTGTTACTTGAAGCTTGATTTTAAATGTTACAGGTTAGTGCTTCCCTTGGTAAAATAAGCATACATCAAGGGGGAGCTATGTGACATTTAGAAAGGGGGAGAAATTCAAAATCAAAGGGAGTATTCCTTACTCAATCTTTAAATTTCTTTCCATTTCAATTTTAATAATGTTTGTCATCAAGGGGGAGATTGATGAGTTTGGAAAACTCTTATTTAATTTTGATGATGAACAAACATTATTAAAATGTTTAATTACAAAATTATTAATTTGATCTTAATTTATAATTGCCTAATTAATAATTTTGTTGTGCAGATTTTGTGCTGGGCCGAAACAAAAGAAAATTAACAAAGCTCAACTGTTGCATTATTGATTCAGCTTTGTGTTTGTAATTAAAGCTAGTTATAATTGGGCCAGAATAAATTGTTGCAAGCCCAAACAAATGCTTTCCATGCTTGATCCGAAATCAATTTTATCAGGAAAGCAAATGTTGACCAAATGGGCCAGCTTTGATCATAATGTCACAAGCCCAAATTATATTAAGAGAATAGGTTCCATTCTTGGTCCGAAACAAAGGAAAAATGAAAGCATAGTGCTTCCAACGGAACCAAGCCTCTAACAAAATGATGGATTTCAAAATCTATTACATTATTAAATAATGCATGGGGAACATGAGAGAGAAAATTCAGCTGAATTGATTGATGGCTATTATGTCAAACACGCCACTCTATGTTAGGGAAGTAAAAGCAAGCTATTCCCAATTAATTTGCTTAACCACTTTGCTTTGCTTTTCTTCAGATTCTTTTCATTCTCTCTCATCTCTTTCTTCTTCTTTCTTCGGTCCTTGTCCAGGAAACAACGGAAGAAATGTTCTTCAACACCGAAAGGAAGATGTTGCATGCGTCTAAGACCATCAAGCTAATGATGACAAGAAAACACACTAAAATAAAAGTGAGCTGTGGCTAAGATACTTACCAAATGTGGTTAGATTTGGTGAGGCTATCTTGGGCCTTTCATGCTCAAAAATGGAAGAAGAAGATTCGGCCAGCTAGAGGAGATTCTTGAAGCATGGCTTGTCTTTGATTCTGCTCAACCACCACATGGAGTACCTAGAGTGGCAAAGTGATGGTTGAAGGCAGAGATTGAAGCAGATGAAGTCATCATCATCATGAGGCATCAAGGGCCAGAAATCCATCTTGGAGAGGAAGCCAAGGATGGAGAGCCCGGATTGATGAAGGGTGATGATCAAGAAAGGACTAGAGGTAATTGCATGTTGGTTAATGCATGGTTATCTCTTCTATCTCTGAGTGGCCGAACCGGTTCTGTGTTTGTTGAAGGAGGAAGAAGTTGGTTCGGTTTTGGCTTCAAGTGTGGAGGCTTTCCTCTTCTTTAAAAAGGGGGAACAACCACTGTTTGAAGCAAGGAGAAAATTTGAGAATGCAAGGCACAGAGTTCTCAGAGCTACCTGTGCTAACAGTTTTTCTCTTCTCCTTCAATGTATTCTGTTTTGTAATTTTTCTGTTTAATTTTGTCATGTCTTGAGTCTCATGGAAAAAGGCAAACAAGTGAGGTTTGTATGAAAAAGCCATAGAGCGGAAAAAGGCAGAGAGTGCAAAATTAAAAGAAAAAGCCATAGATGTCTTAGAGTTCCTTTGTTCATCTATGTTGTGTATCATGATTCTGTGGGAATCCCCTTGTAAGTTGGGTTAGCACTTTACAAGTTGTAATCAGATTGATTATAGTGAAATTCCATCATGTTTGTGATGGAGACTGGATGTAGGCTGCACTGCACTTAGCAGCTGAACCAGGATATATCTGGGTGCAATCTTCTTCTCTTTCTACTCCATTTCTGTTTTCCACTACACAGGAGCAAAAACTAGAATTATCTCGTGCCAAGTGACGAAACAAAACAAAAAGTCTCGTGGCAAGGGACGAGACAAAACAAAGTTGCTCGTGTCAAGAGACGAGCAAAAACAGAAAAGTCTTCTCTGAAGTTCAGCAAGTGTTAGCACCGAAAAAGGGGGCTAAGATTCAACCCCCCTTCTCTTAGCCACTGAAATCATCAATTGGTATCAGAGCTTGGTCTCAAAGAGATCAAGCTTTGCAGCTTGGAGTAAAGATCCTCATGGCAGAAAACAGTGGCGCAAATATGTTGTCATACAATCTGGCTGAAGGTCAATCAAGCAACAGACCTCCCCTCTTCAATGGGAAAAATTATACCTATTGGAAGGAGAGAATGAAGATATTTGTACAAGCCGTGGATTACAGGCTTTGGAAGATCATCTTGGAAGGTCCTAAATTTCCAACTACCACAAATGCTCAAGGAGTTATCTCTCTTAAACTAGAAGCAAGCTGGACCGAGGAAGATAGGAAGACGGTGGAGTTAAATGCCAAGGCAACCAATCTGCTCAACTGTGCTATCAGCTTTGAGGAATACCGACGAGTATCATGATGCACAACGGCAAAGGAAATCTGGGACAAGTTGCAAATCACTCATGAAGGAACTACCATTGTAAAGAAGACTCGGACAGACATGTTAAACAGGGAATATGAAATGTTTGCAATGAAGGAAGGAGAGTCCATTGATGAACTGTTCGAACGGTTCAATATCATCACTGTTGGCTTAGATGCTCTTGGAATCACACATTCAGAATCTGTGCTAGTGAGAAGAGTGTTGAGATGTCTCACAAAAGAGTGGAAAACAAAAGCTTTAATTATTTCTGAGAGTAGTAATTTAGATTCCATGACACTTGATGATTTGAGAGGAAATCTTCTTGCTTTTGAAAACTCCTATTTGAAAAAAGATTCAAAAAAGAAAGGAATTGCTTTTTCTTCTATGACTAACCCTCTAAATGATGAATCCAGTGATAACTCTTCTGAAAATGAGTTTGTGTTATTTGCAAAAAAATTCAGGAAAATGGTGAAGCTCAAAGGCAAAGGCAGCGGCTCAAGGAAGATGAAGAAAGACCTTAGCAAAGTAACTTGTTACAATTGCAAGGAAATGGGTCATTTCAAATCTAATTGTCCCAAGTTGAAAAAGGAAGAGAAGTCGAAAAGAGTGAAGAAGAAGGGACTGATGACCACATGGGAAGATTTGGAAAATGACTCAGATGATGATGATGAAGAGTCTGAGACTAAATCACAGCCCTGTCTCATGGCAAATGAGATAGATCAGGTCTGCCTAGCATCCAAGAAAAAAGAAAATATGTGGTACATGGATAGCGGATGCTCTAGGCATATGACCGGAAAGACAACCTTCTTCATAAAACTTGATGAATATGATGGAGGACTTGTCACTTTTGGAGATGATGCAAAAGGAAAAATAGTGGCTGTTGGGAAAGTTGGTAAAAACTTTTCTTCTTGTATAAATGATGTGCTTCTTGTAAATGGTTTGAAACATAATTTACTTAGTGTTAGTCAATTATGTGATTTAGGTTTTGAGGTTATTTTTAAGAAGTTTGTTTGTTTGGTTGTTTGTGAGAAAACTGGGGATATTTTATTTGAAGCCAAGAGATGCAACAATGTGTATGGATTAACTCTTGAGGATTTAAAGGAACAAAATGTAACATGCTTTACATCTTTTGAATCTGAAAAATGGCTTTGGCATAGAAAGTTGGGACATGCTAGCATGTACCAAATTTCTAAGCTAGTCAAAAAGAATTTGGTTAGAGGAATTCCAAACATCAAGTTTGATAAGGATCTTACTTGTGATGCTTGCCAATTGGGCAAACAAGTAAAATCCTCTTTTAAATTAAAAGATGGAATCTCAACCAAAAGGCCATTGGAAATGTTACATATTGATCTTTTTGGTCCTACTAGAACTCAAAGTTTGGGAGGTAAATATTATGGTCTTATTGTGGTTGATGATTACTCTAGATTCGGTTGGGTACTTTTCCTTGCTCATAAGAATGATGCGTTTTATGCTTTTTCCACCCTTTGCAAGAAAATTCAAAATGAAAAGGATTTGAAAATTGCCCATTTGAGAAGTGATCATGGAAGAGAATTTGAAAATCAAGACTTTGAAAAATTCTGTGATGACTTAGGGATTTCTCATAATTTTTCATGCCCTAGAACACCCCAACAAAATGGGGTGGTTGAAAGAAGGAATCGAAGCCTTCAAGAAATGACTAGGGCCATGCTATGTGAGAATGAAATTCCTAAATTTTTATGGGCTGAAGCTGTGAACACAGCATGTTATATTTTGAATAGAACAATCATTAGAAAAGGGTTAAAGAAAACTCCTTATGAGCTATGGAAAGGAACCCCTCCAAATCTTAAGTACTTTCATGTTTTTGGATGCAAATGCTTTGTACTTAACAATAAGGAAAACCTTGGAAAATTTGATCCAAAATCCTATGAAGGAATGTTTGTTGGATATTCCACCACAAGCAAGGCTTATAGAGTTTATCTCAAGGAGCATAGGACAATAGAGGAATCCATACATGTTACCTTCTGTGATTCTAACTTAATTCCCAGTACTGTGATAGATAATGATTCAGATGAAGAAGGAGCTAGAACAAGCAAAGAAAATCCCAAATCTGTCCAGAATGAAGAATCTGCCAGTCCAGTTTTATCTCGTCAGATTGAAGGAGAAACTTTCGATTTGTCTCCTGAGCAGGGACGAGAAACTGAAACAGTGAGACCACCAGAAGTTCATCAAAGCTCAACACCTGTCCGAAAGCCTAGAGAATGGAAGTCCATGAGGGGCTATCCTCATGACTTCATCATTGGTGATCCCTCTCAAGGTGTAACCACAAGATCCTCCACCAAAAGGCAAACCGAACCTAGCAATCTTGCTCTCTTGTCACAAATAGAGCCCAACAATGTCAAACAAGCTCTTGAGGATCCATCATGGGTCAAATCAATGCAAGAGGAGCTTGCTCAATTTGACAAGAATAAGGTTTGGACACTAGTACCTCATCCGGATGGTAAGAAGGTAACGGGTACTAAGTGTGTTTTTAAAAATAAACTTGGTGAGGATGGACAAGTTGTTCGTAACAAGGCTAGATTAGTGGCCCAAGGTTACGATCAAGAAGAAGGTATTGATTTTGATGAGTCTTTTGCTCCGGTAGCTAGAATGGAAGCAATTAGGTTGCTTCTTGCCTATGCTGCCCATAAGGGTTTCAAAATGTTTCAAATGGATGTTAAGTGTGCCTTCCTTAATGGTTTTATTGATAGGGAAGTGTATGTGGCTCAACCCCCCGGTTTTGAACATAAAGAATTTCCAAATCATGTTTTTAAATTAACTAAGGCTCTTTATAGTCTTAGACAAGCTCCAAGAGCTTGGTATGAAAGGCTTAGTGCCTTCTTGTTGGAAAATCATTTTCAAAGGGGAACCACCGACACTACCTTATTCATTAAAGCATCTAATGATGATATCCTTCTTGTTCAAGTTTATGTTGATGACATTGTATTTGGTTCGGCCAATGTTTCTTTGTGTGAAGAGTTTGGAAAACTCATGACTAGTGAGTTTGAGATGAGTTTAATGGGAGAGCTTACTTTCTTTCTTGGCCTCCAAATTAAGTAAACTCCTAGTGGTACTTTTATTCACCAAGGAAAGTATGCAAAAGAACTTATCAAAAAGTTTGGCCTAGAAAATTCCAAATCAATGGGCACTCCTATGCATCCCAATACTAAACTTGAAAAAGATGATGATGGCCAAGATGTGGACGAAACAAGGTATAGAGGAATGATAGGTTCACTCATGTACCTTACCTCCTCTAGACCGGATATAGTCCAAAGTGTGGGTGTATGTTCAAGGTTTCAATCCCATCCAAAAGAATCCCACCTTACGGCTGTTAAACGCATCATTAGATACATTAAGGGAACTTGTAATTATGGATTATGGTATCCTAAATCTGATGACTTTTGTGCAGTAGGTTTTTGTGATGCAGATTATGCGGGAGATCGAGTGGATAGGAGGAGCACCTCAGGCATGTGTTGCTTCCTTGGAAGCTCACTCAACATGTGGTCAAGCAAGAAACAAGCCACAGAGGCTCTATCCACTGCTGAAGCCGAATATGTTTTCGCATCTGCTTGTTGCTCACAATTAATTTGGTTAAAAACACAATTGGAAGATTACAAATTAAAAATCAATAGTATACCCTTATTTTGTGATAATATGAGTGCTATAAACATTTCAAAAAATCCTGTTCTGCACTCAAGAACTAAGCACATTGAGATAAAATATCACTTTATTAGAGAACATGTACAAAAGGGTACTATTGATATTTAATTTGTAAAATCTGAAGACCAAATTGCTGATATTTTTACAAAACCTCTCTATGAAGACAGATTCTGTACATTGAGAAAAAGTTTGGGAATGTTTGATTTAAGTTTCATTGAAAATCTATGAATAGTTGACTCTGTTCAGTTTTTGCTCGTAGGTTTGGACGAGATGAAAATAAATGGCACAATGGAAGAGCTGTGGTCAAGGGGGAGGCAACGCAGAATTCAAATTTTTATGGGCCCCACCAAAATTCCATGACCCCACCATAGCAGTTTTGTTAGTTTCCCATTTTGTTTGAAAAATAAATCCACAAAATCTCTTGATTGTCTTATCATATCTTTTGGAAGAAGCATAGGTCAAATCAAATCCTTCTTTTTCAACTAATCCATTGATTTAAGGAAACCATCTTTTCAAACTCTTGGAAACCACCCTGGTCATTAATCACCCACCTTGTGCATTAACTATCTCATATTCTCCTTTCATTCAACATTTATTCCATCCATCCTCTCTCACACAATTCGGTTCCATTCACTCTTTCATCTCCTACTCTTTCACTCTCATTATCATGAACAAAAAGGACACACCCGAAAAGAGCACTCAGAAGCTTAAAGGGATTGCCTTGAATGACACCAAGGAGCCAGCAAATTTGGAGTCATGGGATTACAAGAAAAGGTTTCATAAGCCACATTCTCACTATGATCCATCTAGGTTCGACTCATGTGCTTCCCATGAATTCCACAATGAAGTTCTGAAAGAACGCGATCTCTGTGCTACTTTTCTAGTCAGCCTAGACTCACTCTCCATCAAAGGGATCAATGTCTCCTCTCTGTTTGATAATCTTCAATGGACTCCTCTGCTTCACATCCGGAAGCCAGTTTACCCATGTTTAGTCCGTGAGTTCTACGCCAACATGAGACTTATTGATGGCACAATCCACTCATATGTGAAGAAGAGTCATATCACTCTTGATACTGGAACCATTGGAATGGCTCTAGGTTACAAAGAAGAAGGACCAAGAGCATTCATGTCTAAGAAATGGGATTTACAGGTTGGAATCACCTACCAGATGGCTTTAAATCACACCTGCGAAGGTCTCTCCAAAATGGATGGTACAGCACCAACTCTCAAAGAACTTGGTCCAGATAAGACAATTCTTCTTTACAATATCATATCTCATGTTCTCATACCACAAAGTGGTCCACGCCATCGGGTAACAGTGTCTGACTTTCTTGTCCTTTTTGCTCTTGTTACTTCATCTCAAATATCATTTGCATACTGATGAGCGGATAATTTATACGCTTTTTGGCATTGTTTTTAGATAGTTTTTAGTAAGTTTAAGCTACTTTTAGGTATGTTTTCATTAGTTTTTATGTTAAATTCACATTTCTGGAATTTACTATGAGTTTGTGTGTTTTTCTGTGATTTCAGGTAAATTCTGGCTGAAATTGAGGGACTTGAGCAAAACTCTGAAGAAGGCTGACAAAAGGACTGCTGATGCTGTTGGAATCTGACCTCCCTGCACTCGAAATGGATTTTCTGGAGCCACAGAACTCCAATTGGCGCGTTCTCAACGGCGTTGGAAATTAGACATCCAGGGCTTTCCAGCAATATATAATAGTTCATACTTTATTCGGAGATTGACGACGTAACTTGGCGTTGAACGCCAAGTACATGCTGCTGTCTGGAGTTAAACGCCAGAAAAACGTCATGATCCGGAGTTGAACGCCCAAAACACGTCATAACTCGGAGTTCAACTCCAAGAGAAGCCTCAGCTCGTGGATAGATCAAGCTCAGCCCAAACATACACCAAGTGGGCCCCGGAAGTGGATTTATGCATCAATTACCCACTCATGTAAACCCTAGGAGCTAGTTTATTATAAATAGAACAATTAACTATTGTTTTAGGAGTCTTTGATCATTCGGTCTTGTGACCACATGGGGGCTGGCCATTCAGCCATGCCTGAACCTTTTGCTTATGTATTTTCAACGGTGGAGTTTCTGCACACCATAGATTAAGGGTGTGGAGCTCTGCTGTACCTCAAGTATTAATGCAATTCTATTTTCTTTTATTCAAATCTCTCTTATTCTTATTCCAAGATATTCATTCGTACCCAAGAACATGATGAATGTGATGATTAAGTAACCCTCATTATCATTCTCACTTATGAACGCACGTGATTGACAACTACTTCCGTTCTACATGCAACAGAGCTTGAATGTGTATCTCTTAGATTCCCCAACAGAATCTTCGTGGTATAAGCTAGATAGATGGCGGCATTTATGAGGATCCGGAAAGTCTCACCTTGTATGTGGTATTCCGAGTAGGATCCTGGGAATCCGGAAAGTCTAACCTTGTCTGTGGTATTCCGAGTAGGATTCCGGTAATGAATGACTGTGACGTACTTCAAACTCGCAAGTGTTGGGCGTTAGTGACAGACGCAAAAGAATCAAGGGATTCTATTCCAGTAGGAGCGGGAACCAACCAGTGATTAGCCGTGCTGTGACAGAGCGCGTGAGCGTAGTTTTCACTGCAAGGATGGGATGTAGCCATCAACCATGGGTGATGCCTCCAGACGATTAGCCATGCGAGTGACAGCCGCAGAGGATCATTTTCCCGAGAGGATTGAAAGTAGCCACCACTGATGGTGAACCCCTATACACAGCTTGCCATGGAAAGGAGTAAGAAGGATTGAGTTGAAGCAGTAGGAAAGTAGGCGTCCTTGAGCCATACAGTGTCTCCATTCGCTTATCTGAAATTCCTACTATTGATTTACATAAGTATTTCTATCCTTTTTATTTTCTATTTATTTATTAATTTTCGAAACCCAAAACTATTTAATCTGCCTAACTGAGATTTACAAGGTGACCATAGCTTGCTTCATACCAACAATCTCTGTGGGATTGACCCTTACTCACGTAAGGTTTATTACTTGGACGACCCAGTACACTTGCTGGTTAGTTGAACGGAGTTGTGTCCACTCGTGCCAATTTCTAAATTCCATAATTTTACAATGAGTACAACTCAAAGAATAGTGATCACAATTTCGTCCACCACATACCTTATGATAAGGCACATGTGGAAATCTGTCAAGAGTTCAAAAAGGCCTAATCTTTCATATGGAATGTTTCTCACCTGCATCTTTGAATATTTTAAAGTTGATCTAACAAATGAAGATGTTGAGAATAAGTTTTCACTCATAAAGGGAGAAGGAGCTGGTGACAAGAATGCCAATTCTGAATCAGGAGTAGAATCTATCTGATGTCTTATGTGAATTCTGGTGTTATTTGACTCCTGTTTGAACTTTTGATTGATTATATGGATACTTTTGTCCTGTGATACTCTGTTAAACACTTGATTATTTTGGATATTGGTTATATTTTGCGTATTTTGTTTCATAAATAAAATCTGTTTGCAGGTACCCCTTTGATGACAAAAGGGGGAGGAAATTTAGGTTCCAAAATTGAAATTGGAACGAAACAGGGGCTGGAAAAACAGGGCAATAGGGGTTGAAATTTTCAATTTTGAAAATTCATCATCACCCTTGTTTAAAGAATGCATGTTGTTATTGCATTTGTTTTACTATGATCATTACTGTTTGAACTGCATTTTTTAGTTTATCATGATTAGTTTATTTGGCATTAGGTTTATAATGATTGATTTATTTTGATGCTTGGCTGATTGATTCATCATTGATAAACTTGTTGGATTGAAAATTTATTTTTGGCAGTTCCTTTAATTGTGTAAAATATCAAAACTGCCTTGTTTTATTCTTCAAATATTTTTCATCATATTGTTTTGCTCTGATGTCCTAAACAGGAAAATATTTGAAAAATATTTGGATAGCCTTTTGTTATATGAAATGTTTGAGCAGTAAATCAGTTTATGATATCAAATGAGTTTTGATTATCAATTAAAATTGCTCATAAATCAAGCATTTAGCATTATAAAATTTGCTAAATAACATTGTTACTTGAAGCTTGATTTTAAATGTTACAGGTTAGTGCTTCCCTTGGTAAAATAAGCATACATCAAGGGGGAGCTATGTGACATTTAGAAAGGGGGAGAATTTCAAAATCAAAGGGAGTATTCCTTACTCAATCTTTAAATTTCTTTCCATTTCAATTTTAATAATGTTTGTCATCAAGGGGGAGATTGATGAGTTTGGAAAACTCTTATTTAATTTTGATGATGAACAAACATTATTAAAATGTTTAATTACAAAATTATTAATTTGATCTTAATTTATAATTGCCTAATTAATAATTTTGTTGTGCAGATTTTGTGCTGGGCCGAAACAAAAGAAAATTAACAAAGCCCAACTGTTGCATTATTGATTCAGCTTTGTGTTTGTAATTAAAGCTAGTTATAATTGGGCCAGAATAAATTGTTGCAAGCCCAAACAAATGCTTTCCATGCTTGATCCGAAATCAATTTTATCAGGAAAGCAAATGTTGACCAAATGGGCCAGCTTTGATCATAATGTCACAAGCCCAAATTATATTAAGAGAATAGGTTCCATTCTTGGTCCGAAACAAAGGAAAAATGAAAGCATAGTGCTTCCAACGGAACCAAGCCTCTAACAAAGTGATGGATTTCAAAATCTATTACATTGTTAAATAATGCATGGGGAACATGAGAGAGAAAATTCAGCTGAATTGATTGATGGCTATTATGTCAAACACGCCACTCTATGTTAGGGAAGTAAAAGCAAGCTATTCCCAATTAATTTGCTTAACCACTTTGCTTTGCTTTTCTTCAGATTCTTTTCATTCTCTCTCATCTCTTTCTTCTTCTTTCTTCGGTCCTTGTCCAGGAAACAACGGAAGAAATGTTCTTCAACACCGAAAGGAAGATGTTGCATGCGTCTAAGACCATCAAGCTAATGATGGCAAGAAAACACACTAAAATAAAAGTGAGCTGTGGCTAAGATACTTACCAAATGTGGTTAGATTTGGTGAGGCTATCTTGGGCCTTTCATGCTCAAAAATGGAAGAAGAAGATTCGGCCAGCTAGAGGAGATTCTTGAAGCATGGCTTGTCTTTGATTCTGCTCAACCACCACAGGGAGTAGCTAGAGTGGCGAAGTGATGGTTGAAGGCATAGATTGAAGCAGATGAAGTCATCATCATCATGAGGCATCAAGGGCCAGAAATCCATCTTGGAGAGGAAGCCAAGGATGGAGAGCCCGGATTGATGAAGGGTGATGATCAAGAAAGGACTAGAGGTAATTGCATGTTGGTTAATGCATGGTTATCTCTTCTCTCTCTGAGTGGTCGAACCGGTTCTGTGTTTGTTGAAGGAGGAAGAAGTTGGTTCGGTTTTGGCTTCAAGTGTGGAGGCTTTCCTCTTCTTTAAAAAGGGGGAACAACCACTGTTTGAAGCAAGGAGAAAATTTGAGAGTGCAAGGCACAGAGTTCTCAAAGCTACCTGAGCTAACAGTTTTTCTCTTCTCCTTCAATGTATTCTGTTTTGTAATTTTTCTGTTTAATTTTGTCATGTCTTGAGTCTCATGGAAAAAGGCAAACAAGTGAGGTTTGTATGAAAAAGCCATAGAGCGGAAAAAGGCAGAGAGTGCAAAATTAAAAGAAAAAGCCATAGATGTCTTAGAGTTTCTTTGTTCATCTATGTTGTGTATCATGATTCTGTGGGAATCTCCTTGTAAGTTGGGTTAGCACTTTACAAGTTGTAATCAGATTGATTATAGTGAAATTCCATCATGTTTGTGATGGAGACTGGATGTAGGCTGCACTGCACTTAGCAGCTGAACCAGGATATATCTGGGTGCAATCTTCTTCTCTTTCTACTCCATTTCTATTTTCCACTACATAGGAGCAAAAACCAGAATTATCTCGTGCCAAGTGACGAGACAAAACAAAAAGTCTCGTGGCAAGGGACGAGACAAAACAAAGTTGCTCGTGTCAAGAGACGAGCAAAAACAGAAAAGTCTTCTCTGAAGTTCAGCAAGTGTTAGCACCGAAAAAGGGGGCTAAGATTCAACCCCCCGTTCTCTTAGCCACTGAAACCATCAATGAGAATGCACTAAATGATAGGAGAAGAGCTTCGAATATCGTAACCCTCGTTCCAATTTTAATTTCACGTAATTTTCGATCCGGAGTTTCGATTGACGAGTCGTCAGTGGCTATGTGTTCATCTCGGAATTCTCTTCAATTCTATCTGAACAAAGTGGTAAGAAATTAGCATTTCTTTCCCCTCAATTTCGTGATTTTAGAATTTTGGTATTGAGAAATTGAATGATTTTGATGGTTTAGGTGAACTCTAGCAGCGAATAATCACTGGGTTTTGTCCAATAGATCCGTGGGTAAGGTAAGAATCTGTTAAACCTTTGTGAATCATTGAATTAGTGAACCCTATGATGATTATGGTGATATTGTTTGAATTAGATTGTGGTCTTGTTTATTTGGAGTTCAATTGGGCGGTTTGAAACGAAATATGAGTGATTAAGTTTGAGGAATTGACGTTTGGAAGCTTGAAACTTGTGAAAAGAGAGGTTTTTGAGGTGTTTCGAGCTTAGAAAGGAATCAACTAAGGTATGGTTTCGGTTTCTTATAGTTAATGTTTAATGTCTCATGAAAACTTAGGCTAGAAGACCTTAAGATAGGGATGAACTGAATGAATTATTGATGGACTGTGAAAATGGCATATGATATGTGATTTGATTTTATGAACGATTTGTTATTGGAGTGGGTTGATTTTTAGGAAAGACTTAATATTAAAAATTAGTTTGATTTTGAAATAATTCGATGCTGGAAATGATTTGAATGACTGGGAGGTATTTGGTTTGGTGGTTGGGACCCTTAAAAGATGGCAGAAGTTCGAGTTTTAAAGATAATGCTGAAATTTTTATTAAAAAAAAGAAGCTTCATTTGAAATGATTATTTAGAAAAAAATTTGGTTTTAAGGATTATATGTTTTAAGTTTGATTTATTTAAAACAAAAAGAATTATGTTTTGAGTTTAAATTATAGATGAACGGAATGTGAAGTGTGATAATGAGGAATGATGATAGTATTGATGATGAATTTGAGATTCAATGAGATCTGAAATGATGATGAGAATGAATTTAAAAGCATATGAGACTTGCAAAAATTGGGACGAATTATTGACCCTCTATACGTAAGATGTGACCGGATACTTTAACTTCTTGGGTTCCCCCATAGGCATGCATATATATATGAATTTGAGCTTGGGGTTTTGTCTCTCCCCATGGATGAGCCTGGGATTTTTCCCATGGATATTATTGAGCTTAGGGATGCGCGTACAGATGGACTGTCCAATGGTTAGCTACCAGGACATGTCGAGTTTGCTGTATAACCGACATATGAGCTCATTAGCCATAGAGCAGGCATGCATCATATGTATCTGTATGTTTTGCTTGAGTGTGCATTATTTTGGTTTGCCTAACTATTTAGTTCTGCTTATCTACTACTTGCTCTACTTGTTGTAATCGCTCCTCTATTTGTGTTTTCCTTACTTGAATTGTATGTGTATATTTTATGAGAGACACCCTCTTGGCAAAGGTATGAGAGGGGTGTTCCACCGGTGATTCGGAGAATTGGAAGAGACATAAAGTGAAGTGTTAAGTTAAAGTTAGATTTGAAACTTGAATATCTTAGATAACTTACCTAATTTCTGGTTTAGTTGAATCTTTAGGCTAAAATCTGAGTGTTGGAGTTCTAGGAATGCCTCTGACTTTTTTGGGACCTTTTATATTAAATATGCGGACACCTTTACCATGTTGAGAACCTCCGGTTCTCATTCCATATATATTTTGTTATTTTTCATATGCAGGTCGAGAGGCACCTTGTTGAGCGTCTGGAGACCCTCTAATGAGGCAGTCCCCATCACTAAAGGATATTGTACTGTTTTTCCTTCACTAAAGTTTTTTCCCACTGGATTTTTTTTTAGTAAGATTTTAACGAGGCAATAATCCTAAATGGACATCCAAGGGGAGTGTTACAATATGGATGTCTATTCAGTGTCTACTCAGCATTATTTATTCTTCTTTTCAAGTACTATTGGGAAGTACAAACATTAAAGAATAAACGGTGCATGTTTTCCAACATTTGAAAAAATGGAGCCTTGCACATGTATAAATAGAAGCATTGGCTGAGGCTTTTGATACAACAATAATAACAACGTTCTCTCTCTTTTATATTCTCTATCTTTCTTTATTTTACAAGTATTTTAAATACTCCTCTCTCTTATTCTTTATATATAATATTAGTAAATATATTAATCATCTCTATTATATTGAGATAGTAATTGTAGTGAATATTGTTATCTAATTATATTTTCTTATTTTATATTACCTCTTCCTTATTTATTTATTTATTTTACAACAGTTTTTAATGAGATTATATGATATAATAAGATACTTATGTAGAGGGGTGTTCGCAATGCGGTTTGAATCGATTTTGAATCAAAAATTCATCCGATTCGAACACTAATTTTACTCGCGGTACAGTTTGGATTGGACGATGTTTTTAAAAAATTCGATCTGATCCCATCCAATTTTAAGCGGTTTGGATTGGATTGAATTTGCGGTTTTGTAAACAAAAAAATTAAATACATATAATTAGTCTCAACATCAAATTTTCAATAATCAACAATGAGATAATAAGTCTCAATAATATCTTAAAAAATCAACGATAACATAACAATAAAAATAAAATTATAGGTTAATTAAAATAAATAAATAAATAACATTTTAAACATAAAATATTAATTAAATATTAATAATACATGAATAATATAAAAATATATAACAAATTAAACATAGTATAAGTATAATTGTAAATATAATAATAAAATAATATTATAGCACATTGTGCAGTTTGGATTGAATTGGATCAGTTATGAAAAATAGATCCAAAATTCGTTTTGATCTAGCGGTTTATAAAAAATAAAATCCAATCAAATCTAAATTAGTGTGGTTTGAATCAATTTTTAATTTGAATTAAATTAAATAAACGATTTAATTTAGATTGATTTGGATTTGAACACCTATATATACTAGTGCAATAAGATTGCAGCTTTTCACCATATTAAATAGCTAGATTTAAGATTCCTCCCTATAATATATCGTATTCTATATTTCCGAATAAATTTAGTATCTAGAATAGAATACCTCTCCCCAAGTTTTCGATCACCAACGTATATTCGTACTCTTCCTCTCAGTTGGATTTGGGCTTAAGCAAAATTTGAGCTGGCCCAGTCCATATTCTATAGTAATAGACAGCACAAAAATGGATGGGACAAATAAAAAAACGATGTGTTACAGAGACCTTTAAGCCTTTTTTTTCTTTTCGTTCACATGAGACCTTTAAGCTTTATTCCCTTAAACAAACCGTGAATTTGTTGGACGTCTTGGGATAAATGCATAAAGGTTTCTTTCTGAACTTTCTTTTTTTTTTTTTGACAAAAAGAATGTTAGCACGGAGTGCCAAGGACCTTTGGAACATTTGTGCAAAATATAAAAAGAGAAAACCAAGTTGAGTTGGTCTAGTGGTTAGCTCATTAGTCCGCTTAAGTAAGTGTCAGAAGTTTGAATTCTGCCTTGTACATACAGCGGCAAACCCTTAAATGGAGTTTAATACCGCGGCGAATTAGTCCTTGACCTGTCGGATTGGGGGATATCGTGGAAAACCAAAAAAAATAAAATAAAATAAAAGGAGAATAATTTTGTAGAAAATAAGAAAGATTAAACTTATATGCATGATGTATTTGAATATTTGATGTTATTGAAAACGTAAAAAGTGTTGTAAAATAAATAATTAAGGAAGATATAATAAATATAAAATAAGAAAGTGTAAATATAAAACCCTAGTATTACTATTCACTATAATTACTATCACAATATATTTACTAATATTGTAATAAAGTATATAAGAGAGAGAATAGTACGAAAGAGACAGAGTGAATAATGTTTTGATATTCTTATTGTTGTGTGCATATAAGACTTCAAATCATGTCCTATTTATACATGTATGAAGGGTTTATTTTTCAACTTTCATTTAACGAGATTCTCTTGGTAACATGATCTTTTTATCATGGAAAAGGTTGAACCGTTCAATGGACATCCACTTTTATTCTTATCACAACACTCCCATTTGGATATCCATTTAGAATTATTGTCTCGTTAAAACCTTACTAAAGAAAAACTCAGTGGGAAAAAAACCTTAGTGAAGGAAAAAGAGTACAATATCCTTTAGTGATAGGGACTGCCTCATTAAAAACCTTGTCAAGAAAAATTCAATGGAAAAAAAACCTGACCAAGGAAAAAAGAGTACAGTCTCCTCCTCTTGTCGACATCAGTTGATGTCTCGAAATCGGCACATCTCAATCTCATGTACCAATCTTTTAAAGGAGGATTTTGGGAGTGACTTTGTGAATAAATCTGCCATATTATTACTTGAGCGGATCTGTTGGATATCAATTGTCCCTTGATTTTGAAGATCATGGAACGCGTGATTAGTCAGTCCACATGATAACAGAATATATTGAATCAGGCTCCTCAGCCAAAAACACTCACGACTAGCTTCATGAATTGCTAGTATTTCAGCATGATTAGAGGAGGTTGCTGCTATCGTGTGTTTCGTGGACCTCCATGATATAGCTGTACCACCATATGTGAACAGGTATCCTATTTGAGATCTCCCTTTGTGTGGATCAGACAAGTACCCAGCATCTGCATAGCCAACTAATAGTGACTTGGATCCATAGGAATAAAATAATCCCATATCAACCGTTCCATGAAGATATCGAAAGATTTGTTTGATTCCACTCCAATGTCTTCTGGTTGGAGAGGAACTATACCTTGCTAGTAAATTCACCGCGAATGATATGTCAGGTCGCGTATTATTAGCAAGATACATTAGCGCTCCAATGGCACTAAGATATGGTACTTCATGACCAAGGATATCTTCATTCTCTTTTTTAGGACGGAATTGATCATTTTCCACATCCAAAGATCTTACGATCATTGGGGTACTCAAGGGATATGACTTATCCATATAAAATCTTTTCAAGATCTTTTCTATTTATGTTGTTTGATGAATAAAGATCTCATTTTTTAGATGCTCAATCTACATACCGAGACAAAATTTAGTCTTTCCAAGATCTTTCATTTCAAACTCTTTTTTTAGAGTTTTTATAATTATTAGAATCTCTTCAGGAGTTCCAATGATATTTAAATCATCAACGTACACAGCAATTATAATGAATCTAGATGTAGTTTTCTTTACGAAAATACATAGACAGGTATCATCATTCTTAAATTCATTTTTGGCCAGATACTTAGTAAGACGATTATACCACATTCATCCAGATTGCTTCAGACCATATAAAGATCTTTGCAGTTTGATCGAGTATAACCCTTGCGAATATTCATTGGATGGTTTAGATATCTTTAATCCTTCAGAAACTTTCATATAGATATCACGATCTAACGAGCCATACAAATAGGCTGTTACCACATCTATTAAATGCATATGCAGTTTATGATATGCAGATAAACTGACCAAATAACACCATGTTATCACATCCATTACAGGGGAATACATTTCTTCATAATCTATACCGGACCTTTGTAAAAAATCTTGTGCCACAAGTCGGGCTTTGTAGTGCACAACTTTATTTTTCTCATTTCGTTTTCTCACAAATACCCATCGGTATCCAACCGATTTTACATCTTCTGGTGTACGGACTACAAGTCCGAAGACTTCACGTTTTGCAAGTGAGTCTAACTCAGCCTTCATGGCTTTTTTCCATTTTAGCCAATCATTCCTTTGTCGACATTCTTCTACTGATCTTGGCTCAAGATCCTTATTTTCATGCATGATATTTAATGCCACATTATATGTAAATATTTCATTGACAATTGTCTTATTTCAATTCTATTTCTCTCCTGTAAAGACATAATTTATCGAGATCTCGTCATTTTCACAATTTTCAGGTACCTGAATGTCTTCTGGCGTTAAAACTATATCAGAATTTTAGACAACTGCAGGTATCTTTACTATGTCTTTTTCAACAGGAATCGTATTTACCTCTTTTCTTTTTCGAGGATTTTTGTCTTTGGAACCGACAGGCTTGCCACGCTTCTAGCGTGAATTTGCTTCAGTGGCTACTTGTCCTACTGGGACATCAATCCGAATTGGGATATTTTTCGCTGGTATATAAGATTTAGCTATCCTCTTTGTATCGGAAAATGCATCAGGCGATTCATTTGCTATTCTTTGCAAATGTATAATCTTTTGAACTTCTAGTTCACATTGCCCTGATCGAGGATCTAAATGCATCAACGATGACGCATTCCAATTAAGTTCCTTTTCAGGAAGCTTATTCTCTCCCCCTAATATTGGAAATGACAATCAGCAAATCGGGTTTTAAATACATCTCCCGTTTGTATCTCAAGATACCTTACTATAGATGGAGAATCATATCCAATATATATCCCAAATTTTCTTTGGGGTCCCATTTTGGTGCGATTAGGTGGTGCAATAGAAACATATATCGCACACTCAAATATTCTTAAATGGAAAACATTTGGTTGCTGGCCAAAAGCTAATTGCATAAGAGAGAACTGATGGTAACTCGTTGGCCTCAAACGAATAAGTGCTACGGCATGTAAAATAGCATGCCCCCAAATCGAGGTTGGGAGATTTGTTCTCATAAGTAAGGGTCTAGCAATTAATTGGAGGTGTTTAATAAGTGATTCTGCTAACCCATTTTGTGTGTGAACATGAGCTACTGGATGTTTAACACTTATTCCATTAGCCATACAATAAGCATCAAAAGCTTGGGAAGTAAATTCACTAGCATTATCAAGACAAATTGCTTTGATTGGATTTTCCGCAAATTGTGCTTTTAATCAAATAATTTGAGCCAGTAATCTCACAAACGCCAGGTTGTAAGAAGATAATAAGCACACATGTGACCATCTCGAAGTTGCGTCTATTAGGACCATAAAATATCTAAAAGATCCACATGGTGGATGAATAGGTCTACATATATCACCTTGAATCTTTTCTAGGAATTCAGGGGACTCACATCTAATCTTTACTGATGATGGCTTTAAAATTAACTTCCCTTGAGAACATGCAGCACAACAAAATTCACTAGATTTAAGAATCTTCTGGTTGTTTAGTGAATATTCATGGGAGTTTTCAATAATTCTCCACATCATGGTTGTTCCCGGATGACCCAATTGGTCGTGCCAAGTTATGAATTCATTTGGGCTAGTAAACTTCTGGTTTACAGTGGCATGTGATTCAATTGCACTAATCTTGGTATAATATAACTCAGATGAAAGTAAATGTAATTTTTCTAATATAACCTTTTTATTTAAATCATGAGTTGTGATACATAAATACTCATGATTTCCCTCCTTCATTGTTTCAATATGATATCTATTTCGGCGAATATCTTTGAAATTCAACAAGTTTCTCAGAGACTTGGTAGATAATAGTGTATTATTTATTATGAATTTTGTCCTCCAGGAAACAAAATCATAGCTCTTTTGGAGCCTTCAATCACATTGTTTGAGCCAATAATAGTATTAACGTATTCTTCTTTCAGCACAAGACGGGTAAAATTTATATCACTTTTGAGAATAGTGTGCGAACTTGCACTATTCGCAAGGCAAATATCTTCACTATAAGTCCTTGCCATTCTCTTCAAAGATAAATAATAATAATAAAATGAGTAGTATGCACAGGTAAATTGAATACTTGATCGGAATTATTTTTCTAATAAACACTGTACATAAAAATAATGTCATATACTGAAATTTTATTTTTAAAACTTGACACATTTAATAATTTTAAAATTCATAAACATTAATATTTCATTGTTTATATATATTATATTTGAAACTTAAATACATAGAAAATAAAACTTAACAATAAGTTCTTTACATTATTTATTTACATGGATACTTATCAATCCCACATATTAAACTATTCCATCATTGATCAAATGATCAATATTTCCTTCAGGATCTTCAAAGAAATCAAATACATCATAATGAGTGGTGGAGTTTTCAACATCATTTGAAACAAAATTTGTTTCCTTTCCTTTGTCATCATTTTTCAAAGATGCTTGGTAAAGATCGACTAGGTGCCTTGGGGTACGGCAGGTACATGACCAATGGCCCTTTCCATCACAACGGAAACACTTATCCTCTATTGATTTATTATGCCCAATATTTCTTTCTTTATCCCACTTCTGGTGAGATCCTCTCTTTTGAATATAATTCATTTTCCTTCCATAATTTTTCTTGTTATTAAAACCTTGCCATTTACCTCTTTTGGGGTAATTTGCCGCATTTACTTTAGGAAATGGGGCGGCGCCAGCTGGGCGCGCTTAATAATTTTTCAAAAGCAACTCATTGTTGCGTCCAATAACAAGAAAACAAGAAATTAACTCAGAATATTTTTTAAATTCTTTTTCTCAATACTGCTACTGCAGAAGCACATTCAAGGCATGGAAGGTCGAGAAAGTTCTCTCTAACATATCGGGCTTGATGAAGTATCACCGTCTTTTAATGATTGTACCTTTCTTCAAGGTCTTTCCAAATATCTGCAGGATCTTTTAATATGAGATATTCATTTTTCAATCCCTCGTCAAGATGGCGACAAAGAAAAATTATGGCTTTGGCTTTATCCTTCTGGATGCATTATTTTCAGCCTTAATGATATCTCCAAGATCCATTGAATCAAGATGGATTTCACCATCTAATATCAATGATAAATAATTGTTTTCAGATATATCAAGAGCATTGCATTCAAGATGAGAGAGTTTCAACATAATGAAAATTTGTTACCTGAGTCTTCCTAAACATTTGATAAGAGTCTCGTGCTGATAACGTGTTGTAAAATAAATAATTAAGGAAGATATAATAAATATAAAATAAGAAAGTGTAAATATAAAATTCTACTATTACTATTCACTACAATTACTATCACAATATATTTACTAATATTGTAATAAAGTATATAAGAAAGAGAATAGTAAGAAAAAAGAGAGAGTGAAGAATGTTTTGCTATTCTTATTGTTGTGTGCATATAAAACTTCAGATCATGTCCTATTTATACATGTATAAAGAGTTTATTTTTCAACCTTCATTTAATGAGATTCTCTTTGTAACATGATCATTTTATCATGAAAAAAGTTGAACTGTGCAATGGACATTCATTTTTGTTCTTATCACAACAAAAAGTGCCCTTATTATTATTAAGGCATGGACAATTGTTAGCAAAATCTAAAATATATTTAGCGTATAACCAACAATTTTATTTTATTCTTCTTTCCTTTGCAAAAAAAAAAAAGAAAAAAATATACTTAATTAATTGAATCCTTTTTATGTTCATTATGCAACTGCTAACCATAAAATATGCCTCCTACTTTTATATGTTACTCAATTTGCTCGGCAATAATATGCTGCTGTTTAAGAATTTTTCTTCCATTTAGTTGGATAAGAGAAAAACGTGTGTTCTGCACATCTAGTTCTTTGATTTCACCGTTCGGATCTTTGATTCGATGTCTGTAGCTAGAGATATTAGCCACGTACAGTAGCTCTGTTTTTGTGGTATTTTCATCTTTTTGTTCTTGTTTTGAAAGTTTTGAAACTTGGGTTGTTTGGCTTGTTGTATGCACGTTTTGTACAATAATTTATGACTCTCTTGTACCATATTTTTCATCATAGTGAAGGTATATTCTGGTCTTGGTGACTTGTGGTTTTTACTTCTTGCATTGAGGATGTTTTCCATGTTAAAAATTTTGGTGTGTTAGCTTGTCTCTAATTTTTGGTTTATGTGATTTTTCAGGTGCAATTGGGTATTATTGTGCTGGTGTTAATATTTGTTGTGAGTGGATATTGTTGCTCCTCTAATTCTTGCAAGGGAATTGTGTGTTTTATTTCTATCAAGAAAAACGTGCATGATTCTTACTCCAATCACAAGAATATTTTGATAGTTGCTGCTATGATTATTATATTTGAACTTATCGCTTGATATATGTGTTGTGATGTGTGGATGTGTGTATGTCATAGATCTATGGTTATTAGTTTGTGGCTTTGTGCATCACGATGAAATATTTTCGTGTAAGTCATGAATTTCTTCTATCTAGATTGCTCGAGATACCTCATATTCCCACATTTCATTGCACCTTCGTGCATCTGGTTTATCAATTTTGTTTCATGTCAGTTTCATTGTTATATTATCTTAACTGTCTAATTCTGCCAGCTATCAGAACGGAATAAAACTCAATTTCATAAACTGAAAACATTATTTTTATTCCATATAAGAAAGGGTGAACATATTTTGCAGTTATTGGTTGGTAACCAATTAATTAATGATCTCTCATGGATCGCATGAGTGATGCCTTACCATGAGGTTAATATCTAGCCTGAAATACCGAGTGAACATTTATTAATTTTGAAACAGTTGTTGTGGTCCTCCAAGATCTCTGTCCCAACAGATTACAATTATGTTAGCATATAAGAAAACACTCCATTATAATTGCGCCTGTATGCCAGCAACCTTTTGCAAATGCAATTTCTCTATCCGAAAAAATAAAAAACCATTTCTATACCCTACTTTGTTGTCATTGTATTTGGTAAAATCCGGGAGTGGATCCTTCCATTTTTTTTCTCTTAATTAACTTTGTTTGTTGGAAGATTTTAATAATAAAATTTCTGCGAAACAAGACTATATGATAGAAGACTATATAAGAATGTCATTGAAAAATGTCATTGAATCAAATTGGTTAGCTACTGGCAGTTTTTTTTGGTTTGTTTTGGGGCATAATCGCTTAGCTAACATAACAAGCGTACCAATAAAAAGGGTAGAAATGCAACGAAAGAGGATAAAGAGGAGGAACAGAACAACTTGCAATGTAGCACGACATAAAAGCATGCAGAGAAGTGACAGGGACAACAATTTTTTGTGATTTGTAACCATCAAATAGTCATCAATGATGATACAACAACTTTTTGTAATTTGTAACCATCAAATAGTCATCAATGATGATTTTAGTAGTATGAAATTAGTATGAAATTTTATCTAATGACTCACTTTTGTTTGCTGGTCAAAATTTAACAAAGTTGTTGGCCCTTAGACTTTTCCAAACATGAATATAATTCAACCAATTAAGAGAGGGTTCAACTGATCCAAAATGTATAGATAATCAAATATGGCAAGAATAATCAATTAGATTTCAACTACTGGAAACTACCAGGGTCAAGAATTTAACATTGTACACTTGCACAAGAAAAATACTAAAATCTATAATACCATAGCCACACAACGGCAAAATCAATCCGGAGAAAGGTAGAAAAACAAAAACACATCATCAATACGATATTATCACAACAAACACAATAAAAAACACTATAACATTTAAGCATCCTCCTCCTGAACCTCTTCCTCATCTTCATAGTACTCATCATCATCTGCGGTTGCATCTTGGTACTGCTGGTACTCTGATACAAGATCATTCATGTTGCTCTCGGCCTCCGTGAACTCCATCTCATCCATACCCTCTCCAGTGTACCAGTGCAAGAAAGCTTTCCTACGGAACATAGCAGTGAATTGCTCACTGACCCTGCGGAACATCTCCTGAATGGATGTGGAGTTTCCAATAAAGGTGGATGCCATCTTTAGACCAGTTGGAGGGATATCACAAACAGTGGACTTGACATTGTTGGGAATCCATTCAACAAAATATGATGAATTCTTGTTTTGGACATTTATCATCTGCTCATCAACCTCCTTTGTGCTCATCTTGCCACGGAACATGGCAGATGCTGTCAGGTAGCGCCCATGGCGAGGATCAGCAGCACACATCATATTCTTGGCATCCCACATCTGCTGGGTCAACTCGGGTACAGTGAGAGCCCTGTACTGCTGTGATCCACGGGATGTGAGGGGGGCAAAACCCACCATGAAGAAATGTAGACGCGGGAAAGGGATGAGGTTCACCGCAAGTTTGCGGAGATCAGAGTTCAATTGACCAGGGAACCGAAGACAACATGTTACACCACTCATTGTGGCTGAGATCAAATGGTTCAAGTCTCCAACTGTGAAAACAAAAGAGGAGCTAAAGCTAAATCTTTGCAATGCATTACAAAAATAAAAAGTTCATGTCACGCTGAGCATTATTAACAAATTATTGGAAAAGAACTCACAGCTAGGGGTGGTGAGTTTAAGGGTGCGGAAGCAGATATCATATAATGCTTCGTTGTCCAAAACCATGCACTCATCGGCATTCTCAACAAGCTGGTGAACCGAGAGAGTTGCGTTGTAAGGCTCAACAACAGTGTCAGAAACCTTAGGAGATGGGAACACCGAGAAAGTGAGCATCATTCTATCGGGGTATTCTTCTCTGATCTTGGAGATCAGAAGGGTTCCCATTCCGGAACCAGTTCCACCACCAAGGGAGTGGCAAACCTGAAATCCTGAAAAAAGAAGACGTTATGTTATCATCCAATTACAAGTAAAAGTAGCATAGAACAGAGGAAAAACTTTTGAACATGTTTTGCAAAATTCGCACAACAAAAGTTTACTTTTCAAAACCAGCGTATAACAAATTTTCTTCCCCATATCCATCTATCTATATATTCTCTAAAATTCAACATCATTTCTTCGAATTTTCAACGCGGCTTTGGAAAAACAGCGACCACGGAAATTCGATTCTTAGAAGAAATGACGAAAACAAACAAACATGCTTGATGCAACGAACTGGTTTATTTTTGAAAACACAATCTCAGAAAATGACGTAAAATTACAAAACAAAACGCCCACAAACTCAGAAGAATTACTTAAACCCTACATTCGAAACTAGAACAGAACCGAATATTACCTTGAAGGCAGTCACAGTTCTCTGCCTCCTTCCTGACGACGTCGAGAACCGAGTCAATCAACTCAGCCCCCTCTGTGTAGTGTCCCTTGGCCCAGTTGTTACCGGCGCCGGACTGCCCGAAAACGAAGTTATCAGGCCGGAAAATCTGACCGTACGGACCAGATCTGACACTGTCCATGGTGCCGGGCTCCAGATCCATGAGAACAGCCCTGGGAACGAACCTGCCACAACTTGCCTCATTGTAGTACACGTTCACTCGCTCCAATTGCAGGTCGTTGTTCCCACCGTACCTTCCCGTCGAGTCGATCCCGTGCTCCGCGCACACCACCTCCCAGAACTTGGCACCTATCTGGTTGCCGCATTGCCCTCCCTGGATGTGAAGAATCTCACGCATTTTCGAAGACGAGGGAGAAGAAAAAAACGAGTTCTGTAGAGAGTGAGTGAATGTGTGTGAAAAGTGGGAACGCTGTTCTGTGAAATGAGCGACGGAGATAAAGAGGATTTTATAGGTGGGAGTTAACGGAATCGTGACGGTGTTACGTGAGGTTCGGCAGTTAGCGGGGGGATTTGACGGTAGCGTTGGGTTTAAGGGGGAATTTCAATTTTGAAATGCTAACGGAAATTTTGAATCTGGTTAGGCATTTATCCCGTGCAATCTGTTTAGTTGTTCCCATCATCTCTGGTCGTTGATTTAAAGAGTTGTGATATGTGTTGACACGTGGAGGCTTAAGATTTTGTGAAGTTTCGGCCGTTAATGCGTTGGAGGAGCGAATCAGGGTACGTCCTCTGACAACACATCGGAACCTGTGTGGTGGGAGAGTAGGAAGGTGACGCTCGGTGTTGGCGAGTGATGGAGACGCGCTTTTTTCATGTGGGGCTTTCTTTTGGCCCTTGGGCCATTGCACATGAAAAGGAGGGCATCGGTTGCACGTGATTGCGGGCTGTGTCATGTGAGTTGCACTTCTTGAAAGCTTCCAGGGCATTGCTTGCATAGTTGTATATTCTCCCCATTCACGTTCAGTAGTCGACTGTTTCTTATGTTTTCTTAATTCCCATATTGTTATTGATTAATTTGGAATGGCTAAACATCTCTAATCTCTTCATGGTACAAAGCGAAAAGTACTCAGCTTTATATGCAGCAAATATCAAAATTATTTAGTTCTGAGTGAACATACGAAGGTCTGGAGAGCTCAAAGTATAATATGCTCGGATTGTTGATTAAAATTGATACATTATATTCAACCACTAATGTACTTATATGTCCACTAATGTCCCTAAAGTTGTAGGCATCATAGGTTAGCGTTGCAAGTACTAAAATGAACTAATAATTTGGAATTATCTATACAATTCTTTCCCCCTATATCTCATTATGCTTTGTTCCCAACTACTGTCATCAATTAATATGGCGGGTGGTGTTCTGAGGGATCCACACACAGGTTGTGCAAACTTTTGTTTCACTCTAGGCAAAAATCGATATGGTGGTGGACCCATCACCCATCTAATACTAAAATAGTATGTAGGGCCGTGTTCTTCCATGGATAATAAGAGTAGAAGCAAAGGAGTGAAAAGCAACATCAAGTGAGAGCAGAGGTACTGATCACAAAGACCCTTCGTGACAAAGTTATGACTTCTTTGCTTTTTATTGCTTTTTCATGGATCCAATGTATCTCCAGCTATAAATATAATCAATAAATTAATCATGACAAAATGAAGTTGGTACGTTTTTTTATCACTCTTTCAAATCAACACAGCTACGAGACATAACTTGCAACTTACCACGCACTATAGGAATCTATCTATATCTCTGCTGAACAAAAACGTATTTTTCGACTAAGCTGGGATAACAAGCAACCTTATGACATTGATTTTCCACTTCCAAAAACCGATTATGGGTCAACCACTATCCAATTCTGCCAAGAGCCAAGTGTAAGTTAGTTCTTAATATATGCAATATATATACAAATTAGTTACGTAAATAAAAAGGATTATTGATACATGATTAAATTAAACTAAATAGTTTAGACTACTGTTTATATTCGAAGTATAGGCTAGCTAGGCTCAGTACCAAGTCGTCCTCATCTTCCCTAAAACATGCAAAATATTATAATAATAGTAATAATAGGAAAGTAGCAAACGGTGAATTATTGGATAATAAGATTATTTAGCGCCCCAGCCCAGCAAGATGCTCCAGTATTGATTCGTTGACCAAAGGAATTTTGATTCGTTGTCACACATAAAAGTTCTCTCAAAAATGTCCTCTCAACTTTTAACGAGCCATGTCTATATGTAAACTGTAAAGACTTCTTCATTTCATTGTGCAGTTAGTAAAACAAAGAATCCAGATTCGGTGTTGAAAACAGTTCACCCAAAGTAAATGGACCACAGTTTAAATTTTATAGTAAAAAGGTCCCAAACAGAAATTTTTTTAGCTTGGAATTTTTCAAGCAAACAAAGTTTACAAGCTCGGGAACCCAGAGTATTAAACCGTATCAATCTCCCTCCCTAAATAAAATTCTTAAAATTGTAAATGGTTGATGTTTTAAGAGTCTGCCAAGAACTTTTAGCTTGGATTTTTTGACATCTTTAAATAAGAATTCTACTTTAGATGATAAAGCAACACGTTTTACCATCAGATTAATAAAATGGAAATATATGGTTTTTTAAAATTTTATTTTATTTTATTTTTGGTGAACAAAATTTTAATTTTACTGATCTTCCATACCTCTCTGTACGTTTAATTATTGGGTCACAAAAGACGGTTGCAAGTTATATCTGTAAGCATTCTGACCCAGAAGAAAACAATGTTTAAGCCCAACCCGGGGCCCAACCTTTTTTTGGGGGGGGGGGGGGGAGCCAGAGTTGTGAAAAATAAAAATAAAATGATAATAAAATTGGTAATTTTAAAGGGAAAAAAATTTATGAAAAAAATTGCTTTGGGTGGCAAGTGGCAGTGGCGAGTGTCGTAGCCGCAAGCAGAGGTTGCAAAGTGCAAAACCCTTACTTACTAGAGAAGCAGACGAAGATGGTGAGTCAGAGGCAGCGACTTGCACGGAAGCGCTTCAAAGAGGAGCACCCTGAGCTTTTTCCCAAGCCCGAGCCCACGCCTCCCAAGGACCCTGACAAAAAGAAGAAGAAGAAGAAGAAGAGCAACACATTTAAGAGCAGCTCCATAAAACGTAGAAGCGATGGCTCCGAAGAACTCGGCGTCTCTAAGAAGCCTTTCAAGAGCAATTACCGAAAGCACCCTCTCAGAGTCCCCGGCATGAAGCCCGGTGACACCTGCTTCATCTGCAAGGCCGCCGACCATATTGCCAAGTCTTGTCCTCAAAAAGCTGAATGGGAGAAGAATAAGGTTAGCTCTTCTTTGCATATGAAAATGCTGTGAAGTTGGTAATGATAGGATTAGTTTAATTTAGTTAGGATGAAGTATGAAGTATCAACTGGATTTGGTGCACTGTTGTGATTAAATGTAATGTGGTCTTTACAGATATGCTTGCGGTGTCGACGGCGTGGTCACCGAGCTAAGAATTGCCCTGAAGTTCAAGTTGGTGCCAATTATGACAAGTATTGTTACAATTGTGGAGAAACTGGTCATTCACTTGCAAATTGTCCCCACCCTGTTCAAGAAGGTTTGTTATCTATCATGCCTTTGTGATATATATTGGAGCTAGAATGGTTTAACTTTAAACAAGATAAGTTGTGAATGATATAACATGAACATTGTTAGTTTCAGGGTTTTCTCTTGAAAATTGGAATTCTTATTAAGCAGTTTACCACAGATTTATAATCATACTCTTGAGCTTTCTAGTTTACTGAACAATGAAACATTGTTACTTAATGTCGTGCCTTTGATAGAATATTAGAATGACTTCTTTTTGGTTAAGCTTTTGGTTGTGTTCCAATTTGTTTTCTTATGAGGTGAAGTGTTTCAATGGTGATGCAGGAGGGACAAAGTTTGCAGAGTGCTTTGTCTGTAAACAGCAAGGACACTTGAGTAAAAACTGCCCTCAAAATGCTCATGGCATCTATCCTAAGGTATTATTGTTTCTCATTCTTGTTTGCCTTGTCAAATATATGATGATGTATTAGCCAAACACTTGAATCAACTGTCTAATCTATATTAAGCGATTGTTTATAATAGGGTGGTTGTTGTAAAATATGTGGTGGCGTGACACATTTGGCAAGGGATTGTCCCGACAAAGGGAAGAAAGCTCCTTTTGCTGCTAATGGGCCTGCTGATGGATGTAAGCCTATTCCTATATTCCTGTTTTTGATATCTAAAGTTTCGTCTTTTGTTTAGTTTGTATGGGGTCCATATCTCCTTTGTTTGCATTTCCAAACATACATCTGATATTGTTTATGTTTTGCTGGTATTTAGCTGCATTTAGATCCAGTCTGCAATTAGAATAATGATTGACCATAACCTCAAGTACATGCAAGTGGTGGAGGTGCACTGCTTTTGCTTGTTCATCACCTTATGATAACTAAAAGAACTGCTGCTAAAAAAAATAGTGCTATTGTTTGCTCTAAATCTAATTTATTCTCTTGTTGGGTGTTCTAAATTGATACTATGGAGCCATAAGATATCATGGCGTGGCTAATCATATTTGATATTGGTGGTTCTAGACTCACAGATTATGCTTTAGTTTCCACTGTGAACTCAAATTGCATATCCCAAACCTTAAATTAGAGGAAATGATTATATGTTTTGGAGTAAAATATGTACTTCAAATGTGATTTCTTGCAACTCTTTCTGTTATTGCTCCAGTTTAATTGCATTCATTTGCTGATCTCCTGATAAATTGAATTGCTAAAAGTTTTATATCTTGAAGAATGGTACTTGTATTATACACGGCTTATAACTCCATTTCTTCCTTCAGCAATGAGACTGAGAAATGAACAGAGGCCTTGTGGAACGGTAACCAAATTTGCGAGTGGGGATGACATTGAGGATGACTTCATGACAGATGACATAAATAACAGAGACAAGGACAAGTCCTCTAAGTCCAAAGACGGTCAAGCAAAACCAAAGAAGGGTCCTAAAGTTGTGAACTTCAGCTAATGACCGTTATGGTTATGCTTTCATTTGATATTTGGATATGGGCTGTCTCCATTATACCAGTTTTTCTTATTCTATGGCTAACCGCCAGATACAAGGCCCCTCCTACTACTATTCGTTGCAGTCTGCAGACTCACTTCCAGGATGAGCATTAAAAGCTTCTGCAAGTTTGAAGTTGCCTAAAAGTTTGGAGAAGAAGTTACAACATAACTGAAGTACCATTTCATATTTTTGATCGTTAATCTTAGCAGAGTTATGAAAAGGGAAACAAAATGTAACCATAGTTGTTCTTTTTTTGCTACAATCACTAGATTACTGTCGTTATTTGTATTTTGTTTATTTTTTTAAGGGTTGAAATTTGTTGCATCATTTATTGGTATTCTGCATTTGCACTTGAATTTAGTTCAAGCAAAGCGACAGTTGATAAGCTTAATTGTCGAACGAATTCCAGCCTAAAAAGATTTCCAAATCTGATATATTTAACATCGAAGAGATATCCGGTCTGGTTCGAAGAATTAATTTGATTTAATTTAATTTTTGTATAGGATTTGGCAATTGAAACTAAGGTTGCACATGGGATCAGGTGAAGCTGGGTTCATTTTGATCCGGACTCGACCTTAAATAATGACTAGATTTATTTTTGAAACTTTTATCTAATCTTAAACCTAGTGAAATCATATCAAATTAATTCTAAAGTATCCGAACTTGGGCCGAATCTTCAAGTTAGGCCAGGGTCATGTACACCCTTAACTGAAACTAACTTAATAGGTAAACTATAAATTATGCCATATCTTATAGAATCTAATAAAATATTTAACCAAACCAGCCTTTAATCCATAAACAATTTCACTTTTTTAAGAATTAAATATTAGCTATCTGTTAATCTTATCTTATATATTAAAATAATAAATGAATTAAACTAAATTTATAAACACATTTTACTAAAAGAAAAAACTTACTACATCCAAGTTGCCTAATATTTGAATATAATTGTTAAAAATAAATAATATCTTTTTGAAAAGAGATGATTTAAGAATTAAGATCTAAAAATCAAATTTAGGGAATAATATTGGGCTGTTAGTTTTTGGGTTGAACTTTGATTGTTATTTAAGTTTCCCTGGCTCTTGATGCATTAACCCTATTCCTCTTTGAATAACAATGGATTCTGATACCCCCAACCGCAAGAGGTCCAGAGACGATCACAACAACCCTAATCCTCTTTCTTCTCCGCAGCACACCACCACCAGCAACAAGAAGAGGAGGAGGAAGCACAATCATGCTCTAACTCCACAACTCCCCACTCGCCGCCATCGCTACAACACACGTCCTAAAGCTAACCCTAACCCTAACCCTAACCCCGATACAGGCTCCGCGGTGGTTCAGCAATTGAAGGAAACTGGTGCAGAGAACCCCCAGTTATTCTCTAAACATGAATTGGCAGCTAAATTAGTTGACTTAGCTGGAAAAGAAAACGGGCAAGGTAAATATGAAGGTGCTGCACCCCAACTGGAGCCTGAGGAGAAGTTGTCAAAGAGAGCCAGGAGGAGGATGAAGAACAAAAACAAGAACAATGCAGTCAATAATGAAGTGGCAGAAGCAGAACCCAACAAACACAATCACAAGAACAAAGAGAAAAAGAAAAGTAAGAGATTGCTTCGGAGCAACGTGTCAGAATTCAATAACTACAATTCTGAGTCAACTGATGAAATCCCTTGGGTATGCAATAAGATCCATATATTTATTGTACGAGTTGTATTGAATGTCACTCTGGCCTATTTTAGCATTAGCATATATTGGAATTGATACAATAAGAGTTACCCATTGTAGTGCATAAATGGTTAGTTGTTTGTTATTTCCAGAGAACAGACAAGCATCATACCCGGAGTCAGGGAACTAAAGGACTACTCACTGGAGTTGCCTATGACGAGGTATGTTATGGGATCCATATATTTAGTTTCAATAGTTATATTTTATGTGCCTCTATTGTGGAATAATAGTGTAGGTACTGCAAAATAATGATACAATTGGGAGTAGTCTTTTACAGTGCATTAAGGCTAACTTGGTGTTTCCAGGTGTGTCGATCATGCCAATTGCCTGGTCATAAATTCTGGAAGTGTCCGAAGAGGAAAGGTCGACACCTTCACGAGGAAGTTTGCTTCTTTTGTGGGGAATTCGGTCACACGCTTGCAAAATGCTCGGTTTCTACAGCAGGTTTGCTTCAATTTTCCTGCTTTCGGCAACTTACTTATTTCCATTGTAATATGAGAATGATACTGCTTTGTTAATTCTGCACTTTAAAGTAACAAAGTTACAAGTTAATATTAATAACATACCAGTCAGTTCTCTTTGCTACAATATAATCTTCAGACATGTTATGGTAACACTTTACACTGTTTTTCCTGTGTTGCCATGTGATTGAAATTGTTTCTTTCGTGGGATATAGGGGGAGGACGATTTGCTAGGTGCTTATTGTGTTTTGCTCATGGACACTTCACTAATAAGTGTCCACAAACTTGTCATGGAATCAATATGAAGGTATTTTTATGCCTTTTTTTTACTCCCATAAATTTTACACTTGTTACAGATTAATTTTCTTTTCTGGAATTCTTGTAAAAATAATATAGGTTTGATTTCTATTAAAGAAAAGGGAGTGTTTTGATTCATTGTTCTCACAACATCTTCTCATTGTGTTAAGTATAACGTTCTTTATGATTCATATTCCTCAGGAGGTTGCTGCTAATGGGCCTATTGACAAAAGTAAGTCTGTTATCTTCTCATTGTTGTTTTTCATATTGTTTGCTCTGAAAATGTTGTACTGCTGTTAATAACTTTGTTGTGGCTGCTGAGCTGTTGTTATTTTCAAATGGTGTGTTTGGATTAGTTTATTTTTAGTTCAAAACAGCTTATATGAAAAGCTTCCCAAGACAGCTTTTTGACAAAAAAATTAATAAGATAACGTTATTACTTCCTGTAAATACTTTGTTGCCAAACATGTAATTTATCTTGCTAATTCTTGAATAGTAGATGTGTTAATTTGTCTCTGACAACTGTTGGTTATTCCTTGCAGCTGTGGAAGCTTAAGGAGAGCACGCTGCTGTCTGTGTGGTTACAAATAACTAGCAGGGATGATTTCCTGTCAATGAGCAAAATTACATGTATGGTTGTGTCATGTCTTGGAGGCGTGGTATTCCAATTTTGTAGGTTTCTATTCGCCGTATATCTTTTTAACAGAAGCATTGGCAATATTTGCATGCCATGTTGATGGAAATTAATCCCTTTTTATATATACATTTATATTTTTCCTCGCTTATGTTTCGAGATTAGTTGATGGCGTATAGTTCATTGAGTTTTCTTGGGTAACAGATCAGTGGCTTGTAGCCATAAGGAGGACATGTTCCGTAGAGACTAAGATAATGAAGCTCTAGGTTGACATTTGAGACTGGTAATATGGTTTTCATGTTACTTATTTGAGTTTAGGAACAAGGAAGGTTACATACCCTATTTTTGTGTAATTTTCTCTTGTACACTTTTTATATTTTATATTAAAAATAATTGATAAGAAATGACAAAAAAATTATTTTTTTTGTACCATAAAAGAAAGTATAAAAAAATGTAAAAAAAAGAAATTATGTAAATATCATTTCGCGTTTAGAAATTTGTTATTTCGTTCATCTACGTATGTAGGATACTAATAGTAATTGGTAAAAACAAATAAACAAACAAAAAGTATTTTAAATGTTTGTCACGCCATATTTTCACCATTTGAATTGAATTTCGATTTCCTTTGAAGCTTTTTATCTAAAAACAAAAACGAATGCCGCATTACTTTTGGCAAAAGAGTATGTTATCTTGGCTTAATTTTAGCTAGAACATTAATATGATATTGTTTAAAAGGAGGTAAAAGTCCAATTATAATTTGAAGAAAAATTAATCTTTAGCTTTCAAAATACGTGCAAAACTAAGATATTTAACACAATAATTAATTAATGTGATGACATGGTAAAAGATAATTTGTAATTAAGAAAGCATGCATGATATATTGATGCACATGCCCATGCACATGCAAATGCAATGTAGGTTGGTGTACGCTAAGAGCCATCGAAGTTTAGAAATGATATGAACCTTCTGTTTCCTGCCTCAAAATTCTATTGCTCTCCGTTTTTGTCTCCAGGCTCTTATTTCCCTCTGAATAAGGATCTCTTCCTCTGTTTCTCTCTCATTTTTTTTCTTGTTTCTTTCCCAAATCTCTAACTCATTTTCTTTCTCATTTCTCCTTTGAGGCTTTCTCCATCAACGACGACATCATGGTACGTTCTCTTTCACCTTCTACATCCCTCAATATGTTTTTCAATGCCGAATAGTTATCTGAAATCTGAGAACATGTGTTATATTATATAGTGCCAGATAGAGATTTTCATATAAGAGAATTTTTCTGATTTTGGAACTTCATTTGTATAATGTTGGTAGATCTTACTTTCATAAACTATTGTGCAAATCTAACCTCTTTAGGCAATTAACGAAATGCATAAAACATAAGAACTTGAACTGTGTTGTATGTTATGTTATTTCCTTTGATTTTACGATGAATTGACTGTGTTAGGCGAACGCGGCATCTGGAATGGCTGTTAATGATGCATGTAAATTGAAGTTTCTGGAGTTAAAGGCAAAGAGGAATTACCGATTCATTGTGTTCAGGATTGAGAACCAAGAAGTGGTGGTGGAGAAACTCGGAAGCCCCGACGAAACCTATGATGACTTCACTGCATCTCTACCTGCTAATGAGTGCCGATATGCTGTCTTTGATTTCGATTTCACTACGGACGAGAACTGTCAGAAAAGCAAAATTTTCTTCATTGCATGGTAATTTGATGAAATTCAGTTTCATTAAAGCATTTTGAAACTCATACTTCTTTCTAGCTATGTGTAGAAATGTTAATAATACTAACATGTTGCAGTAATTTTTCTGATTCTCAAGTTAATTTTAGGGAAGAACAATTGATAATTGAAAGTCATACTTCCTCTGATGAATTAATTGTTTAACATTTAGGTCACCGGATACATCAAGAGTGAGAGAAAAGATGGTGTATGCGAGCTCCAAGGATAGATTCAAGAGGGAACTCGATGGCATTCAAGTTGAATTGCAAGCAACGGATCCAAGTGAGATGAGCTTTGACATCATAAAAGCCCGGGCAATATAATATATAGTTCTATACATCTACTATTGATATAATAAAAGTAATAACCACCATATTTGATTTCATTCCCCTACCTTTTCCCCTTCCTTTTTTTTTTTTTTTTGTTCTTTGTCTTACGATCTACATTCTAAACTGTAGCCTAATATGATAGAAGAACAGATTGTCATGTATTTCAGACTATAGTAGAAGGTTTGCCTTATTGCAACTATATACATTTTGATTCTGTGGCCTTGGGATTTCTTCCCCACCCCCTTTTCTTTCTTGAGTTTGCAGACTGACACCTTCAAGTACATTAAGATTAATAACCCTTGATGTAATTGGTTAAATAATAATTGTAAGATGGGAGACTTGAAAATTAATCTAGAGTTTATACACGTACATGTTTTGATGATTACAATATTCAAAGAATTTTTTGACATGTAAAAAGATGTAGTCTATTTAAACAAAAAATGATACTTGTTGAATCAAAGTCACCTGCTACTTGTAAATATTTCTAATTTACTAATCGTCACTCATAGCAGGTATTATATTTTGAATGTTTTGACCTAAGCATGTTTCGGATATATGTTTGATAACTTATAGTGGATTATAGGATTGTATCATTTTTCCATTACAAAAGGTTCTAAGACAAAACAACAGAAGCAATTTATAGAATGGACAATCTTGTATAGTTGTATGAATATTATATTACATGTAAACCATTCAGATGTCTGCTAGGAGTTACAACATACAAGCTTTTCTTCATGTTAGCCTTTTGTTCTATAATTTTTTGTACTGTTAAGGAAACGCTGGATTGGTGCCTCATGAAATAAAGACTAATGCACTTAGAATATCATTAATTATAACATCTTCATCTGACTTTTCTTAGTGACAACTAATTAATCAGAATTTTCTTCTACTTTCCATTTCACTAATATCTTACATGTTATTTTTAATATCTATATATATAAAGCAAATATGGTTGATGACAAGAAAGTGAATAGAAAAAAAAAGAAAAAGAAAAATCTAAAGGCTTGGAACATGCCATCACCATGTCAAAACAATTGCCCTACGTAAGCTATTGAACTGCGCCATGCTGGCCACAAAATAAAAGTACAAAGGCCACAAAATTCTCGAGTCTTCATTCTCATTTTACTTGTTCTGTTTTGTCACACGCTTGTGGAGAGTCAGAATGGCTCAGGTACTCAATTGCACATTTTGTTAACATTAATTTCTTCTCCATTGTGTTGTTTCATTATGTATGTTGATGCTTATGCTTGTTTAGTTAGTTAAAAGTAATTGTATTTCTTTGTTCTTATCTATCTCTATCTATTTGCAGAAGATAGAGTTGAAGGTCCTTACTATGACTGATGACAAAACCAAGAAAAAGGCAATTGAAGCAGTTGCAGATATCTTCGGTAGGTTTCTTCCTCCCACAGAAAACTTGAATATATATTCATGGAACGCAACCAAGGATTAGTGTATTTGATGAACTGTTTGTTTGATGAACAGGGATTGATTCGATTGCTGTAGATATAAATGAACAGAAGATAACAGTGATTGGTGAAATGGATGCAGTGGCAGTAGTGAAGAAACTGAAGAAGATAGGAAAGGTTGACATATTATCGGTTGGACCTGCTAAGGAAGAAAAGAAAGAAGAAACGAAACAAGAAGAGAAGAAGGAAGAGAAGCAAGAAGAGGCAAACAAGGAGAATAAATAAATATAATTACAATACATGTCATCTGATTTTTCATATTCTTCCCTTTTTTTTCTTTCTTATAATACAGAAATCATGGATTTAATTCATGTTGGTTTCTTTATAAATCTGAGGTCACAATCATTTTCTAGTGCTTGATTGCTGAAATGGAAACAAGTAACTAGATGAGCATTAAAAGTTTGTATGGATTTTAATTTTCTTTGATATTCACATTATTATGTATGAGTGGAGGTAAGCATTGAAGAGATGTATGATATGATCTGATCTTGTAAATTGCGGCCACGGCTTCTCCTCTGATAGTGATAAGATTGTAGATAAATATGACGTCTTGTTTCAGCAAATGATTATTAAACTAAATTTTCATGGTGATTTTCTGTAAATTAAGTGCCAATGAAACCAAGTGTAAAGGACGCTCGTGATTCCATCATTCCACACTAACACTTGAAAGATGAAAGAAGACAACTATGGTTTTCAAAGCATTCATCTCAGTGTGAAAGCAAAGTCATGTATATACACAGGTTTGCTTCATGAGCAAAGCATTTTCGGCAATCATTCTGTCGAGTCATCTTTGGCTGTATATATGGTGGGCAACAGCGACAGATTATCTTGGTCATGAGAGAATCTGAAAAAATCTTCACTCTATTATAGCAGTGCGCAATGTAAGCTTATAAGAAGAGACAATTCTTTTGTGGTAGACATTTTATCTTTCTCGGAGCAGAATCACTTCAAATAAGTACAATTTCAACTAGCAGAGGTCATTATAGGACTACAAGAATGCAAGTGACACCTCAATAAATTGTAACTATACATAAGTCAGCTGAATTTTTACATACACGTTTACATTCATGTATAGAGACTAATAAAAAAATTCAACAGTACAGGCTTTTTTCATAACATACACATTCATACACACCCGCCAACTTCACTGTGCGTGTGTGAATATATAGTGTTAGATCTTCATCTATAGCAACAAGAAGTAAAAAAAAAATCAATCTCCACTAGCAGCGGGGTCGTCCTGCTTCATACATATCTCAACTGAAAACCCAATCTCAGTTCTTCATTTCAGCCTACATAAGACAATAATCATAACAGGCAAATAATCATGGTGCCACATCAAATGTCAAAAGAAAGGGGCCATGCAACAATTGAAACTTGAGACCCAATGCATCATGTATATATAACCTGATGATAAAAGACTATATAGCAAACATGAAATATTCATGCTATAAGCTATATGTGACCTTTTAATACCAACCAAACATCATTGACTTAGCTAGTCATAATAAGAAAATTTTTTTTCAAACATGCAGGGATTTTTTAGGCAAAAGGGGTACATCTATCATTAATATAAGCTGAAGAATGGACTGGATGTAACACATTCCTCTACATAATAATCAATTTCTTATACAAAAAAAAAAAAACATCCAGTTAGATTTATAATACTTGAGCAAACAATAAAAGTTATTACGATAAGTGTATAATGTATACACTATTAAAAGGGAAAAAAAGAAAGATAACTTATGTTCCTTAGTCCTAAGGTATAACCTTTTTGGGAAATGCAGGCATATATAAGTGAAAAGGAAGCATATCTGAAACCAGTAAACAAGTAATTTTTTTATGTATTATGGAAAAAAGAATGGGCGTACAGGTTACATGTCAGTTACCGATTGCTCAAAAAATATATATATATCAGAGGAAGAGGGAAACATTTGAACCCGCAGTGGGACATTGGTCACAGCTAACCAGATAATTTGTAGATACCCATAACGTATCCAAGTTGACAATCTACCCTATAACTATACATTAGTCCTTTTGAAATTTCGAAAGTATGTGACCATACTTCCGCTTCTCCATCATCTGTTTTATCACTTCATGAGCATCGTTGGTTCTTCCGGCATTGCGCAAACTACTCACTAATGTATTATAGACAACAAAATTTGGACTACAACCTTTGGTCTCCATCTCCTTGAGCATTGAGCAGGCTTCCTTGAACTTTCGTGCCTTACATAATCCCCGAATTATGGAATTGTATGTAAACACATTTGGGACCTGTTCTCTAGAAATCATCTCTCGAAACATTTCCAGAGCTTTCTCAAGCTCACCTGCCACTACATATCCTGTTATCATTACAGTGTAAGCCACCACATCAGGCGTGCCCCCATTCTTTATTATTTCATCAAAAAAGTATTTGCATGCATCCACATTCCCAGCTCTGCTGAGTCCATCTATCAATGTGGTGTAATGAAGCACTGTTGGCTCTATACCTGTTTCTCTCATGAGATTTAGAAGATTAAGAGCTGCAAGGGGCTTGTCTCCTTTACCAAGAACATGAAGAAGAATGTTATAGGTGTGAAAATCTGGAGAAAATCCATTCCTACCCATCTCATCCAGCAGTATGTGGAACTGATCCATCTTTCCAAGTTTGTACTTAGAAAACATGACAATATTGTATGTTAAAACATCTGAAGAAAAACCCTCCAGCAACATTTGTTGATGAACCCACTCAATCAACTTGTACTGGCTTAACACAAAAAGACCATGCAGAATCGCATTGTAGGAGTGCTTAAAAGGCCTATAATTAAAATTCATTGATTTAATAAACCTCTCCACCAATTTCTTAGCTAAACCTGCCTCACCACAAGTTCGAATCAAAATGTTGAACGTACGAGCAGTAGCAGGAAACCCTTTCTCGATCATCTCATCAACCAACCTCCACAAAGCCTTAAACTCCAGGCACTCGGCATATATGTTCATCATCAGGTGATATGCATTTGAAGTGGGCCTGTAATCCTCCTGCTGATTGCACCACACTAAAAACTTGTATGCCAATTTGGCACACCTGGTTTTATTCTCAAAATTTATGCTCTTCAAGATTCCAGCGAGAACTTCTCTGACAAGAATCCCGGACGGACTTACATTCAATTCATCTAAAACTAACCTAGCATCAAGACCTGGTCCATCTTGTCGAAGAACCTCAAGGACCTTCTTGGCATCTAGCTTCACATTCTCTAAGAACTCTCTTCTAAGCGAAAACTGATTATGGTTACAGCTCCAATCCTCATCCACATGGAGCCTTTCACCCTCGTTGGAATCATACTCCGAAACTATCCTTTTTAAAGGTTCCTCGACGCATTCAAACCCATCATCACCATGAAAAATACCGTCACATAATTTCCGTGACATAATCAAGCAATGGGGAATCTTGTGAACTATTCTTGGACCTAAAAGGGTTACTGAATTCATGGCTCGATATCGAACCCATTATTATATCAGCAACTTTGAAATACACAACACAATAGCGGAGTTTCTCTGCACTGGAATCTTCGAGAAGCTCATGGTGCTACCGAGCTGATGGATGATGGCCATCGAATCGAAAAATCCAGCTTGGAGGAACAGATTGAGTATACAAGAACAAGGAGATAAACATGAAGGGGCAAAATATCGTACCGTGTTGAACGATACTTTGGCGTTTTGATCGAGACAGCGTTGCAGGTGCTGGAGAATTGCATCATATGGAGCTGCAATGCATTGTCACTAATCTCACTGAACTCCGCAACTGCAAAACCCTAACACGCTGGACGAAGGAAGAAGAAATCACTTTTTCTCAAGTCTTTCCTTTGCCGTCAAACGCATCGTTTCGTTTTTTCTTTTTTTTTGGTTGGACACGGCTCTCTCGTTTTGGTGGTGGCGGGAACGTGATCGATGCTCTCCAGTTTGGGTTTCTTGTTTTGGTCAGGCCAGTTTGGGCTTTAGTCTTTTAATGTATTTAACGAATTATGGGCCAACTTCTAAGTCAGTCAATCGATTTATTATAATATATAAAAGCTGATATCAATTCTCTCTAATGAGTTTAAGTTATTTTTTCTTTTTTAATGATGCCATGTCAGCAATTCTAATGATTTAACAAAAAGATAAAAATTAATCAATCACTGTTTAATAAAATATTTTAAAAAAATAAAAACAAAAAACTCTTATCTATTATTATTCAATTGAAACATCAAGTACTAATTAAATACAATAAACATACATTAAAAGTATCATAATAATAGTAATTATAAAAAATTTCAGTTACAAATATTCAAATTCTACAATTTATATATATTAAGATTCTTACTATTCTTCATTTCTTAATCTCTCATACTAATTGTTAAAGATTTCTTAAATTTAATATAATATTTTTATATGTTTTTCATTCTTATTCATTTATTTTTTTAAATTATTTACAAACAAAAAAACCGCAAGAAAAGACAAAGTGTAACCATTAATGCTAATCGAAAAATAAAAAAATGAAAATGCAATTTTGTATAACTCTATAAATAACCTATGTCTTTTTTAAAAATAAATAAATTTAAAATCTATTTATAATATATTCTTTAAAATATTTTTAATATAATATTTATTAAAATATATTATATAAATATAAATAATGCGCGGATCTCACTCTTGTTGTTCTTAAATCCCAAAAGCATACTCCAAAAAGGCAAAATCAGATCCATAAAAAAAAGAAAAAAGTCAGGGTTAAATTTTACCCAAATTTCTAGTTTAGGATTTTAGTTTGATATTGTAATTAATATCTTTTTTAAAAAAATTAGCTAAAATAAGAAAATTGATTGAATTAATATTTCTATTATATATAAGTCTTAGTACTTTAATTTAAAAGTAATTAAACTCTCATTTTGTCATTTCATTAATTTTCTTAAGAAAGTTCATATTTTTCTTTAGAAAAAGTCTAGCAGTCATCACTTTTATTAAAATCTGGTCAGCATTTAATCAACAAAAAAAATAAATAATCTCACACAAATTAATAACTACAAATCACAAAACCTACTAACCTCTACCACTTCTCTTTTCTTCTATCACAACTTGTGTGAATATCTCAATAGACCCTTCAGCATAACACCACATTATCCTTAAGATTTCTACTACTTTTGATGTCCATAATCAATTTACAAATAGCATTAACATCTTGAAATCAATGATAAATTGTTTTCTTCTATTTGGAAGAGCATTTATCTCCACTTCTAACAAGCACGCCAATCAAATCAATGGTTAGAAGCACACTGATGTGTACAAGAAAATATACTATTAAGTATTAAGACATCATTTTTCACTTAATAATAACAATACAGTGTGGTTCATACATAATTGATACTGCACATACACATAACAAGGTTCACATAAATCCACTATACACAAACATATGTAACAACTAACAACATGAGACAACCAGAAAGCAAGCACATATATCTACATAAATAATAAATTCTTCAATTGCATTACTCCTCCAGTCTTTTTTCACCTTCAGCCTGGATTTCACCACTATTCTTGTTCAATGTTAAATCTTCACCTCCTGCATTCATAACAACAACATCAGAATCATATTTATACGAATCATACACAAATGTGTTGCAAAATCTGCCAAGGAAATTTAGAATTTACCCTTTGATGATGATTGATTCTCCTCTGATTTGCCACCAAACCAAGAGCCAACAACACCTTTAATCTTACCAACCACACTTTTTCCTGGACTACTCACATTGCTCTCTTCAGTTTCAGCCACTGTCTCTGACTTCACTTTTTCCTTTGCCTCTTCTCCTTGCTTCTTTATAGCATCCTCACCCTCACAAGCCTTCTTTGGATCTTCTTTACGCTTGTTAAAAGCTTCTGAAATCACCTCAGAAAGTGCCTTGTCCTCTTCACCAGGCTTTAGCTTCTCAGCCAAATAGTCCTTCACATTCACCCTTTTGTCTTCTCCTTTGTCCACATTTTCTGTTTCAACTCCAACACTGTCATCTGATCTGGTTCCGGACACTTTAGACTTCACTGCACTTCCCACACCAGCAACCTTCCCATAAACTGGAGCAAGTTTCTCTGTCACAGAGGTAGCAATGTTCTTTCCTGACTTGTTAGAAGAATCCTCACGTTTTCCCTCTTCAAGGGTGGTCACCTTGTCGTCTCCATGATCACTCTTAGGAACAGCAGCAACATCTTCAGCAGAGACAGCCCTATCAGCAGCAATTGCAGAAGTGGCAGATGATATCTCATCTGAGTAACTCTTTTCCTTTGATGGATTCTCCATTTCATCTCTGGATATGTTGCTGTTGAAAGTTTGTTCAGTTGCTTCAGGATTTTCCCTGTGGCTGCTGGTACTTGAGGATATAGTATCTGAAGCAAACTGAGTTTCCTTCTCTTGCACAAGCTCTGGCAAGTCTCGTTCATGGTTTTCATGATCAGGAGGGTGCTCGGTTTTAGTTGCACTTGAGAGTTGAGGGTCTGGCTTTTGCACAGATTGATCTTTGTTTCCATCAAAAGAGTCTTGAGTTTCAGCAGAATCTGGCAGGAATTTTGGCACTAGAACAGACTTTGGATCATCTTTGATCTTCTCCTCAAAAGATTTCTCCACTTCTTTAATCTTTATTTCATCATCAGGACCTGCAAGCCCAACATTATTTATTAACATATATTATCATCAGGCAAGTGATAAATTATGTATCACCAATTTTGATAACTTCAGTCAGTCTCTAACCACACCATGTTATCAACACTAAAGACAAACACCACCTTGGCAGCAATCTCCTATCAAATTTAACCATGAAATTTTACAAAGTATAGCAGTAATATTACAATGCATCAGTACATGATGCATAATCTACAAAAGAAAATTGAGTTCTGCTCCTACTTACCTTTCCCTATTGAATCAGTGTCTTCTGTTTGATAACTGGGAGGAATAGTGTATGCCTCAGGCCTACTTCCCGGCGGGTGCAGTTCTTCACCCAAGCTTGTTGGATTCTCCAAATTTCCCTTAAATTTCTCTTCCTCAGCAAATGCTTTAGCTGGTTCAGTGGTTATGTCTTCATTAGTTTCTGTAGTTGGAGAAGCACCAACAACTCTTGGCTGGTGATGAGGTACTTCTCCCACAAATGGTGTTGTACCTCCAGAACTTGGTACTGACTTGTCCAGATTTTCAACTTGCTCAGGTTCTGGTTCAGCACTTTTAACAAAATCTTCCACTTGGTCATATGTTGGGGGAGAACTTTGAACAGCTTCACTTTCACCAACTGCAGAATATCCAAAAACAAAATCCAACTCAACTAAACTTATTTCTTTTTCTTGAATCATTTTGTTAAATGATAAATATAACAAATGCTGGTTGGTCATCAAACCATTACTAATGCAAATGGTTACCTGTTCCAGTTTGATAATTTTGAGTAGCAGTGTATGCCTCAGATATATTCTCCAAATTGTCCTTAGAATGCCCTTCCTTTACTTCCTCAGTGGCTATGTTTTCATCAGTTGGAGAAACAACACCTACAGTTCCTGCCTTGTCCTGAGGTTCTTCTCCCATATTTGTTGTGCCACCATAATTGGCTTCTGACTTGCCCAAATTTTCTACTTGCTCAGATTCCGTTGCAGCATTTTTAACATAATTTTTGACTTGCTGATACGTTGGTGGAGCATCTTTAACATCTCCACTTTCATCAACTGCACAACATTCAACAACACAATCCAATTCAACCACGGATTTCTTTTCTATGTATATGATTTAAACATGTATGATTGAAAAAGATGATGTAAAAAAAAAGAATAGTTTAGTTTCTAATATGGAAGAAAGAGAAAAGAGTAGAGTACCTAATTCTCTATCAACTTGTTGGTTTTCAGGCTCATTGATGTCATGATGAACAGGACTGTTCTGATCTTCACTACTGCTATTGTCATGAACATGATCAAGGACTCGTTGACCATGCTTCTTTACTGTATCCTTAATCTTCTTAGCCCTTGCCTTCACCTTGTTCATAACCGATGACTTCTTCTCAGGATCACTATTTTGTTCTTCTGCATACATATGCACCCGATCAGATGCCTTCAAATTCAAATATATGATCATCAAACTTGCATACATGAAAAAGAAAAAAGAGACTCATACCGAGTTGTGAAGCAGCATCATTGAAGGGTGGTTGTTGTTCATCATTCTCATCTTGTTCTTGATGACTACGAACTACTTCAGACTCCATGAAAGAAACTGCTTAATTGATCGCTGTATACAAAAGAGAGTAAAGGCTATAGAGAGTTTATAGACAAGTCCCATGAAACAGTTTGCAACTTTGCATCTCGTAACTGGAGCCACGTGGACATTACCGACATGTAATCATCAACTGACACGTACATAGAGAGCGGTTTTTGTTTTCTTTCAAAAACAAATAACTGTCGTCGTCATTTGAAATGTTGTTTAGAGTTGGAATGCTAGATATAGTAATGTAGGTCACATCCGAAGAATAAGGATTAATGTTTGATTTAAATGTGATTAACTGACACACGGAAACTAATCACTAACCAAGTGACAAGAGTGCATGTATGTAAAATAATTCAGATTTTGCCGACGTGAATGTAGGATGAGGTAAGGAGCATAGACAAGTGTCTAGTTTGGTTCTTAAATTATTGTAGTTAGGGAAGTCAAAAAGAAATCTTCTTGTCTTGTCGGTTATGCTAAATAATGGGTGGATGGGGCTTTCAAGAATAGCAGTTAAGCAAACTGTCACAATTATTTATTTATTTTAGTGTTACTTTCCCTGTAACGTGGCAGTAACGTGGCAGTAACATGTACTTTTTAGTTTGATCCATTATCCATGATCCATCCAGGTTAGCTTGGAAATTGGATTTTGACAAAATTTCAATTAATGGTTTTCTCTTTATTGTGGTATCAATTGTGTGTCTACGTTCATTGTATTTGAATCATGATACTTTGGCATCACATCTTGAGGAAAACTCACTTCTATATTCCATTAAATGCAGTAATTTAATCTACCCAGATGTTTTATTATTGCCTTATTAGAGTTAAGTCCCTCAACGAGAATACTTAAACAATTAAAGTAGGCAACATCTTGTTTATCTGTCATATTGTATCCAATGTTGCACCACCAAAAATGTTAAAACTGATGACAAACTGAGAAATTCTTGTGTTGCTGTAAAAGAAAATGTTCTCATTCTGTACCTGTAAATGCTCAACATCGCAGTTCTTGTCTTAAAAATATAGTTGAAGTGTGATACAGAAATTACAACAGAACCGTGATGTAGGGAGCGCCAAAGAATCACTGATAAGTTATTGGTTACATGATATATATATATAAATAAAATACAAGGCTCAAAGCTGAAGAGCAAAAGGACTGGTTAAATTTGTATGAGGTAAAAATGTTAGCTCTCATGTACAGGATTAAAGGTCACACCCCAAGTTCAAAGCACTTGTCATATTTGGTTCATGATGTATTCTGTTTCATTCACAAACCATGTGTGATTTGTCTGAGACATTACAACCTCTGAAGATGCATTCTAGTTCTTCTTACCATTCTTGAGATTGCGTACCGCCATAACCAGCTGCTGTCTTTCTCCCTCAACCTCTGCAAATTTCAGACTAATCTCTGAATATCTATCTTCCATTTCTTTCAGCTCGCTTTCCATGGTCTTGTTCTTTTCCTTAAGGGCTGATACTTCATTCAACAGTTCATGCATTCGGACCTCGCTATCTTGGTTCTTAGCTGATTTGCTTCCCGCATCCGTTCCCTTCTCATGTTACAAAATATATCAACAGTTAGTCAAGTCATCAAACAATGTACACAACTCTTGCCATATATAGTTGCATTGTTTTGTGATTCATGAACAGGAAGTTGTTTAAAAACTGGATCTAAGTATGATTTCATTTCAACTGAAGTTTCAGCATCTCTACACTCTGTTAGAATTATGATGCTATTACTATTCTCTTGGTTTTGTGTTGTGCACTAATTAATACAAACAGTAACATCATGCTCTTAGTTTCTTATATGAAGTCTAGAAGCTGAAGAATTACCTTCTCAATTTCTGGTTTTGATTTCTTAATCTGGGCCTTAGCAGAAGAAAGAGGTGCGGCATAATCTCGTCCTTTGTTATTCCTGATCTTCTTCTCCATAGCACTTAACTCCGCTTCCTTCTTCTTCAACTCTCCTTCTAATTGAGATATCTGTTTCTTCATACCTTCTTTCTCCACTTGTTCTTTGTGCAAACTTTGTTTTGTTTCATTGTGCTGCACCTTAAAGATTTCCACTTCTGACAGTAGGGTGCTGAGCACCATCTCCTCATCATTTGTTGTTTGTGCATCTATCCTTACCATCTCAGCTGTGTTCTTTTTTAGCTTGGATTTAGACAATGTGCACTCCTCTGCCAACGATGTTTTAATCTGAGATCTAAGCAACTGAATTTGCTTTGAAAATGCAGCCTCCTTTTCATCCCTTTGCCTTTTTGCTTCTTCAAGTTGTTTGGATTTAACTTCTAATTCATGTGACATGTGTTCCATTGCTTTTCCTTTTGAATCTATCTGCTTCAATAGCTCTTGCTGTTTCAATTCGTGCTGATCTGAAATTAGCCTGAGCTCTTGGTTGCATTTCTGGAGCATTTCTTCTATAAGTCTATTCTTCTGCCGCAATTCATCAGCTTCAGCAGCTGCTTTGTCATTCATCTTTTCATTCTCCTCAACTTTGGCCGCCATTTCAACAGAAAGCAATCTATATTCCTCCTGAAACCGCTCTGAAGCAACAGCATTATTGTGTCTTGTCTTTTTCAAGGCCTCTTCGGCTTGGCTGGCTCGTTCTTCCTGCTCAGCTTTCGCACGTTGGATAGCACGCATATCATCTTCAAATTTCTCTTCCTGCATTTTCAGTTCTTTCTCCAAAGACTTAACTTCATTTTCAAGTTCCTTGATGTAGACCAATGATGTTGAATGTTCATCTTCCAGCATCTTTATCCTTTCTTCTAGTCTTTCTACTTGTGATTCGAGTTGTTGTATTGTAACCAAAGAAGCTGAATGTTCATTTTGTAACTTAAGGTGCTGAACTTCATCTTGCTTCAATCTCAAAGTGATATCAACATTTTCCTTCTTAAGAAGGTCATACTCCAAAGTGAGCTCTTTTATATGCTCGTTTAGCTCTTCATTTTGCTTGCAGTACATGTTTATTTCGCCATTCTGGTCTGCAATTTTCTGCCTCAAGAAATCTAATTCTCTAGCATGACCACGCTGACTAGTACTATTTTGGGATTTCACATTGGTAGAAAGATCTGACATTTCCTTATTCTTTTGTTCCAGCATTGCTTCAAGGTCTGTCACAGCCAAAAGTAGTTCCGAGTTTGAGCTCTGTGTCTTGTGCAGTTGCAACTGAAGATTGGCACTCGTTTCTTTCTCATAAACAAGCTCTTCCTTAACTGCCTCTAACTGAATCCTAGTATCTTCAATCTCAGACTTCAAGGCTCTTGAGGCTTTGCTCTCATCATTGTAACTCTGCTGGGACTGGAGCTTCTCATACTTAAGTTTGAACACATCTCTCTCCTCTCTGAGACTGATAATTTGTCTCGACAGATTTTGTCCCCGGGTGCTTTCTTTTTCTATCTGCTTTCGAAGAGATTGTAACTCTAAGTCTGATACTTCAGCTTGCCGCTTTAGAGAAGTGATTTCACTTTTGAGCTTTTCAGTGGTGTTATCCGAATGTCCTTGGAATCTTGGAAGACTATCTTCAAGGCTGTTTAAACTTCCATCTGATCCTGAACCAAGAGACCAGTTTGTGTTAGACCTCTTGTGCACTTGGTTCTCGGTGGCCTCACCAGTTCCTTTTGATGATGGCAGTGATGTATTTCTGAAACTATAAGGATCCTCCCATGAAGCTACCCCAGGACTAATGCCGTTAGATGCATTTTGTTCAGAATATCCAGATCTGGTCTTGGCCATGTTCCCATTCTATAAGATAACAACAAAGGTAACATGACTATAACTCTATAAATTGTATCATTTCATTTCATTAACTTATCCGCTTAAGAAGTTCATGTTAAATGCATAAAAGAAAAAGAAAAAAATGGATTCACAATAAGGAAAACTTCAAATTAGTGCAAAATTGTCATCCATGTAAAGGAATCTTATGGACCTTACTTCTTCAACATTATAACTTTCTTCTGTACTGCCAAAGCTCAGTTGGTGTCTCAAGGTTGTGTCATTATAAAGTTCTTCAGCTCCATTATCTTCTCCAATTCTGGAATTAAGGTATATAAGGCATGTGGTTGTAACTTGTAAGCAATTATGGGAACAGAAAGAAAAGCAAAAAGAAAAATATGGAAATTTACAAAGGTTATATGTAAAAGGATATTCATTTTCACCTTTCAGCAGTATATCCTTCCACATTCTGAATTGTCACCTGTCTCAACAATTCTTATGTGAGTAAATTATGAATGGTGTTTGTAAAAGCTCCTAAAAGCTCAGATTCTCACGGCATAAGAACAGCAAGAGATGAATAATATGACACAAGAAGCAAGATAGGAAGGGGGACAAGAGGGTACTAACATGTAACACTACACCGGAATTGGCGAATTTTAAGGGTAGAGAGACAGTTATTGGCTCAGCTTCTGCTACAAAATCAGCAAAATCGATTGAGGCTTCCCCAAGAAAGCCAGATTTTGAAGATCCCTGCAACAAGAAGCCATAAAGAATTAAGCAAGAACATTCTAATCAGGTAAAAAGGGAAGTGTTAAATTTTCTTAGGTACAAGCCTTACAGTGGAAACAATGAAATGGTAGATTTTCTCATGGATTTTTCCTGATTTAGCATCCCTAACAAGTTTAACTGATTCAAAAACTGGATTCTCCCATATGCAGGCCCCATCTTGAACTTCAGTTTTCTCCAGTTTCACAGTTGGTTTCCCAACATCATCTGGAACCAAAGATACCATCAGTGCAGACTTCTTCATCTTTGGCACCTAATCAAAAACACAAAAACAGATTCAGATTCTTCACATTTGTTTACAATTACACACAATACACAACATTCCCCTCAATACACAGAATCCAGTATGTTATACAGTATAAATTTCAATTTTCAAATCTTGTTGGCAATATGTTACAGTTATGACAGATAGGCCAAACCCCATTTTCAGATTTAGTACCATGAGAATAAAGAAAGTCCTTGTCTTTTTTTTTTTTTCTTCTTACCTGAGTTGCCTGAAATTCGAGTTTGAACACAGCTTTGATCTTGTTCTTCTTGCTCCATGACTTGAACATCTTGTCAGGCTGATAGTTGTTACGGAGTTGCAGTGATTGTAGATGCAGGACAAGACAAGAATCTTAGAAGCTGCACCTCATTGGTCACTAATATAATTATTTGGTGACAGATCTCTCGAGTTTGATGAGTGGTGGAAATGGAAATGGAAATGGAAATGGAAATGGAGGGATCAAGTAAGAGAATGTTGAGAATTAGAAAGAGAGAGTAGTGCTTGTTAAGAAGTCCTTTCTTGCTTTCTGAATTCTCACTGTTTCACTTGGTTGGCTGGCCTCTAAGATACTGAACTTGCATGATTAGCAAACTACAAAAAAAAAAAAAAAAAGCAATCAAGAAAGTAGATTTGGTATTAGAAGCTTCTCACCTTGACTTACATGAAGTGAGCAAATTCAAAATGACAATACTGACCCGGATTCATGCAATTCTCTATTGACTCTTAATCACCCTAAGACTCCAACATGCTATAAAATATTAAAATACAATACTAGATGAAAATAGTTAAAAACTTACTTAAAAAAAGTGACCAAGTTGTAACGTTTGGAATGGGGGTAGAAGGATGAAGATTTATGTTGACTAAAGGAGCTTGGAAAGGGTTAAGTAAAGAGGGAGAGGAATGTCAATGTGCATGTCCATGTCCATGTGGTTGTGTGCTGTCTCTGATAAGCATCAATCAACCCACCAGAAACATAAATGAAGTGCCTTTCTTGCTGCAAGGACACTGTGCCAAAAGTTTATTCACAAAATGAGTTGTAAATGCCAAACCTTTCGTCCCCACCAATCTTCACCCTTCTTCAATCTCTAGCGCAAAATCAGTTTTATTACAAGATAAGATTTTAAATTTTTTAATCATATTAAATACAGGTAATTTTATTTTTAATTTGTAGCATTTCAAACTAGGCATTTGTGTGCACAACACAGATTCAGCACATGCCATTGTCGGCGGCCAAACAGGCCTTAAGCATATTTAGCAATAATTAAATGCTCTCTCTTAGGTTTATCTAATTAATAAGCAATTAACACATCAACGTACCATGAGGTGGAAACGCTCCAATAAGAAACTTTCCCAACATTATTTGATATATACATCATTATCATGTGAAATAGAAAAAAAAAAAAAACTATTTAATATATTTAATGTATAATTTTTTTATAAAACAAGTTTGTGACCGACATTTTTTTGGGTTGCATAAAAACTGACCTTCCCAAATGTGTTGTGTTATGTACGAAATTGTGGTTGTGACTTTGTATCGTGTGAGGTACTAAGCTTAAGCTATATATTATTATTTAGCTATCAAATTCAGCAAATGTTATATATTGGATCACATGCAAAGAACACAAGATTTGAATAAGAAGAAACGTGCATTGTCCAATGTCCACGTAGCTCCATTCAAATTCCATAGCCATGCTTATACGGATCCATACATTAATCATACACTCACAATTTTGGTGTTATATAGTTAGTAGCTGTTGTGTGCTTTCTTTTAATGCTTTACTTAAATTTCCAATACTGCCCCTCCATTTAAGATATCACTGTCAAATTTCGTGTACCCCTTTAAGTCATCCACTAACCAAATTCAAGAGCCACTTTCACTTTATTTTACTAAAAAATAATAATAAATTATGTATATTTTTTCATTCTTCAACCTGTAATTTATATGGTTTATCTGTCCATAGCATTATGTTATTCGAATTCCCTTTCTCCCCACCACACTCACCGCACTGAGGGGTACAAGTCTACAACTTTTTCTTCCTTTGTGCCAGACTAATTAAAAAGTTAATTTACCTTTTCAAAAGCTGATACCAAATCATTCATTACCAATCACGGTGTGGAAAAGTCATCACTTTGTAGTTAACATACATTAATTTCATGAAATAATGGAGAATATTGTGATGTATATCAATTATCAAATATAATTGAACTTTGTGCATGCACTAAGCTAATTCAATATAATGTAGATTTGAAATATTAGAGAATATCATCAGATATATATCATTAATGATATATACCAAAATTCAACCAGCTGATATAACAAATTTGTTCCATCAATTTTACATATCAACAGTGAGAGAATCTTAAGAAGACACTACAAGTATTGGTGGATCTTTGAATCATCGGAGTTATTAATATGTGCATTTGATTTAATTATTTTCATCTAATATACCTACGAGACCGGTAGGTATGTATACCCTTTTTAATGTAGTCTTTTAAGCCACATTTATATCCAGATTGAAATTGCCAAAGGGATAAATAATGCTGCTCTATTTTCAAATTTATACATCTCCAAATTTAAATTCAGTCATTCAATTATCAACAAAAACAAGTTCAAGCCAACCTTCAAGAATGTCAATTCATTGGTCTAGTTGACCATCCAATATATTTGTGCTTATTCAATCAAAATAAAATTGTTATTTAGGTGAGAATTTTTTCATGTGAAGATGATAACTATTAACTAAGAATTAAGATGTGAATATATGTTTTGTTAAATAGTTTTATAAAACATGTTAGACTATCAAATAATTTTCAATTATTATTTTCATGTAGTAATTGGCAAACAAAATTTCAGAGAAAAAGTTGATAAAAAATGTAAGATTTTGGACTAAGGTTAAGCAGTTGATAACAAATCAGCATTAAACCATTAATGGCTTCATTTTGATCCGTTATGAATCTAAACTTTATTTAAGGGTCTGTCGTTGACTAATAGGTTGCTGTATGCACAAGATGAGTTTCACTTCCTTAAGCGGACGAGTGAGCTGGTCACTCGACCAACCCAAGTTGGTTATAATATATTAATATCTCTAGAATATGACTTTTTTTTTGTTTTCCACTGTATCCTCCAACCCGACAGGTCAAAGACTAATCCGTCGCAGTACTGAGCTCCGGGATTCGAACCCCAACACTTACTTAAGCGAACCCAATTTGGTTCTAGAATATGACATTTATTGTTATCGATTGCGACAGTAAAATACTAAATCATTTTTTTGGATTGCAAAACACATAAATATTCAAAACAGAGTGCTCGCATACCCAGCCCAAAATATAAAGCCCAAATTTTGTAGGCTTAGTTGTTTTACGGCAACTTAGGTTCTACTGTTCTAGTTTCTTCTATTGGCCATAAAAAAAAAAAAAAACCGAGAGGTTTTAATTATAATTTCTTGTGTACTAAAAAGCTTTATTTGGGCTATTAATCACAACAGTTGTTAGGGAAAGAAATGAAAGGCATCCAAAAAAATCATGGTGTTGCCAATGTTCATAATCTTTTACAAGAATAATTCAAAACTAAACGAGCCACACATGCATGAGAATTGACATTACTCAGATATGGAAATAATCTTTCCCTCGTGGTAGTAAAGTGCTTTCCAGTGAAATTTTAATCGTAGATTATTTTGATGAACAAATGTGCTAATCTATTTATTAACGCCTTCAAAAGTGCAAACGTCACTGCTTATTTCAGCGGTACAGGTACAGGTATCCAGCTGCATTTTGTTGCTTTCAGCGTCTAAATTCATCCATCAACCACTCCCAACAAAAAAAGATTTTTTTATTAAATACATTGAAAATGGCCCCCCATGTTTATAAATAATATCGGTGAGGGCAAAAAAAAAAAAAAAAAAAAACTCTTTTAATCGAACCTATTCTAAATTGGTGATTTTTAATGTTATATTCTTTAAAATGAATCGTGTGCATGTAATTAGATGTTATATCCGTTATGTATGCAAACAAAAATATATTTCATATGATCATAATTATTTATTCTTTTTCTAACACCTACCTGTAATTGTAGCCATTGCGATGATGTGTCGTGGGGAGTAGATACTCTCCATTAAAAAAAAACTAAATGCTGTCTTTCATTGTTTTCTTTTTTTATTTAATTTTATTTTTATTTATAGAATTAAAAATAAAAGATCACATTTTTATTCCCTCAAATATTTTTTCATTAGAAAGGATCTATTTCCATGTGTCGTGTAATATAAATAAGGACATAATTGAATTAAAAGTTGAATTTTTTCAATATTATGACTGATAAGCTTATCTATATTGAAATTCCCCGCATCTACATTTTAGTGGATTATGAAAAAACAGAAGAAAAATGAAGTAGATTTATTTCGAATGAGAAAGAGCAACGTGGCGAGCATCTAGCGAGGATGTGAATCGGACGGTGGAGAATGGAGTCATAATGAGTTACAAGTTACAAGTACTAGTGAGCTGCTCTTTATTCGTGTTTATTGGTTTGGGTTTTGACCCGTTGGTTGTTGAGTCGCAGAGAGACAGTTAAGCGATTCGATGGCGTTGGGCATAACCGCCGTTCCCTTCACATACGTGGTTCACGTCCTTGGTCTGGTTGCCATCATCTTGGTCCTCGTCTGGAACATTCACTTCAGGGGTGGCTTGGCCTGGGACGCCGATAACAAGAACCTCATCTTCAATGTATCTCTCTCTCTCTCTCTCTCTCTCTCTCTCTCTCTCTCTCTCTCTCTCTCTCTCTCTCTCTGCTACATTTTACAATATTCAGTATCTGTTTGTTCATTTTACCCCAATTCTTGAAGATTCAATTTCATGGTAAGTGAAATGTAAGGTTAGGTTAAGTTGTTTCTACACATTTCTCTATAATCAAAGTTTGGAGTATCAAATATCAAACCATAGAAATGTAAGCACCACTCATTTTATATTATATAGCTATAATCACAACATATATCATAATTTTTGCTACTTTCTTACAATTCCAATTGTTGTATCATGTATGTATATATAAAAGTGACTGATTGAATTGAATTTTCTTTTTTTTTTCCCCCTTTTTATATGACACCATGCCATTGAGTCTCTGTGAAAGTATTAACACTATTGCAACTTTCCTTTACTATTTTTTTCCTTGAACGGGTCGTATGTATCTCCTGTGATATAATATATTGATATTTCACATCTCAAGGAGCCTGTTGCAACTTGTGATTAATTAATTGAGCACTGCTTTTTATATATTTAAAAGTTATTCATACTAGATTAGAATAAAATCCCCCCTTTTTTGTCTCTTAATTTTTAAAGGCAGAAGTTCTGCTTTTCTTTATTGCTATCATGTGCTGGCTAAATTAGCTGTTAAAATATAAAATTTCTTCTGTATATCTAGAAGTATTGGAGAACCAATATGATTGTCATGTTAACTATCCGCAAGATTTCTTCTAATTCTGCTTGTTGGACCATTGACGATTAAACAAGAGGGACTTGGGTAATTGCAATAGTAAATTGGACCCAAGTGTTTTGGCTCTGTTTGGTTGAACAAGTCAGAGGAATTCCCCTTAAAGTCTAAAACTGTGTTTCTGTCTTATAGCATGATTGGTGGGTCTCATGTCATCAGATCAATAGATGTTATTATCATTTATTTATTTTTATTATTTAATAATAAGATTATAAGCTCCTTTTTTGTACCTACCCTCTTTGAGCTAGAGAATAGACATGCATGCTTATCTGTTTGGTATTTGAGTGGGGAAAAGAACTTTCACGTGCTTGGTTTCATGTGGTGCAAATTCAACCACACATGGACAAATGATACTCTCAGGACTTTTGTTCCTGTTCTTAGCTGTTTGTAATTTCTTTCTAGTTGTTATCATTAGCTCTAAAAATGATCATGATTCCTCTGAACATATAGAGTGTGAAAAAGTTGCTTATTTATTGGAAAAAATTATTTATTACAATATATTAGTGACTATCATTGTAAAACTATGTGTAAAGTATATACAGTTGACTTGTGCCATCTAGTTTTGTCAAGTCTTACTTATCCTTTTACTTTATACAGCTCCATCCTGTTCTTATGATACTTGGCTTGATATTTCTTGGTGGTGAAGGTAATCAAACTAATTTCACAAGTTACTGGTTTAGGTCAATGTTATTTCCTTTTTATTTTTTAACCCTATTAAGTGTTTTTTTTTTCACTAATTTTGCCTAATTTGAACAATTTGCAGCTATCATAAGTTACAAATCTCTTCCTTTGAAGAAGGAAGTGAAGAAAGTGATACACCTTACTCTCCATGCAATTGCATTAGCACTTGGAATATTTGGAATCTGTGCTGCTTTCAAGAATCATAATGAAAGTGGGATTGCCAATCTCTACAGCTTGCATTCATGGCTTGGAATTGCGGTTATTTCCCTCTATGGCATTCAGGTAACCCATTCAATAAGGCTGAAACATCGACATGTACTTGCATGCTTCTGGAACATATTCAATAGTATAATTAGTATTATATTATATAGTATTCTCTGAAAGCTGGAAATGTTTTTGTTTGCGTTTATGGTTCATGTCCCTGTTGGCTCTGCTATTTCAAACAAAGAATTGAATATTTCTATTTTGTGATCTGCAGTGGCTATATGGGTTTGTGATCTTCTTCTTCCCTGGTGGAACTCCGGCCATTAGACGCGAATCACTACCTTGGCATGTTCTATTTGGACTATTCGTGTATGTATTGGCTATTGGCACTGCTTCTCTTGGGTTTTTGGAGAAACTCACTTTCTTGGAGAACTCAGGATTGGCAAAATATGGCTCTGAGGCATTACTTGTCAACTTCACTGCTGTGATCACAATCTTATTTGGTGCTTTTGTTGTATTATCTGCTTTATCTGATGCTCCACCTGCAGAAGATGACTATGCACCCATTTAGATTTGTCTTCCACGTCATATTTTTTTTATGTTTGTTATCAGTGTGTGCTGGGATTGGGAAAAAGGAAATAATATCTATTTGTATTATGGACATAGCTTGTAATTAATCCTCAATGTTGTGCTCTATGTCATGAAAAATCAGTCTACCTTGTAATTTTTTTAGTTTATTTTCACTTCTTGCTGATTTGTAAGTGAAAATATTAAATTGTGGACATATATTCGATATATTAGATGTACCAAAAAATATTCAATGTATTAGGAGAATTAGTGTGTTGATAGAAATAGAACACTGGTTATTGAAACTTTTATTTTCAGAATAAAACCACAAGAAATAGCCTTAATAATGGCAAGCCATAAGATTTTAAAGATTTAAAGTGTGTTGATTACTCCTTTCGTTTCGAAACTATGTACAGGAAGGTATATTATTCTTAAATAATTAAACACGTGTAATTAATAGTTATTTAATTATGCGTATAGCTAATAGTTATTTATTAATCATAATTAAATAAAATATTATTTTGATAAAAATAAGAGCATTCTTTTAGGACTGGGCTATTGTGTTACATAGAAACAAATACCATGAATCAACCCCAATATTATTTGGAAAAGAACTTTACATAAATGGGTTACATATCAACACGGACCAACTATATTACTTTTCTTTTCTTTTTTCATTCAATTATATTTCGTTGCATGGCCCATTCAATAGAGGCCCTAACTTATGGAAGTAATTCAATATGACAATATTTCAATTCCCTGGTCATGATATGAGAAATAAACTATGGCTTTGCCAGTTTGGGAGGTCACAACTTTGCCTTCCTTGTAAGATTTGAGATGTACATCATCCTAAGTCACTACCTCATGCTTTCACGTTCAAGTTCCTATTATGTTGTTTATTTTATAAACAACCATTTGAGTTAATGATAAAAATAAAGATAAAGATAAAGGCAAATGCATTATCACCTTAATGGTGTTAGAAACAAGAGACCAAACTAAAGAAAGTGTTTTGTGTATATTTCGGTCTGATCAAAAGTACAATATATAAGAGATATTTATTTATAGGTGCTAAATGAATCAACGCAATAAAGGCATAAAATCCTACAATTAATATACAGATATGCTATATAAATATAAACGATACTAATTGATCTAAATTGATTCTAATGATTCTCTAACATCTCCCTTCAAACTCAAGTGGGAGCTAAGGATACCAACTTGAGTTTGGATAACAAAGTTTGGAAACAAGTCGGGTAATGAGCTTTCGTGAAGATATCAGCAGTCTGATCCAGTGTTCCAACAGTAATGAGACGAACAACATCAATAAGGATACGTTGCTGAACAAAGTGACAATCAATTTCAATGTGTTTGGTGCGTTTATGAAACACATTATTATGTGCAATCTGAATAGCACTGCGGTTATCACAAAAAAACATCAGTAGGAGACGACTGAGGAGCACCTGGATCTTCGAGGAGCCAACAAACCGAGATAATCTCAGCAGTGGTGTCAGTGAGGGCACGGTATTCAGCTTCTGTGCTTGAGCGAGCAGTGAACGTTTGCTTCTTAGCATGCCAAGAAATGAGAGCATCGCCAAGAAACAAATAGTAACCAGTAGTAGAACGACGATTAGTGGGATCACCAGCCCAATCAGCATCGGAGTAAGCCTGAAGAGACAAAGAGGAATGGGTAGAAAATTAAAGGTCATGAAATAAAGTGCCTTTGATGTAGCGAAGAATGCGAAGAACTGCCGCATAGTGAGTAGTACGAGGAGCTGACAAGAACTGGCTAAGTACATGAACCGGATAGGCGATGTCTGGTCGGGTGACAGTCAAGTAAACGAGACCTCCAACTAACTGTCGATAGAGAGTCGGATTATCCAAAACAGTGCCATCCATAGGGGTAAATCGAACATTAGGCTCAAGAGGAGTAGACTCAGTGCGACTATCTGTAATCCCAGCGCGAGCAAGAAGATCTTAAGCATACTTAGCCTGAGAGAGATAGATGTCATCATTGGTGGAGATGACCTCGAGACCAAGAAAATAACTGAGAGAACCAAGATCTTACATCTCAAAGGTACGGTGAAGTGAGGCCTTGAGATCAGAGATACCATCAACATCATCTCCAGTAATGATTATGTCATCAACATACAAAAGTAGAAGAACAACCCCACGTTCGCTTTTACGAATGAAAAGGACATTCTCATGAGGGCTAGAAGTAAAACCAAGACTGCATATAGTAGTGCTGAACTTGTCAAACCATTCACGAGGAGCTTGTTTATGTCCATAAAGTGTCTTGCGAATGAGACAAACCTTATTAGAAGGACAAGGATATCTCGAAGGTGGTTTCATATAGACTTTCTTTTTCAAATTCCCATTAAGAAATGCATTCTTCACATCCATCTGACTGAGAGACCATTTTTTAACCGCGACAATCGCAAGAAGAGCTCTAACAGACGTAAGACGAGTGACAGAAGCAAAAGTCTCTTCATAATCAATACCATACTCTTGCGTACAATCTTGAGCAACCAAGCGGGCCTTATAACGGTCAATAGAGTCATCAGAGCGAGTCTTGATCTTGTATACCCATCTACTGCCCACAACTTCCTGATCAGAAGGAGGATCAACCAAATCCCAAGTGTGTGCTTTTTCAAGTTCCTGCATTTCTTCCTGCATTGCTTGTTGCCAATTTGGGTTTGAGGAGGCTTCTCTGAATGACTTAGGTTCATGTTGATGAAGGATAGTAGAAAAGAAATGGTAATCAAGAAGATGAGGAGGTGGATTCCTTACCCTAGAAGAACGAGCGGGAAGATGAGGCATGACGGTAGAAGCAAAATCATTGTCCGGTCTGGAATCATCGGGAGATGGAGAAGGCGAAAGAACAGGAGGCTGTAGAGGGTCACTCGAGATAGAATCTGTAGAATCATCACTAGGAAAAAGATCAACATTGGGGTTAGTAAACAAAGGTGACTGAGTAGTAGGAATGGACTCAAAGGATGAGAACTGAGAAAGCATGTGGTACTCCCAGAAGACAACATGACGAGATATACGAATACGTTTAGAGAGAGGATCCCAACAACGATAACCCTTGTGTTCAGTGCCATAACCAAGGAAACAACACATATGAGCCCGAGGTTCAAGTTTACTATAATCATGAGGCTGAAGAAGAACAAAACATACACAACCGAAAACTCAAAGAGAACTATAATCTGGGGAGGTATGATAAAGACACTCAAAGGGAGTAACATTACCAAGAACAGAAGAAGGGAGTCTATTGATAACATGAACAGCAGTAAAAACGGCTTCACCCCAAGTACGCTCAGGACACGAAGAAGAAAGGAGTATTGCACGGACGGAGTCAAGAATTTGATGGTATTTGCGTTCAACTCTACCATTTTGTTAAGACATACCAGGATAAGAAAACTCAGACAAAGTATCCTGTTCTGCAAGAAAGGTTAAGAGTTTGGAATCACGGTATTCCATAGCATTATCACGTCGGAAAACCTTAATGACCTTGGAAAATTGAGTTTTAATCATAGTAGCAAAGTTGATATAGATCTGAGGTAACTCATGATGATTAGTTATCAAATAAACCCAAGTAAAACGGGAATAATCATCAATGAAAACGAAAAAGTATCGAGCTTCGCCCATAGAGGCAGTGGGACCGGGGCCCCAAACATCAGAGTAAATGAGATCAAAATGAGAGCAAGCAAGAGATGAATTATTGTGAAAAGATAAAGCAGGTTGTTTGGCGGTTTGGCAAGAAATGCAATCAAAAGATTAATTTGGAACCTGACTCAAAACACCCTGAGACACAAGAGGACACAGTTTTCCTAAGGAGGTGTGGGTAAGACGTTGATGCCATAAGTGAAGAGTAGAGGGAGAAGAAGCAGCACGGAAATTTAGTACAGGAGGAATATGAAGATTCTCGAGTTCAAACAACCTTCCGACCTTACGTCCACTCCCGATGATTTGTCTCGTCTGAGGATCTTGTACACGACAACCAGAAACAAAAAAAGTGACTTCAAAACTCAAATCAACAAGTTGACCAACAGAAATAAGATTGAAGTTTAATTTGGAAATATAATAAGTATCAGGAAAATTAAGAGTTGATTGAGATATAGAACCCTTGTGTGTTGCGTGCAAGAGGGAGCCATTTGCAATATTGACAGAAGGTCCATTTGTAGTGGTAGACATGGACGAGAAAATATTACGCAACGGAGACATGTGATTAAAGCAACTCGAGTCAAAGTACCATTTAGAATTACTTAGAGGGGTCGAAAAAGCAACAGGGGTATTACCAGAAATGGAGAGAAGACGCTGAAGAAGAAATGCAATATTAGATAGAGAGACAAGAGACGAATTGAGTAGATCAGGATGTAGTGGGCGAGTAGGACAGGCAGTAATTAAATGTCCCGAGAGCTTGCAGTAACGGCAGAACAGTTGTGAACAATGGTAGCTGTTCATACCCTGGGTCGAGCTGTCCGACCCGGGATGTTCTACCGACAAAGCGACCGACCTCTTCAAGTCAGGACAATCCGACCTCTTCTCAAAGAGCTCGGCCAAAACTACTAGGAAAGCCCAATAAAGGGCCCAAATAGAGGAACACGACCCGAATCCAAGGGCAACCCAAGCCTATAGAGATAAAGGTGGTTCCCTTAAAGGTAAGATGACCTCGCTCGAAGATAAAGATAAGATAAGATAACTAACTTATCTTATCAAAGGAAGGTCTTTCTACACCATTATAAATACACTGGAGCACCCAGGTATAACTCATACTCTGATTCTACTCAATACCTGCTTAATACCCTTGCTAACTTAAGCATCGGAGTCCTTTACAGGTACCCCCACCCTCCGGGGACAAAGGAATCAGCACCACCATCAAGTCCAACAAATCGGATACAACCGTTCCGACCAGCACAGAAGATCTCATCCGAGATCGACCTACAGTTTCAGGTAACCCTCGGAACATTGGCGCCATTGCCGGGGAACCTGGAAGTCATCCCATCACCATCGCGGACGACCATAACAACGACCACACCTCAGATTTAGAGGAAAGAACGCCGCATAAAAACGCAGACACCACCCCCAAAAGATACTTCCCAAATCAACAACAAGATGAACTCCCCAAACGAGGGAGCCATGGATGCATTTCAAGACCGGTTAAAATAACTTGAGGAAGAAGCCCTATGCCAACGAGAGGCCGAGAAGGACCTACAAAGAGAAATAAGATGACGCTGGGAATTGGAGAACAAACTCCTAAAACTTGAAGCCGATGTCAAGACGAAAGCCAGCCGATCCAATCCTGAAGATAGCAACAGCAAGGAGCAAGACCCATTCACCAAAGAGATCATAAAGACAAAAATCCCAAAGGACTTTAAACTCCCAGACATGACCTTATACGACGGCACTACAGATCCCGGCCATCATCTCAGCAACTTCAGAAGCAGAATTTTCTCACCGACGCCTCAGATGCAATTCGTTGCAAAGCCTTTCCAACTACTTTAACGAAAACAGCAATTAGATGGTTCGACAACCTCCCTCCTAGATCCATCTCAAGTTTCGACAACATGGCTAAGAAATTTCTGGCCAGATTCTCCATCCAAAAGGACAAAGCTAAACAAGCTCTGAGCTTACTGGGAATCAGGCAAGGAGAACGGGAAATCCTACGTAATTACATGGAAAGATTCAACAGGACATGCATGGATATACAGAACCTACCAACAAAAGCCGCTATTATGGGCCTCATTAATGGCTTACGAGAAGGGCCCTTTAGTCAATCTATATCAAAAAGTATCCCACATCTCTGAACGAGGTGCAGGAACGAGCGGAAAAGTACATCAACATGGAGGAAAATTCCCGACTAGGAGAGACCTCGAAGGCCAGGTTCACCCCACAGGATAAGGATAAAGATTCCAGAAAGAAGGAAGACCGACATGGAGAGAAAATTAAAAAAATACCACAATTACACCCCTCTACGGGTGTCTCTTGTGGACATATACAGAGAGGTTTGCAACACGAAAAAAATACCACCAGCTCAGCCACTCAAAGGCAAAAAAGGAGGAGGAAACTGGGTTGAATATTGTGAATACCATCGGATCCGCGGGCACTCCACCAATGAGTGTTTTGATTTAAAAAATGTCATAGAAAAGCTCGTACGAGAAGGAAAGCTAGATCGATATCTGGCCACCCATGATGATGAACAAAGAAAAAGAAAAAGAGCAGAAGATGTCGGACCACCTGCGCGATCATCTCGAACGCCAGAAAGACATGTCCACATGATACACGGCGGATTTGCCGGAGGAGGAATCTCCAAATCATCTCACAAAAGACATCTCAAAGACGTATATCACGTCGCAGGAAAAGAGGAAGCACCCGAGATCCCGGCAATCACCTTTACAAAGGAAGATGCATCCGGCGTCGCATCAGGGCATGACGATCCCATGGTCATCACCATTATACTGGCAAATGCAAATCTTCACCGTGCACTGATAGACCAGGGGAGTTCTGCCGATATATTATTCAAAGCAGCTTTCGACAAACTCGGCCTAGAAGAAAAAGAACTCAGAGCGTATCCAGACAGCATGTTCGGGCTAGGCGATACCCCAGTTCAACCGATGGGATACATCTCCCTCCACACGACTTTCGGAAAAGGAAGTCAGTCAAGAACACTCAAAATAGATTACATCGTAGTCGACGTAAGTTCAGCCTACAACGCCCTAATAGGTCGGACAACGTTAAATCAGCTTGGCGCAATAGTCTCAACTCCGCATCTATGCATGAAGTTCCCAACTGCAGGAGGAATAGCTACGATAAAAGCAGATCAGAGGATGGCGCACCGCTGTTACAACAAAAGTCTAAACCTCAGAGGCAGAGGAGAAGAATTCCACACAATTGAGCTCGGTGGAGTTCAGAGGCGGGAAGAGCTTCGCCCACAACCTGAAGGAGAAATAGAGAAAATCTAGATCGGAGATACCCCAGACCAAACAACCAATATCGGCACACTCCTAAAAGGAGACATTAAAGAATCACTCATACAGTTTCTACGTGACAACGCCGACCTCTTTGCATGGAAGGCCGCAGACATGCCAGACATAGATTCTACGCTAATGTGCCATAAGCTAGCAATCTACCCGGGATCTCGGGTGGTACAACAAAGGCGTAGAAAGCTAGGATCAGAACGCTCTCAAGCTGTGGAAGAATAGGTACGAGCTCTACTGGAGGCAGGTTTCATAAGAGAAGTCAAATACTCGCTATGGCTTGCTAATGTCGTATTGGTAAAAAAGTCAAACGGGAAGTGGAGAATGTGCACCGACTATACCGATCTCAACAAAGCATGCCCGAAAGATCCTTACCCGTTCCCGAACATTGATGCTCTGGTAGATGTCTCCTCCGGATATAAATACCTCTCCTTCATGGATGCATACTCGGGATATAACCAAATCCCAATGTACCCACCCGACCAAGAAAAAACCTCATTCTTAACCCCAAAGGCAAATTACTGCTACATTGTTATGCCCTTCGGCCTTAAAAACGCGAGAGCCACCTACCAAAGATTAATGAACAAGGTTTTTTCGGATCCCATCGGAAAGGTCATGGAAGTTTATGTGGACGACATGCTAGTAAAGACGCAAAACGAAGAGATGTTATTAGCCGATCTGACACAAGTATTCAACACCATAAGACGACACGGCATGCGACTCAATCACGCAAAATGCACCTTCGCAGAAGAAGCTGGTAAATTCTTGGGTTTTATGATCACACAGAGAGGAATCGAGGCAAACCCGGACAAATGCAAGGTCATACTCAACATGAAAAGCCCGACTTGTGTCAAAGAGGTACAACAACTCAACGGGAGGTTGGCAGCCTTGTCGAGATTCCTGGCTGGATCAGCAATAAGATCTCTCTCTTTCTACGCCACTCTAAGGAAGGGAAAAGAGTTTGAATGGACAGCAGAATGCGAGCAAGCCTTCCAAGACTTCAAAAGATTCCTAGGACGACCACCTATACTAAGTCGGCCACGGGAAGGAGAACCACTCATATTGTACCTCGCAGTGGGAAATCGGACAATAGCCTCAGCACTAGTTCGGGAAGACAACAGCGGACAACAACCCATATACTTTATCAGCAAAGCATTACAAGGATCCGAGCTGAACTACCAGAAAATAGAAAAGTTCGCTTACGCTTTCATACTAACATCACGACGACTTCGCCCATACTTCCAGTCTCACACCATTAAAGTTCGGACCAACCAACCCATAAAAGGGATCCTATAGAAAACAGACTACTTGGCAGGCAGAATCTTGCAATGGGCAGTCGAGTTGTCCGAATTCGACCTTTAATACGAAGTTCGGACGGCCATCAAATCTCAATATCTGGTCGACTTCATTGTAGAATTCACGGACACACTGGAAATCCCCACATAATGGAATTTATATGTGGATGGTTCCTCAAACAAAATGGGAAGTGGCGTGGGCATAATAATTGAAAGCGACCAGGGAACCCAAATCGAACTCTCCCTCAAATTTGGGTTTCTTGCCTCAAACAATCAAGCGGAATATGAGGCACTACTAGCTGGTTTGAAGCTGGCTAAGGAGGTTGGAGCTCAAAAACTTATCATCTTCAGCGACTCACAGGTAGTTACGTCACAAATAACAGGAAGCTACCAAGCCAAAGATCCCACTATGAAAAAGTACTTAGACAAAACCAGGGAACAACTTGAACAACTCGGAGAGTATGAGATTCGTCACATACCCCGAGAACAGAATGCCCAGACTGATGCACTCTCAAAACTAGCCAGCACCAAACCAGGAAGCAACAATAGAAGCCTTATCCAAGAAAATCTACATAATCCATCAATCTCAGAAGAAGAAAAAGTCCTAGCCATAACAGGTCGCGATCAGGGATGGATGACTCCCATAATTAATTACCTCAGAACAGAAGCCCTCCCTACAGATGAGAAAGAGGCAAAGAGGTTAAAACGGGAGGCAAAATACTCTACCATCATAAATAATACTCTATACAAAAGAGGAATTTCAATACCATTTCTAAAATGCGTGCCGACTTCCAACACAAAAGATGTCCTAGAAGAAGTACACAGTGGCATTTGTGGCAATCACCTAGGAGCGCAGGCACTCGCCAAAAAAGTACTTCGGGCAGAATTTTATTGGCCAACTCTACAAAAAGAAGCCACAGAATTTGTAAGGACATGTTCACCATGCCAGAAATATGCCAAATTTCACACCGCCCCGCCAGAGGAACTAATTAGCGTAACCTCACCTTAGCCATTCGTAAAATGGGGACTTGATCTCCTCGGACCTTTCCCTCAAGGATCGGGACAAGTCAAATTCCTCATAGTAGGAATAGACTACTTCACAAAATGGATCGAGGCAAAACCCCTAGCCAACGCCACAACACAAAGAAGTCAGAAATTTCTATATAGAAAAATCGTCACAAGGTTCGGAGTTCCATACTCCATCACTACAGACAATGGTACCCAGTTCACAGACGCAGGCTTCAGAAAATTAGCGGCCTACTTGAATATAAAACAACAATTCACCTCTGTTGAGCACACCCAAGCCAATGGGCAAGCTGAAGCTGCTAACAAAGTTATATTAGTAGGGTTAAAACGGACATTACAAGATGCAAAGGGAGCCTGGGTTGAGGAGCTTCCGCAAGTCCTAAGGGCATATCGAATGACTCCACATTCCACAACAAAGGAGTCATCTTTCCGATTAGCTTATAGAATGGAGGCAATGATCCCAGTGGAGGTCGAAGAAGGATCACCCAGAGTAATCCATTTTAGCGAAAAAGCCAATTTTCCAACTTCAAAGGGAAGAGCTCGACTTACTTCCGGAAATCCAAGAAAGAGCTCGGATAAGGGAAGAGGCGTTGAAACGACGAATGGCCTCCAGATACAACCGAAAAGTAATACAGCGGGCCTTTGCTGAAGACGACCTCATCCTAATCCAAAACGACATAGGAACCACTCGACCTGGAGAAGGAAAACTGGCGGCAAACTGGAAAGAGCCCTTCCGAGTCATAGAAGTATTGGGAAAGGGCTACTACAGGCTTTCCAAACTCGACGGGCGAGAGCTTCCTAGGTCATGGCACACCTGCAACCTAAGAAGGTACTATAGCTAGGGATGATAAAAGATCTTGGACAAAGCGCACTCTTTTTCCTAAAAAAGGTTTTTTAACGAGGCGCCCCGCCAAGACCTACAAATCACCCGACTTAGGAAATTAACTCCTCATGTATATTTGCATTCTCTTTTAATAAATTTTTTCAGATTCTCTACAAACGCTCAAGTCGTATTATTCTGAAAACATTTATCGCCCGATTATAAAGCTACAGATCGACAGAAAGTGAAAACCGAATTCACTGCGCGATCACGATAAAAACGAGGGTTAAAACCCAAATTCTACAAAATCGACAAAGATGAAAACAGAATAATGCAAGAAGTTATAGAAAGTGATCCATAGAAAGGACCTGACGAGGCCCTAATAAAATGGATTGCTATAAAATAACTTAAAGACTGGCCGGCACAAAAGTCGGACCATCCACAACAATTCAAGTTATAAGTAAAGCCCTGGAAAGAGGTCTAGTCAACCCTATAAAAGAGGATTACTATAACTTCGAAGAGCCAGACTTGAGGAAGTCGGACTCCTACAAATAAGTTACAAAGATAATCCCTGAAAGAGACCTAAACAAGGTCCAAGAAAGAGGATTATCAAGTAACTCGACAGGGCCCGATGTGACGAAGTCGGCCCAGAAAGATAAGTTACAAAAGATAATCACTGAAAGAGACCTAAACAAGGTCAAAGAAAGAGGATTATCAAGTAACTTGACAGGGCCTGACGTGACGAAGTCGGCCCAAAAAGATAAGTTACAAAAGATAATCCCTGAAAGAGACCTAAAAAAGGTCAAAGAAAGAGGATTATCAAGTAACTCGACAGGGCCCGACGTGACGAAGTCGGCCCAGAAAGATAAGTTACAAAAGATAATCCCTGAAAGAGACCTAAACAAGGTCCAAGAAAGAGGATTATCAAGTAACTCGACAGGGCCCGACGTGACGAAGTCGGTCCAGAAAGATAAGTTATAAAAGATAATTCCTGAAAGAGACCTAAACAAGGTCCAAGAAAGAGAATTACCAAGTAACCCGACAGGACCCGACGTGATGAAGTCGGCCCAGAAAGATGTAAAACTACAAAAGGTAATCCCCGAAAGAGACCTGAACAAGGTCCAAGAAAAAGGATTACCAAGTAACTCAGCAGGACCCGATATGACGAAGTCGAGCCCAGGACACAAGTTATAAAAATAGTCCCCAAAAGAGACCTAAATGAGGTCCAAAAAAGAGGATTACAAACACAACCAAGCCAAATAATCAAGCTGATCATGCCAGGACAAAATGGGAGCCTACGAAGGTACCAAGACAAGTGCAAGCAGACATGATACAAAAACTACTAAGTTATGATAATAGCAAGCTTCAGAGGCCACCAAAATCAGCCCCAAAAGCTCGGAAACTACTTTGTTTTTCGAAAATAAAAGTTGCTAAACAAGTAACCAAAACAAAGTATCAACAGTCAGCAAAAACACCATTTACAAAGATAAAGAAGTTCAAAAGCCCACAAGCCGAGCTATCTACATTAAATAGGAAGAAAACTCAGTCAACATTAGAAGACTTCTCAACAGCATCAACTCGGGGTGAAGGAGGACGAGTCTGAAGAGGCACCGCATCTACCGTCCCATCATCTCGGTTCAAGATTTGGCAATCCGGTTCCCCTTCTGGATGACTGATCCCAGCAGTAGAAGTCGGAGAAGCCAGCACAACAGAAGTCTTGGTAGCAGGCAGTGAGGGACGATCACCATCATCATCATCATCGGGATCTTCAGGAACAATCTTACCATCCCTAACAATATTGTGCAGGCTAATAAGGGAAAGGTCGAGATCTGGTGCAAGAACTCGAAATTGCTCTTTCAGATTCTCATAAGCCACAGTAACACTACCGACAAGATGACTTTGAAGCTCGGCGTAATCGGCCTGAACAGATTCCAACCTACCCCTGAGCTCCATCACCTCTCTATAAGTAGTAACATAGCTATCCTTATGTTTTTTAGCCGTATCCTCGGCCAGTTGCGCGCCAGCCGCCAGACCAACAGCCCGGGCCTTTTCCCCCTTCAGCTCCTTTTTTAGTTCGGCCGCTTCCGCCTCGAGCTCCTCCTTCAAATCCTTAATTCGGTCAAATTCTGATTTCGCCTCCTCCATAAAAGCCTTGGTAGCATGGATAGGAAGATCTTGAGCAGTTCGATATAAAGCCGCTCCCGTGTGTGTCAATGTAATACCACTCTGAGTAATAAAGTCTAAATGACGAAGAATCGATACATCGTCGGTAGGCATGACACCATAGGGAGCAATCTGTTGGTCTACAAACCCAACTGCATCAAAGTCGGGAGCACCAAGATTAAACGGCTCGACAGTCCGAGGTCTTTTTGGAGGAGGAGCAACTGGAGGAGTAGAGGTACCAACTGAAGTCTGAGGCGGGTCAACCAAATGAACCCGGGGAATCGGGATCATCCTCCTCGGCCCAGGAGAGCTCGGGACAGACGGCTTCGACAAAACTTGGGAGGACCCTTCCCCGACCACCTTGGCTGGGACGTTCTGAGCTGCGGTAGCCTTCCTCGCCTTCTTAAAGGCCTTCAGTGAGTCATTATTCTTCGACATCTCTGAAAAACAAAGAAAAATACAACAACTTATGAATATCCAGAAAAGAAAGCAGAAAACAAAAGACATGGGAACACAGTTTATAAAATACCCAACACAGCACGAATCAAGGATGGATCCCCAAGAAATTTCTTGGTTTCAAGATGAGGAGGTTCCCCCTAAATATCTTCCAAAGCAGCGACAAAGACCTGCTCGACCACGTCTAACATCTCCCAGATATACCTAGACACAACTACATTCCTCTGCCACTCTAAAGGAAAACGAGGCTCACCATTATCATCCAGAAAGAAAGGACGAGCTCCTTCAACAGCTCGGATCTTGAAAAAGTAATTCTTAAGATCACGGAAAGACTCATCAAACATGGAGAAGACTTTATGTCCCTGGGCCGACCTAAAAAAAATCCAAGAAGCTTTCTTTTTGGTAGTTCTAGGCTTGGTTAACACAAACAGATACAGAAAAAGGGTTAAAGAAGGTTTAACACCGAATTCATGGCAAACCAGCTGAAAAATCTTAATGAAACCCCAAGAATTCGGATGAAGCTGAGATGGGACCACGTTACAAGACCACAACAGGTCGGTCTCAAAGGAAGTAAAAGGAAGGGTAATATCCATCTGGATAAAGAAGAAATCGTATGCATAAAAGAAACGACGCTCCCCCTGAGTCGGAACGGGAAAGCAGACCCTGTCATCGGAATCGGGTGCCACCAGCTCATAATTGCGTTCTTAATTCTCACAACTACATATCTGATGGTGTTTTCTAAGCTCCGCATAGAACTCCGCGTTAGCTAGAGATACACATAGCAACACAAGGGAGTCCAACCAGTCGGACATCCCCTCAGGAACCTTAGAGGACGCCTCGACAATATTTTTGCCAGACGACATGGCCAACTAATCCTACAAACAAAAGAAAACGGGTTACTAACCCAAAAATAAATTCAGACAATATGGAAGCAACTCGGACAACGCGACCTCAAGCACACAAAAAAGGAAAACACCCAAGACGCACAACGAGGTCCAGGGGTATCATTTGGAGGCAATGACAGAGTAAGGTTTCAGAAAAATGCTACAAAAATAAAATTCTCCCCCAAGCAAACAACATCCCGAGGAGAAAAAGGCGAAAGTCAAGGAAAAGTCATCAACAAAAACAAAATCATTAATGGAGCAAACAAAGTTATCAAAGGAGCAACCTTTTTCAAAACAGCAGTACGAAAATCAATGACAAACACACAAAGCCCTAAAAAGAAGCCAAAACCAGGAAAATCACTCAAAACATACATAAGAACGAAAGAAGATCAGAAAACAGATGTCACAGCAATAAAGCAAGCACAAAAACAAGAAAAAGGTTCAAGCTTTCCAAAACATACAAAATCAGAGCGTCATAAAAAAATAAAAAATGAAGCAGCAGAAATAAACAGTGAAGAGAAAGTGAAAACTAACCTGGAAGAAGAAAGAAAGCTTTGAAAAGGAGCAGCGAAGAATCGACCACGAAGCGGAAGCACCGAGCAAATACCAAAGCATCATAGAGAAAAAACAAGAATACAAGATAAAGCAGCGAAAAAGAGGAGAAGTTACAGGAAAAGAAAAATCGTCTATTGGATACAAAATTCAAATAAAAGAACCAAGAAAAATGGGGCATTAAAAGCCCATTAATGAAGGTGTTAAAACCCTCGCACGTTTCCAAAGCTAGAGCGCTAAATGCAAAGGCGCACGCTTTTAAAGAAACAGAAACGTTCCGTATTCAAGGAGAACTCTACAAAAAGGAATCAACAAAATGCTCGAGTTCAGTTTCACCTGAGAAAGGATCGAAGTCCTAAGACTAAAGACTCGACCTCAAAAGGAAGACCGAGCTCGAGCAGGGGCACTATTCATACCCTGGGTCGAGCTGTCCGACCCGGGATGTTCTATCGACAAAGCGACCGATCTATTCAGGTCAGGACAATCTGACCTCTTCTCAAAGAGCTTGGCCAAAACTACCAGGAAAGCCCAATAAAGGGCCCAAATAGAGGAACACGACCCGAATCCAAGGACAGCCCAAGCCTATAGAGATAAAGGCGGTTCCCTTAAAGATAAGATGACCTCGCTCGAAGATAAAGATAAGATAAGATAACTAACTTATCTTATCTAAGGAAGGTCTTTCTACACCATTATAAATACACTGGAGCGCCCAGGTATAACTCATACTCTGATTCTACTCAATACCTGCTTAATACCCTTGCTAACTTAAGCATCGGAGTCCCTTGCAGGTACCCCCCACCCTCCGGGGACGAAGGAATCAGCACCACCATCAAGTCCAACAAATCGGATACAACCGTTCCGACTAGCACAGAAGATCTCATCCGAGATCGACCTACAGTTTCAGGTAACCCTCGGAACAGTAGCTAATATGACCTTTCTGGTGGCATGTGCGACATTCAACAGAAGGGCAGTCGGGGAAGAGGTACCCAGAACGGTTACAGTTTCGACAGAATTTACCCTTTCTGTTAGTGGAAGCAAAACATCTAGCTTTTCCATGATAGTAGTCACAAAGATCAAAGAGATGAGAGAAAACGGCAATTTCGGAGCAGAAAACGAGAAATCGGAGTGCATAATCGGAAAGAGCTCACCAAAAAACCTTAGGGAGGGTCCCACTGTCTACCACGTCGATTGCCACGTCAGAGGACATGTCAGCTGCCACGTCAGCAAGAAGGAACACGTGGCGCTACGAGATTGGACGAGCAGGACATGTCAGGACTGACGGGGCGGGGTGCCACGCGGGCAGAGGAACGGAGTGGGTCGGGAGCGCGGGTCAATATCGGGTCGGGAGAACAACGGTGTGACACGTGGCAGAAGCGGAGCCATGGATCTGAGGAGCTGATCCAACGGCGCTGGAGGCGTCTGGAAGGAGAACGGCTGAACGCGGACAGGCAACTTTGGGCGGTGCGTCCGGCGTCTTCCGACGATGATTCCGGTGGCGTTGGAAAGCTTGCAACAAGGAGAAGGCGAGGGTGGCGGCGGTGACGAACCAAAAAGTCGAAAGAGACTCGAAAGGTGAGGGCAAAATACTGCTGGAAGTAACAAAAAAAAGAGCTAGAAAGCAATTATTTCTGAAAAAAAATTACCCTAAGTTCTTGATACCATGTTAAAAACAAGAGACCAAATTAAAGAAAGTGTTTTGTGTATATTTCGATCTGATCAAAAGTACAATATAAAGGAGTATTTATAGGTGCTAAATGAATCAAAGTAATAAAAGTATAGAATCCTATAATTAATATACAGATATGCTATATAAATATAAACGATACTAATTGATCTAAATTGATTCTAATGATTCTCTACCAAATGGTATACTTGCCCAGTTGCTCATTACTCTAAACTCCACCTTTTAATACCAACTTTTAAGAGCATAATCACCGAGGCTTTGAAATTCCATAACAAAATATCCAATTTGGAAGACTGGTTTAATGTTGTACTATAAAGAGCGTCATTGCTTCTAATAATGGCATTACTTTTCTTGAGCACGAAACCATTACTCATAAAGTGGTTGCAACAAGTATGGCCTTAAATTTAATTAAGGTAATCATCATATAAATTTTGAATTGATATGGTGATATGAATTTAAGCAACAGTGGTATCTCCCTAGTCCCTATCACTCTCCACATACCCACCACACCCACCAAGCTAAGTTAGTTAAAAGTTACCTTCCTCCAACCATAACCAACCTTGTCCCTCAATACTCTTTCTATTATATCTCATATCAGAATCCTGAATCTCTTCTTGTTATATCTTTCTGCATAATAAGATATAATTAAAAGATGACAGAAGAGGAGCAACCCAATAAGGTGGACGAGGAGAAATCTGTAATTCCACAACTACCTCCTCCAGATAACAAGCATGATGATGAATCCAAAGCTCTTGCCATAGTTGAGAGTATGACACTACTACCTCTTCATCTTGTTTTATAAGTTAAGTTTTAGTAGCAATTTAGCAATTAGCATTCTTTACTGGCAGAGACTGAGGAAGGTGCTGAAGAGAAACCCTCTGAGGGATCTATCAACAGAGGTATGTGGATGAATCTCGAATTCCATTTTTATGTGGATTTCTTTTCATATGCTGAGATTGTATTCAGATGCTGTGCTTGCAAGAGTTGCAACAGAGAAGAGGATGTCATTGATCAAAGCCTGGGAAGAAAGTGAGAAATCAAGAACAGAGAACAAGTAAGAACTAAAGATATGTCATTCTTCATATTAACTAACAAGCTATTTATTGCTGATTTTGGATCAATTTGTTTCGCAGAACTCAGAAGAAGCTTTCATGCATTTCATCATGGGAGAAGAGTAAAATAGCTTCCACGGAGGCTGAACTGAAAAAGATTCATGTAAGCATGTATTTCATTTCATTAGTTACTATAACACTGTATAGTTAACACTTGCCAACATTTGATTTGATTTGTCATCTCAAAATATTAACCATGACTTTTGGGATGTATTTGAGTAGCAACAACTGGAGAAGAAAAAGGCAGAACATGCAGAGAAATTGAGAAACAAAATAGCAGCAATTCACAGGGAAGCTGAAGAGAAGAGGGCATTCACTGAGGCCAAGAAAGGGGAAGATATCCTCAAGGCAGAGGAGACAGCTGCAAAGTATAGAGCAACTGAAACAGCTCCAAAGAAAATCTTTGGTTGTTTCTAACTCTACAATCTTCCAAGCTTGATTCAAATGTTAGTATGTGTGTGTTCTGGGCTGATTTTTTAGCTCATGTATTTATTGTGATGTGGGCATAGTGATATGTTGACATGTATATAACATTACTTTGTCAATAAAGAAATTGAATAATTTAATTTGGATAAGTTTCTTGTAGCATTAGGTCACACATACCCAATTAACGCCTTTGTCTTATTGAACAACTTGGTTCTGGTAGTGCTGCTATTGACAAATGGATTTAGCAACAACCAGTTGAAAAGTACTTCTAAGATCATATGTGAAGAGGAATAAAATTAAATTATTTTGTTCTTAGTTTCCTGCATAACTGTCATCATGTCTCAGCAACCATAGCAGAGGGTTTAACCTTTTTGTTTGATGATATGAAGCTCAAGTTGCAGGTAATTGCTAGTTATTGGCATGTCAAAAAATTCTCAAGGGACCAATCACGAACATGAACAATATCATTAACTATTAAATATGTCAATGTTGTAGTTTAACTAGAACTCTGGCAAGTAGTAACTATTCCTCTATCCACCCCTTTTACCTCACCAAACCATACAGCAATATAATAACTAAACAAAACAAACATGGACCAGTTTCTAACTACTTAAATGGTGGCTGCATTTACAAAAGTACCAAGATATCAATAAGGCAAACAAAAATTTCCTATCATAATATATATAGTTAGAAACATCTTAGTCACATCTATCATCCTCCTCCTCCTCCTCATCATCAGGAGGGTTCAGGAAACTGTCAGTGTGGTCCAAGAATTCTATATCTTCATCAGGCATATCCAGATATTGTTTGAATGCGGAATCAGAAGTATCAAGGTACTCATAGTTGCCGGAATCTGATCCACCTGTGTCATATTCAAGCTTTGGTTTGCAGCTACTTATTTGTTCTTGAACAGTGTTTTTCAAATGCAATGAGGCATCTGAACATGACTCCAATTTTGATGATGATGATGGTGTTGAAGCCTGTGAGACAAGGCTATGACTCTCTCCTACTCTTTCCCTTCCCTTGAGTCCACGAAACGACTCTCCAACCTCGGAATTCCATAATCTAAGAAAGTAATCAGGGCAAGCTTTAGCTGGTGACCATGAATTGTTCAATGAGGATTCCATTGACAACCTTGCCTCAGCCTCAACTCTAGCACTTTCCCATTGTACCATGTGCCGAGTCGAAGGAGATTCCGACTTGACAATCCCTGCATGAGGGCTGAGACAAGGTTGTGTAGTCCCTCCGGAGTGGTGATGAAGATTTTTCTTTAGATGGGTGTTCCAATAGTTCTTGATCTCATTGTCTGTTCTTCCTGGCAGTTGAGAAGCTATAGCAGCCCACCTAATAGAATAGAATACAATACACTTGTTACATACATGTGTAAATTTAATACTTGAAGTACAAACAAAGGCATTAAATACATCATATTTTACTTTAGGAATTGGACAAGAGAGTATGTATAACTAATTAATATACCTGTTGCCAAGCAAGGCATGAAGTTGAATGATATTAGTCTCTTCTTCAGAGGTAAATGGGCCACGCTTAATGCCAGGTCGTAGATAATTAATCCACCTCAGCCTACAACTTTTTCCACATCGCTGTAGTCCTACTTGCAACCAACTTTGATGATAAGAAAAAAATGTACCATAAAATTGACAATGACAGATTAAACAGTAGAGATATACAGATATTTGGATTTACACATCTTGTTAAGCATACATTAATTAATTAAGTTCATCTCAGTGAGTTATTCCTACATCTTTCTTTCAAAACAAAGTAGTGTGTTGTAAGAGGAAATTCGGGTAACACATGAAAAAGCAACAATCAGGTTTTGTTTCTTCATTAGGAAAAGAGCACAACATTGTGATTGGAGCTTCTTCAAGAACAATCTGGGAGCATTTGAAAAAGTAGAAACTGCAAGGTCTAGTTATGTAGCTTGAAAAGCTGCTAGAAAGTAAGAAAGAGAAAGAGAAGAGTTGAAGCTGTACCTGCATGTTTGGGGAGAGTGCGCCAACTTCCTTCTCCATGCTTCTTGATATGCTCAACTAAAGCCTCATCTTCTTCAGGTGTCCAAGATCCCCTCTTCACTCCATGTTTGTCACAACACGGTGCTTTTCCCATCTCCACAAAAAATCATAAACTCAAACTCATGCCCATGCAACAACACCACTTTTCTAGCTCCCTTTTAGTTGTGTTTTTATCAAACAGGAGTGAGTGAGAAGCTTCTCAAGTTCTACACATCAAACTAGCTTTTATCTCTGTGGGATAAAGAGAAGAGAAGAAGGAGTGTTGCAGTGGGAAACCCAAGTACTATAATAAGAGAGAGAGAGAGAGGGTCATAATTCATAAATGCAGGGGATAGCATTTCTTAAAGAGAGAGTCATAATTCATAGGTGGAAAGGTTACAACTTTTTTTTTATTTTCTTTATTCAAAACATTCTATTTTTGGATCATTAAAGAGTACTTTTCATGGGCCTTAGGAAAGCTCTAAAATTTTGTATTGAAGAGTTAAAAGTTTTAATTTTCCAAAGTAATAAATGCATGAGTAACTTCATTTTTCTTACGCATCCAGTTACTTAGTTATAAAGATGAATGTTTGAACAGCATAGCATCACATTGAATGCATGGCAATGAGGTGTGGTTTTTGAAGGACAGCAATAAAAAGCAAGAAGATACACATCACAAGAATGTGAAATGAAGATTGAAGAGTGATTGATTGATTGATTGGAGTGTTGAGAAATAAATAGCACTCTCCCCAAAGACACAGCCAGCATTAATTGACGGTAAAATAAAAGAGGTCTCAAGACTCAAGACTCAGTGTGTAAAACCAAGTTACTGTAATATGCTTGGTTTGATTTGAATTTGAAGGGTCCCTTCTCTTCCTGCTACACTTGAATGGAGAAGCAAGACTTCTAAGGAGGCACTGACAGCCAGAAAAGACCACACATAGCCAGAAAAGACTTCTAAGGTGTTATTGAGGACCTGCATTTATTACCCCTCCATCTCAGTCAAACTTTCATTCATTTGCTTTTCATCATTACATTACGTAACATGAGATTATTAGTTTGAAAAAACAGTTATATCTACCGCTACAAGTAATGTATTATGTAACATAAGAGACTTACAAGAGTCACAGAAGGAAAATGAATATTCGTCTTTGTGTGTAGAAACTAGAAAGGGAGGATTTATCTTATCTTTGATTTTTATAATAATAAATCTCTTGCCACCCTCATTGTCTTTCTCTCTATCCATAATGGTTCTTACTTCCTTTAATGGACACACTTGGAATAACTTCTTTTCTAAGTTCCCTAGCTACTTTCATATTTCCTACATCTCACATTATAAATTCTATCTAACTTGTTGAAATTCACTTTATATTAGAAGGAAATTGTAAGAGACAGGTTTCATTTAATTCCAGTTCCTAAGAGATGGTTAAGATAACTATAGTTGGAAGGGCAAGGGATGGGTTACCCCTAGCACAAAGAGTGAGATATATGAATGAAGAGAATTGCTATGTTTCATGTTACAGGCAACAAGCTGAATTTATTCTCCAAGAAATTTCAAGAGGGGCTTTCATGGCTTCCAAGTTCACAATTCCAGTAGATCATTGCTCCTTCAAGTATCCTTCATCCAACATATACATACTTTACTTTTATTTTATTTTCTTTCAAATTCAGTTTTAGTTCTCCTATTGCTGAAGTTGTTCTCTTTCTTCCTTCAATTTTTTGTTATGCCAATGCCATGATCATATTCTTTAACTACTTGTCCTTTAGACTTTATAACATACCATATTAAGAGAAATATGAGGGAATTTTGTTAATTTTGTTAAGTCTATTAAAATTTCACAATCACACATAGATCATAGAGTCATAACAGAAACTTGTCCTTTTCTTTCCCATGATTTGTATTTGTAAAAAGTAGTATGTAGTACAAAAAAAAGTTGACTAGTTACTCTACTGTTTTGGTATATTAAGTTGCTTGGTGGAGAATGGAGTTGTTTTCATTGTGTTATGTGACTCTTCATACCCAAGAAAACTGGCTTTCCATTACCTACAAGATCTACAAAAGGAGTTTGACAAGTTTAATAAAACTCTCATAGACAATATCACAAGGCCATACACCTTTGTCAAATTCGGTAATTTCCCTCAATCATTACATTAGTCTGCTACAAGGATATAACTGTCAATCACTTGCTATTTCTTAAGGGAGAAACTGAATAAAATTATTTACTTACAAGGAGTAATAAATACATTACAAATTTTAATTTTATAAGAGCTTGTAGTGTTTTTTTTTTTTTTCCTTCGTCTTATTACAACTTAGTTTGAAATTTTTGTCCACCATATTTTCCTTGCCAAACCAATCACAATTCCTTGGGCAGATGGTATAATTGCTAACTTTAGCAGACAATATATTGACACAAGAACTCAGGCCAACCTATCAAAACTTAATGCTAACAGGAAACAAGATTTAGATATTATTACTGAAGACATGTCCAACATCTTAGAAAGGAGGAGAAATTCAGGTGATAAGTGTAACAATTGTGTTTTTTTTATCTATCCCCAACTGTTAATATTGTAGCTTTTGTATGCTTATTAGCACAAAGAATCAAGAACAAAGTTAGAATCAACTTGAGAAATTATTAATTACACTTCTTTGATAAAACATGGTAAGGTGAATATAAAGTGTGCACAAAAGAAATGTACATGTAACAATGTTCTTATACAATTTGTTTTGGTAACGTGGCATTAATTTTTATGACACTGACAGAAACATTGGAAAGGTCACAAGTCACTCCTCAACCTGCATCTTCAATATGGTGTTCACCATGCTTAGAGGTATAAGTTATAACACACAATAATCTTGCAAGATTGTTAGGTGCTCATGGAAAATAAAATCTTAACACACTTTTTTATGGTTGAACACATAATACATGTGACATAGGAGTACCTAAGAATTTATCTTAATGTTGTAGCCTTAAAAATAGGCTAAACTTATATACTCTTAGTTTTCTTTACCCCATTTTCAAGGCAAGGAAAAAGAGATACTATAGTTAGCAGTTAATTGGTGAATTTTCATTCTTTTGGGACACAGGTAATTGCACTGAAATGGGTACCTATAATGATCACTGTTATCACTTCAATGACCCTTCTATGGGCTATTTTAGTCCTCACAGACGACTATATTGTTACGAGTTGGTGACAAGTCTCCTCGGATCAAGTTTAAAGATGATGGTTTCATGTGATATAAATTCAATATTGGAATTTGGAAGGACTTAAATGTATGTTACAACCTGGATTTTGGAAAGAAATGATACTAGTATGTGGTCCACTACACTACATTTCCTTTCTCAGCAACTAACCAATGAAAATCAGAGAAAGTGAAAGAGGAAGAACAACCCTGATTGGTCATGGAGTTTCTGCATTCTAGACTTCTAGTTGAAAGTGATATCATTCATTTTAAATGAAGCACGCGGATGTATAAGTAATGTATGTGATTTTACTTCTAGGAATGTGAAGGCATAGAAAAAGGGTTTGAAAGCTATGCTCCTATCCTATGTATCCCCTATAATGCGCTGAATGAAACTTGTGCTAACATATTTTAATCTGAACTTCCTTCCAATTTGTTGAAAGTCAATTGAACAAGTATCTTTTCAAAGGGAAACCTTTTACTGCATTCATGTCCATATCTATCACAATGACCTTGTAGCAAGCTGAAGGTTAATTGCAACCAAATCATTTGACTACTGAGCAGACAATTGATAAAAGGATTCACATTTGATTTATATAAGTAGATTTTCATTAATATACCATTTATTACTTCATAACACATGACTATTAGCTCAGAAGCATTACTTTTCTTTCTTCTATGTTGATGAAACGATCATTATTCGAGTCTTGTTACTTATTAGCACTGTTTATTCTATAAGCCAATAAATTTGCATTTAGATTGTAATATTTCACATGTAAAGAGACAGAACTTAAATATCTGAATCAATCAATTCTCTTAATACAATGCAACACCAAACTCCTTTTTATATGGTTGTATTCTGTTTTCTGTCTTCTCTCAGTGTGGAAAAACATGAACTATATATTCCTTTTACATTCCATTTTGAGCTGCCGTGGAAATAATGCTATTATCATAGATATACATCGTATCATTGCTCATGTTGAAATTGGCACTAAAATCAACCCCAGGTATACATTGGATGAATCCATTTTCTACCATTGTTGTTCCAAACTTTAGCTGTGAATTGAACATCTCTTCGGCTGAACTATGAGCTAGACGAGCTAGACTATTATTACGATAATCTCCTCCAAAGGGTCCTTGTGACATAGCATCATGTACTGTAGCAGATTCTTGAAAAGACGAAATTTGACTGTCAAATCCATCCTTCAAAGCCAAAGATTCATCATATGAATTAGCAGAGTTGCCACCACATTGCACATGATCAAGTGTAAGCCACTCAGCAAATAGAAGTTTTGGTATGGGGGAGCTTTGACAAGCCTCATTGGTGAAGCTGTAGGTATTTTGTGTGCCTTGTGTTGCAAGATTCTGGACAGCATGTGAAGAAGAATCCATGGTTTCTGAGCTTGAGGTAGCATACTGAACTTGTTCATGAGATTCCATTTCCTTAGCATTGGACATCACTCTCTTTTTCAAATATGAATGCCAATAGTTCTTTATCTCATTGTCAGTTCTTCCCGGCAAATTTTGTGCTATCTGAGACCACCTGCTCAAATTTAAGTTACTCTTGGTTATGATATGTGTGATAATAATTGGTTGGACTAAAGAGTAAGATAACTATAATTTAATAAATTGGAACTTGGTGTAGAAAAGTATTTTGTTATCCAAGCTTTAAAATGTGGCTGCCATGATCATGGTTTGACAATTGACACATCTATCAGTTTTTCAACTTCATTTTATTCTTTGTTTATATTATAGGGCCAGGGTCTAGTTTATAAAACAGAATTAAATACCTTTCCTTGCACCAATTAAAATACAATAATTAAAATTTACTCCTTTGCTGACACGTCTATATCAATATCTTAAATTGCTTCTTCAAATGTACAGGTAAATTGAAGATTTATTAATGACTTGGAAAACAAAAGATCAGAATATTTTTACTGTTTTACTTACTTGTTGCCTAGAATCTGGTGAAGGGTGAGGATTGTCTCCTCCTCTTGTTTGCTGAACAAGCCCCTCTTCAATCCTGGCCTTAGATAGTTAATCCACCTCAGTCTGCAACTTTTTCCATTCCTTTGTAAACCTGTAGGCACATGTAATTGTTTCTTGATTACAAGGGAAGCTACAATTGATTCCAATCAGAAAAAGAAACTTAATTATTTCTAATATCAAATTTCATGAATGGTGTTAAATGCTAGAGAAGTCCATTGTGAGTTAACAAAAGTTGTTTAGTCATAGTTTCTTCTGAGGAGAAACTTTTCTTCAAGAAAACCAAAGTTGTTCCATACAGATAATAATAATGCAACATGATAATAAAGACCAACCTGCCTTAATAGGAACAGAACTCCAGCAGCCATGACCATGCTTTACAATGTGGTTTTTGAGCTTATTGTCCTCTTCTGGTGACCATAAACCCTTCTTGTATTTTGGTTTTGCTTTTTCCAGTGGCTGCAACCCCATCTTTTGATTTTCCTGATAGGGACTACAAGGAAGAATATTTGCCAATGACAAGGAAATAATGAATGACTAGTCTCATATATATATAACAGAAATTAAACAATTCATTCCTGTGCATTTTTTCATAACCTATAGATAGAAAAGCTTTGAAATAAGAAAATAGATGTATAACCCAAGAATCTCTGATTAAAAAATAATTTTTGTGCTGCCCCATGAGTTGAAAACGTGCTCTTATACCATACTTGAATTCACCCTTTCAGACTTAAAATGTGCCAACTTGGAAAAGATGGTAGAAAACTAGAAATTTGGATCGTAATTTTAAGGCATTACTACTATACCGTTTCGCTTATATTTCCAACTTCTAAGCATAAAAAATGGTGAAAATTCGGGTGCAATTAATTTTACGTGAAGTTGAAAGATGAAAAACAACTCCATATGAAGTTAACTGCACCTGAGTTTCTACTATAAAAAATACTATGTGATCATCACATGCACCAAATTCCCAAACGTTACATATAATTTATTTATTTATTTACTTTCCTTATACATATTACCGATACAACATTTTTATATATGCCAAATACTTACAAAAAGAAATAATATTCATAGACCCTATGATGAAAAACCTAAGTGGTGTCTAATATCAGAGTCTTATTTTATGTGAAAAAGGCTTTGTCTAATATGTATGAAAATAGTCCTCATTGTTCACCTACAATATAAATTAATCCAACTTATGCAACTTTCGTTTTATTCTTTAGCCAGAGGTAGACTAAATAAGTGGCAGGTAATAATGATTAATGAGAATGGAACCAAGGAGGAGACTATTTGTTTATTTACAAATCATCATCTATAAAAAGAATATCAAAACTTGAGAATGTATTTCAATATGCACCCCTATATAATAAAATATATTGTAAAATTGTATTACTTGTTCCAACCCTTATTACCAACCAACGACGTAACCATTCAAGTCAACAACTGTCTCGTGCCGACACATTCTCCATGTAAAATCGCCTTGTATGGTCCATGAGCTCCATTTCTCAATCTCAAACAGGCAATAAATATGAAAGAGTGTCCTAATAAAAACAATGTTTAAAACATATAGAAGGAAAATTCTTTATAGTTTCCTCATTTTATATCACAGGCATGAAATTATTATGAGAAAATTAATGCAACTAAGGAATCAGATTTTGTCCTGTTGAGTGGCTGATGTATGCAGTTGATGATGACATAAATGGGAGCAGGAGCCAATGCAGTTGTTGCACAAAGAAACATAATCAAGATGACTAAACTAATGGTGAAGTGAATGAATCACTAAACTCTAAAGCTGTATTTGCCTCAAACTGCATGTTAAGAGAAAAGGTCAAAACTACTTTAAACTAGCATCTAGTTGGCAAACCAACTTGGCTTGGCCCAGTCGTCAGCTCACTAGTTTACTGAAACAAGTTTTAGGAGTTTGAATCCTGCCTTGTATATGCAATAATCATTGACTAGCGGCAGACCTTTAAATAGAGTTCAGATCCGCGACGAATTAGTCCTTAATTTGTTGGGCTGGCGGATATTGTGGACAACCAAAAAAATTACTTAATCAAGAGAATTGTGCAAGCTAAGAACGATGATGATGATGATAATATTTGATTTCTTTAAAAAAAAAAAAGAATCCTTAAGTGGAGTCCCATGAATCACCATGTATATCTTGAAGTTGGTAAGTGTCCAAAGCATAACAAGCCATTGACCAAGAAAAATGAATTGAATCCAACTTGGTTCACCAATGATAATATAGAGTGAGACAATTCAAATGCACAGCGTTTTCTGAAGAAATTCCTAAGGGCGTGCAGAGTATGTCTGTATTATATTATTCCAAATTTGATATATTATTTAATCAATAATTAATGAATTATTATTGCTGAGATCAACAAGCAATCACAATTATTGTTGACAATTGGACAATGTGGTTCACTAATATAAACTATAACAATGTTATTATTTTTTATATTTATATTATAGATACATAGAGAGTACAAAGGGATAAAAGATGTCACGCATGGTTGAATGTTGGCCTCCTCTAAGTAGCTATGAATTGATCATTTTGTCAAATGAGTAAGTAATAACATTGATGAGAAGGTAACTATGTAATAATAATTGTAGACTTCTCTAATTGCCCTCTCAATTATACTAATAAGATAATAAACATACATTAAATAGTAATCACAATAATTTGTAAGTCTAAACCTATTGTGATCTATTGAAGACTTGTAACCAAATTACCCAACAGAATTGAAGGCGTGAATAATTCAAAAGACGTTTTTATATTGGAAAACTTGAAGTTTATGGAATTGATATCTTCTTACTTATGCAAGGGTTGAAGAATTATGATCTGCCGATTATGTTTTTTCAAACAAATTAATTAGTATAAAGTTTCTTAATTACTGGATGAATGAGAGTTTATTACTTACTCAAGATTTTTTAGATTTTTAGTTGTATTTGCTTTTTACTTCATTGGGAGAGTATATTTAGAATGGTTAGAAATAATAATCAGATTCGGTATTGCGTATAAGAGTAGACTTGCTACATATTTTTATGCTCCCCTAACCTACTACATGTCTTCCCCATGATAATGTTATTTGATCCTGTTTTGTGCCATTATTAACTGATATTATTTTATTCAAGCAATACTATATGTTACTCCATTCCATATATAAACCGGCTAGCCAATTGCAGCAGGCTCTCTATTAAAAATGAAACTAACTTATTGATAATTAATTACTAACAGATAATATTGTTCTAAAATTGTGCCCAAAGAAAAAAACAAAAGAAAACGAAGTCTTTGTTTACTGGGAATTAAAAAGTCAGTAAAACCAAATATATGATGCGATGCCAGAATATGCTGCATCTACATTTGAATATATAAAATAAGGTAGTTGCTACTCTTTCTTCTAATTGTTATTATTAAACGAACATTACGACAATTTTTTGAGAAAAAAGGCAGTTGCTCATGTATTCTTAATATATAAAAGTAATAGATAAGTTTATCCACATTATTTTTAAGATATTTTTAAGATATTTTTCTTCTCCTACTAATGTCATGTCAGTAATATTATTTACTTCACAAAATTTTATAATCAATCACTCAATTTTTGTCAAATCAACTATTATTTCTAAATCAACAAAAAAATAAAATATACAAAAAAAATACAAGTAATAGAAATATATGTAAATTAGACTGTAAAATTACTAATGACAATAATTAGACATTAATAGTGTCTAACCAAATTTATAAGCTACAAGAATCTATTCCTATATTTATTATATTTTACCGTTATAAACAATATAATGAATTTATAACCCCAATAATTAATTTATTAATTTCTATAAATAACTCATCAAATGTAATAAACATACATATTACAAATGTCATAATAATAACAAATGTCGTAATAATTTATTAATCATAATAAATTTTACTTTACAAATATTTAAATTCCATACTATTTGAACTACTTATATAAGTCTCTTATCACTATTGGGTCAATTCTAGAACTCATTATTCACATTGTCTACAAAAGTCATTGTCTACCTAGCAAAACCCTTCTTCAAATAATATCAAATTTAGCACAAAAAAATTATTTTCGCACTACACAACATCTCAAACTTACTCAACGAAGCATAATTTTTTGGACAATATCACCAAACAAACAGATAATTGGTTTATTAAAGTTCACGTAATTCGTCTTTGAAAAACATTAACACCCACAAATGAAGAAGAGTTTCTTTTCTTAGAAATGATTATATTAGAAGAAAAAGTACAAAACAAACATATTTGTTATATTTTTAATTGTATTTTTAAATTGAACATTTTCTAACACTGTTTTGAATTTGCATCAATTGAGACATTATCTGACAGAGTAGGTCAAAAAAAAATATTAATAGGTAATTTCACTTTATACTATTTTAATTATTCTTATTAAAAATAACTTATTTAAAAAAAATCTACACATTTTTGTTCTTTTTATTGTAAATATCATTGAAAAATTGCATCCACATCAAAATATTAAGGAGAAAGAAAATCATATAAATTCAAGACACATCTTCACAAGAAGAACATACATACAAAAATAGAACAAACAAAACAATAGAAAATGCATACAACTCAACAATTTATAAAGAATATGTCTTTACAGGCTATAGAAAAAAGAAAGCAACAACTTTAACAATAACCAATAAAGAAAAAGGAAGACAAGCGCTACATAAGAAGACTAAATCCATCAAGCAAAACAAATACAAAAATCAAACCACCAAATAAAAATGTCACTTTATACAACTCCAATATTCAATTCTTTTGTATTATAAATTATTTTAAACAAAACACATTTTAAATTTAACTTTAGTTTATACATATTTAATTTAATTCTACAAAATATATTCAATTTTAATATTTATTATATACTATCATTAATTTACCGTCGCGCTATGCGCGAGTTTCATTCTAGTTCAAATTTTATTCGGAGTATGCATCATAGAATATTGAAAACTGATGCTACTTTATTTTGTTTTTTTGTTTTACATCTTGTTGATGTGTTTTACGCTCGTGTAACATTTTGTTTGCTGCGGTGTCTATATATAATAACCACCTTTGAGAATTTTCAGATATTGAAATTGCTTTGTTCAATACATGATAATATATGTTCATAGTCATTATCATTAATAGATGATATTAAGGAGCATCGTGGTTAGGCCTTGGGAACCTTCCACGCTACACAAGTCAAATCTCATCTAAAGCTTGATAATACACCAATCCATGGACGATAGAACATAATCCACTAAATTTACACATAAAATCCATGTCACAACTCGCAAGTATCTACCATTTTCAGAAAGTGCACTTAACTCAATATTCTACCCAGTCTATGCAGTGATAATAATGCATTAACTTGATCCTAGTTCTAAAAACTAAAGTAAGAAAAATGGAAGAGAATTTTGTAGAAATGGTTGATCATAATTTACGATTAATTAGTGATCATTTTAAACTGGAATCTGGAAAGCTGCTGAGGAATGGTTGATATAACTGGTCCATATCTCTGCAACCAAGTGATCCATAAATGTAGTTAGACATGGCACAAATATATAAGCATATCTTGACGGATAAGTATAATTAGGAAAATAAGATAAAGAAAATAAAGGTGTTTGGTACAAGGGTATAGGGTATTAAAATTTCATGATATACTGTAATGGAACAAGCTCCATGCATATAAATTGTTAAAGGTAAAAATAAGGTTTTTAATTTCGTGCAGCTGTTATACACTAGCACATATGGAGTTCATCCATGAACGGTCCATTTTATTTTTACCCCTGTACCGATAATGAATAATGCTCAGTCATGATATGAAAAAAAGAACAGTTCAGATGATCCCAAAAATCTCTCCCACATAAAACTCCACCATTCTGTTACTTGAAACAGTTTTAGATAATGGGCATGTTTTGCATCACATAGTTCAATTACCAACCAAACATTTTAATTCTCTAATCTCTAAGTAATAAGAAGGGTCATGGAGCTATGTTATTTGCACAGTGCACACCAAAATAGATAGTATCTATTTAGACACCAACTGTATCACCCAGTCATGACTCATTCATCCACCCTCTCCATCATTGGATTTTATGGTCTAAGTTAACATTTTTTTTTAATTCAATAATCTGGTGATAGAAAAGAATCAAACTAAATTACAATACCTGAACATTATCATAGAGTTCAAACAATGGAACAGCTAGCAGTTTTAGGTTTTTGGGCACTGCAAAGTATTCGCGCTCAGACAAGTGAACAAGGAAAAGCTTCTTGCACTCCTGCATACAAGAGTTCATTGATATTGTAAGCAATGCCTATGATGCAGAAAATGCATGTTATTGCCTGATACAAACTTCACAAAATCACAACTTACCTTGGGTTTTGTTATGTGAGGAGGGCAGTATGGATACATTATGGTCTCAAAATTAGGCCTCCACCAGTTGGCCACGCACTCCCCTATCTGCAAGATTGCAAGGATAAAGTACAGATGAACCACAGCAAATATAATTACAATCACATACTTGGTGAGTAAATAATACCTGCCAGTCAGGCACAAGAGTGGGTGAATTAGCACCGAGTTTGCTAGTCAACTTTCTCTTCAAGCCTTCAACTTCTACACACATCAGAGGGGACACAATCAATTAGGATCATCAAAGATCATATTAGGAATGGGGAAGTAGGGTTTTACCATTCTCTCCTGGCTTGAGGCGACCACCTGGGAGTTTGCAGAAGGTATTTCCAATTTGTAGAAGAAGTATGTGCGGATGATTGTGTTCTTGCACCTGAAAAATCAAAGCATGTTACTGCAGAGTGATAAACAAAATCTCCACTACTTGTATTACAGAGACTATGCCCTAGGATTAGGACTGCATACAATTCTGAACTTAATGAATTATTTAAGCCATATCTTCTCCAGATTCATGAGCATAAACGTTAAATCAAATGAAAGATGAGAAGCTGAAAGATACCAATAAAATTCCTTCGACGCTGGTCCTCATTCCTTCCTTCATATAGCTGAAGTTAAGAGTGAACCGAGTTAGAAAACGCTAAAACAGGTGGGTCGGTGTATATATGAGAGAGAGAGAGAGAGAGAGAGATACTTGATTTTCATGCGAGCGAGACGATCAGCGACGGAGGTGTCCTTCTCCATCTTGGGCTCCTTGGTGCCGAAAGTGTAGCTGGAGAGAGGGTAGGTGTTAACCACCGTGTTCTGAGATGAAACCACCACCATCTTTATTCCTTCGCTCAGATCGCCCACGATTTCAAAACTGGAAACCTCAATTTGCTCGAACCACCGCCTACTCCTACCCTCCTACTTTTTATTTTATTGGACTTTCTTAATGGGCTTTTGAGCACTATATATATTTTCATGGGCCACAGCTAAGTGCTAGCCCAAATTCCTCCCTGGCCAAAAACATTTACACCAAATTCTTGAGCTATATTCATCGCTTCCTTTCAGCACTTCTTCCCAACCATTTCTGCAAGCGCGCCAATTCAACTAAACCGCCACAAGCTACCTACCACTGCGGCCTCGGTGCGGCGGCGCCACAATCACCACCGCCAACATGGGAAAACAAAAGCAGCAAGTCATTTCACGTTTTTTCGCTCCCAAACCTAAAGCCTCTCCATCAACAACTGATCCAACACCTTCTTCACCTCCTCCTTCTCCTCTTCCTTCCTCTTCTCGCCCCAATCCTCCAACCCCCAAAATCTCCGCCACCGTCACTTTCTCACCATCCAAACGGCTTCTTACTTCTCAAATCATTTCCCCCAACAAGCCACCAAAGCTCCCCAAACTCTCCCCTCACACCCATAACCCTCTTCCCCACCCCACCACCCATCAACGCTTCCTCCAGAAACTTCTAGAACCTTCTGAGCCCGAGCCACCTTCCCATTCTTCTGCCAAACCCTTAAAGTACACTCCTTTGGAGCAGCAAGTGGCCGAGCTCAAAGGAAAGTACCCTGATGTTCTTTTGATGATCGAGGTTGGATACAGGTTCCGTTTTTTCGGCCAAGATGCTGAAAATGCTGCCAGGGTATTGGGTATATATGCGCATATGGATCGTAACTTTTTAACTGCTAGCATACCAACTTTTCGATTGAATGTCCATGTGAGGAGGCTTGTGAGTGCTGGCTATAAGGTTGGTGTGGTTAGGCAGACTGAGACAGCGGCTATTAAGGCTCATGGTTCAAACCGGCTAGGCCCATTTTGCAGGGGATTATCAGCATTGTACACGAAGGCCACACTTGAGGCAGCACCGGATTTGGGGGGAGGGGAAGAGGGGTGTGGGGCAGAGAGCAATTACTTGATGTGTGTGGTGGAGAAGAGCATTTTGGGAGAGAGGTCTGCGTGTGGGGTGGAGGGTAATTTTGATGTGAGGATTGGATTTGTTGCAGTGGAGATATCAACAGGGGATGTTATTTATGGGGAATTCGATGACAATTTCTTGAGGAGTGCACTTGAGGCTGTGATGTTGAACTTATCTCCCGCTGAGTTGCTTCTTGGGGACCCTCTTTCCAAACAAACGGAGAAGGTAGTTTCTATATCTGTTGGCAAGAGTGTTACTTGACTCAGAAGAAATTGATGTGTGTAAGATGTTATCATTAGATGCTGTTCTCCAAACAATTTTCTGATTCTTGTCACACTCCCTGGTAATCTTAGGAAGCTCCTCTTTTCAAACAAAACAAAAGAAATTTAAGTATTTAACCATTTGAGGATTATTAAAGTGGTCTCCTAGTCAAAAAGCTTATTTCTGAATCCATAAGATAGTTATTGTTCTTTGTATTTTTAAAGCAAAGAGTATACACATTCAATTAACTTAAATCATTTTCTCAATTCAATTATTCTTATAAGAAAAGTCCTCACCATCACTAAGTGATTTACTTTTTAACAATCCACATAGAAAAATTCAAGTCACTATCGATTCTCTACTACCCCTAAGATTCACTTGTGTGTTCTCGTTCTATTATTAGTTATTGCTGGCTTTTGCTGGGCCTGCTTCAAACGTTCGTGTGGAGCGAACCTCTCGAGATTGCTTCGCTGATGGAGGTGCTCTTGCAGAAGTCTTGACCTTGTATGAGAACATGGGTATAGGATGTTCATCAGATTCAATGCAAAACAAAGATTTGACCGAGCACACTAATCAGCCATTAGTTAAGGTACCAAATACTGATGTTTAGGCATTGTTCTCTTGGTCAACTTCTCAGTTGTGATTCTGAAGTTTGAATATGGTAGTGGAATAGAATTTATTATCAAATCTAGTGGGTTGCAGTTTGTTATAAATACAACCAGTTCTGAATTCTCACATGCTTTTTTTTTATAGCCTTTAAAAAAAGGGAGAAAAGAACAGAACTTCCATAAAAATCACATACCTGATTTAATTTGCAGATTGTAGCTGTACACTTAGTGCTGTTGCACTTTGCATTGGTGACTCCTTTTTAATGTTTTTTATGCCTTTAATTATATAGGAGGTGATGAACATGCCAGATTTGGCTGTCCAATCTTTGGCCTTAACAATTCACCATTTAAAGGAATTTGGGTTTGAAAGAATTGTATGCTCAGGTTTTTCTTTAAGGCCATTCTCAAGAAATATGGAAATGACCTTTTCAGCCAATGCGCTTCAACAACTGGAGGTAATTATATCTAGAGCATAATTTTTACTGGCATGCTGGATGATTTCTTTTTTCTTTTCCTGTTTGTTTTGAACTGTGATAACAAACTATGTTTATGTGTGGTGCATTGAGAACTTGGCTCTATTAATCAAATTTGATCTAACCAAGATTTGAACTGTCCATATTTTCTTTGATTCAATTTTTAATTATCATAGATTCATATAAAATCATGCAAGAAAATATCCTGGCTTCTTGCTATTCAGTGACCTCCGCATTTATAGCTCTTCTCTTTTACATGGAGGATCCCATAATATTCATTTAGAGACTTTTTATGAACTTCATTTTCTGCTTGTGCTATTGTGTAAGCTAAAACTTATTGTGTGTGCTTTAATTTCTCATACCATTTTGGACTCTGTTGTGTATACTTGTTGCTAATGGATGTTTCTGTGTGATTTCAGATTTTAAAAAATAATAGTGATGGATCTGAGAATGGGTCCTTGCTGCAAATTATGAATCGCACCCTTACTATATTCGGTTCCAGGCTTCTTAGGCATTGGGTATGAGGTGCTTCTAGTTTTGATATACCACCGTTGAATGTTGAATTCTTGATTGTCTTTCAGCTAAAAAAAACCTTTATCTAATTGTTCTTATTCATGAAACAGGTATCTCACCCATTATGCGATCAGACCATGATTTCTGCTCGTCTTCATGCTGTATCTGAAATTGCAGAGTCCATGAGCTCTTGTAGCATGAAGAGCCTAGAGTATGACGAAGACTCTGATGTAACAATTGTGCATCCCGAGTTAGCTTACATAGTTTCTTTGGTTTTGACGAATCTGAGCCGAGCACCTGATTTACAACGCGGGGTTACAAGAATATTCCATTGCACTGCTAAGCCAGTTGAGGTGATAAATGACTTCTTGATGGATCATTGATTTATTTATCATGTTCTATCATTTAATCATTTGTCTACATCCCCTATATAATTTCTTTGGCATTCTCAGTTTACAATAGAGAGGGAAAAGTAAAAAGAGCTGAGCATATTCTGTAGATCGTGTAATTTAACAATAATCCCTCTAAAAGCTATTTGGATTATCTGTATATCCTATTTTATGGGTATAAATGAACTCAAAAGGTCTTAATCTGCTAGATAGTTGGTATTGATTGCTTGAATCATTTTGTCTTTCCAAAGTTTGTTGCAGTTATTCAAGCTATTTTGTCAGCTGGAAAACAGCTTCAGCAACTTAACATATGCGAGGAGGAAAACAATAATTTGCGTTCTAATCTGTTGAGAAGACTGATTCTGACTGCCTCCTCTGACAGTGTTATTGGCAATGCTACAAAAATGTTGTCTTCTTTAAACAAAGAATCTGCTGATCAAGGCGATCTAACAAATTTGATCATTGCATCTGAGGCACAATTTCCAGAGGTTTGCCTTTTTCCTTTTAATTTACTTCCTTTTGGGATTCGTTTTATACTTTGCACTTCAATACGAAATTGTTGATATTATTACTATGAATAGGTTACTAGAGCTCGGAAAGCTTTTCAAATGGAAGAGGAACAATTAAATTCATTGATCGTCTTGTATCGCAAGCGCCTTGGAATGCGGAAATTGGAATTCATGAGTGTTTCTGGAATTACTCATTTGATAGAGGTTACAGTTTGAAACATTTGAATTCTTTTTTTGTTTGTTGCCTTGTAAGCATCCATGGTTTGCAAATTTGTAATGGTTGCACGTATTGTTTTATCACCAAAAAAAAAAAGAGGAAGAAAATGATATATGTAGTGTTCCGAATCTGTGTCTCAAATTAATGAATTTGGAGTGATTCAAAGAAAGTTTGTTTTGAAAGAATAAATGGTTGGTTAAGAATAAATTTTAATTACCCCTAAATTTGTTTTGGCTACAGTTGGAGACTGATGTTAAGGTTCCTTCAAACTGGGTTAAGGTTAATAATACAAAGAAAACAATTCGGTATCACCCTCCTGAAGTGGTGACAGCTTTGGACAAGGTATCTTTAGCAAAAGAAGAGCTTACTATTGCCTGCCGAACTGCTTGGGATAGCTTTCTGAGGGATTTCAGTAAACATTATGCTGAGTTCCAAGCTGCTGTTCAAGCTCTGGCGGCTTTAGACTGCCTCCATTCCCTTGCCATTCTTTCAAGAAATAAGGTTGGTTCTTCAAGAATTTTAAAGGTGCCTCCAAATATTTATGAAGTGGTATGCACTATAATTCTCTATTTTTTGTTACAGGGGTATGTTCGGCCAGTGTTTGTAGATGATTGTGAGCCTGTTCAGATACAAATTTGTGCTGGTCAGCATCCGGTATGGATTTAATGACTCGCAAATCATACAAATTTGATGCCTGCCATTACATGCCAACATGGGTATTTATATCATGTCAATTGGTTGTCAGCTATGTATATTATATATAAATGCAGATTTAGTTGGAATTACCTACCTCCATGCATTAATCTAGTGTTCATTTAACGCATCATTTTGTTTTACATTTTTAACACTTGATTACTTTAACCTGATATGACCTAGCTCTCATAGATGTGAAGTTCCCATGGTAACTAGAGGCTCATTATTGCTACCATTCTCACCAGGTTTTGCAGACTACCTTACAAGACAACTTTGTCCCAAATGATACAAACTTGCATGCTGACAGAGAGTACTGCCAGATTGTCACTGGACCCAATATGGGGGGAAAAGTTGCTATATTCGCCAGGTGGCATTGATTGCTATAATGGCTCAGGTAGAACAGAATAAATATCATATACTGCTTATGTTTCATTTATTGTCATTGATGCATCAGTCGAATGCATTATCTTGTTTGATTATATAAGATCTTGGATGTCTTGTTCTCCAAATATTTTGGTTTCTACTTCTCATCTATGGAAATTGTGCAACAGATGATATGCTTTATTATGTTAATGAAAAGGGTAATTCTCGTTTTTGAGGAAAGATGCTATAACAATCTGTTGTGAAACATATAACGCACTGCTTTTCCTTGACAACTAGTCCCTTACGACTGTTGCTTTATTGAAACATGCCCTGATCTCTCTAGGTTGGTTCCTTTGTACCAGCATCATCAGCAAAACTGCATGTCCTGGACAGAATCTACACTAGGATGGGTGCTTCTGACAGTATTCAGCAAGGGAGAAGCACCTTCCTAGAAGAACTGTCTGAGACTTCAAATATTCTTCATAACTGCACAGAAAATTCACTGGTTATCATTGATGAGCTTGGGAGAGGTACAAGTACACATGACGGTATGGCCATTGCTTATGCGACATTGCACTATCTTCTGAAGCAAAAACGAAGCATCGTCCTCTTTGTCACTCATTATCCGAAGATTGCAGACCTCACAACCGAATTCCCTGGCTCTGTGGGAGCATATCACGTGTCACATCTAACCTCACATCATGATACAAGTAAAAACAAAAACTCTTATCTTGATAATATAACTTATCTATACAAGCTCGTACCTGGTGTTTCAGAGAGAAGTTTCGGATTTAAGGTGGCTCAGCTAGCACAGGTAAATTCAAACATATAGTAGTTGGCCATTTCTCTTTCGAGTTAGTTCAGTCATTGCTAATTTGCTGACAACGATTAGGACTAGATGATTACCTTGGCATCTTGGTTTGTCCACTGAGTTTTTATAATGATTAAATTGTTCAATTTGACAATCGTAATCATCGTGCTTTTCAGTTACCACCACATTGCATTACTCGTGGCATTTTCATGGCTTCCAAATTGGAAGAGCTAGTGAACAATAGAATACATAGTAGATCGGTGAAGGAGCTGTTGTTGGATGCAATAGTGATTGGTCAAGAACAGGAATCACATCAAGAGTTTGGTAGTGCTTACAAGGAACTCTATTCAAACTTAAAAGCTGCAATTCTAGATGATGACCATGCAAAAAGCTTTCAGCTTCTGGATCATAGCAGAAAAATTGCAAAGAAATTAATTGGCAGGTTAAGTATCCATTTTCCTTTTTCCTTTCCATATTTTATTTAGACAAAAACACATATTGCTAACTAACAATAGGAGGCTTGCATGGCTACAATTTTTTGTTTAGACTTTAGACCTTTGGACTCATGATGTTTTTCCCCCTTCTTTTTCTTGCCTCTCTTGGCAGACATTAATTAACAGATACATGCAGAAGCAGGATCCGGAAGGCCCCTTCCAATGTTGTATATAACAATTTACACAAAAATTTGTGCACTTTCATTTTAAGTTAGGCCTTCCCATTTTTGCTTATTTACCTGCACTGCCTTGTGCATATTTTGCAGTTGTGGTCATATTTGGTATTGGGGGAACTCATTTTATTTACGGCTACGTACATGGATGTACTCACTACTCATAACTCATTTGGGCAATGAAAGGGAAAGCTTTAGTGATGATTTGGTATTTTCGGTGTTATTATTTATTAGTTTTTTAAATGGTATGATTTTGTGTAGGTTTAAACTCTACAACATGGATAGTAGTCCTTAATCCAAAAAGCGGCTTGGTTTTGTAAAAGGTAAAAACTAAGCTACTAACTAAAATAGATATTGTTAACATATGAAAAAAATATGCCATGAAATAAAACATTAAAATTTGTTTCATTAATATTAAGAGATTAATATATAATAGATAATGATATAAATGGGAAAAATGTAAAAAATAGTAAAATTTGATGAAAGAAGGAAACTCGAAAGAGTCTATAAAGTTGTATTTTTAATAGAAGAGACTTTTTTTCTAAAAAAAGGTAATCTTCGATATTCAAATTGAAGGGAGTATAATTCAATTTTAACACAAATAACTTTAAAAATAAAAATGAAATCCAGATACTTTTATCAGAAATATTTTCGGGAGGTTTAATATTAAGTTTGATCTTCATAGAAGTGACAAATTTTGGATCAACAAAAAAAAAGGAAGAATGACGCATATAAACCAAGTAGAGGGTGGTTTTACACAATTTCACCAAAGATAAAAACGTTACAAGATTCTATTAGGAGCACTTTTCTATATAGTTCGAATTAGAGTCACTCGAATTACACCCACACACTAGCACACACTAATTCGAGTCACCCTTATTCAAATTACACACACTAATTCGGGTGATTCGAATTACACACACTAATTTGAAACAGTGTCATTTGAACTAGTCCAGAATTTTGTGCCCAAAGTAATTCGAAACAGGCTGTTTCAAATTACCCCCTATTTTCCCTATATAAAGAGTTCGAAGTAACATCATTCGATCCACTATTCTAAATTCATTCCCCACTAAATCCCAGAGAAAACGACCTAGTACGACTCCAACAAAGGCTTGAGCAAAATATTTAGCCGATGGGGGATAATCCGGACCAACTTTATCGTTTGGATGGAGTAGCCCATATAGCTGGTGTTATCAATGAAGAGATTAGTGCGAACTTGTTCTTTTAAAATAGAAGTGAATAAGTTATTTTTTATATATATATTTTTACCTTTGGTGTGTTAGAATGGTAGTTATTATGTACCGTTGCTAAGTTAGTAGTGGTTTTGTTAGTAAATGATGTTAGTGGTTTTGTTAGTGAATGATGTTAGTGATTTTTATATTCTGGTACATTCTGTTTGCAGCTCCAGCAATGTATTTTGAACATGCAACGGCAGCAGAGTATGCGTCTGGACCAGAGGTATGTTCTGTACTTGCAGATGGCCGGCTTATACCATCTTGTGAGGCTGAACGAGAGATGGTTCAGACTGGATGAGTCCCTGGTCAGTGCGTTCGTTGAGCGTTGGCGTCCGAAGACGCACACGTTTCATATGCCGTTCAGGGAGTGCACAATTACACTGCAAGACGTGGCGTACCAGTTAGGACTGTCGATCAATGGACATTATGTTAGTGGTTGCCTGACAGATTTTCAAACGTACATCCAGGGTGGTCGGCCAGCTTAGGTGTGGTTCCAGGAGTTGTTGGGTGTGTTACCTCCTGCGAACCAAATCCAGAAGTTTGCAGTGAACTGCAGCTGGTTCCAGAAGACATTTGGAGAGCTTCTAGAGGGAACCGATGAGCCCACAGTTAGGAGGTATGCCCGGGCCTATATCATAATGCTGTTAGGGACTCAACTATTTGCCGATAAGTCCGGCAACCGCATTCACATTAGGTGGCTCCCATACGTAGCTAGGTTTGAGGATATGGGTGGGTACAGTTAGGGATCAGCTGTTGTCTCGTGGTTATACCGGTGCATGTGCCGCGTGGCAAACAGGCATGTGGTCAAGTTAGCCGAACCGTTACAGTTACTTCAGTCATGGATCTTCTGACGGTTTTCTGGATCTACACCCGTTGGATATGATACATTCAGCTGGCCTTTGGCCTTGAGGTACTATTAATTTTTTCTATCGTCTGTTATTATTTTATTATATATGCGTTTATACTGTTATATTACTTGGTGTTGTTTTCATTTCGTGATAACATGGTCGTGGGTTGCAGGTGGTCAGGTCACAATCCTATAGCAAGCGAGAAGGGACCTCGAGTTGCGATGTGGAGGTTCAGGATAGACCTCTTAATGGCTGGAGACGTAAATATCTGAACCACTCCTTTTTATTATAATCTCTTTTAGATTAGCAAGTGTGCATGGCTAAACGATGACGATTTGTATTCGCAGTTTATTTGAATGCCGTACAACTCTCCTAACGTTCTTCAGGTTGTGCATCCGGAGATATTGGAGCCTCGGCATACGGCGTTATAGAGGTGTGTGACAGCGCTAATATATTTTGCCGTCATAGAGTGGTACTAGATAGATTGAGTGCTACCGCAGTTTGGTGGAGTACAGCCCCGACCCCAGCCCGCTCTCAACATCGACTTCTTGATGTCGAAGGATGACAAAGTGGTGATCGTTGGTTCTCGTACAGCTTGCAGTTCTGGCACCTTCATTGAGAGAGCCGGGCGGATCATGTGCTTTGGTTTGATGTTGTACTAGACCCGGGTCCTTCACATGATTTTTTGGATTGGTGGGTCCAGCATGGTAATAGATTCATGTCACCTAAGCTGTATCTCGGTGACCCCAGAGCCATACCTATTCCGTCGAGGCGATACAGCGAGGTGCTGGACGAGTGCCTGACATGGATCGGGTAGATGATGTTCCGGATAGGCGTCGTGTTGAGAGGAGATCTCGTGTTGGGACATGTAGGAGTCAGTGTGAGTGGAGGTGGCTCGATCAGGCCATGGCGGAGGGAGAAGCTAGGGGGAGGGGTGGTGATAGACGACGGAGACGTGGTGGACGACGCAGAGTTCGTGCTGGACATGACGACGACGGCTACCATGACGAGGATGACGACGCTGGAGATCATGATGGGGCTGGTGGTGGAGACGACGGAGGGTATGATGGTGGAGGGGCGGTGGGATGCCGAGTGGACTAGGAGGCGGTACCCCTGGCAGAGGTGGTTGAGAAGCTCATGGTGGAGATTGGTATGGCTTTGGTGCGGGCGACGACTTGGGTGATGGTGGCCAGGGAGATGGAGGAGGGCCTTTTGGCGATTACTTTGTTGGTGTCTCCAGCGACGACCAGACACTTCATGACAGCCAGACATGGGTTAGTCCAGAGCAGCTTATGTCAGACTTGCTGTCCAGTGATGGTCTTGATGCGGACTCTGGAGGATCACACTTTCTGGAGGAGATCAGTGCCATCATGCAGGAGGATGATGCAGCACGTCGGAGGACATATGCCACCGGCACGCAGGCACACCTAGATGTGGACCTGAACGAGAATATTTGATTCCATGCATTAAAAAAAAGCTAACAAAATATTTAATTACGAGACATTTTCAAAATATTCATGAACTATCAAGAATGGACGGAAGAGTATTGTATGAAATTCGAATTGATAGCTTATAAATATTTTGAAAAAGTCTCGTAATTAAATATTTTGTTAGCTTTATTTTTAATTCATGGAATAAAATATATATTTTTTAATTTTTAAATTATTAATTTTTTAAATAAATTTATTTAAGGGCAATTCACCTAAATAAATTGTTTCACTTTTAAAATTACGCAAATGCATTGTTTCCAAAACGAAGACGCAAATGCATTGTTTCACATATTTATGGAAACCGCTACTGGCAGCAGTACAGAAACACAAAATCCGCTGTTGCCAGCCACGGATTACGTTGAGTTGTGGCAGCATAGAAACCGCTGTTGCCTGCCGCGGTTTCTGCATGATTATGATTGGTCATAAACCGCTACTGGTGTGCATTGGGACACGTGTGTAAACTGCTAGAGGCAGCAGCGGTTTACGTTGAGTATGAAACTAAATAGTAAAACTAATCTTTATCTAAAAAATAATTACGAAACAAATAATTAATGATATATACTATTTAAATAATAACATAAATAAAAAATTTAATTTATCATTTCACAATATAATTTATTTTTAGTTAAAAACAGTGAATTTTTTTATTTGATTTGATATTTTTAGTGAAAAATATTCACTATTTTTTACTAAAAAAATTATTTTATCATTCATGAGTTTTAGATGGGATGAATATAAAAAAAATTAATCTTAGTTTAAATATTTTAGTACTCTGTCGATACTCACTCTTTGATTTGCTATTTAGTCTTATTTTAATAATAAATACAAATAAAAAATTATTACATGCATATTTATATTTTTTGTTTTATTTATTAAAATTATAATGCTATCACTATTATTTATCCAATCAATCAACTATAAAATACAAATAGTTTTTATTTTTTGGCATAAGACAACAAAGTGGCACAAATAAAAAAAATTCATTTAGCTAGAACTTCAAATGCAAATCAGCAGCAAAGAACACAACTCATATTCTAAACTCTCCAAATCTCTTTTGTATGGTTGATATAAATAAAAGAGAATGAAATAATTTTTAAAGATAAAAATATATGATTTAGTGAATATTTGGCTAAGAATAAATTATTTTATTATTTATAAATTCTAAAAGAGATGAGAATAAAAAAATTAGTCTTGATTTATATAATTTAATACTTTGAGTATTGTATTTTTTTTATTTGTAATTTAGTTTGACTTTTAATAATAAATATAAATAAAAAATTTATTACATGCATATTTATATTTTTTAAATTATATTGTGGAATGATAAATTAAATTTTTTATTTATGATATTATTTAAATAGTATATACCATTAATTATTTGTTTTGTAATTATTTTTTAGATAAAGATTAGTTTTACTATTTGTTTTCATATTTAACGTAAACCGCTGCTGCTTCTAGCGGTTTACACACGTGTCCCAATGCACATAAACCACTACTAGTAGTAGCGGTTTATGACCAATCATAATCATGCAGAAACCGCGGCAGGCAACAACGGTTTTCATGCTGCCACAACTCAACGTAATCCGCGGCTGGCAGCAGCGGATTCTGTATTTCTGTAAATCGCTACTGCCAGTAGCGGTCTCCATAAATATGTGAAACAATGTATTTGCGTCTTCATTTTGAAAACAATGCAATTTTGAAGGTGAAATAATTTATTTAGATAAATTGCCCTTTATTTAAATTATGTCACTCTGATTCAAACTATCCTAACACTATATGCATGTGTAATTCGAATCAATCTGATTCGAACTACCTTAACACTCATGCATGTATAATTCGAATCAAGCTGATTCGAACTACCCTAAGACCACATACATGCATAATTCGAATTGGTCAAATTCAAATTACAAATATCACTACTAATTTGAATTAATCTAATTCGAATTACGGTTGATTTTTCTAATTCGAATGGAGCTCATTCGAATTATATAAGAAGATGGTTTTAGATGATTTAAGTAACGTTTTTTAATTTGGTAGAATCATGTAATTTTATCCTTTATTTGGCTTAATTATGTATTTTATTCCAAAAAACGACAAAAGATTCATCGAGGGCGGATTAGTCACTTCATGGGGTGCAAAAATTTTTCTTTTTTATCAGCTAAAATTTAAACCAATCATGAATTAACTTCAAAGGTTCTCCTTTTGAATGAAAATAACACTTTTCATTTTGATATGGAAGTAATGGTGTATGGCATAGTTATGAAGATATATGATATTTTACTAGACTGTGATGACTGCGTCAAATAAATCGGACTGTCCGATAGGAGAGAGAGTAATGAGACATGACTGCGTCAAACAAATCGGACGGTTCAATAGGAGGGAGAGTAATGAGACAGTCCGATTACAGTAATTGGAGAATTCGATTTATATACTCTGAATTTTTTAAATTTTTTAATCATAAATCGGAGAGTCTAATTTGTATACTCTGAATTTTTTCAATTTTTTAAACACAAATCAAATACCATTTTAAAAAACACCAAAAATTATAATATTAAAACATATCACTCATTTTACTTCCGTATCAAAATTTTTTAGCCTGAAAATAAATAAATAAATTCAACTTTGAAGTGTCGATGATTGATAACGAAAGAGGGATTTTTGCTTAGCATAGCTTCATCGAGTCGATCATTTCTGACGGGTTTGACGCATATTACCGCTTTGGAGCAGCTTACTCAGAGATTCAGATGCACATAACATCTCCGCATTCTGAAGAACAAGCACGTGAAAGGTTTGGGGCTTCATATTTATTCATACAAAATTATCCCCATAACAAAACTTACCAATATGTTTTTACCCCTTTTACTGATTCTGGGTTTTGATCAGAATTCATCCTTTACTGCCCTCCATATTCATATTATGAACTGGTTTCTTGGCTTCGGATGCAACTATGGTTACTTGTAAAGAAAAATAGAGTTTAGTCGTGGCTCTGAATTTTTAACAGAATGCTTTTCATTTGTTAAGTTAGCTTTCCTTTACAACCTTCAATTTGGGACTTGTCTTCAATTGTTAGAAGTGCATTATGATACAAAGCTTTGACCTTTCTCCATTTCTAGAATAGTTCATATAAAGTGGAAATGTAAGGAGTTGTTTTGCTTTATGCTCTAATTGCAATTTCAGATTGTTGGAGTGGTAATGAACTTGCTAAGTTCTTGTTTCAGAGTTTTGGCATTGCATTAAGGACCATTCTGAGGTTTGTTTCTGCCTGTAATATGTGAAGAAGTACCAAAGTATAATGCCAAATAAGTTAAGCAACAGCTTGAATGACATTAATAAAAGAACAAAGAAGGAATCATGCATTGAGAAATTGGAGAAACACATTGTTCAGAATCCTTCGGACAGGGTTGGCAACTCAATGGCTCAATTTGAAGACCTCCCAGACGAAGATCCGGAAGAGGAGGAATTGTGTGAGGAGCTAGAGGAAGATCCAGAGGAGGAATCGGCTGAGGAAGTAGAGGATGATCCACACAAGGAATCAGCTGAGGAACTGGAGGAAGATCCAGAGGAGGAATTAGTTGAGGAAGATCCAGAAGAGGAATCAACTGAGGAAGTAGAGGAAGATCCAAACGAGGAATCAGCCAAGGAACTGGAGCAAGATCCCCAGCAGGAATCAGTTGAGGAACTTGAGGAAGATCCAGAGGAGGAATCAGCTGAGGAACTGGAGGAAGATCAAGAGGAAGAATCAGCTGAGGAACTGGAGGAAGATGTACAGGAGGAATCAGCCAAGGAACTGGAGGAAGATCCAGAGGAGGAATCAGTTGAAGAAGTAGAGGAAGATGTACAGGAGGAATCAGCCAAGGAACTGGAGGAAGATCCTGAGGAGGAATCAGTTGAAGAAGTAGAGGAAGATGTACAGGAGGAATCAGCCGAGGAACTGGAGGAAGATCCCGAGGAGGAATCAGCTGAGGAACTGGAAAAAGATCCAGAGGAGGAATCAACTGAGGAACTAGAGGAAGATCCTGAAGAGGATCTAGTAGTAAACATCAAGTGGGAGGGTGCATCATGTAATGAAGTTCCATTATTATCCCAGGCATCGTATCAATCACCGAAGAAATGCAAGCAGGAGGGAATGCAAAGCCAAAATTTAGAACCAGAAGCTTCTCGACTGGAACTCAGTAGTGACAAGTCAATTTCTGTGGCAACTACCGATAAAGTTGGTTCCAAAGAAGAAGTTTCAGGAAGGTCGGCAAAACAAAGGCGTAGTAGATGGGAACCACAACCTCGTGGAAATGGAACGAATGATGATCTGACTTGCAAAAGGAGGAAAACCAGGTGGTCTAGTGAAGAAACTCAAATGAAAATGCTGGGTCCACTTCAGCTTCCTAACTTAAATATCATATCTAAGTTGATGACATTAAACCCAGATTTTAACCCTCCTCCTGAATACAAGCCCCCAAAGCTCTTCAAAAAGCTTTACATACCAGTGAAAGAATATCCAGAGTACAATTTCATTGGACTTATTATTGGTCCTCGTGGAAACACACAGAAGAAGATGGAAAAAGAATCTGGGGCTACAATTCTTCTAAGAGGTAAAGGCTCCTCAAAAGCAACTAGCAAATGTGACTCTGAGGAAGAAGATTTACATGTTTTAATAGAAGCTGACAACCAAAAATCACTGGATGCAGCAGTTGGCATGGTTGAAAAACTGCTAATTCCAGTTGAAGAAGGACAAAATGAGCACAAGCGAGAACAGTTAAAGGAGCTGGCTCAACTGAAAGCAACACGGAGAGATGAAAATGTGTGCAGTGTGTGTGGTGATAAGGGACACAGACATTATGCATGCCCTAACCTTAGTTCAACTTTTAATTTCGATTTATTTGACACTGGTTGTAGCAGCAGCATTTCAATCCCAACTTATCCTGCTACTGCATTGTTTCCACCAAACAGTAACTTTCCATGCGGATCTGGAACTAGTCTTAATTCAGTGCAGAATAGACAAATAAGGCCTGGAAAGGAAATAAACGACAAAAACCTTTATGTTGGTTATTTGCCGCCATCAATTGACAATAATAGATTGACTGAGCTGTTCTCCCCATTTGGTAAGATCACTGAAGCTGATGTTATTAAGGATCGAACCACTGGCATCAGTAAAGGTTATGGCTTTGTCAAATTTGAAGATTCCCAGGATGCAGCTTTAGCTATAACGCATCTAAATGGTTTCAGAATTGATGGAAAGTTTTTGAAAGTGAGGATAGCCGGACTGCAGGCAAATAATGAAACCCCAAGTCTAAACCCTATTCCTCAGATACCATTGCCTGCAACTGTCTCCACAAATGTCATTCACCAAACGAATCTTTCTGATCCATTACATTTCATGCTGCCAGAATACCAATCTTCATTTCATGACAGCAGTAGCACAAATATGTTTTCATGTAATATCAACTCAGAGGATGGTGATCCTCTGAAGGTAAATGCTTTGCCCTTTACTCCTCCAAGAAACACTTTGATCACTCCCCATCCAGGTTATTCTGGCAACTTTTCAGATCAAAGTTTGTTCTCATCAAAAGATTCAACCGAACATTTTCCTGGTGATCCAGGCAATCTTGGTAATTTCAGTCCTTTCTTATGATACCAACATTTAAAAGAGCTACAGTTTCCAATACTTATCAACATTAATCTTATTCCTTCATTGCACAACATGGACTCACTTGAAAGGGTGTACAGATATGCATGAGTTTGTTGTTCTCTAGTTACCTTTTGTAATTAGAAATTCTATTTTCTATTCAGCAACCCTTTGAAGTGTTGAATTGATAAGGCTATTAAATAAAAATGTTAGTAGGTAAAGTGTCTCTTTCCCTAAAGAGTAATTGATTGAAAGGGTTAGCAGTAACTAACGCAACACTGCAAAAGCAAGCTGTATCTGCGAAGTGCAAAGCACCTCATCTATCTCGTGAGGTGACAATGAACAAATCACGCTTAATAAGAAGGTTGATTAATGTTAGTGGTTAATGAACTTTAATTCTTTAGAGTTACAGGGTGAATTTGTATTGAGTACAAAACTCTTCTGGTTTCCAGTTTCATTTTGGAAAGTGTTATTAGTTTAAAATATTTGTCATTCTCATATTTTAGTATAATATTTATTGAGCGGTATTTAGTTGTCATTCTCATGTTTTAGTATAATATTTATTGAGCAGATTTTTAGTTTTATTCTCCAGACAATATTAAACATAATTAATAATAAAAAATTGTATTATAAAATGATTATTAAATAAGGGTATTTAATAACAACTTTGTAATCAATTACTGGTTTCGTGTTAGGTGGTTAGTGCACAACTAATAGGATCAAACTATTCTGAAGTTAAAAAGTTAAAAAAGTAATAAAATAAGGGGCATCTAGTGTACAGATGCATTTGTAAAGATTTTTGTCTTTTATGGTTATTTGTTGATTTTAAAAGCGTGTCACTAAAAGTGTTGCTTAAAGAGAAAGTGTTACCCTTAATCGTTAACTTGGCTCTGATACCAATTTTTAAGATGTAATTTCTTTTTAACTCTTTATATTTTGCTTCGAATAAATATTGAGCATTTATTACTAAGTCTGATTTCATTTTTATAGTTTTTTTTTTCAATCTTGTTTTAGTTTATAATATTCTTTTTTGCATTGATCATTGTATATAAAATCTTTTATCTGTTTATCTTTTTCTTTAATATAATTTTTCAAGTCCTCCAAAACTTCTTTTATTTCTACTCTTTCTGTTGTTTCTAAATATCTTTTTAATTTTTCAACTTCATTCTCCATTTTTTCTTTCAACAGCTTTAATTCTTTTAAGTCATAATATGGTGTTCCAGGCATTTATAAATTTTTTAAGTTTAGCTCCAACTTGTTTATATTTGTTCTTATTTCTATCCTTTTTATTATAAGGTCATTAATTTCGAACTGAAGACTATTTAATTCCCTTTTATACTCCTTTATTTTACTTTTTAATTTTTTCGCCCTATGTCTTTTTATTTTGTTTTCTGGTCTTTCAATCTTTGTATACTTCATTATTTATCTTAGAATTTCTGCAAATTCTATCATTGATTCATCACTATTTTCTAGAGATTCTATTAATTTTTCTAACTCTTCAACTTCTCCTTTCAATTTGTCATAGATTATTTTTAGAGTTTCAAATGCCCTTTGATTTATTTCAGAAAACTGTAAATAATTCAACCGATTTTCTCTTTCAAAGAGTTCTTGTTTTTTATCTTGATAGGTTACATATATTTTCTCTTTATTTATTGTCATAACTTAGTTTTTAGGGTGTCATTTAATTTTTCGACCTTTTTTGTTAATTCTTTTATTTCAGAATTTTCTTCTTTAATCTTTAACTTAGATAAACTTAAAGGGCTATTAATTTTGGATTCTCTTATTTGAAAATTTGATGAAACTAATTTTCCTGATGGTTCTTTTAGTAAAAGAACTGGGTTTTCAATAGCTTTATATTTTGGTATTTCTGTTTTTACAATTTTCTGAAATAATTCATCGACATAAATTCTTTCTCTGTTTTTAAATATTATACTATGATGGCTATTTGTTAAAGCATAATTTATTGCATATGTAATTGAAAATGGTTCATCGTCTTGTTCCATTAGATTCTTTCTGTGAAATTTATAAGCCAAACTTATAGATCTTCCAAGATTTTCAGTTGATAACGGTATAGCATATCCAAGATGGGCATTGAATTTAACATTTACGTTTGCCAAGTTTCCATGAACAATTCCAATTATTTGATCTATTGGGTCATCAGTAATTCTTTTGTCACAGATTGCTAAGCTTATTGGTGAATTAATTCCTTTCATATATGTAGATTTGATTAAGACTTGTATAGTACTAATATGAATCCATCCAATTTTAGATCTTTTTTGTTGATCCTTAATTTTCTCAATCTGTTTACTCAATTCTTCATCATTTATCAAAGCTATTTCAAGTTCTCCATTAGCAGATTTTATCTTTATAGGGGCTTCAAGTTGAATTTTTCCATAGTATATTATATTTTTTCTATTAAAAACTTCTTTTAAAAGATTTTGTTTATTAAAATTTTCATTTGATTTGAGATTTAATTCTGTTTTTAGAACAGCCTGTTTTTCGTTATCTAATAAGGCAGATAATCTATAATAATCAGATTCTTCCGTTAATTCTAAACTTTCTAAATAATTCATAACTATGAGATTAAGATAAAGGCGTACCTTTCTGGAGAAAAACTTCCTTTATTTAGAATATTTTACATAAGATGTTTTTATCTCGAGAGGGGAGATTGTAGATACTAACTCCAGAGGGGAGTTTAGAATTGGTTTTTCCTAAGGGAATTCTTCTTCAAACTATAGAATCGCCTCGGCCGCTTCCTCCTTGCTCTCCTAGCATATGAGTACTCCTAGCCTCCTGCTTTCTATTGTTTGATGCTTTTACAATTGCCTAAGCAACCTATTTATAATGGTTGGGTCTGATGGACAATTCTCATCCTTACCCTTCTTATGACGTCATTGCTTACGTCATTGTTTATTATCTTGCACCAGCTACATCGTTGGTGCTCTATGACCTAAGCGCTTACGTCACTATGCAATAATGTTGAGAGATGCTTCAGATGTGCTGTCCTCCTCTTTCATCATGTGACCTTCAGATGCGTTGTCTTCTTCCTTTATCATGTGGGTTGATTCCGTTTCATTATTGCTTTCTGAGACACATAGCTGGCACTTGTGGTCTTCTCTGTCTTTTATCAAATAGCAGAGATTCCTCTTTATCCCTTCGGGGAGCTTTTCTAAGAGTCCAGATAAGTTGTAGAATGCTGATTCAAATTCTACTAAGAGTCTCATCTCTCTTTCTTCAATTTCATTTCTTTTACTGGACACAAGCAAAGTATTTCTGCTTTTATAATTGATTCTTGTGTGAGATTCTCTTGTTATCTTTTGAGTTCTTTCGAAGACCCTTGCTAGTGTGCTGGCTAGTCTTCCTTCATGACTGTAGATTGTTAAATCTTAAACTTGATCAATTGGTTGAAAATTTTCTGGGAAGACGGACATGAAGATTACTTGATGTGCTGGAACCAAGCATTCTTCTTCTTCATTAAAAATAGGTTGACTATTCGTAAATTTTAGGGATATATCCCTTGGATTTACGTTGTCAATCATATTTTTAAATCTCTTTACTGCATCAATGAATCCTGCAGGAAACTCACTAATAATTTTCAAATCATTAAAAATTAAAATTGTATCAATTAATCCATACTGGAAAAACTGATAGGTGTCAGATGGGGAAGCCTCTGGAAATATAACCAGCTTTGTTAGCTGTTCTTTCGCAATAGGATAATATCCCAAGATTGCCATTTTTTCTTCAGTCCAATCCAGGACTATGTTAAGGGTTTCTCTGAGATTTGATTTACAGACCCTTTTCTTTTCCTTGATTTCAGCCCTTGTAGGAATGTTTCTTATTATCCCTGTTCTCTGGGTTTGAATTGGAGCTTTATCTGCTCTTTTTAGGGTTTGCTCTGGATGAAGAGTTTCATATTCCCTGAAGGATTCTTTTGCTTCTTCCAATGTTAAAAACCCTCCTTTATGAATTATCCTTGATTGATGTGTAAATGGTGCTGCTTTTTCCCAGGCATCATATACTCCTTTCATGGGGCCATTATAAATTACATAATATTTTTTATCTTGAGTGGATTTTTTGATAATTTTAGCAATTGTTTTATTTTCTGGAATTTTTTCCTCACCTGATTTGTCCACCACGCTTAGCTGGCTGAACTCTGATGGTTTGGGTTGTTGTGTTGATTTCATTGCTTCGATGGCCTTCTTGAGGGATTGGATCTGTATCTTTATTTGCTGACAATGCTTGCACTTTTCAAGTTCTTGTTCGTATTTTTGAATTTCTTGACCTAATACGTTGTAGACGAACTCCATTCTCTTGTTAATGTATCTGCAATAACATTTTTGTCACCCTTAATATATTCAATTTTTATTGGATATTGTAACAAAAATAATTGCCATCTTACCAATCGTCCATGATTATAATCAACTTTTAAATTATATCGTATAAAACCTGTTAGGTAACTTGAATCTGTCCTTAATGTAAATTCTTTGGGTAGTAAATCAATTTTCCATTTCTTAAGAGATTTAATTGCTGCCAGAGTTTCCTTTTCATGAGTGGTATATTTCTGTTCTGTTGGAGTAAAAGTTCCTGAAATATACCTGCAAAGTAATTCCTTTGGGGGATATTTAGAATCTAGTGATTCTTTTTCTTGTTCTAAGCTTTTTATAGCTTTCTTAGCTTTTAGACATCCTGACCAGGTTATGTCTGAGGCATCTGTTTCTACTATTAAGTAGTCATTTTCTTCTAGAATATAAAGTTCTGGAAGTTTTTCACATAATTCTTTAATTCTTTGAATTTGCATACTATCTTTTTCATTCCATTTCCATTCTTTTTTAGTACTTATTTTTGGAAATAAGCTTTTAGTATATTCTGTTATATTTTTTAAGAATCCTTGATTAGAAATATAGTTTATACACCCTAAAAATCTTTGTAATTGTTTTCTATCTTCTATTTTATTAGGAAATAAGTTTACTTTTTCTAGAACATTTGGTTGAAGTTTTAGCTTTCCTTGAGCGGATAAAATTAATCTTAAAAACTCTATTTCTTGTTTTGCTATTCTTGCTTTCTTTTTGCTAAGAACTAATCCTTTTTCTTTACATCTTTCTAAAACTATTAATAATTTTTGAAGATGATCTTCTTTATCCTGTTTTGTAAAAATTAGTATATCATCAATGTATACTAAAACAAATTCATTTAATTCCTTTAGATTTTCTTCCATAAATCTTTGATAAATACCTGGGGCTTGTTTTAATCCGAATGGTAATACATTCCATTCATAGAGCAACACACTTATTGATTCTTTTGTTGGGCAAGTAAAAGCAGTTAATTTCTTTGTTTCTTCGTCTAAACGAAGTTGCCAATATCCTGATTTTGCATCAAGAGATGAAAACCAAGTTGCTCCTTTGATTTTTTCTAAAATAGAGTCTTTTCTTGGAAGTTTATGAGCATCACCAATAGTTGCTTCATTCATCTTCTTATAGTTTATTACCATTCTTCGTTTTCCCCTTTTAATTTCATTATTGTTTTCAACGTAAAAAGCTGGAGCCGCATGAGGACTTTTACTTAATCTTATAATTCCTTTTTCCAAAAGATCTTTACATTCTAGTGAGAACTCTTCTCTATCTCTTGCGGAATAAGGAATTTTATTTGGAACATTTATCTCTTTTGTGGGATCTTTTAATTTAATGCTTACTAATTCGTTATTTGTATTTTTAATATCTAAAGGATTTTTAGCACAAATTTCTTCCAAAAGTTCTTCTATCTTTATTTCAAGATTATTTTTTGGAATGTTTATCTGAAAGTATAGATTTAAATAACATGTTTCTAGTATAGAAAATATTTTAAATTTTAAGATCTTATCTATAGTAGTAGTTGGTATTTTTATACGTTTTGATTTTTGATTTATTGAAGAATCGTGTGGAGCTTTTAAAACTATATATGTTAATTCTTGAATGAATGGATGATATAGCTTTAAAAAGTTATTTCCTATGATAAATTCCATTCCAGAATCTAACATATATATAGATGGAACAATGAACCTATAATTTTGAATAAAAATTTCAACCATCTCTACTTTTTGGTCAATTTTATGTATTGATTTGTCAGCTATTCTAACTCTTAATGGTTTCTTTAATTTTTTCCAATCAAGTTTTATATTTGAACTAGCAAAGCATTGTGTTGCTCCAGAATCTATGAAAGCATTTATAAATTTTTCTGTTATTTTTATAGTAATAAATGTAGCATTATTACTCAGTCTCTAAGTCTGTTTCTGAGACATATTCAAAAATATAGTCTAAGTTATCATCAGATTCTTCTAATGGTTCCATGAAACAAGACTTAGCAATTTCTATTTGTTTAGTAAGATCATTTTTATCCTTCTTTTTTGGGCATTCATTTGCGTAGTGTCCTTCTTCTTGGCAATACCAACATTTACAATTTTCTTTTTTATTCGGGCAATAGTTAATCTTTGTCTTTTGTTTTTATTGTTACTTTCTTTCCTAAAATATCTCTTTTTTCTCCAATTTGGATAGTATTTTCTTCTTCTAAATTGATATTTTCTTTTTCTTTGAAAATTTTTATTAAGACCATATTTTTGAGGTATTTCTTCATTATCCTGACAGCAAATTCTAATTATATTTGCAAATCTTTTTTGAGTTGCTTCTTGCATACAACGTTCTTTTATTTCCTCTCTTATTGCAGAGGTTGCTCCACCAAAATTATTTTCAATTGTTCCTCTATTTATTTCTCTTATAAATCTTCCCATTATAAATTCATTAGCAGGATATGGCAGTTTTGTTATATACATACTGAGATAATGATTTTTGTCTTCTTCTTTTAATTTGTAATAGTGTATTCTATATTCACATATATAAGACTCCACATTACATAAATCATATATCTGAATATTAGTTAAATGGTTTTTTGCTTCTTGATATTCTTTATTATAGACTTCTTGCCTATGATCTATAATATTTTTTCCAAAAAATTCTTTATATAGAATCATCATTATATATAATATCTTATCATAAGCTGTTGTTTTTGTTTCTAATTCTTCTATTACTTGGTTTTCTATTGATGTCATATAATCTCTTATAGTTCCTTTAGTATGAAATCCTATGTAATTTCAAATGTCTCTTCCAGACAATTCACTAAGTTTTGGATTAGTAAAGGCTTCTAATAAGAAGGAATTCAATCAGTTTTCAAAAATTTCTTTTTCGTTCTTTTTGCAGTCTAAATCGAGCATTCTTTCTCCTTCCATTTCCTGGATTTTAGGAACGTATTTTGATGGTATTTTTGTATATTTTGAATCTTTATTTATAAATCCTTTTTTAAAAGCATAATTATCAAAACCTGTTTCCCATTTAAATTGAGATTGATTATCCTTAGATGTTCCAGCTTCATTTTTTACTTGTATTGGAATTGCTAGTTCTTCGTCACTTGAATAATCTAGAATGTGTTCTTCATTTTCTATGTTTTCAAAATTTACTAATTCTTCTTCTATTTGAAAACCATGTTCCATAATATTATTTTCTTGAGCCATTTTTAATTGTTTAAAAAGCATTGTAACTTCTTCTAATTTTTCTTCAATATTCATAATTTCAATGGTGGTTTTACTTTTAAGTCTGTTATGTTGATTATATTTTGAAATTTTTCTTCTTTGAGATTCTCTTTTTCCTTATTTCTTTGAAATTTTATAGATAGTAATATTTCTTCAAGCATATCTACTATAGAATTTAATTGTGGGTTAAAAGTATGATGAAGATGTGGAGAATCATTTCCATGGTAGCATTTTTTAGAAATTCCATGTGAAAAGTAAGTTTTTTCAGGTTTTTGAAGTCCTTCAATAAAACTTATAGTAAAATAAAGATTTTGAGAAAAATCATTTTGTATTGATTTTAAGAATTCAGTGTCATTACAATTAACATTGGTTAAAATCATTAATTTTTGATCTATTAGTTTTGATAATTTAATTATTTTTTCTCTTAAATCTTCTAATTTACTTTTTTCCATTAGGTGACGCTTTTCTTTGTGAAGTGTTACGGCTTTAAGTTAAAAGTGTGATTTTAGAATGTGTGGTTTAGATTTTGCCATGTAGGCACATCTTTAAAACAACATCTTTACCATATATTTCTCCATAAAATAATAGTGTTTGCTAAGGTGCCTATAGAAAGTTGCCTAATTTACTAAAAAAGAATAAATATAATATTTAATTTAACAAATATAAAAATAAATTATTTTTAAATATTTAAAACTTACCATAAAAAGTAATTTCGGCAAATTCGACAGCAAAGTTATAGGCATCAAAGAATTTGCCTAAAATAATATTTTAATTATCTTTAAATTAAGATAGTAAAAGCTACAAATAATAATATTATGAATAATAATATTATGAATGCAGTGGCGGAACTTGAAACAAAATTTTGGGGTTGGGGGGCCACATAGAAGATAATTATCAAAATATTTTTGATATGGACTCCATTTAAGATAAACTCATCTAATCTCATCTCTCTGATTTGGGTGATATTGCCAAATTTAAAGTCATTTTTCAATGTCTCGTTCCAAAAAACTAAGGTCAAACTCATCAGATGTAACTTTTTGAACTTTTGAAGGTTGTATCTCACTTTTTTCGTGATTCATTAAAGTAGAAGAACTATCTACAGGTATTAATATTGTAAAAATTATATGTTCTCCTTCTTAAATATTAGCCTTCTTCTTAAAAAATGCATTAATTCTTTAATTTTTTATTATTATTTTATATAAAAATTTGAATATATATCTTGTAAAATATGTAAAAACGAAGTTAGAAGGACAAATATTAAAATTTATAATATTTATTAATTTTTTTATCAATTTATACAAATACAATAATATTAATACTTATTGAATATTTTATTATTTTTTATCATATAAAAAATTAAATTACATAAATAATAAAATATAAAATAATATTAAATTAAATAAATAAAAATATCTAATTTTTTATATTTAAACTTAAAGATAGAGAGAATGTTGCTTATTGAACTTATTGAGTACTTTTAAGTTATAGTATATTTTTTATCTTTTAAAAAAATATTACTAATTTTTTTATGAAAAGTTTAGAAGGACCATAACTCCTCTTGTCTGAACTAAACTCTACCACTGTATGAATATAAAGATAATTAAAATATTATTTTATTATTTTACTACCATCTTCACTTAAAAGAAATTTTTTTCAACTATAAAGTAACAGATATTATAAACCCAGAATAATAATATAGTCATACAAATTCTTCATCTTCTTCAGCATCAAGAAAACAAAGTGGAAACAAATTGGAGATGAATTCGTTTATCTTGATTTATAGTGTAATATTTTATTATTTATGTTTATAGAATCATCTTGCTTGGCCCAGTTTGAAAGTGTAAGAGAGTAGACACGATGTCTATATCTTTACCTCAGAGGGCAATATTTTCAGTGGTTATTATTATCTCATTCCAGATTAAGAGTTTGCGAACCATTATAAAGGAGTTTAAGTATCTTTGTTCCAGGTGTTTATTCCTGATATGTTAGTAATACAGTAATACTGTCTGGCCTAAGAAAGAGAGCTGACTTTTGTTTTTGTTTCAAGTTATTTTATATATCTTTATTATTGTTGTTATTATTATATTATCATCTCATGTTTTAAAATTTCTATTTCTTTGTATAATTTATTTATTAGCAATTTAGCATACATGTCAAATATACATATTTAATGATTTCTCCCTCATCATATGGGTGGGTGGGTGGGGGATTATAGAGTTTTATCATGTCATAATAAATATTAGGGTTTTTTATTTAAATAAATTATTTGCTCTCCAATTTTACCTGAATCCCCTAAATAGTTTTCTTGAACGTGAATCCCCTAAACCATATAATATATAAATCGTCCTAAGTTGGTGTGTTTTAATTAATATATAAATCATTGTACTCTAGGACGATTTATGCATGAATTGCATTGGTGAATAAGACATAAATCGTCCCACCCTATTGTGTATTAGAAGTTACACATAAATCATCCTAGGGTAGTATGAGTAATACGTTTTTACCTAAAACACCCTACCCTGGCACGATTTATGTGCTTCTTCCTAACCCTCAACCCCCTAGCAAGATTTACGTGCAAATCTCAAACCCACAACCCCTAGAACGATTTATGTGGAAAACTAACCCCCACCAACCCAGCACGATTTACGTGCATATATACCCCTCAGCAGCCTAGAACGATTCATGTGTTAAGACCCAAACCCTACTTACCTTCCACGAGTAAAGTCTCATTCGTGAGAGACTCCATAAGCGGCGAGGAGGGTATTGGAGGGGAGGAGAGCCACGGGAAAAAAATCAAGGAAGGGTGTGGCTAGCGGCGGTGGAGGATTGGTTAGAAGTCAGAAGAGCTGGCCTCCGGTGGACGGCGTTGACGGCGGGGGAGGGTGGCTTCTGAAGGTTGGGTTGGCGGCGGTTGGAGGCCAATTTGGTGGCTTTGGGGGGCGGTGCAAGATGGCAAGGAATGACATGTACCGATTGAACGGCATCGCGCACGTCGCAGGTTTTATCGACGAAGAGGTTAGTCGTTAATTTGGTTTACCACTGATATAGTCAATGTCGTTGTTGTGTTTAGTTATAAGAATGTGATTATTTTGGAAAAAAAAAGTGCTTGTTGTGTTAGAAATTTGTGAAACGTTAAGGTTAACATGTTTAGGAGAGGTTAGGGTCATGTTTTGTTTAGGAATGAGGTTGATTTCTGAAACATGTTTTTGGTTGTTGTGCGATGTTGAGTTGTGACTGTGCTTGTTATTCTGTTATCAGCCAACCAGGTGTGTACGGACTATCCGTAGGCAACAAAAGATGATATTGCATGACCGTATATTGCCTTACCTAGATAGCGCCGGATTGCTGCATGTTGCTAGGCTGAATGATTATTGGTTTAAGCTGGATGAGCCACTTATTAGTGCCTTTGTTGAGCGATGGCGTCCAGAGACTTCAACTGGTCTGACTCAAACACCTTATACTGAACACCACGGCGGATATTGTAATTCTTCACCATCAACACTACCTCCTCCTTGCTCTGGAACCGGTGCCCGACCTCAAACTCCTCTGCCCCATGCATACCGTGCTCGTCTCTGTGAATACCTGACATTTGTCGACCTGGAAATGCTGGTTGATTCATCGTTTCAAGATCCAACGTAGAGAAGTGCGGAGGGTACTGTTGTGTCTGAGAACTTGTTTGGCCTTGCGATCTCGCAACTGGTCTTGTGTCATCCTCATCGTCAGATTCATCACCGATAACGGGTGGTTCCGAATCTGAATCATCATCACCAATGGCCTCAGCAACTGGATCCCTATCTCTGACCTCCATGAACGTAGTTGCACCATCCAATACCGGTCCCTCTCTCATTGCCGCTGCAACCTCCCTTAAGGTTCGTACATCACCCAAGCAATCCCCGTCTTCAGCATGAACAGCCATTTCGGCTGCAAATGATGGAGATGAAACGTGGGCGGTGACGTTGTGACGATTTGGAACGGCACTTGAAGCACCATCTACCCTGACTATGGGCGGATTTGGAGCAGATCCACCAGAGCTACCCTCCACATCAGCCATTTTCACGAACAACTCCATAGCTCCCAAATCTGGAAATCTCGATTGACTGTGAAATATAACGCGAATGTCATCATCGCCTAACATCTCATATTTTCCAAACTTCACATAAGCCTGCCTGAGTAAGATTGGGATCCTGAAGAACATCTGCTTCACAAGCCTTTTACTGCACTTACCTAACTTTTGTATTATGCTATTTTGTAAATCATCTAAACTCGTTGATGGATTTATGAACACTCCAATCTGTTTCTTGCTACTGAACGTTACACCCTCACTTGTGTTTTCATCGATCTTTCCCCGATGATGAACTAACAAAAACACATTCTCACCCATTTTTCCGCAACCCTCAGCGAAAATATGGCTCGACATTGATGGTCCTCCTGTATTTATAGGCTCTTCCAGCGCATAAATCGTTACATGGTATCGGTATTGTGTTTTTACACGTAAATCCTCCCACACTAACATGTCTTATCATAGTAACACATAACTTGTTCTAGGGTATTGAGGGATAATGTTTTTCACATAAATCGTTCTAGGGGGTTGTGGGTTTGGGATTTGCACGTAAATCGTGTTAGGGGGTTGAGGGTTAGGAAGAAGCACGTAAATCGTGCCAGGGTAGGGTGTTTTAGGTAAAAACATATTACTCATACTACCCTAGGACGATTTATGTGTAACTTCTAATACACAATAGGGTGGGACGATTTATGCCTTATTCACCAATGCAATTCATGCATAAATCGTCCTAGGGTACAATGATTTATATATTAATTAAAACACACCAGTCTAGGACGATTTATATATTATATGGTTTAGGGGATTCACGTTCAAAAAAACCATTTAGGGAATTCAGGTAAAATTGGAGAGCAAATAATTTATTTAAATAAAAAACCCTAAATATTATGATGATTGATGACTCAACTTTTAGAATTGGATTTAGGATAAAGCTCAAAAACATTTTTTGAGACCCCCAAACTAAATCAATATCGAATCATTTTTAAATTTGGCACGAAATACACATTGTTTTTAGGTTTTTTTCAGAAATAATGAGATAAATTCCTAATGTGAATATTAATAAGGAGAAATATATGGTAAATATGTTGTTTTAAAGATGTGCCTACATGGCAAAATCTAAACCACACATTCTAAAACCACACTTTTAACTTAAAACCGTAACTCTTCACAAAGAAAAGCGTCACCTAATGGAAAAAAGTAAATTAGAAGATTTAAGAGAAGAAATAATTAAATTATCAAAACTAATAGATCAAAAATTAATGATTTTAACCAATGTTAATTGTAATGACACTGAATTCTTAAAATCAATACAAAATGATTTTTCTCAAAATCTTTATTTTACTATAAGTTTTATTGAAGGACTTCAAAAACCTGAAAAAACTTACTTTTCACATGGAATTTCTAAAAAATGCTACCATGGAAATGATTTCCCACATCTTCATCATACTTTTAACCCACAATTAAATTCTATAGTAGATATGCTTGAAGAAATATTACTATCTATAAAATTTCAAAGAAATAAGGAAAAAGAGAATCCCAAAGAAGAAAAATTTCAAAATATAATCAACATAACAGACTTAAAAGTAAAACCACCATTGAAATTATGAATATTGAAGAAAAATTAGAAGAAGTTACAATGCTTTTTAAACAATTAAAAATGGCTCAAGAAAATAATATTATGGAACATGGTTTTCAAATAGAAGAAGAATTAGTAAATTCTGAAAACATAGAAAATGAAGAACACATTCTAGATTATTCAAGTGACGAAGAACCAGCAATTCCAATACAAGTAAAAAATGAAGCTGGAACATCTAAGGATAATCAATCTCAATTTAAATGGAAAACAGGTTTTGATAATTATGCTTTTAAAAAAGGATTTATAAATAAAGATTCAAAATATACAAAAATACCATCAAAATACGTTCCTAAAATCCAGGAAATGGAAGGAGAAAGAATGCTCGATTTAGACTGCAAAAAGAACGAAAAAGAAATTTTTGAAAACTGGTTGAATTCCTTCTTATTAGAAGCCTTTACTAATCCAAAACTTAGTGAATTGTCTGGAAGAGACATTTGGAATTACATAGGATTTCATACTAAAGGAACTATAAGAGATTATATGACATCAATAGAAAACCAAGTAATAGAAGAATTAGAAACAAAAACAACAGCTTATGATAAGATATTATATATAATGATGATTCTATATAAAGAATTTTTTGGAAAAAATATTATAGATCATAGGCAAGAAGTCTATAATAAAGAATATCAAGAAGCAAAAAACCATTTAGCTAATATTCAGATATATGATTTATGTAATGTGGAGTCTTATATATGTGAATATAGAATACACTATTACAAATTAAAAGAAAAAGACAAAAATCATTATCTCAGTATGTATATAACAAAACTGCCATATCCTGCTAATGAATTTATAATGGGAAGATTTATAAGAGAAATAAATAGAGGAACAATTGAAAATAATTTTGGTGGAGCAACCTCTGCAATAAGAGAGGAAATAAAAGAACGTTGTATGCAAGAAGCAACTCAAAAAAGATTTGCAAATATAATTAGAATTTGCTGTCAGGATAATGAAGAAATACCTCAAAAATATGGTCTTAATAAAAATTTTCAAAGAAAAAGAAAATATCAATTTAGAAGAAGAAAATACTATTCAAATTGGAGAAAAAAGAGATATTTTAGGAAAGAAAGTAACAATAAAAACAAAAGACAAAGAAATAACTATTGCCCGAATAAAAAAGAAAATTGTAAATGTTGGTATTGCCAAGAAGAAGGACACTACGCAAATGAATGCCCAAAAAAGAAGGATAAAAAGGATCTTACTAAACAAATAGAAATTGCTAAGTCTTGGAACCATTAGAAGAATCTGATGATAACTTAGACTATATTTTTGAATATGTCTCAGAAACAGACTTAGAGACTGAGTAATAATGCTACATTTATTACTATAAAAATAACAGAAAAATTTATAAATGCTTTCATAGATTCTGGAGCAACACAATGCTTTGCTAGTTCAAATATAAAACTTGATTGGAAAAAATTAAAGAAACCATTAAGAGTTAGAATAGCTGACAAATCAATACATAAAATTGACCAAAAAGTAGAGATGGTTGAAATTTTTATTCAAAATTATAGGTTCATTGTTCCATCTATATATATGTTAGATTCTGGAATGGAATTTATCATAGGAAATAACTTTTTAAAGCTATATCATCCATTCATTCAAGAATTAACATATATAGTTTTAAAAGCTCCACACGATTCTTCAATAAATCAAAAATCAAAACGTATAAAAATACCAACTACTACTATAGATAAGATCTTAAAATTTAAAATATTTTCTATACTAGAAACATGTTATTTAAATCTATACTTTCAGATAAACATTCCAAAAAATAATCTTGAAATAAAGATAGAAGAACTTTTGGAAGAAATTTGTGCTGAAAATCCTTTAGATATTAAAAATACAAATAACGAATTAGTAAGCATTAAATTAAAAGATCCCACAAAAGAGATAAATGTTCCAAATAAAATTCCTTATTCTGCAAGAGATAGAGAAGAGTTCTCACTAGAATGTAAAGATCTTTTGGAAAAAGGAATTATAAGATTAAGTAAAAGTCCTCGTGCGGCTCCAGCTTTTTACGTTGAAAACAATAATGAAATTAAAAGGGGAAAACGAAGAATGGTAATAAACTATAAGAAGATGAATGAAGCAACTATTGGTGATGCTCATAAACTTCCAAGAAAAGACTCTATTTTAGAAAAAATCAAAGGAGCAACTTGGTTTTCATCTCTTGATGCAAAATCAGGATATTGACAACTTCGTTTAGACGAAGAAACAAAGAAATTAACTGCTTTTACTTGCCCAACAAAAGAATCAACAAGTGTGTTGCTCTATGAATGGAATGTATTACCATTCGGATTAAAACAAGCCCCAGGTATTTATCAAAGATTTATGGAAGAAAATCTAAAGGAATTAAATGAATTTGTTTTAGTGTACATTGATGATATACTAATTTTTACAAAACAGGATAAAGAAGATCATCTTCAAAAATTATTAATAGTTTTAGAAAGATGTAAAGAAAAAGGATTAGTTCTTAGCAAAAAGAAAGCAAGAATAGCAAAACAAGAAATAGAGTTTTTAGGATTAATTTTATCCGCTCAAGGAAAGCTAAAACTTCAACCAAATGTTCTAGAAAAAGTAAACTTATTTCCTAATAAAATAGAAGATAGAAAACAATTACAAAGATTTTTAGGGTGTATAAACTATATTTCTGATCAAGGATTCTTAAAAAATATAACAGAATATACTAAAAGCTTATTTCCAAAAATAAGTACTAAAAAAGAATGGAAATGGGATGAAAAAGATAGTATGCAAATTCAAAGAATTAAAGAATTATGTGAAAAACTTCCAGAACTTTATATTCTAGAAGAAAATGACTACTTAATAGTAGAAACAGATGCCTCAGACATAACCTGGTCAGGATGTCTAAAAGCTAAGAAAGCTATAGAAAGCTTAGAACAAGAAAAAGAATCACTAGATTCTAAATATCCCCCAAAGAAATTACTTTGCAGGTATATTTCAGGAACTTTTACTCCAACAGAACAGAGATATACCACTCATGAAAAGGAAACTCTGGCAGCAATTAAATCTCTTAAGAAATGGAAAATTGATTTACTACCCAAAGAATTTACATTAAGGACAGATTCAAGTTACCTAACAGGTTTTATACGATATAATTTAAAAGTTGATTATAATCATGGACGATTGGTAAGATGGCAATTATTTTTGTTACAATATCCAATAAAAATTGAATATATTAAGGGTGACAAAAATGTTATTGCAGATACATTAACAAGAGAATGGAGTTCGTCTACAACGTATTAGGTCAAGAAATTCAAAAATACGAACAAGAACTTGAAAAGTGCAAGCATTGTCAGCAAATAAAGATACAGATCCAATCCCTCAAGAAGGCCATCGAAGCAATGAAATCAACACAACAACCCAAACCATCAGAGTTCAGCCAGCTAAGCGTGGTGGACAAATCAGGTGAGGAAAAAATTCCAGAAAATAAAACAATTGCTGAAATTATCAAAAAATCCACTCAAGATAAAAAATATTATGTAATTTATAATGGCCCCATGAAAGGAGTATATGATGCCTGGGAAAAAGCAGCACCATTTACACATCAATCAAGGATAATTCATAAAGGAGGGTTTTTAACACTGGAAGAAGCAAAAGAATCCTTCAGGGAATATGAAACTCTTCATCCAGAGCAAACCCTAAAAAGAGCAGATAAAGCTCCAATTCAAACCCAGAGAACAGGGATAATAAGAAACATTCCTACAAGGGCTGAAATCAAGGAAAAGAAAAGGGTCTGTAAATCAAATCTCAGAGAAACCCTTAACATAGTCCTGAATTGGACTGAAGAAAAAAGGGCAATCTTGGGATATTATCCTATTGCGAAAGAACAGCTAACAAAGCTGGTTATATTTCCAGAGGCTTCCCCATCTGACACCTATCAATTTTTCCAGTATGGATTAATTGATACAATTTTAATTTTTAATGATTTGAAAATTATTAGTGAGTTTCCTGCAGGATTCATTGATGCAGTAAAGAGATTTAAAAATATGATTGACAACGTAAATCCAAGGGATATATCCCTAAAATTTACGAATAGTCAACCTATTTTTAATGAAGAAGAAGAATGCTTGGTTCCAGCACATCAAGTAATCTTCATGTCCGTCTTCCTAGGAAATTTTCAACCAATTGATCAAGTTCAAGATTTAACAATCTACAGTCATGAAGGAAGACTAGCCAGCACACTAGCAAGGGTCTTCGAAAGAACTCAAAAGATAACAAGAGAATCTCACACAAGAATCAATTATAAAAGCAGAAATACTTTGCTTGTGTCCAGTAAAAGAAATGAAATTGAAGAAAGAGAGATGAGACTCTTAGTAGAATTTGAATCAGCATTCTACAACTTATCTGGACTCTTAGAAAAGCTCCCCGAAGGGATAAAGAGGAATCTCTGCTATTTGATAAAAGACAGAGAAGACCACAAGTGCCAGCTATGTGTCTCAGAAAGCGATAATGAAACGAAATCAACCCACATGATAAAGGAAGAGGACAACGCATCTGAAGGTCACATGATGAAAGAGGAGGACAGCACATCTGAAGCATCTCTCAACATTATTGCATAGTGACGTAAGCGCTTAGGTCATAGAGCACCAACGATGTAGCTGGTGCAAGATAATAAACAATGACGTAAGCAATGACGTCATAAGAAGGGTAAGGATGGGAATTGTCCATCAGACCCAACCATTATAAATAGGTTGCTTAGGCAATTGTAAAAGCATAAAACAATAGAAAGCAGGAGGCTAGGAGTACTCATATGCTAGGAGAGCAAGGAGGAAGCGGCCGAGGCGATTCTATAGTTTGAAGAAGAATTCCCTTAGGAAAAACCAATTCTAAACTCCCCTCTGGAGTTAGTATCTACAATCTCCCCTCTGGAGATAAAAACATCTTATGTAAAATATTCTAAATAAAGGAAGTTTTTCTCCAGAAAGGTACGCCTTTATCTTAATCTCATAGTTATGAATTATTTAGAAAGTTTAGAATTAACGGAAGAATCTGATTATTATAGATTATCTGCCTTATTAGATAACGAAAAACAGGCTGTTCTAAAAACAGAATTAAATCTCAAATCAAATGAAAATTTTAATAAACAAAATCTTTTAAAAGAAGTTTTTAATAGAAAAAATATAATATACTATGGAAAAATTCAACTTGAAGCCCCTATAAAGATAAAATCTGCTAATGGAGAACTTGAAATAGCTTTGATAAATGATGAAGAATTGAGTAAACAGATTGAGAAAATTAAGGATCAACAAAAAAGATCTAAAATTGGATGGATTCATATTAGTACTATACAAGTCTTAATCAAATCTACATATATGAAAGGAATTAATTCACCAATAAGCTTAGCAATCTGTGACAAAAGAATTACTGATGACCCAATAGATCAAATAATTGGAATTGTTTATGGAAACTTGGCAAACGTAAATGTTAAATTCAATGCCCATCTTGGATATGCTATACCGTTATCAACTGAAAATCTTGGAAGATCTATAAGTTTGGCTTATAAATTTCACAGAAAGAATCTAATGGAACAAGACGATGAACCATTTTCAATTACATATGCAATAAATTATGCTTTAACAAATAGCCATCATAGTATAATATTTAAAAACAGAGAAAGAATTTATGTCGATGAATTATTTCAGAAAATTGTAAAAACAGAAATACCAAAATATAAAGCTATTGAAATCCCAGTTCTTTTACTAAAAGAACCATCAGGAAAATTAGTTTCATCAAATTTTCAAATAAGAGAATCCAAAATTAATAGCCCTTTAAGTTTATCTAAGTTAAAGATTAAAGAAGAAAATTCTGAAATAAAAGAATTAACAAAAAAGGTCGAAAAATTAAATGACACCCTAAACACTAAGTTATGACAATAAATAAAGAGAAAATATATGTAACCTATCAAGATAAAAAACAAGAACTCTTTGAAAGAGAAAATCGGTTGAATTATTTACAGTTTTCTAAAATAAATCAAAGGGCATTTGAAACTCTAAAAATAATCTATGACAAATTGAAAGGAGAAGTTGAAGAGTTAGAAAAATTAATAGAATCTCTAGAAAATAATGATGAATCAATGATAGAATTTGCAGAAATTCTAAGATAAATAATGAAGTATACAAAGATTGAAAGACCAGAAAACAAAATAAAAAGACATAGGGCGAAAAAATTAAAAAGTAAAATAAAGGAGTATAAAAGGGAATTAAATAGTCTTCAGTTCGAAATTAATGACCTTATAATAAAAATGATAGAAATAAGAACAAATATAAACAAGTTGGAGCTAAACTTAAAAAATTTATAAATGCCTGGAACACCATATTATGACTTAAAAGAATTAAAGCTGTTGAAAGAAAAAATGGAGAATGAAGTTGAAAAATTAAAAAGATATTTAGAAACAATAGAAAGAGTAGAAATAAAAGAAGTTTTGGAGAACTTGAAAAATTATATTAAAGAAAAAGATAAACAGATAAAAGATTTTATATACAATGATCAATGCAAAAAAGAATATTATAAACTAAAACAAGATTGAAAAAAAAATTATAAAAATGAAATCAGACTTAGTAATAAATGCTCAATATTTATTCGAAGCAAAATATGAAGAGTTAAAAAGAAATTACATCTTAAAAATTGGTATCAGAGTCAAGTTAACGATTAAGGGTAACACTTTCTCTTTAAGCAACACTTTTAGTGACACGCTTTTAAAATCAACAAATAATCATAAAAGAAAAATCTTTACAAATGCATCTGTACACTAGATGCCCCAATAAATAATATGAGTGAATTCCAAACCAAATATTTTATAAGCAGCAGAAATATTTACATCAAAAGTGGAAACAAATCAAATCCAATGAGTAACATGTTTCAGCCACCTACCTACCTACCTAACTGGCTATGGTCATCACTTCTCAGTTCTCACGTGAGAGAGAGAGCACTGGCAGGCAACACTTGTCACTCGTATTTCCTGTCAGCCCCAAAACTAACCCGACGTTTCCATGTCAGAAACTAAAAAAGCCAAGCCTCTTTCGGTAAATTTCATCCAGCCCTTCCAATCCGGACTTTATTGCCATTTTGCCATTTTCTATTTTGCAACTCTTCCTCACTTACATGTTTGAATAATATAAATTAGCAAATTACAAAAACCCCCCCAAACAAAAAAGAAAAAAAAGACATGGATACCTCAAAACCTTTGCACTTGTTCATCCTCAACACTGCTACTCAACACGGACGACGACGCCAATCTCATCACCATCGCACACTGCTTCTCTTGTCTCATGGTATGTACTCCCTCTCTCTCTTTTCTCTTTTCTGCCTATCAAACTACTTATGTCGACGGAAAATTTTTTTTAAGAAAACTGGAGGAAATTGGAGATCTCCATCTAGAATGACCCACCCATAATTGTTTGAACTTCCATCTCTCCTTTTGTTTTCATTTCGAATTCTGGATTTCTTAGATTTGGTTAATCAGAGTAGCGGTGGTGTTTGGTTATGGACTTGTTCTGTTTTGGATTTCCAACTTTTGAGATCTGGTGCAGAGAATCTCAATTAAATGTGGCAGTTGGTATTCTCTTCTTCTTTCTTATCAATTCTTCATTTCTCACTCATTTCATTTTCAATGACTGAAGATGAGGTACTTCTTTTTTCCAAAACTAGCCGTATACTCATACCCATACCCATACCAGATACGGCTTCTCGAAACAGAACAGAACAAAACAAAACAACTCCACCCGATTTGCGAGTCGAGATTGGTCCAGTCAAGGATCTATTTTAATCAGGGGCGAATTTGGATACAAGTTGATTGTGTGATTCAGTGATATCTAACCAGTATCACTTCTGCTAATTTCTTGAATAATAACAACCAAAGTTGTCTTGTAATTTGAAATTGTAGGTAGAGTGGTTCTTAGGACTTGAGAGTATAATAACAATTAACAGAGCACTTTTTGGATTAAATCCTCCTTTGTGTAAATGAAAAGCTAGTGCCTTGATATGATTCTTAGGAAATGGAATCTACCTACATCTTTCTTAGTTATTATGGTTTGTCCCTTTAGATCTTCTTAGTTCTTAGTACATTGCATCCTCTGTATCTATGAACATTTGTGATATTCGAGGTAAATATTAGCTAAGATTGTGATTTTACATTGGATTGAGGGGGATGCAAACATGTAAAATGTGGACACATAACATGGATCATAAGATCCTCCACAATGACATTTTCATAAATATATATGTCATGCTACTTCATATAAATACATAAATAAATCACAGTTAACCTAATTAAACTTAAACTTAAGATGCATAAATAACATCTGAGCTGTGCCCATGAAGAGGCCGCTGCTTATTACCTCACGAAAAGGCGTAGCCGTGCCTTTTGCCACCTTTAGCTACACTGCCGAAGACAACCAAATATTTGACAATGTGTTGATGCTGTTAATTGCTGTCCCACTTTGTTTATTTATAAATATGTATATTTTCGTTTATATGTTCTCCTATATACTTTTTTAATTTAGTAGTTTGAACTAATTGTTTGTATTTTTTTGTAGATTGAAATTCAGTAAGAATCTTAGGAAATTGGCATAATGGAAGATGGTGATTATAGCATAAGGAGATGGGAGGATCTGGACATAGATATTTTGGTGAAAATTTTTCAGCTGCTCGACATCTTTGAGTTAACGGCTGGCATAGCTCATGTTTGTAGTGCGTGGCGTATGGCTTGCTGCGATCCACTTCTTTGGAAGACACTTGATTTGTCAATGTTAAAATCTAATTTCATCAAGATTCCATTGGAGCCATTTGTTTATGTTGATGGACGGTCTGACAGGAAATTAACCCGCTTATTGAAGATTTCCTTGAGTCTTAGCAGGCAGAGTATAATGACTTTGATATTTCACTTCAACTTGTACGTGAGTGATGAACAGTTGACATACACTGCTGAAAGGTAATTTCAACATTTAAAATCAACATCACTTTATGTAAACATACAGTTAATATAACCATTTAAGTCCATATTCTCTATGGTTGTATATATATGATAATGAATTCTTATAACCTAAAGTTTGATATGCTGACATTTTTTATGAATTGATTGTAAAGCCAACGTTGCTTGATGCTAAAACAATAATTTTTCTTTTCATGATATTTTCTTGTTTATTCTTTGCCTGCTGTGCTGGAAAGTATCTGAAAAGTAATAAAGTGCTAGCAAAACTTACAAAATAGAATAGCTTACTTCCATTCCCTTTTTTTCTTTTTTGGGGGGTAGTATTTTCAGTTACCAAACAATGACAGTCCTTCAAAATGGAGAATGCATGTGCGGTTCCCTGGTTAGTTAATTGTCTTGATCCTTTTTGCAGGTGCCCAAAACTCCGACGGCTTGTTCTGCCAGCATGGAACAGAATTAAGAAAACAGGAATGTGCAAGGCTATTCGCGGCTGGAAAGATCTCGAGTCTTTGACAATGCCTAGCATAGCGAATCCCCCATATCTTCTGGAAGAAATCTCAAATCACTGCAAGAACTTCAGTGAACTAAAGATCATGGGGCCATGCGACATTTACTTCGCTTCATCTCTTGTTGCGTTTCTTCCGAAATTGAAAGTCTTGAGCCTTCGATGTTCAATGCTGTATAAGGATGTTCTCATTGAGATCCTAGATCGCTTGCAACATTTAGAAGTGCTCAACATATCACATTGCATCTTGATGGAAGCCGTTCCACCTCCTCAGCATAAAAGAGTTGTCAGAGAAATTGATCAGAGTATCCGACAGAAGGCTTCTCGGCTGCGCGAATTCATCACGTGCATGGACGACAACTGCATCATGTGCAATCGCACAAGAACTGATGAAGGGCTGGTTAGGTGGTACAAGTACGAGGAGGGACTGTGGAAAGCAGATGAGGTCAGGTCCCTTGCACTCTAAGCAGAGTCAAAAGTGGTATGTTAATATAGTGAGTGATGCGGTTGTTACAGATGTCTGTAACATTTTCTGTTGTTTAGTATTCTGCTCCCTTAGTTGTAGATGAAATAAACAAAAGCTGAATTGTTAAGACGAATGTGTCGATACCCTCTAGATGGTGTTAACTGAATATTGTAAGTTTGTAACTGTACATAGGAATAATAAATGTTCAATGCTCTAAGTGTAACTCACGTTGTTAACTATGGCTGATTGAAAATATGGAATGCATGATGTGACCAATGAGTAATATTACACTGGACATAATCCGTTTGGCACTCTTGATTAGTATATGTGGAATCAAGAGACGGGAGCTTCTGAGAGTGATATATTAGATGAGATTTTGCAGCGAGTGGATGGTATCTTTCAATCATGTTCATCAAAGAGAAAACAGATGAGAAATGCATTGGAAAGCACGTGCATCATGTTCATGGAGCTTAAGTTAAAACTTATTAGACTGATCATATAAGATAGTGATAGTCTAATATCGCAATTTCAAAATAAAAATTTTCCCTCCAGAAAAAAAAAAATTGATAATCTGATAACTATATCGACTTTTGACTAACTCCCAAAAACGGCAAAGGTAATATAATAAAGTTAGGTATCCAAATTTTTTTAACCCAAGTATTTAGTTAAATCTCAGTGCGCTTTTTCAAGCATTCGTATGTACTACTGTTTTCTTTTTCTTTTTCCTATTCTTTCTACTCTTTCTCTTTTTTTTATTGTTATTGTCATTTTCTTTTGAGTATTTGTCCATTTTAATTGTCGAAGAATTTTGGACATGACATTTTAGTCCTTAATTAAAATTAATTACTCGATTGATTCTTTATAATTAACTCTATCAGTCACTTAGGTCTTTTGTTTCGTCAACTCTAAGAGAAGACAAAATAGTCACTGACAACTCTAACAGAGGACAAAATGATTTCTAACGCCCAATGTTCGGAAACGATACTATTCTCCTCCAATTTCTATCATATCTCGCATAACTTTAACAGTCTAATATTCATAAGAAAGAAAAATTATCAACTTGTTCTTAACCAATTCATACTCAGGAAACTAATGACTATGTCTCTCAAGTACTTATCATCTTCGATAGATCCTATGAATCTAGATAGCGAGTTTGAATGTCTGATTTGTTAAGACCAGTCGTCGTCGTCGTCGCCATCTCCCTCCTCCTCTGCCTTAGCTATCATCTTCATGGACACATTGTCCACTGCTCTGATATCTTCATTCAGTTCCTTTTCCGAACCAATGTTCAGTAATCACTTCAGTTTCATATGAGTGGCGATGGCGACATTACTCGCTATACTGATAGCTTTGATGCGAGGTCAAAGCTGTCTGTCAGCTTGGACTCCGGGAGAGAAGGAATGAAGCATTCGGGGTCTATTCCAAATAAAAATTTGCATATGATGTCGAAGGAGAATCTTCTCATGATGTCCTAATATCCAACAATTTATATTGCTTGCCGGAGAGTGAAGAAAAGTGTATCCTTGGGGTAATTGTGGAACTTGGTTTTGAGGATGTGGTGGACGTTGTCGGGAATGGAGGGATGCTATTATCGAGGATGTGAAAGTGGATGCTTCGGGTGAGTGAAGTGCGGAGGAGGTAGATGTACCAGTCATAGAGATTTGAGAAGTGTGTGATCCATGACATGTTAAGATAAGTGCGACACACGTGGCAATTACACCATGACTTGATTTTAGAGCTAAAGAGGAGGAAGAAAAAGATGGAGAAGAAGACTGTGAAGGTGAAAAAGGAGAGTATGAATGTTAGGGTTATACGAGATATGATGGAAATTGGGGAAGAACGGTGTTGTTTCTGAACAGAGGGAGTCAGGGACCATTTTGTCTCCCGTTAGAGTTGTGATAAACCTCATTTTTAGGGTTTATCTTGTATTGAATTTAGAGTATTTTGATAACCTTTTGTCACATTTAGCCTATGAATTAGCATGGTTTTGTTATCTCTCCCATATTTATGCTTAAGTGTAAAAACATGCTTTTTAAGCCTTATTTTGATGAATTCTAATTTCTCCTTGATTCCATAAGATGCCTTGATGTGTTTGCTAGTAATTCCAATATTGAAATAGGCTAGGCATGGATCAAAGGAAGCAATGAAGGAAGCATACAAGTAGAGAGAAGCATAAAATGTCAAAGAAGCAAAGTCAGCCAAGCACGCGCACGCGCACAAGGCGCCCGCGCGCACATTGCAGAATCGACCAGGGACGCGCACGCGTACCGTGCACGCACGCGTCGATGACCGCACATGACTTCATTAAAGCAACACGTGCCTGGCGATTTGAGAGGGTTTCTGAACCCATTTTGGCGCCAAATGCTGATAGAAAGGAATAAAAAGATCAAGGATTGAGGGGAATCTAATCAATCTAGCATATAGCATAATTAGGATTAGTTTAGAGTTAGTTTTTGAGAGAGAATCTCTCCTTTTTCTCTAGAATTAGGATTAGGTTTAGGTTAATCTCTCTTCTTAGATCTAGGTTTAATTCATGCATTGATTCACTTTTCTTTTACCAATTCTGAATCTTCTTCTCCTCCTCTTTCTAGTTATGTGCTTTAATAATTGTAATTCTTCATTTTGTTTTGGATAGATTGTTGTTCTTTTATTTCCTCTTTCAATAATGCAAATTGAGGTAATTCATGATAATTGTGATTTCCTTGATTGTTGTTGTTAATTCTTTGCAATAATTGTTGTTAGATTCTATTCTTGTTCTCAAATCACTATGCTTTTCTTTTGTGCCTTCCAAGTGTTTGATGAAATGCTTGGTTGGATTTTAGTGTAGGTTTTGTTCCTCTTGGCCTAGGTAGAGTAATTAGTGACTCTTGAGTTATCTAATTCCTTTGTTGATTGATAATTAGGAGTTTCTAATTGATTTGAATGCCTCTAAAGCTAGTCTTTCCTTTAGGAGTTGATTAGGACTTGAGGAATCAAATTGATTCATCCACTTGACTTTCCTCCATGGTTAGAGGTTAACTAAGTGGGAGCAATGGACAATTTGTCATCACAATTGAGGAGGATAACTAGGATAGGACTTCTAGTTCTCATATCTTGCCAAGAGCTTTGCTAGTTGTTAGTTTATTTTCCTTGCCATTTATATTTCTTGTCTAAAATCTTAAAAAAACCCCAAATATAACTCACAACTAATAGCAAGACACTTCATTACAATTTCTAGGGAGAACGACCCGAGGTCCAATACTTCGGTTTATAAATTTTAGGGGTTTATACTAGTGACAAACAACTTTTTGTATGAAAGGATTATTGCTTGGTTTAGAAACTATACTTCGACGAGATTTTATTTGAGAAATTCTAAACCGTCAAAAATCCATTCATCAAGTTGCCAGGGACCATTTTGTCTTCCATTAGAGTTGATGGAGCAAATGACCTAAGTGACTGACAGAATTAATTGTTATGGACCAATCGAGTAATTAATTTAATTGAAGACTAAAGTGTTTGGTATAAAATTTTCTGGAAACCAAAATGGATAAATACTCTTTTTTTCTTCTTCTTGGACAACGTCGTCATCATCAGTCGTCATTATCGTCAACGTCTTGTACTTCTTCAACATCATGTTCTTCTTTTTCAACGTCGTTGTCTTCTTATTCTCTTATTTGATTCCTTCTCCTCGTTCTTTTTCCTTCTCATCCTTCTTCATCATCATCTTTTGGCGTGGTTTTCTTGACATTTTTCTCCTATATATATTTAGAAAATTAGAGCATAGAAATTTGGATGTACAACAAAATTTTTTTTAAAAGATTACATGTTTAGAATATTGACACTCAACCAACAAAAGATGTATATCACATAACTTTTTGTACACAATACATAAAATTTAGTGAATAGTATAAATTTTTTTAAAAAACTCTACATATCCAAAACATTAATACTCAACTAACAATATACATACAATACAAAAATTTTAGTGTATAATAAAAAAATTTTACTTGCATTACAGAAATATTTGCACAATATAAAAATTTATAAAAGACTATATATTCAGAACATTGATTTATTTAACTAAAAAATTTTATTTACAATAAAAATTTGTGTATTAATTATGTAAAAAATTTTATATTATATGAATAAATTTTTTTATATCAATAAATTTTATATTATATAAGTAAAAATTTTATATTATATAAGTAAAATTTTATATCAATAAATTTTTGTATTATCTAACAAAAATAGATGTACTTAAACAATGCAAAAAAGTCAAAAAAAAATGATCGTATGCACATAATTTTTTTGTTAGACTTATGTAAATTTAGTTAGAGTTGATTAAAAAAACGTTTGTAGGCAAGGGTGGCATCACCGAGGATTTTTTTTATTTATATAAATAAATTAAATATAATAATTATCGATTTTTGTAATTTGTAGTATTTTTTATGAAAATACGTAATATGTCACATTTCGTTTACAGGGTAAATGAATTGACTTTAGCCGTATTTTATTTATACAGTAAACGAAATAAATTTGTAAATGGGCGCTCCTATGATGTGTGTACACGTGTTCTACAACGCTTCTATTTTGTTTACCGTGTAAACGAAATACGACTAAAGTCAATTCGTTTACTCTGTAAACGAAATAGGCTCAGTGACACCTATTTAAGAGATTTCGTTCACAGCCATTTAAAAAGTCAAAAGTTACTGTTTATCTTACTTTTTTTATCCATTTTATCCTTATTTGACTAAATCAGACGCTCAGTTAAATATTACGGCAGACGATGCAGACATTAATAGGCTGAACGCCACGTGACATGTCGTCGGGACAGAAAACTTTGAGGTTGGCGTTGCTGTTTATTTTATTATTTATTTTTATAGTACTTGAAACAAATTGCCATGTTAGTCTTATACGTAGTTGATTGTAGAAATAATGCCTAAATAGATTCTAGTTATAGCAATATGTACTTGTAAGTAGGTCAAACGTGTTTGTAGGATGTTAGAGGAATTTTGAGTTAGGAATTTGATTGGTGTACCGTATATGCTACTATATTGCATGGTATAATGTATGATAAAATCGAAAACCTTTTACCAAAATAATTTATGTCACCGAAATTTAAACTAAGTACATGAACACATTTAATTATGTTATGCCCGTTTAATAAATGTAATTATTTTTTCATTAAATATCATATTATATATACAAAAATATATTAAATTTTTATATATTAAATTTAAAGTAACATGACCGAAAGGCAACTCACTGTGTAAGCAGCGTTGGATTCTCACACTCAAACACGATTCCGTTATTCCCGTTCTTCATTAGGCAATTGGGATAGACACAACAAAATATACATTACTAGTAGACATTATGAATGATTTGAAAAAGATTTAGGTGAAAGAGGTGAATTTGTTGTGAAGAATTGCACACCATTTTATAGTTGCTTCAGGTTTGTCCTATTGTATTTCGTTTACACAGTAAACTAATTATTGTTCCACGTATTTTGTTTACAGAATATGTAAACGAAATACAGTTACTGACACAATACGTGCTTATTTTGTTTACTGTGTAAACGAAATACGCTTAAAATCAATTCATTTACTCTATAAACGAAATGTGATATGGTAAGTATTTTCGTAAAAACACTACAAATTACGAAAATCAGTAATTATTATATTTAATTTATTTATATAAATAAAAAATCCCATCACCGAAGGTAATAATAATACTAATATTTGATTTTTATTTTTTTATTATAAAAAGGCAAAAACAAAAATAATCGTTTTGGTCTGTGGTTGGGTCTGTAGAAGTGAGAAGAGAGAGAAGAAGAAGAAGGAGTCATGGAAGTGCAGCAAATATGGGAGACGGTGAAGGAGGCCATCGTGGCCTACACAGGCCTAGCTCCGGCCACTTTCTTCACGCTGGTGGCGCTCCTCTTTGCCGTTTACTACTTGGTTTCGGTGATGTTCGGGTCGCCAGCATACGAGGACTATCGGCGCCACGGGGAGAGGGATATGGAAGAGGAGCAGATGCCACCTCTGAAGCCGCCAGTGCAGATTGGTGAGGTGACTGAGGAGGAGCTCAAGGCCTACGATGGCACCGATCCCGAGAAGCCCCTTCTCATGGCCATCAAAGGTCAGATCTATGATGTCTCCCAAAGCAGGTACCTTTCTTTTTTTCTTCTTCAACTCTGAAATTGTGAGTTGACCTTTGGTCAAAGCTAGTTTAAGCCCTGTTTTTTGGATTGCAGGATGTTTTACGGACCCGGTGGACCCTATGCTCTTTTTGCAGGCAAGGATGCCAGCAGAGCTCTCGCTAAGATGTCTTTTGAAGACAAAGACCTCACTGGGGATATTTCTGGGCTTGGCCCATTCGAGATTGAAGCCTTACATGACTGGGAATACAAGTTTATGACCAAGTATGTTAAGGTCGGTACCATCAAACAAACTGGACGGGATTTGGATGTTGATGCTAAGCCTACTGAAGCTGCCCACTCTGAAACTCCCTCTCATGTTGATGCTGATAAAGATGAGTAAATGGAAAAAGGGTTGCTGAGAAGAGCCTTACAAAATATGTGACACTGCTTTACTTTTTGTGCTATGCTAATGCTATTCATGCTTTGTTGGAATATTAAGTCTAAGATCAATAAGTAAGGAATTACTAGTGATAAGTTTGAGTCATATCTTTCTTTTTCCTCCATAATATGTATATTAGTTAACAGCAACAGATCAATAACATTTGGGAGCATATCTTGGGCCAAGTAGTTGTCTTTCTGTATTGATATTTGATACAATGGCAAGAATAAACGAAGGGTTAGAAGTATCCTTGATGAACTTTGCATTGCTTCATTTCTACTTGAAAACTGCTTGATGGAAGTTCCAAGTAACTGATGTGATTAGATGCTCCAATAGTTGGTACCTTTCACATTCCCGTAGGGCAAAGTAGAACTACCACACAGTCTACACTCTACCTGATTCCTTGTTAAATCTTTGCACTGCCTACGGAGTTCTCTTTTGGGAATATCCAGTAATAGACTTGTTTGGTTTCAGTTTTCTGCAATGCTAAAATAGAGGGAGACAGGGACATCCGGAATTAACCTTTTGTCAAGTAAACTATTTTATTAAATTAAGCGTTTGATTCGGTCAATCGAAATTGCGTGTGGATTTGTCCGTGGAATATAATGTATTCAATAAGTGAAAAAAAATTCATCAACTTTTGTTCCCACTCTTGAATCAGCATTTATGTCACTCATTTTATTTTAAGAAGCAGCCTGCACCAAGCAGATTTCTCTTGGTGGTGGTACCGGATTAGATTTATCACTATTTAAGAATCTTAAGCATATATCCTATCTCATTTTCTTGTTTAGTACGCATTGAAATTTGGCATGGTAATCCTAATAGCTACCTAGGCACAGTTGAATATTGAAAGGAAACTTATCGTTATGAGATCAATCGATGAAATGGAGTTTTTTCATATATAATAAATTTAAAAATAATTATCTTTTACATTGGCTACATAAATGATCATCTAAAAAAACAGTTGTAATTGCACAATTGTACACAACTGTGTAAGTCAGTGCATCAAAATTAAACTCGTATAATATTTAATGGGTTGGCATAATTTCCAATTGATTGCATATTGCTTAGTTTGAAAACAAACTTGTAAGGTCAATTGACGCCTTTATTTTCAAATAAAATTCTCACACAGAAAATTATTGACAAATTATACTTATATCCTAACAATAATGGTGAGAAGCATATGAAATATTCTTTATTTACCAACATGCACAGAAAATCCATCCATCTAAGTGTTTCATAATTAAGAAACTAATAATAATTTCTTCTATCACTTAATTACGTAGCCACTTGTCTGGTTTGAGCAAAGTCAACCTTTGGCATTTGGCATACGTGCGTGAGTCGCATAATGTGCTTAGCAACAAATCATCTTTCTCAACGATTGAAAACTATTTTATTCATGAATTCACACCTTGTAATTAATATGTCTATATTGCTTATTATTATAGACTCGCCAGCTTGCCTTAGGCTTCATTCAAGTATTCTTAGAAGCAATAATAATAAATTTCTTCATTCAATAGTCTCCTTCAGGCCAGGGTTATGATGGGAGTTCCAAGACGCTCAACCCTTTTTCTGCTTCTCATCATATTTGTGCTGTCTATATTGTTGCAAGGATCAACCTCTCGTTTAATCAATGATCATCATGTTGATTGGAATAGGAGAGCAGAAGAGAGAAAGCATTCCTCCATGTTTATGCAAAGTTATTCTGCTATTCTTTCCTCTTTGAATTCCAAGTCCAACAACAACAAGCAAATTCATGCAGTTTCACACCGGCTGGTTCCTTCAGGACCAAACCGTCTTCATAATTGATCCTCCTGGATCCCTTATACATACTTAAATAAAGAGTTAGTCATCTTTATTATTTCATTTCTAGATTTTGGGGTACATATATATATGTGTAGTGTTATTTAATATAATTACTTTTTTTTGTCAATTTTTATGGCATATATATGTAGGGTAAGGTAGGTGAAGCTGGTTACGGATTATACAGATAATAGATAACTAGAAAAAAGGGAATAAAGCTTGCAAGTACTCCTTTAATTTGTTTTTGGATTAAGCCATTTGTCTTGATGTGTGTTTCTATCATGTGATCATATGATATTTCATATTTTTTTCCCCCTAGCAAGAATGTGTATGATACAGTGTTTATATTCTTATATGATACTCTATTCAATTCACCCTAGTCGTTTGATCATCAGTGACCACAGAATTTTACACCCTAAAATCTCATCAGTTCTATAGAGATTTAATTTCATGGTCAAGTAAGAGGAGAGAAGAGAGAGCGCAAATTATGTTGTATGATTTGACCGATCCCCTAGGAATCATAAAGGAAGATAGCTAATTAGCATGGGAATTAGTACTAGTGCTATTATTATTATATCTTGAACTCATCAGAATGTTGCATTTTGATCGTTGACCAGACACAAGTACAGCTTTCAGGGAATTGAATGAATCTATAGAAATCAAAGTGCAACCGGATGGGATCGCTGTCATGATAGTTTATTGACCACAATATTGACTTTTTAAGCACTATTAAAGTGGTCCTTGGAACTACATAATAGTAATAGCAACTTCTTGAGTATTTTTTTTGGATTGAGCTTCCTAAGTTTTTTATTTTTTTGTCCTTTTAGACAGACCTTGTGTGTGTCTTATATGAACTACAGGCTCTGTTAGAAAGTCCTTTTGGCAAGCGGAATATTCTTCTTCATTGGATAATGGTGGGACTTTTTGAAGTAAAAACCCTAACTACATCCTATAGGGTTAATAAAAGCAAAAGGCTCTTTTTTTTGCACTTGGAAAACAAAGGTTAAGACCCACACCAATCCTGACAAAAAAATAGCCCACAGGAAAAGCAATAAAACCCATACTAATCTTGCCCTTATACATGCAGTAATTTATTGTTCAACGATGAATTTTTAAATAAAGTCTTAATCCAGAAAACCCCGCCGAAGGCTTGGCTGAAGCTTAACGTCGATGGAGCGTTGGTAGAGATTGCGGACAAGGTGGGTTGCGGCGGCCTCCTGCGGGATGAGAACGGGAAGTGGGTTGCGGGCTTCACTCACACGATTGAAAACTGCTTTGCCTTCATCGCCGAACTGTGGGATGTTGTGCAAGGGCTGAACCTGGCAAGGAGATTGAGAATGAAGAAGATATTGGTAGAATGTGATTCAGAGAGAGTGGTGAAGTTATTGAATGGGGAAAAAAAGTTAGAAAGACACCCTAATTCTCTTATTAGAAGGATTAGTGAGCTGAAAAAGCTTGATTGGAGAATTTTTTTATACATAACTATAGGGAAGGCAACAAGTATGCAAATTGTCTGGCCAAGAAAAGTATTGATCTTGATTTTGAGTTTTTGTTCTGGGATTATTCATTCCTAGAGTTAGTTAGCATTCTCCATGAAAATGAGAGAGGGACTACCTTACCCCCATTCTATCTGTATTTAGTTGCTCGTATTTTTTTTTGGCGTTTTAGCCCCGTTTGAATACAAAAAAAAAATCTTAATTCACAATAAATTAGTCATTAATTTATTAAACTAAAAAATACAGTGAACAACTAATAAAAAAACTAACAGAACAAATAGGCCTTTAGTCCCCTTAGTTTATCCAAAAACAAAAGAGAAAGAAAAAAAACATCATTTAATTCAAGGATTCGCCATAGTTTTAACGAGAACTCTTATGGTATTCTTTAACTAATTCTATATGTAATAAACAATTAAATAAAACTAGGAGGTTCTACTTCTACCTAGACCTTTCATCTTTGTAATGCTATGAAGTAAATTTTGGTAATAGTTTTTGAGATTCACATAATTATCTAATTTAGTTTTTTAAATTTTAATTTTATTATAGTAATCTTCTAGATCGAGTTTCGAATACCATAGTAGTCCATGGTCTTTTTTTGTGCTGACTCAATTCTTATGATGTGGCTCTTCTGTACCATATTAGAGTGTGCAATGAATAATTAATATAGCTAGACTACAATTGGACCCAATTTGATCTCTTTTTCATTATATAATCCTAATTCTTCTTCTTCTCTTCAAGTTGGTGCTAGAATTACTCTATTTATTATTAAGTTATTTTTATCTGATTAAACTAAATTAAATATTTAAGACAAATAGATTCAACAACCATATTTACTTGAAAAATATAATCTCAAAACTGAAACTATTAAAATCCAAACAAAATACAAATCTTGAATAAACTCACAACACAAAAAAAAAATCCCAAAAGTAATAGCAAAAAATTTTCAAAGAAAACTAAAATGAAAACGACACTGTTTTTTGAAATGCTTAGAATCTGGACTTGGTAAAGAACCAAAGATTTTTGCCAGTCTTGAACCTCTTCTTGGTCTCCTTTAGCACCGGAACCTTCTTGTCCTTCAAATCCATGTAAAGCATCACATCTTGGAAGTTAACCATCTTAACCAACACCTTCGTGTATCGGCCTTGCAGCCCGATAACCACTTTGTTTGGTTTGAAGAACTTGACCATGACCATGCAATTATTATGTGATTCAGTGAGTAGCGATGAGTTACGCCATGAAATGGTATTTGTTAGTGTTTCTATTCTTCAAATGAAGCAACATGGCATGCATTGCTCCCCGTCATTCTCAATGAGATAAGCACGTGGTCAATTCACCTTATCCACATGTTTGATGTCAACATTGCCATATTGCAACCACGTATATATGTGGGACACTCATTTTCTGTTTCTTAATCACTACAATCTGCAAGAAGATACATTCTCCCTTCATTATCACATATAATACTCACTTGATTGCAACTTTGAAGATCACTCGAACGTTCTGGATCTGCTAGTCTCCCGCGATAAGTAAAATACACCAAACATTTTTGTTTCAAAATAATTTTCATAATAATGCTAGTTGTCATTTTATTTTCAGCTTTTAATTAACTTTTTTAAAGATTTATTTGCTTTTTATTTTTTTCTCTTCTAAAGACCGAATACAAGATAATATTTAAAAATACCTAATTGCACTTCTAATTTACCATATAAAAAGATTTTATACTTAAAGTACGTCAAAATTATTGAATAAAAATGTAATTAAATCTGTCATTATTTAACTATTTTTTTTTATCAAAAATAAAGAAATTTTAATTCGAAATCTCTTAAGTGAATTTTAGAAGATTATACTATTTAAACTATATATAACTCGTTGATATTATTTAACTATTTTTAACTATCTAATTTTATAACTTTACATAAAATTAATTGTATGTTTAGATAATTTTTCAGCGTTAAACATTTTTTTTATTAGGCCACAACTATGGTACATACGTTAACTGTGGCTATAGGTGACTAGTAATTGACCATTTAATAAAAATGTGACATTTGTCATGGTCCAAATTAACATAAGCATGCTTATAGCTAATCTAAGGTAGATAAACACAAATTTTTTAGCGATGGTGAGGTCGAGATCCAAGAGCCCCTTGTATGACATGACTTCGTAGTCCACTACAGAAGAAGAATCGAAGTCGTTGCATTGCCTATGAGACACATCTCGCTGGTGGCCTATTCTCGATCCGTCGCACAATGTAACATTTTAAAAAACATGATAGGACGCGCAGCTGAGAACGCCATGACTGCAGAAGTAAAGGCGGAAAAAACGGTTTCAGCGTGCACTGCGACTTGGACTGCACTGATGGTGGCGGTGGCGGCAACCGCGAAGATGAATCAAGCGTGCTACTCTGGCTCGGGCTACATGTGTTGTTAATGTGAACGAAGTTGTTGCTGTTGTTCAAAAGCTCCTCCGCCATCGGAACATTGGTCTTCGCCTTGGCGCCGTGGATGTCTCTTGCCGCTGCGTCGTACGCACGCGCTGTCCCCTCTGCAGTTTCGAAAGTTCTGAGTCAGACGTGCGTCTTGTCGGGATCATGGATCTGGACGGCGTCCATGGCAGTTTCCTAACACCTCTGTAACAGATTTCTTTGGCGTGACTGTTTAACAAATTTATCGCGATTAAAGTAATCATAATCCAAGTCAAAACCATCTCCCTTCCAACTGTCAAACTCTCATAAGTTCTATTATATCTAGCCACTATAGTCACGAAACAAACAAGCCACCATACATGGCACCTACTGACTAATGTAAATAATTTTTCTTTATTCTTTTCTATTCCAAAATCCAAACTAAACCACCCATCAAATTTTATCCAAAAAATGTTATTATAGCAACTCAAATCTTACATTAATCGCACCTTAATCAAGTTAAATTAAGGGATTAGCGAAGATTTTTGTAGGCCAATAATGTCCACAAATTAAATCCAGAAAATAGTGCACCTTAAAATTTCCACAAATGGAACAAAAAGATATATATTGCTCTCCTCTTATCCTTTCTGGCATTCATATTCATATTTTTACATATTTGCTAATTGCTACCGTTCAATATCAGTAAGCTATTAAAAGCGAATATATCCAAAAACAAAAAACTAATGATTCGACTAAAAAAATTAAAATTAAAATAATAAAAAAAAACCTAGCTGATTCATAATGTGGCTACCATGGGGTGTTCACAGAGAGAGCAGCATGAGCAGAAATTGATACTCTCACTACTCACTGACCTCCATTATTCTTCCATACTCTTCCCTTCCCTGTAACAGAGCTCTGACACTTCTTACCTCTGCTGCTACCTCCTTCCGTGTCACTCCAACACAATCCTTTCTTCGAACTCTCCGCCGCGTTGTAGCTCGCCGAACGCTGCGTCATCATCACCCCATGGTTCACCATAATGTACCTCCTCACATCCTCCGGCAACCTCAGCGTATACCTCTCCATACACTCTCCTGCCTCCACCACCGAGTGCCCCGTCGTATTCGACCTCTTCAGAACCCTCCCCTTCCCACCAAGCTTCCCTTTTGCCGCTCTTTCCGGCATCCCTTTATCTTCTTCGTTGTTCCGCTGTCCCTCACTCGCGTCACGCGCCAACGGGCTCCCCTCAATTATGCTCTCGCCACCCACGCTCTGTTCTGCTCTGTTTCCAGAACCGTCTTCTTCGTGTTCTTCTTCTCCGTAGCCGCTCAATTGTGTTATCACCGAAATGGCGACTTGGGAGGGATGTTGGTTGAGATTGGCGCGGCAAACGGGGCAGGTGACGTGGGAAGAGAGCCAGGCGTCGATGCAGGGAGGGTGGAACACGTGGTTGCAGTGTGGAAGCAGCCGAAGAGTGTCGTTGCCGGCGAACTCGGTGAGGCAGACGGCACACTCTAGCGGAGCTTCTTTGCGGATTCTGAGGTCCTTGATGCTGGAATAGAACACGATGGGGAAGGTTTCGAGGATGTCGGGGCTGATGCCGCCGTTGCAGCAGGAACAGCGCAAGTGTGTGATATTGCTCTGTTGTTGAGTAAAGTACGGCTCTGTGCAGCGGCGGAGGAAGGCTACGAACGCGGCGACGAATATGAAGGTTCCGAGGATGGTGGCGATGAAGAGGACGGTTGAAGGGTCCCGGGGGTTGTGGTTGGAGGAAAGCGGTTTCACCGGCTGGAGCGGGGACTGTGCCTCTGTGCCATTGCCATGCTGATGGAGAATGAGAATGAGCATGAGCATGAAGTGCAAGTGTAACGGTTTAGGTTTGAATTTGGATTCAAGCATAGCTCCTTTTTTTTTTTTTTTCAAGTTTGTTGTGTTTGGGTTTTTGACCAATTTCAGAGGATCAAGTAAGTACGAAGGAAGGAAGGAAGGAAGTAGTTATATTTATATCAGAATGCATCCTGAACTGAACGCCGCACTTTCACTTTTCATGGAATACAAAACAGAACCAATTTAATTTAATTAACATGGCTGTCATTTCTTTCTCATCAAGCAAATTTTATTTTTGAGAACTGCTATGTTTTTAATAAAAAAAGTGTAAATATAAGACTATTAGATGAAAAAAATACAATAAATATTATTTGATATTCTCAGGCGTTTATACTTCATACATTTTGTTTATAATTATTAGTGGATTGAATACATTATTGATTCGCTTTTTTATTTCTTATCATTTTTAAAAATTTAATAATTAATAATTCTCTTTTTATATAGATCTATATAATAATTCCAAAAACAAAATTAGCCTTATGTTATTATTTTTGTGACTAATATGACAACTGTTTTATACTTTTATTGGCATGTGCAAAGGAAGTGGTTCCACCTAATCCCCGCAATTTCAATTTTCAGGTAAAAACTAAAAAACTAAAAACTTTTCTCTCTCTCTCTCTCTCTCCAGCAATTTGTTTCCCGAGAAAATGCGAGAAAAAATGCTACTTCATGTTTTGCCTTTATCATTTTAGCCGCTGTCTGGGATGCTCTTTACTTGATTCTTAGATTTTATTCAACCAAACTTCTAAGTGAGGTTTTATCTCCGCCTGATCTACAATTGATTTTCCCCTCTTTCTGTTGCTTTGTCTTTTCCTACCTTTTCTGTAAGCTAGATCGTGATTAGGGTAATCATTCAAATGTGTTAAATCGGTGCCTAACACCGTACTTGTTTCGACAATGAAGCAATTGCCATTTGCTTATTATGTTAAGTGGACTCATGATTATGGAATTTTACCATTGTGCGGCGTCCTGCAAATTGAAATGGAGTTGGAAATGGAAATGGCTTGTTTGAATATGCTTGCATGCTTTTGCTTGTTCATTCTTGCCACATTTCATGTTTCATTGGGATATTCTGCATTTCTGTGTTATTCAATTGCTTTGTGATTTATGTGATAATATTTTGTTTTCTCGCTCTTTAATTTTGTGAAATGCAAGCATCTTATCAATGAACTGTGCACTACCCCAAAGGTTTGCCCATTAGGGTTTGACTGTATATTACCCTCATGAAATGTAATCCTTTTTGCCAGCATGGGATATGATGTCTAGTGTTTTGCCTTGGTAATGTTTTGGTATTGAATTCTGTTAGAATGACTATTAACTGCGTTTCTTACCTGGAAGAGTTTGTTTGAGATATTATGAATGCAAGATATTATAAATTGATGGTAGTGTAGTTTTCCAACTTCTTCTTGGACTAAGATCTTGAGAATAGTAAAGGTTTCATATATAAGAGTGTTGCATTGTCAAAGGCTGTATTTTCTTTTAACCACTATGGCTGCCACAGTAGAGTAGTAGAAACTTGTAAATCATTTATACTTGAATATGGCTGCAGTATTACTTCCATTGTAGTAGCAGCTCTCAATTTATGTCTGGTTTTCTTCACCCTTCGGTTTCTGTTTGCACATCAACTTGTCAATCTAATTTTCTTGTATTCGTTTCACTAATATTCACTGCCAGTTTGTTATATAACTTTCTTTTTATATATATGATATAATTGATCCAGTTCATATATTTCATCTTAATGTCTATATACATTCACACTGTTGTTCCTCGTAGAAGTAATTATCCAAGTTAGGTGATCAGACTTGGCCTCATAGTTTTTGGTATGGTTGGGTTTCCATGTGTTCACCATTTGCTGCTGCAAGATCAAATTATCAGTGTTTATATGTTTGTAGTGGTTGTGGACATTCTTTAACTTGTCCAGGGTGTTATTTCTTCATTGCTTCTGCATGCTCTCTCTTTATTTTACGTTATTTTATCTCGTCAAAGTTTGTGTTTTTGAATGTCAGGGTATTAACATATAAACTGGTTTTTGTCCTTCCGGTTTATCAGTTCACTTTGGGGAATAACTGCATGCATTTGGCGTTTGAAGAACCCATTCATCTACCAAAATGAAGTACTACTACCAATCTTCCTTTTTCGTTAATTTTCTTATTTAATGTGGGAAATGAAATTTAAGTTGAATTCTTTGGATTACTCTAATTTGTGTATCTGGTGAGCTAAGAATTCTGTTCATGTGGAATGAATGGCTAAGTCTGAATATCTTGAATATTTCATTTGTTATCACATTGCAGATCACGTGTAAGATGGGATGAGGCTAACATTGTAGAAATTGAATCAACCAAACCCGTGAGGCAGAAAATTACTGAGCCGAAGACTCCGTATCACCCTATGATTGATGATGAAGGCATGGAAAGAACACTGTTAAAATTTCGCATTTTCTTTATCACTTTCTTGCATAGCAGAATTGGTTAAACCATTTGATATTACAACAACAACGTCTTGTCCCACTATGTGGGGTTAGTTACATGAATCGAACTGTTTGATATTAGAGAAGAAATATTCTTCTACTTTAATATTGCATCTGTTATTCTAAAAACATAACTAACTGTTAAGGAAGTTTGAAATGGATCCTAAAATTTTTTTGGTGGTTTTAATGTTATCTCAAGCATGTCTTTCAGTCTAGATTAAAAGTCACTTATGTGCGGCTACATTTGATCTGAACAACCAAATCTTTTAGATTCTCCATCTCCCATAAGAGGAAGCTTTGAGGAATGTGTTGATGGTGAACATTGTGAAACAAATGCCATATCAGCCTTTGATGACGCGGCTTCTGGTAGCAGAAAAGGCACAAAAGAGTCTGATGGCTGGACGTCGTCAGAGGATGAGGCAGAAGCAATGGAACAAGATGATGATGGTAATATTAAATCTTCATTTGTTGTGACAAAGATATGAACCTTCTATCCATTTTATTGCAACCACCACTTTTTCTATCTGCTTGTGCTTTTTTTTAGTGAGATTCCGGTATTGATATTCAATTTCCGATCCAAATAATTCAAATCTTTCTATAGTTTACCCTATCACCTTAATATGTATAATCAATTACGACATGTAATAAATGTGAATGGCACTGCACAAGCATAGCAAGCTGCTAGTTGCTGTATCCAATTTCAAAACTTCGGTAAATCAAGAATTGTATGTTACTGGACATCATATTTATCACCAATTTTTTATTTTAATTTAACTTTGTTGCACAAGACAGCTATAAGAAATGCTTGATTACAAGTTGGTGCATTTGACCCTTACCAAGAGCTTCTTTTGAGCATTTCATTTCTTGATCCCCTCTGGGCTATATGTGTGTGTGTGTGTTTTAACTGATTGATTACTTTATCTATTGTAACCTGAATTTTTTTTCCCTTGGCTGGGATTCTGAAACAGATAAGAATTTGAGTTTTAAAGAGCAGAGAAAGGCCCACTATGATGAATTCCTCAAAGTTAAAGAGCTGAGGCAGAAGGCTTCTCTTGTAGAGGATGAAAGTGACGAGGATAACAATGCCGAGCTAACCAAGGGGAAGGGGAGCAGTGACAAATCTGCAGTGAGTGCTAGCTGAAGGGACTGTGACATCACCGGGTAAAGGAAAAGATCGACCATTCAATACCTCAAACTAATGTTTCTTACACAGTGATCAACAAATAAAACCCACTCTCTGGTTTCGTTATTCATTTCATTCTGTGGGCAGGACATAACAGAACGATTTCACTGTAATCCTTGTGTCATTTGTGTGTAAATAGTTCATCCTTTTCCACATGCCGATACTGTCTGTTTATCTTTTATTTTTCTTTTTGTGGGATCACTACACACTATATTATTTATCCAAAAGACAAAAATTGCATCATCCGTACATACTCCTGTATGACTCACTACTCACTGGGAAGCATTACTGCAACAAGATTTCTTAAGGTATTATTTAGTTGATCCGGACTCCAATTGGCTTCTTTAAGAAGTAAAGATTGAGGTAAGTTGCTTTGATGTATGAATTTGGCATCAGGTTTAGCTTAGCTTGTTCACATGCACGTTTTTGTCTCCAGTCTCCGGATGTAGGAGGTCATCATATTTATCCATCTTGGCATCATTTTAGTGCTATGTTTGGCTTAATAAGACAATCCGGCTCATCAGTCATCTTATGGGGGTGGTACAATGTCATTTTCCCATCCTTGCTTTTTTATGTGGAACAAATTTTTTGCCAATATTATCTATTCAAATATCATATTTAAAAAAACAATATTTTAAGAGTTAAGATTCATTAAGGATAGAAATAGAGAGCAGAAACTCTCGGTTCTAGGCGCAATAGGCCCGCGAAGAAGAATAAGGATGGAATCTACTCAATCTAGGTCCGATGAAGCAGGTTCAATGGCCGCAGAAATCTGCAGCCAAATAGCATCCATATTCTCAAAGCCCACCCACCCGTACCCGCCCCCGCTTGACGTCTTGGTCAACGAGCTCACCGCCGTAGCCTCTCGAAAAGCCCGCGTTTTCCTCTACGGAGTGGGCCGCGAGGGCCTCATGCTGAAGGCCCTCTGCATGCGCCTGGCTCACCTGGGCCTACAGGCCCACCTGGTGTTCGACATGACCACTCCTCCCATCGCTCCCGGCGACCTGTTGGTGGCCTCCGCCGGCCCCGGGGGGTTCTCCACCGTGGAGGCCATATGCAGCGTGGCCCGATCCAACGGCGGGAGGGTCCTCCTGCTGACGGCCCAGCCGGAGAGGGGGTCATGCGTGAGACACGCGAATGCGGTGGCTTACGTGGCAGCGCAGACGATGGCGGATGATGAAGAGGGTGAGGGGAATGAGTTGCTTCCGATGGGGAGTTTGTACGAAGGGGCTCTTTTTGTGGTGTTCGAGATGGTTGTTTACAAGCTTCGAGAGGCGTTGGATCAGACCCCTGAAGCCGTTCGATCTCGCCACACTAATCTTGAGTGAATTTAAGTGTCAATGTGTCATGTCCATGTCACTATTTGGGTCATATCTTCATCTGCTCACCCCAAATAAATGTACCCAGTGTTCTATAAGGTTCTTGATATCAATTAAGCAGCTAAGTACGCACCATTAGTAAGATATTTTATAAGTTCTTTTACCAAACTACTCATCAACCATTTTACTGTGAAAATAGTTCTATTTTTTCTCTCAAATGCCATGTAATAGGCAGTACATAGAGGCCATGAATTCTTCGAACGACTTTTGGTTTCTTTTGACAAAATAAATAAACAAATATTTGGTAGGGTGCCAAAAAACGATGGCTCCCATATCACTAAAATTAAATAATCTCCTATCCTTTGCATACATAAATAGCAGCATAGCACAGCTCGGTTATACTTCATATCACATTTTAAAATAATGATTCCTTACACAAATTTATACAGAAAAATAAATAAATAAATAAATTGTCACTTTTAAAATCATAGTCAAGATTCGTAAGTCTCAAGATATTTTGAACGATATTCCCCTCCTATTCGCCCTCCATACAAATTTCTTTACGTAGACAAAAAGCTTAACTCAAGAATCTCTCCCTTTCCACTGCTTCTCGCTCTTCTCTATATATTAGTAGTAATTCTTCCATCAATAAATCATAAAAATACATTATTGACCGTTCAATTGAAGTATAATGCAATAATATACTAGGATTATAGTGTATGGTGTGTCTTTTGACTTTTCAGATTTCTTTATTAGAAGCAACTAATAACACTAGCTGGTTCAATTAGATATAGTCTAATTTGCGTGTAAATAACTAAAATGATAAATACTATGAATTATAGGAAATAGTATTTAATAGATCATCAAACATTATTGATAATTGTTGAATATGTAAACTAGGTGTTTGTTTTGCACTTATTTTTGTTAGTCAGAATCAATTTGTTAGGAGAAGTAAATTTTTAACAAAATTTATTAGAAATACTTTTAATAAGCTACTAAATATAAATTATTTTACGTTACTAAAAAATAAATTCGGATTCAATTAATTTTATAAAAGTGGAAAACTAAACACATAATTTGGATTTTCATCATATGAAAATGTGTTCTATTATTAGTTAAGAGAGATGCCATTTTGAGATTTTCACATTTTTTACACTATATATTACCTTCTCTTTTAATCAATGTTTGGATAAATCATAATGAATATATTTTCGGTGCATTAATGACTAAATATTTAGAAGTTCATCCATATTTATTGCTTAATATAATCTCTTATATATATTAAAAGTGAAGCAACTATCATGACTACTGGATATTATCATTTGAAGATATATATCCTGATTATATATCTCCGCCTTGTCATTATCATATGTGCTACTGTTGATAGTAGCTGGCTTACTTTATCTTAAACAGACGATTTTACGTACTAATCGAAGTTTAATTTAAAAAATCCAAAAGAATTACCAACCCCTTCCATAAACTTATTAATTAAGCTTACATTATATCCTCTCTCACTCTCTCTTTCCTGACAGGTAATCAAAGTTGTCGTTTGCACGAAATGGTATTTAAGAGCATAGATCATTATTTGAGCAATAATATAGATTAAATAAACACAAAGTATCATGATATTTTTTTGTACATGCTTTGGTAATAAAGAATAAAGAACCTTTTATACATTATACATATATTGTGCCTCCTCACCTCTTCTTTCTAAGTTTTTACCACACTTTCCTCATTTCCTCTCTCTCTCTCCCTTCTCTCTAACAAAGCCCAATTAGCACCGTCGATCGAGAATGGAATCAATGGTGCAGGTGGCCAAGGGTGAAACGGCGCCGTTTTGGACTGAGGAGAGGCACGTGCACTTCCTCAACACCATGGAAGCCTCCTTCGTCCGCACAATGCTCCACCGCAACGGAGGGGACTACTACTCCGGTAGATGGCAGCTACTCCGGCTGGACCGCCACCTCCCGGACTCGTCGGAATCCACCTTGGACTCGGAAGAAAGCCGCAACAGCAAGATGAAGAAGAAGCATGAAGGCTCACCGTCAGGTAGGGTTCTAGAAGGGTATTATTGGACTCACCTTGACTTGACCTAAATCAAACAGCACGTAAAATCACACTCTAATCCATCCATCTATCATGGAAAATATCGAATATAACACTCAGATATTTTCTTTGCCTTTTTCATTTTCCTTTAATATTATATTATATGAAAGAAATATCTCATCTGTATATGTACTTTACTTTGAATTTTGATTCAATATATATCCTTATCTTATTTTATTTCCTTTCCTTTCACGTGACAGATTCGTTATTGATAGGTCCCCGATCCAGAACGGAGAAAAGAAGATCCATGAGAAGGAGAAGGAGATCATCGCAACTACACATTTCATCAATGGAGGAACAGGTATGTCTTTAATTAATTAATTTCTTAATTACACCCTATATATATGCACGCATATCATATGGTTACAAAATTAATTGCTTGTGCACCAACAACCACTGCACGTACTCAAAATCCAAATACATACACTTTATATTAAGAGATAAAACGTATCTGTATGTGATAACATTAACATACATTCGATATGAATGTCAACATATAAAATGTATATACAAATCAATCTAAAAAATTTAAAACAGTAATGGTATAGGAAAACAAAAAAAAATCGGAACTTATCTTATTTGACATTTATTAAAAATAAATTTTTAATTAATTTTTTTTGTTATCAAATATTTTTTATTTAAAATATAAATTGATGCGGGGGAAGGTGACTATGATAATTGATGACATTGTGGGGTTTGATTATGGTGAAATAATTTGGAATTATGTCCCCACAGGTGGTCCCAGAAATAGAAAATGGAGGAGCAGAAGATACTGCTTTTGTTGGTGAGCATCATAAACATTGAGTTAAGTAATCTTCATTGTTTAGTACCATCTTCCATCGCTCCTGTTCCTGCTCCCGCCGGCAAAGAAACACAGATGAAGCCTTTTTTTTCCCCTTTGCATTATTATTGGTGGGCTATACTAGCTGTTAACAATTCTTTCTATCTTCTATTGTAACTTATTTTCCATGCTTATCTTGTTCCGAAGATATAATATTTATTTATATTTGAACTCCTTTGTTTTTTTTTTGGGGTGATTTAAGGGTTGTCTTTTTCTTATTGTTATAGGTAAAAAGCAATTTATGACTCTATATTGATGAGAAGATGGTAAAGTAATATAATATAATGTGATTTTCCAATAATAAATTAATTTCACTATGTTGATGAAAATAAGTTTGTATTAACTATTAAAGTGACTTTTCTGTTCAGTTTTTATTTGAAAAATCATTTAAAATTTGAAATTTATCCGAGTAATAGCAATGCAGACCAATCTTACATGCAATTAGTGTATATATTTTAATTAAATTCTTGAATAATTATATTTAAGAAAAGTATAGGTAGACAATAAAAATACTAAATAATATAAACAATGGATATATCAGATGTTCATTTTACTAGGTGTGCAGATGATTATTCTAATATTAAAATTTACATATTGTTCATGTTGTTCGAGAGAGTTATTAATTACTTAGCATTATCTTTATATTTAAATTTGTTGTTTTATTTTGGGTCCCATCTATTTCTATCGTAGAAAAAGAAACAATGAAATAAGAATCGTAAAATAGTGGTGATAGAAAAAGAAAATAGGGCATTAATAATGAAAGAAAAATATAATTTTACGAAAAATGTTTTTTTCTTCAGTTGTGATTAAAACTTAAAAAGGCGTCACACTTTTGGTTGTCCAAATTAGATATAGATATATTTTTGGCATTACATAGTCAATGCTACATTCATTTCTTGTCTTAAAAATGGCTTTTGAAACAAAAAAGAGCAAGGGCTAGGGACAATATATGGAAGATATTTTACTATAGTTGGGGTGGGTAAGATTTTTACGATAAGATTCTGTGGTAGTGAGATGGATCGATGAAACATAGATAGAGTAATAACTTATTGAGGAATTCAGATATTTTCATGAGGTTGCATATATCATACATGTGATATGATCGATATTGTTTCAGGACTAAATTGCATATTTCACACTTGCGATTTTTCAAAAATATTATGTCAATATAGTTAGTAAATTAATTATTATATATTTATTTGTATTATTTTACTGATGATCAATTTATAACTAATTTTTGTCATAAAAAATTTTAGGAGACTAATTATTTTTTTTTACTTTATTTTAAACTAACATACTAGTTAATTGTATACATATTTCCGAGTTGATAATATTTTTTTAACGTGTAAGTCATAGAGTACATAACCAGAGTGAAATGAAGACTTCGAGTTATAACACACAAGAATTCTTTGTCAAAAAAAACTTCAATGGTTACGGTCAGAATCAAATGGAGAATAATGGGAGATGTACATATAAAAGATACTATGACATTTAAGTCAGTAAATATTAAAATATATACGTACAATTAAAGATATTTTAATACTCAAATTAAAATATTTAAGAGATAGAATAATCCTATAAAAATAAAATGTTAGAAGTGAAAATAGAAATAGAATGTCTTCTGAGCCGAGAAATTATTAGGTCTTCGATAAGGTTTAAATCATATAATTTGTACAACTTATGAATCTGCTTTTGTTGAGAAGTATAAAATAATTTATATAAATAGTAAGTTGATAAATATTATTACTGTTATGACTATTTGATAATTAAATCGCTAATAATGATTATAAAGTCGTTGGTTATATCAATTAACTAAATTTTAAAGTGGTGTTTTAGATTTATGATTTTTATATTTTAGTATGAAAAAGTATAGGTAAAAAATGAAAATATTAAATAATGTGAATAATTGATTTATCAGATGTTCAATTTACTAGGTATATGGATGGTTATCTTAATATTAAGATTTAGATAGATAATTTGATAGCATAATATGTTTTTATTTTATTGAGCCAATTTTAGAGTCTATTATTTACACTATTCGCAAAAAATATTGTCTAATAGCAAAATTCAGTATAAAATTTCAAATTCAAAATTTATTATCCGGATCTTCAAGATCTAGTTAAGGGTATCATATTAGTCCATAAATTTCTTTTAGCCCTGAATTAGTGAATAAAATACCAAACTAGCTCTGATTTACCATGTTGAATAAATAATTAAACGATGTCATTTTATTTTAGCGCTTAAATAAAATAAAAACAAAAAATAAAAAAAATTAAATGTGCAAACTATTTTATGATTTTATTTTCTTTTGTTTTTGCCATCTAAACAAAACAATAATGTCATTTAGTTTTTTATCTAGCATGACATTCTATTAATTTACTCAATGTTAAAAAATCTAAAAATGAATATAGTGCCTAAAATTTGATTCCAAAGATCACTATAATAAATTTTAAATCTAAAACCAGGAATTTAGTATATTTCAATCGCATCATAAACAATTGCAGGTTTTATACAAGGGGTTTGAACATTCTTGGGTGAGTGTTGTTTCTACTTTTTATAATTTTGAAGTAAAAAATAAAATATTTTCCACATAAAAAAATGTTAAAGCTTGTAAGACAAAGACTCTCTCTCAGAAACACACACAGAGACACAGAAACAGAGAGGAGTCAGGTGAGGATGATGGTGCAGTTGGTGTTATTGTACAAAGCCCCACTCCTGCACGCTTCGCTCTCCCTCTTCCTCGCGTTCTTCATCGCATTCTTCAGGCTCCCAATTCTCTTCCTTTACGCTCTCCAAACCTACATCCACCCCGATGCCCAACCCTCCACCTCCAACGGCCTTCGTGCTGCCATTCGCCGCCCTAGCGCCCCCGAAGGCCCTGCTCCCGACCTCAGAAAGCGGTCCAAGAATAAGGACAAGCTCGATTTCGACGAGAAGAATGCCCAGATCTTCAGGCTCAGGCTCGACCATGCTCACCTTCAATCCCGCCTCTACATCGATCAATACTGCGTTGCGTTCACCGTCTCCTTCGTTACCCTCTCTTCCCTCTTCCTTCACTCTTACTTGGGTTCCGATACCAATTCTGGCTTCTTCGTGAGTGGTGCTTTCGTTCCGATTCTGTTGTCAAGTTTGAGCCTTTACATGTGGGTCATGATGCTTGCGAGGCTCACTTTCGAGAGATCCGCGTCCAGGAGATCCGAGAAGCAGCTCAGTGTTCTTTTTGGTATTTTCGGGATTTTTGTGGGGATTTTGGGTTTGGATCACACCTCTTCGTTGCTTTTAGACCTCCATTTTGCTGGTCTTGATGGGTTCTGGAAGGTTCTCCTTGCTGCATTCATGGGATTCCTTTCATTGGTGTTGTTCATTCCTGCTGCTAGAATTGCACGTTCCTTTTGGCTTGGAACTGATCAGATTCGTTGCAATTTGTCCATGATCACTTGTGGATGGTTTGGTCGCACCATCCTTTACGCAAACCAACTGTTTGTTATATTTACTGCTTTGATTTGGATTAAGCCTTTAGCTGAGATTTTCGTGAACAACTCAAACTTCAACAATAACAATAGTAAGGGTGGCAGTGAAGTTGGCAATGCAGAGAAATTGTTGGGAAACTTGGGGTTTTCACCTTCTGATTTCGGGAACTTTAGGTGGTGGTGCTTGTTTGGGTCTAGTTTGTTGCAGATTGTGGCATTAAGGCCAAGCCTTCAGATGTATCTGAATGAAGCTCTTTTATCTTGGTACCAAAGGCTCCATGCTAGTAAGGTTCCTGACTTGGATTATAGCAGGGCAAAGATGTTTCTGCATAATCACTACTTGTGCCTTGTGGTTTTGCAGTTCCTTGGCCCACCTGTGCTGGTACTTCTCTTTCTTGGGTTATCTCAGATTGATGTTCCTTCTATTGCAAACCTCCCATTATTGAGTGATTTACTTCCTAGCTCTACATTAGTCAAGGGAGTTGCTTTGTTTTTGTCGTGGTGGATAACCTTCCTTTATGCAATATTCTCTTCAGTGATGCTTCTGCTTCATCGCCATTGTGTGTTATACATTTCTTGAGCCCTTTTGTTTTGTTGAGGGCGTTTTCCCTTGGGCCTTTCGGTGAGCCTTTCATTGTAAGTTGAATACACTTTCATAGAGTTTTTCAGCGGAGTGTTGAATTTATAGCTGAAGTTTTGTAGCTTAGTTAACGGATTATGATTGATTCTTTAGGTAACTGCAAAATTTCAAATATAACTGAGTTGTTTGTAGCTGTTGAAAGTCATTATTGGGCACTAGAATTATATCCAATAAACTAACTATAGAAAGGCCAAAGCTATATAGTTATTCCATATTGCTTTCAAACCTATCCTGCAAACTTGCATATGTTGTGGTATCTAGAATTATCTACCATACTGCATAAGCCATTTATGTACTTATTCTTTAGGTATACTTTGTCATGTTTGAACACCTACTACTTTTGGGGTTTGTGTATTATATTCTTTCTTGAAGCATTCATGAAGGTTGTTCTTGTATAGCTTGAGTCGTCCTCTATGTATCGCTTGTCCACCTTGAGATGATCTCGGATTCTTCAGGTTGGATGAATTATACCTCAGTTGGGGAAGAACACGGAGTGTGGGCACCTGCAAAAGGCACTTCAACGCCCAAGTCAGTGTTTTGTGTAATCTTGTATGAATTAAGATTGAGTTAAAAAAACATAACTCTTCTTTCCATATTGCCTTTTATAGGGTTTGTAGAAATATAGCTGTTAATCAATTACAAATAAGGTATAAAGAATGAAAATCATAACCGAACTATAACGCTGATTATGTATTGATGACCAAATTATAGATAAATCATAACCGAGTTATAGCGGGCAGATCAAAGGTATTGTGCTGTTTTTCCTCCAATAGTAGCATTTTTACGCCTGTTAAGTATGTAACTCAGACATATCACAGGGGATTAGGGGAAAGCCAGAAAGATCTGTTTGCATTCTGGATCATAGGTGTCTTGTTTCTTTCCCTCCATAACAATTGAGCGTAATAATGAAGTAAAGTACTACCCTGAAAACCACCCCTTATGTGTGTTTCACTGTTTTGAGATAAATGGTTGGGGTTGGTTTTTACTTCTAAGTTATTGTGTGCATAATAAGATCATTGCGTTTATTATGGTACATTTAAGAATAGTTAAGGACATCTAGATTGTATGTAACATGTAAATCGGTTTTAGAATTGTTTAGAAATAGATTACATTTATGCATTGTTTGTCAGTTTAATTTATTGATCCATGATTATCTGTTTTGAGAAGTTTCAGTACTGCAGTGTATAGATGGAGACTAGAAATTTAATTACTCAGGGCTAGGGGAATAGGGGTGGTTTATGTTGATAATTGTTTTGTGCTTTGACTAGACATGAAACTTGCCTGAAATAACACCTGCATACACAAATGAGCTATGAGCATCAAATTCTGGTGATAAGATCTTAAAACTCATGTTGTAGTGGGTTACAAGGTCGGGAATGACTTAAATGCACCAAGAAGCAAGAATCTAATAGTGTAGATCTTATAGAAGTTATGTCAGGAATTATACCATTTGATTATCTTAATGGATGATGTGCCAAAGTTTATCTTTTTTCATCATACCATTGTCCTACAAGATCTGAATATGGTATTAGTTGATTCTTATGCGTATGCCTACCAAATTAGTTAGTTAATCATACGTTTGTGCTCTTGGTATGATGTACTTATGGGTATGTTGAGCTTAAATAACTTAGATGGAGTTCAAAATCAGAGGAGATTCAAATTGACAGATCAAGTGAGAAACCGAAAACAGGCTAGACAGCATTAAATCCAATATCTTAAGGCATTCTAAAATATACACTTCATGAAATCTAAATTTAACTGATGTAGGACTCAACTCATACTTGAACCACAAGAGGTAGTATTAGTCTGTTGTATCCACTATTTACAAATGTCAATGATGCATGGCTGTTGTCATTCGTATTGAGTACAATCGAAAGGCTAGGTTAACTATTTGCTTAGACTTAATGGTTTAGCAGTAGTTTTTACTTGAGTTTGAGTTCTGATTGTATTATTGGCTCTACAACATGCATACTTTCATTGAAAGTTCAGGGTAGGGATGGCAAAACTCTCCGAGACGTGGGGATCCCTGCGGAGACTGTTTCGAATGGGGATCTAACAGTGGAGAATTTTTTCCGCGAAAATGGGGACGGGGGACAAAATTCTTCCGAGGCTGGTGCAGGACCCGAGCGGGAATTCCCACGGAAAATGGGGCCCTATGAGAAACTATCAGATAGATGGGGAATGGAGTCTTCGCGGGAAATGGGCCCTGTGGGGAATAGGAATGGGGAGTAATATTCCCCCACAGCGGGGAACGGAGATGGGGACAGAGAGCAAATTTGGAGGCGATGATGGGGAGAAGGGAGGCATCCCCCGCCCCTGCCCTGTCCGTTGACATCCCTAAGTTCAGGGCATTAGAGTAATGTCTTTTCATAAGAAAACCGATCTCACACAAACAAATGAAAAATGTCGCATTTATGTGTTGTATTGTACTATTTGAAAATTAAATAAACAAATATATATACACACTAATACATAATGATTGATTTTTTTGCTAAACTAAAGTTGTGTAATTTCTTCTTTTGGAAAAAAAATTGGAAATTGTAGTACTAATAATTATCTAAATGAAACAAAATTAAGGGGAGATTTTCGGTACTTCTAATTTTTTTTATAAGGATATTAGTATCTTGTAAGAGACAATAGTCAAAGTTAAGCCGTATATGTTGTTTTTTTTTTAATGTAATAAAATGATTTTTTGAAAGAAAATTAAAGTGAACCCATGATTAAATAATAATCATATCTGTCAACCAAAAATAATAATAATAATCATATAGAGTGTAATGGATATTAATATCTTTAAAAAAAGAATCTTAACATGATATTTGAAAGGTCATAATGCGTTTATGATAATGTGTATGAGTAGGACTTACGATAATCGTTGGAGTTGGAGATAATGGTATAAAGAAAGTCCAATAAGCCCAATGAATTAAGAAGGGGGGATTAATAATAATTACACAAATTTTATTGATGAAAGAATATATTCCACATTAACAAGTTGTTGGCATCGGTAGCACTGCAGTGGCTGTTCCTGTGAGTCTGTCTGAACGGGGCTGCATAGGGATTTGTTCAACATCACTCATACCCTATTCTACTTCATCTTCATTTCTTTTTATAATAATATTATCAACATATTTAAGGCTGATTTTTTGTACATTTCTTAAACATGGGTTATGAACATGGGAGTTCAATAAACAACTCTGTGAGTACTAATTATTATTTTGCAAAGGAGAGCTTTTACATATATATATAATGAAGCTCGTGTTAGATGAGTCTGCAGTTAAATAGAAACTGAAAATACTATATATAATAGGAAGCATTGAATCAACTATTATCCCCTAATCCCTTGAGGAACTTGTGCACTTGAAGCATTGTAGGGCGGTTCACAGGGTTATCTGAGAGGCATACACAAGCAATCTGCAGCATCTGAAGCATCGTTGCCTTTGAATCAGCATCAAGAACTGTTGGATCAAGAACATCAGAAGCCTCACCCTTCTTGATCTTCTGACTAACCCATCCAACTAAATTCCCACCTTCAATCTCTTTGAAATCAGGTCCGGTTGGCTCTTTTCCGGTCACCAATTCGAGCAAAATGACACCAAAACTGTACACGTCTCCTCTTGTTGTGGATCTCCCACTCTGTCCATACTCAGGAGGGATGTAACCAAATGTTCCGGCTATGTCAGTGGTGATGTGAGTCTCACAAGCACTGATCAATCTTGCAAGTCCAAAGTCTGCCACTTTTGGCTCAAATTCCTCATTCAGAAGAATGTTGCTTGCTTTAACATCCCTGTGGATGATGTGGGGTATGAAACCATGATGAAGGAAAGCTAGCCCTCGAGCTGCGCCGGTTGCAATCTTGTAACGTTTCTTCCAATCCAGGATTTCAAGGGCTCCGGTCCTGTTTCTTAGCCACAAATCTAAGCTCCCATTTACCATGTACTCGTAAACAAGGACTTTCTCCTCCTCCATTGAGCAATATCCCAGCAATGCAACAAGGTTTTGATGCTTCACCTTGCCCAAGGTTTCCATCTCGGCAATGAACTCGCGATGACCCTGCGTTTTAGCTTCGCTGAGCTTCTTCACAGCAACTGTGTTTCCATTAGGCAAAGTGGCCTTGTACACAGTTCCAAAACCTCCATCTCCAATTATGTTTGCCTTGCTGAAGTTGTCAGTAGCATCGAGGATATCAGCCAAGGTTAATTTCAGAAGAGGTTGCTCAAACATTGCCACATTGATACTCAGAGGTTCTTTTGATCTGCTACTGCTCAGGAAATAAAGATTTTGATCCACATAGCTGTTTAGTTTGCGCTCCTCAAGTTCCTCAGGATCACTTTGCCTCCTGCTAAACCATTTATATAGAACAAAACCAATGCTCAGAGTTATCAGTATGACTGTAATGGCAATTGCAGCTAGCCTCCATGCGTCGCAAAAAGCCGACCTGCAAATGCTTTTGATCTGACAATTAATACCAAGCATTTTCCCACAAAGATCTTTGTTCCCCACAAATCTAGCTCTTGATAAGTTTTGGCAAATGCCACTTCTTGGTATTGGCCCTTCCAATCTGTTTTGAGACAAATCTAGGAAATTCAGATTAGCTAGGCTGCATAGCTTCTCTGGAATCCTTCCTGATAGCTTATTACTTGAAACATCAAAGTACTCCAATTGCATCAGATTTCCGAGGTCCGGAGGAATCTCTCCAGTCAACAAATTTCTGTGAAGATCCAAATTTGTCATGTACGAAAGATTTCCCAAAGATCGTGGCAAGTTCCCATTGAACCAGTTCTCACTCAAATTCATAATCTCAATCCTCCAAGTCATTGAGTTTGAGAAGAGCTCCCCTACTTGGCCAGAAAGCTGATTCCTCTGGATATAAACCCCAACAAGGCTTTGCACTGCTGACAGTGAGGACGGAATCTTGCCGCTGAGCTCATTGGAGCTCAAGTCCAAGTGTGTCAACTCTTTCATGTTTCGAAAACTAATTTGAATTGGACCAGACAGCTTATTCGCTGTCAAATTCAGCTTCACCAAACTACTCAATTTCCCAAAACTTGCAGGGATTGCACCTGAGAGTTGATTGTATCCCAGATATAAACCCTGCAGCTTAAGGGCATCTCCAAGCTCGGGTGGAATGGAACCGGACAATAAGTTGCCAGACAAATCCAAAGTTGTAAGGTTAGTCAATCGCGAGAGTGATCTTGGAATACTCCCAGATAGCAGGTTGTTACTGATCAATAGATCCACAACCACCACACAGCCCCCCAGCTCATCAGGTATGGTGCCAGACAATCTATTATGGGACAAATCAAACACACCAAGGTGCTGAACAAAGCTCAAGTCCGGTATGGTAAGTTGTCGAAAGTAGGAAGAGTTCTTATGGGGAATAGGCCCGGACAGATCATTGTGAGAAAGAACCAAACACTGCAGTTGACTCAGCTGCACCAGTTTCTCAGGAATGGAGCCATTGAGTCTATTGTTTCCAAGATCCAATGTGGTAAGAGAAATGCAATCACCGAGCTCAATTGGAATACTCCCTTCAAGCATGTTACCATTCAGATTAAGAACAGAAAGGCCAGTGAGCCTTCCAATTTCCTTTGGTATAGTACCGGAAATTTGATTATTGCTAAGAACAAGCCTTTCTAGTATAACAGCATTGCCAATCTCAACAGGAAGAGAACCCTCCAAACGGTTATTTGCGGCTGAGAATTCCATCAGAGTGGACGAATTCCAGAGACTGGAAGGAATGTTGCCAGTGAAATTGTTGGAGTCAAGGTCCAGCACCATCAAGGGAATCTCGGAAAAGTAATCAGGTATTAAACCAACAATCTGATTGTTCATGAGGACCAACTGAGTGAGGTTCTTGCACTTGACAAACACTTTCTCAATGGAGCCAGATAGGAAATTGTCATCGAGATCAATCTCCAAAAGTGATGCAGCATTGCATAGCTCCTCAGGTATTTCTCCACTCAACAAATTGCTGCTCAAACTGAGATGCTCCATCATACTGCAGTTCCCGAGCTCCGGCGGAATCGCACCGGAGAAATGATTAGCAGAGAGCAACAGAGAGTTAACACTGGTCCAGTTTCCAAGCCAGGAAGGCAATGGCCCATGAAGCTGATTCTTCTCAGCAGAAAAAGTTACAATTGGAAGCTCAGAGAGCTCCATAGGCAATGAACCAGAGAGTGAGTTGAAAGAAAGCATAACAGACCTCAGGCTTCTACATCTTCCAAGCTGAGGTGGCACTGAGCCATTGAGCTGAGCAAAAACAAGGTCAAGAATCTTGAGGTTCTCAAGTTCCCCAATAAACTCAGGAATTGAACACCTCAAGGGGTTGTAGGAAAGGTCAAGTTTTGTTAAAGACTTGAGCTTTGCCATTTCCTTGGGTAATGGACCTTCAATGGAACAGGAAGGTGAATAGAAAATCTCAAGCTTTGAAAGCTCACCAACTTCCTTAGGTAACCTCCCAGATAATCTGTTGTTCCCCACATAGAGTGCGGTGATGTTCCTCCAGTTCCCGATCTCCGGCGGAACCTCGCCGGAAAAAGAGTTGTTGGAGATGTCAAGGGAAATCAGAGATACGGGTCCTGTGAACAGAGACAAAGGTAGTGAACCTGAGAATAGATTATTACTGAGGTCGAGGAACTCGAGTTGGGTCAGGTTTCCGATAGTCTCCGGAAGTTCTCCGGCTAGGGCATTGCCGGAGAAGTCGAGGGTGCGAAGCTCTGTGAGGAGTCCCAGCTCAGGAGGTAATTTTCCGGCAAACGAGTTGGAGCCGAGTCGGAGGGTCTCCAGCTGAGTCAAGCGGCCAAGTTCCCCGGGAAGTTCACCGGAGAGGTTGTTATCGCCAAGGTCGAGGGTGGCGAGGGAGGTGAGAGAGAAAAGGGAGGAAGAGAGGGTGCCCCTAAGATTGCGAGAAGGGAGGGAGAGCGAGTTGACTCGGCCGAGTTGGCAAGTGACGCCGACCCAGTCGCAGTGCGGAGTTGCAGGGTGCCACGAAGGGAGGAGTTGTGGGTTGTGGAGGCTATTTTTGAAGGAAAGTAGTGAAATTTTTTCTGGGTTTTGGTTGTTTTGTTCAGCAATGGCACCGCAGAACAAGTGGAACAGGAGGAGGTAGCAGAGTCCGAGGTTGTAGTATCTCGCCATGGATGGGTGAGAGAGAGAGGGAGAGAGAGATGTTTTAATGATAGTATGGTGTTTCTTGAAGAATATGGTGTAGGCAGTTGTTGTGGTGGTTGTGCATGCAAATAAAAATGCCATTGGAGGAAGCAGATGATGTTGAAGAAGAAGAAGAAGAAGAAGAAGGAGGCAATGCCATGAAGCATGTGTGAGAGAGAGTGAGAGAGAGAAGCAAAAGAAGTTATGTGTCAGAGGGGCAGCATGCATCGCACGTGACTTTCAAGCCTTCATAACGGCATACACAGTATTAGTATTACTATTATACATTTACACTCCTCGTCCTTCCTTCATTTTAAAGATGAATAAATCACTATTCACTAGTTCTGGGCTTCTGGCCATAATTTTATCACTATCCAAATCTTTTGCTGATTTACTCTCTTAAAGATTAATGATGCACTTTCTAATTACATTAATATACAGGAATAGGACCACGACTACTACTAATTCATTTTAATCTTTTATACTAAAATATTGACTCAAATAGTATTTTCCAAAATTTATATCAATAAGCTATACGTTTCTTTTTTTTATTGGTGTCTTCATAAGTTACATTCTATTTACAGAGGTAGAATTTGTTTTTTTTTTTTTACAGAAAGAAATATTTTTTAATTATAAGAAAGTCAACTGCACTTACTTTACATAGATAATAAAAAAATAGATATCTCATGTAGAACTAAAATCTGATAACAAGTCCAATATTCTATTACTAACATTTTTAATAAGAAAAAATAGAGACCAAACAAAATCTCTTTTGTTTCTAAATCTATACCTATGTGCTGCAAGCCAATAAGATGCCTTTTCTTTTTTTCTATATAGATCTAAATATTTTCTGATTGTAAAAATTTTTCTATAAACAAAACAATTTTTTCATAAATTTTTTTTTTTAAGATCTAAAAAGAAACTAAAATACTACCACAGAAAAAGAGGGAAAACTACAGATGGGTTATAAAATCAGAAACACAGAGCTAAGCTCAAGTCCAAAGAAAGATTATTTTAAATGTAGATTTGGATCTCAAATTTAAATCTCTAAAAGAAAAGTAGAAAAACAAAAAACAAACCAAGAAATAAAAAACAAAGAGATAAGAGAGAAAAAGATAAAGAAATGGCAGAGCGGTATGGACAAAGGCAGAAGAGAACAAGAAAATAGAAAAAAAAGGAGAAAGAAGAAAAAAAAAGAAAGACAGTAGAAGAGAAAAAAAAGAGATTAAAAGAGATTGGAGCATAAAAGGACTATTGCAGCCTAGATTAAGACGGCGACAATGTCCTCAAAAAAACTTTGTAATTTACCTCAATAGAAAAGAAAGGAATTGTGCTAAAATTTTTGAAAGAATCCCTAAAGTTATGATGTATTTGTAGGTAGAAATTTTCTTATTTCATTTAGCACATTCAAACCTTTTTCATCCAAAAATTATTTGCAGCCATACATATTTATATACTTAAAAATATGAATTCAATTCTCTACGTATATATAAAAAATTAATTATAAATTAATTATTTATATAAAATATATATTAAAATATAAAATATATATTAAAAATAATTAAATAATATATATATATTTATACTTAAATATATAATAACTATTATTTTTTCGTATACATAACATTTTTGTTATGAATTAAATTATAATTTCTACTTTTTTTATTTTTTCATCTATATTAATTGATTTTAAAATCCGTACTATAATACACACCACTTTTTTTGTAAAAATACAATTCTTGAAGTTTCTCTCTTTAACATTCATCTCTAAGTAATAGTTATTTCACTGTTCTTATCTAATTATTATCTAAGCATTATTGTTCAAACAGGAGTATTATTATGATATTATATATTCTTTATGAGAAGTAATCTATGCACCTATGACATAATACGTATTAGTGTGTCGGAATTATGTTACAAGTTTCAAGTGTACGTATCTTATGGTACCCCATACGTGTTAATTGATCAATTATGATACAATTATTAGTTTTTTATTTGGATAACATAATATGATTATAAAACCTTGCAAAGCTATTGGCCGTGCTCCTTCAGAAAACCCGGCTTTTGTCTATCTCCTTTTTCATTGAAATCGGGGCCTGTGTCCTATCACTCTTCTTAATTTCTTTGGTTTTGTTTATGATCATCTTTTTTTCTTTTTCTTTTCTTAATGATTGATTATTTAGATTTTAGAATAGCGGCAGTAGGATTCGCTAGGGGCTTGTGGGATTTGCACATTGCACGGCTATAGTTATCGGTTTTTTTGGGTGGACTATAGTTATCTTTTGCGTTAAAGAAAGTTTACAGACATATATAATTAGGAGAACACTTTAATAAAGATAGTAAAATATTTTATTTTTAAAACGTTTATATATGTTATATTATTATTTGATATTTTTATTAATTTAGTTAATAATTTATTTTTTAATAAATTAAAATAAAATCAATTTATTATAGTGATAATAATAAATCCAATTGTTTGCATTATAATTATAAAACTTGATTTGATCCGATCGAATTACACAATCTAAACTAAATATCTTTAAATATTTTTATAAAAAGATAAATATATTCTTGATTTTTTATTTTGTGGACATTTAAATCCCTAAAAATTTAAAAATACAATTAGATCTCTAAAAAAAATAGGTTTATTGTTATTGTTATAAAAAAACGTTCTTATTCTAATTTGTTAAAAAATTTAAAATAATCAGTTCATTAATACATTCAATAATAATGCAAAACATAAGTATCTTTACAAAAAGACGTTTTAAACGTCTTTATGGGAGTATTCTCCAATTAATTAAGGATTCGAACTTTCCCTTAAATGATCATATACAAATATAATACAACACTCGCTTCTGTGTACAATGGACTATATGAGTTACAAAATGAACATCACCCATAATATTCAAAAGAGCAATGCTAGGGGGCCATCAATTTTTGTGATTGTTAGCCATCAACTAGCCATCAATAATGATTTGATGGTGTGAGATTGGTGTGAAATTTCATCCAATGACTCATATTTTTTTGCTGGTTACATGTTGGCCAAAATTCAATAAAACTGCTGACCCTCTAGACTTATAACCATCAATTAAGCTGATTTTGATACCACGTCATGATATCACTCATCCTAAAAATTTACGCTGATGAAAAAAGATAATACTAATGGTTATATCCCTAAATCTTTATTGTACACATTATACAAATATTCTATTAGCTCCCTATACTTTTTTTTTTGTTTCTTTCCACATTTGCATGGCTTGGCCATCAATTCCAATTCTCTCTATTATGTGTTTCTTTTTCATGAAATATGTTACTTTACTTAGTACGTACTAATACTATTACACATTTTTATGTGGTTTAGTGGTGTTAGATTTTCTTGTCGTTATTGAATGAACCATGAAATATAATAATAAAAAAATATCAGCAGATATTTAATAGAAAATTTGGGGTGGGGGGAGGGTGAGATATATTTGTACGGATTTGGCTGTTGAGAGTGTTGGGCTTGAGATGGTGCATAAACAGAACACGACAAGGAAATAATATAAAGATAAAAAGCAAACTTTCTACTTTCAATAATGTTAAAATTTTCAGTCATCTAATTATATAATTAATCATACTAATAAGGTGTAACCGGAAAAAAAATATTGTACTACCGAGTACGGATAGATTGAAAATATAACAAAAATACCTTACAGTGTATGTACTGCATTTTATTTCAACGAAATATAATATAAAATATATACATTAGCATGTGATACAATAATGGGTTTATCTATGCAGCATACATGAATTCCATTGTTCCATATAGGGTGATAATCTCTTGCTAATATGATGATTATATTTATATATTATTTAATTAAATGCAATAGCGGCGATAGGTGATAGCATATGAACACATAATTAGTTGGCTACTAATAATGCAATGCGAATAATAGCTTAGCTCGGCTCTAGGTTCAGCGTGCTACCCTAATTTGAGTAATTTCCCATATTCAACTTTGTGCGTCTTTTTCTTTTTTAATTCTTAAATTTGCATCAATCGTATTCAAAACTTGAACAAGTTGGTTGCATGTTTAATGGTATATGAAGTTTCATCAATGTGATGAACCATGGCATGCCTTACAATTAAGTGTTCAAAATACTACTACTATAGTACTGTTGTTTGAATATGCATTGAAAAATGTTTGGGTCCGTCATTATAAGGGCAATTGACCTTATTTGTGTAGGGCAAGTGATTTGAAGGGACGTGGGGTGATGAGTGAATGACCCACCAGATGAGAGTGATTAGGGCATCAAACCCAAATTGTTCTTTTGTCTCAGGCTGAGCTGTCGCTTCCCCAGAAAGCATGCTATTCCTGGGAATCTTTTTCAAGCCCTGCATCCTCCATTCCTACCATTTCCTTATTCCCCTTTTACCCTCTCCCTTTTTTTGGGCCCCATGAATATTAGAATACATTCACTCATTCTAGCTCTAGAGTTTAGTGATTCATATCATTTACCTATAATTCATCTTACTTTATTTTAGCCACCCTAAAATAAATAAAACTAGAAAGCACTTTTGAAAAAGACTTTTTAGTGTCAATATTTTTTACTAAGAATATTAATCCTGTTCTTGATATCATGCGAGCTTCAACAAGTAACATAATTACGAGTGAAATGAAATGATGAATCATCAATGTAATGTAACTATCTCATTAAATTTTGACTTGACTGTCCAGTTTGCAATTTGTATCTCTAATAAGTACTCTTCCTTAATTTGAGTCAAAGTTTGCATTTTAGTTTAGTTGGTTCCAACTTCCAAGTCATTGTTATTGCATCATCACTACTCAAGTCCATGTTGGTAAATGTGGTTTATGAAAACAGCCACCTAATTTACCAACTATAGTCAATTCAAAAAAGTCTAAGTTGTTATTCAATGTGAATAATTGAACCTGCGGGCATTATAATTTTGGAAGAAATGTTTGTTGGGTATATGAAGGCATAGAGTTTCTCTCTTGCTCCAGCTATTACATTATGAAAAGGACAGATATAATTGAGTTTAAAGTTTAAACAAAAAAGCCTTTCTTATTTATACAAATGAGGCCCAAATCTGAAATCTAGACTTGACTCATTGCTAATACCGTACCATGTCCAGTGGTCCCTAACTAGACTCACCCTTTGCTCGTGACTTTTGTGACTTGTGACTCAACACAATACACATACATACTATGACATATCTACTTATCTATATATTAACACATTAATTTGAAATAATGAAATTACCGACATATATAGGTGGTCCTTATTGAGTTAGAGAGGACAAGCAGGAAAACATTTACGGCCAATAACTATCGCTATCAATCTAATTTATGTTATAAGCATAATCCAGATATGAACCCAAGTAGTTTCTTTCTTGTACTGAATCAAACAAATAAAGTTCATAACATTCCCATCACCAATGCATCCTGCAATCTTGACCCATCACCATCCCATACTCACTTTTTATCCCTGTCCTTCTACTCTCACCTCTCAGCTTTCATTGTCTCACCTCAACTTTAATTTTTCACCCTTCTATATATAATACAACACTCAGGCTCACCACTTATGTTGTTATAAACAAATTTAGTGTAATAACTAATAACACACATACATTATGTGTTAGGTGAAGTGGCTGGTTTCCACTAATTACTCTCATTAATATATTATCTCCTTACAAGTTTTTTCTTGACCATGTTTTTCACTTGTCCTTTCTCATTATAAAGAGCCGGTTATTTGGTTAACTATAACTACAAACTGTTGAGTTATTTATCATAAGCACTATAGTATATTGTTGATCTCTTAATTACTTGTAAGCCATAATTAAGGATAGATAGAGATAAGACTTGACTGTTTTTCTGGACCCCAATTTGAATTTACAGCTGCATGTGAATCTGCTAGCTATATCTGGCCTTCTTCTTGTTGCCAACTACATACACCATCTCATTTTTATAAAAGTGGAAGTTGTCACCTTTGTTATTATTATCATGTACTTTTACTTTGGATGTATAGAAATGGAAGGACATTTAGGAACACATACTATCATCTTTCTTCCAGTTCTATTTTATTACAAATAAATATTGCTAACTTATTTGTTGATCATTAAAAGTTTTCAAATGAAATGTCATGGCTCGAGTTTTGATAACTAATAACTAGGCATCCAAGAGAGGAATATGGAAGCAATGGAATTGGAACAAGTTGATAAGAATTGATAAATGCATTATGCAAGCAAGCTCAGCTCCTTACACTCAAAATTAGCAAACAAGGTACCCTGAATTTGTATGAACAACTTATGTAGTTGCTATATAGAATAAGAATAGTAGAATACTGAATACCCCCTCTTCCCTTCTTATTAATTACCATTACTGCTTTGACAGGAGAAAAAAGGATCAGATCAGAGTTCCTATTAGTGGCACATTTTCTAGGGAAAACAAAAGAAGGCATCTACAAACCACATGCAACTCACACTTCTCTCTACTGCACACACACAGTAGCCATGTATCATGCTTTGCATTCGTCACTTACAACATGTGTTAGCTAAAGTGGCAAAAGAAACCAAATTAATAATGTCTTTGGTGATGTAATGTATGAATAATATTATTACTTATTAGGATCATATGGGTCCCGATTTGGGTTGAGGCCTTAAATTCATTGGAAGCGTGCACGCTTAATAGAAAACATGTTTCCTCAGTTGGATCATTGAGGATTTTGAAAATGCAAGTATTCTTGGACTAAAATTGGAATATTATTGAGAAAGATTGTGATATGACTCTGCTGTGATGGTGTGACCAATGGCTTATTATTATTGGCAAGAGAGACAGAGAAATCAAAAAGGAGATTCCCATCCTATTTTTTCACTTGATAATTGATGTATTCAGATTTTCATTTAATTTCTTGCTAAACTTATTTGTAGTTTTGTAGTTTTCTATATACAATATATTTATGATATCTTTTAGACTTTAGAGCAAGTGCAGGGACTTCAAATTCATCATTCATCGTCCTTCATGAATCATAACAATAACAATGGATAAGATATGGATGGATCTATACTCAAGTGGAGAATTTGTTGAAGGGATTATTAGTTTCGAGTTCACTTCTCTAAAACCATGCCACTTTTTTTTTTCTCAGAAAAAATCAGTTGGCAGTGTGATATTCTGACAGCTTATTCAGAGAAGATAACAAATGAGTACTATCACTTCACTCACAGTTGCTATCTCTATTTTTCAAGAAAAACATTAATTAATGACTAAGTTTGATTATACTCCAAACATAATGAGCCGCGTTACTATTAAGAATTTATACATGAACTAGAATGTCATCTACGCAATGCGTGTGACGGTAAATTAATGATAGTATATAATAAATATTAAAAATTGTTATGTTTTATAAAATTAAATTAAATACGTGTAAATTAAAGTTAAATTTAAAATGTATTTTATTTAAAATAATTTATAATACAAAAAATTTGGATGTTAGATTTTCACAATATAATTTTTAACATAATATTCTTAAAATTATTAGTATTTTGTTAATAACTATACATGTAAATAAAAAATGAATTGTTTGTATATTTTTTTACTCTTTAAATATTAATTCTATTCTTCTTATTTTTGTGAATTTTCTTTTAACATTTACTTGTTTCTTTTAGTGTATGCAGTTTTTTAATGACATTTACAATAAAAAGAACAAAAAGTATGTAGAATTTTTTTTTGAATAAGTTATTTTTAATAAGAATATTTAGAATAGTATAAAGTGAAATTATCTGTTAATATTTTTTTGATCCACTCTGTCAGACAATGTCTCAAGTGCTGCAAATTCAAAATAGTGTTGGAGAATATTCAAAACTGGATCTTTAATTTCTTTCACAACAGTTGTGAGTAAAAAATTTACTTTTTATTGTATTTTTAATTGGTCTATACAAATCATTTGCATATTCTATTTTCAAAATTTTTAATAGTATAGATTTTTCCTTCTTGTAACAAATGTTTGAATTTGGTCATCATATTTTTTTCACAATTACATGAAGAGGTGTTCCCTACCGTGTTAGTAAATCATAGTTAATAATTAGTTAAAAAAATTGATGATATTTTTTTAAGTTATTAGAAAAGGAACAATAAATAGCATATTGAAAGAAGTATAATTTTAACTATATTAAAATATAATTATATATAAAGTATTAGAAAATAATATAAAAAGTATAAAAAGCAAAAATAATTAAAGTATTTTTTTATAAATTCAATTTAAAAATACAATAATATGTTTGTTTTGTACATTTTTATCTAATATAATCATTTCTAAGCAAAGAGACTCGTCTTTATTTGTGGGTGTTAATGTTTTTCATACACGAACCACGCGAATTTTGATAAACCAATTGTCTGTTTGTTTGGTGATATTGTTCAAATAGTGATGCTGCATTGAGTAAGTTTGAGATATTGTGTAGTTCGAAAATAAATTTTTTGTACTAAATTCGATATTATTTGAAAAAATAGTGATAAAAGACTTATATAAACAGTTCAAATAGTATAGAATTTGAATATTTGTAACATAAAATTTATTATGATTAATAATATTATTATTATGACATTTGTAACATAGATGTTTATTACATTTAATGAGTTATTTATAGAAATTAATAAATTAATTATTAGGGTTATAAATTTATTGTATTGTTTATAATGGTAAAATATAATAAATATAGAGATATGAATTAATGTCTAGATTATAAATTTGATTAGACACTATTAATTTCTAATTATTGTCATTAGTAATTTTGCTCCCTAATTTATATATATTTCTATTACTTGTATGTAAATATTTTGCTGATTTTGAAAATAATAATTGATTTGACAAAAATTGAGTGGTTGATTCTAAAATTTTGTCAAGTAAGTGATATTATTGATATGACATTAATAAGAGGAAAAAGATATTTTAAAAATAATGTGAATAAATTTAATCATTTATTTTTATATATTAAGAATAGTGGAAGAAACGTTAACTAACATATAAAAGAAATTAATATATAGTTAGTGTAATTTAGATGGAAAAAACGGTTCAAATAGGATAATTCTTTTAACACTAGAAAACGATTACTTTTAAGCAAACGACAAACTAGAGTTATTTGTATAACGAAGAACAAAATAGTATCCCTAGTAGTACCATTTTGACTGTGCCATTCCAACCAAAAGTACCTCTGCACCATTGTCGATAATTTAATGATACACCACACCTTGCATTGCATCTGTTATGTATATGCATGTGCCTATACTTTTTCACATTATTCAATGGTAGCGGTATCATATTATGAAATTGGCTGTGATTGTAGTACTATAGCTTTTATAATGCTACCGATAATATATATGTCAATATGTCCACATTCATCATTAAACTTCCCTGCAATCATCGTCTCATCATTTATTCATCCATTAGGACAAGCCTTTATTGTTATTTATTGTCGCTTTTTGCAAAATTTATTGGGCTTTTGAAATGCATCACATTCTTTCATTTTGAAAGTTATTGTTGTCGATTGTGATTACTTTTGATACTTGATTACATCATTTCCTTCAAATATGTCATATTATGCATGACATCTCTTGGTTTATGAAAACAGTAACTTTTCTTGGCATTTCCCTATGTTTATAAAATGTGACATTAACACACCCCGTAACGATTTAACTCTTTCTAGGAAGATTAGTCTACATACATAAAAAAAAAAAAACACACACACACACACACACACACACAAATTTGATACTTCTAAGTAGGCAAAAACAAGCATGAACTAACACTAACATTTCAGCAGCAAATCTTAATGTTAAGAGAGGGAAATCCCACAAAAGGTATCAATTTGCATGATTGCATCAGCAAGTCGCTTCACTCCCCAAATTTGATCTCTGTAAACCTATAAAATTCATGTCTAACATAATATACAGATGCCCCTAATCTAACACACATGCTAAAAGAGCATAAGATATTCTTTTTCCTCTTAAAAAGACCATTTGCTTTCATATGACTGCAATAAATCAGAATAACAATCTCATGAAACTCAAACTAACTTCACACACCTACATTTAACAGGACGACGTCCAGAAGGTCAATAAGGATGCCAAAATGCCAGGTTTGTATATCCCATCTCATCCAGCATAACATCCTGTGCAGCAAAAGATATCTGCATGGTCAGCTTTTCTCTTGCTGAAATATATCCACTGATTTACAAACACTATCTGAAGCAGGCTGGTTAATAAGAAAGCTGCGGACTCTTCATTTGATCCAAAACTTATCTGGTATCCAGGACAGAAGAATGATCAAATAAGCACTCTATGAGTCAAGCATTTATTTCTGAATTGCACTGGTGCTCCCGGCTGCAACTTCTCCTGCCCCAAAACATGCTCGAACACGTTGTTTTATCAAGTCTAGGCCCTTCCATTTTATCCTGGTCTGTCGTAGAAGCATGTGAGTGACGGGGTGATCCATCCTGTGTTTCTGCTTCTCGGGGTTCAAATGTTGGACATGGACCATCATTGCAGGTACATAGAGGAATTGTCATGGATGGAAATGGACCACAAGTGACAGGGCATAGTATCTCTGAAGGAACAGAAGCTACACAGTTTCTTCGAATCTCTGGAGTATCTGAAAGAGATGGTTGATCCAGGTCACGTGGATGTAGCATGCATGGGGTACACAAGCCAAGAGACACGTGTAGTTTATTCTCTTTTGCTACGGAACCTGGTAACTTAACAAAAGAGACAACTCCATGTCTACAGAGTGGGCAAGGGATAGAGCCCGGAGGGCCGAGCGATTCAGAAGAAACATTCATTGTTGAGCAGAGATAGAGTGCACATCTTACACATAGCTCATGCCCACATCCTGCAAGTAAAATTCTCCGGGTTTGAATTTAACTCTGACATAAAGCTCAATGAATTTTACAGAACATAAACTCATAATCCTCAAAATGTGAGTAAGAACATGGGGCATAAAGTATAGTGACAGAGGAAGAGAAGATAACTAACATGCCCTCCCCACCAGTCTTCCCCTCCCCCTTTACAAAAAATTACCTGGTGAATGCTTAAACTTCAATAAAATGAAAGTAGTCCCAGCACAATTACAAGACTTTAGGATGTGGATCGCCATTATAAGTGCTACAGTATATTGAAAGATAAAATAATCCATTACCTTCTGCAGCAACTGAACATGGCCTCTCTAGGCAGACGGCACAGAAGTCAATCTCATCTGAGGTGGTTGTAGATGATTGCAACCCATACTCTCTGTAGTTATTTGAAATCAACTTTAGTCCCATGTTAAGGTTAGGCCTAACAACAACTTAGATTTAGCTATAGCTGGTTTTATAATTAGAAGCATGTTGTGTGTAAGTTTACAAAATAAAAAAGGCGAGGCTTATGTAGTAGACATATATATGCAGGCCTGGAGAAATTAATTTCCTCTTAATATGCCTACTTTCATAGCTTCCTCAGATTCACTTTCAGATTTTGAACAGGATATGCTAATGACAGGTATCAGGGTGAGAGTTGGGCAATGTGAAGGGCTAAAAGAAAATTACTGAAATTTTACGGAAGGGGGAATAGGGAGAGCACCCAGAGGAACTTAGTTAAAGGAGAAAAGAAAGCATATTGGTAGAAGGGGACAACATCTAGCATGTAAGTGGGAGGGGGTATGTCAGGAAATAATGAGGTGGAATGGGAGAGAAAAAAAAGCCTCAGACATCATTTTAGGCAGCGGAGTGGCCTTAACCATTGGGAGCACAGAAACATCTTGTCTTTGATTTTTATCATTTTCTTTTGTTAATGTTCTAATCTTCATACACCGTTCCATACATCTGGTTGGCTGTAGAGGAGTTGCTCTTGAGTATTCTCAAATTAAGTTCAATATACAAGTACCTATGATGTTTCTCTTGCTGTTTTGTTTTTTAAATCATCTAAATACGTTTTGCCTAGTCAAGTGGAAAATACCTGGCTATGTTAAGCACACTCATAAGAGGCAAGGACAAGTAATTTGAATGACGAAATGTAGGTATTGTGGCATCAGAACTGGGTGACATCAAAGGCTCAAGCCAATGACGTCCCCACATCCTAGCAACATCAAGAGGAAGCCATCCATTGCAATTCAAAGCCATCCGGCTAGCACCTCTTGCAAGGAGGATCTAGGGGGGAAAAACGAACATTATTGCCAGATATTAAGGAAAGGATCAGAAGCGATATTAAACATAAAAACAAAATGCAACCTGACAGCATTTTAAATTGCCCCCACAAGCAGCATAATGCAATGGTGTGCTTCCAGCCCCTATATCAAATCCAATTAGTTATTTTTGAAAGAGGAAACCACCTTAGAAATATTCAGAGTATTAAACGATAGACATACCTATTAAATCCATTGATGTTCCATAATGAAATGTCACAGCAGATACATTTGCGTTAAGATCAAGTAGCAATTGTACACAATCAAAATATCCATTCAATGCAGCCATATGAAGGGCAGTAATACCACCATCAGCTGTCTTATTCACAAACTTGGACAGGGCACTGCACTGGAATGAAGTAAATAAATTGCAAGAATATAACCCACAAATAAATACTCTCTAGAAAAGCCAAGCCTTTGACATTCTTTGCAGCAAAAAACACAAAATGAAAACTCAATGTCGTCATTTAATATCCTGAAGAAAACTATGCATGGCTTTTCAATTAATAATTTTCCCTGAGCTCAATCATGTAGTAATTAACTGGGCATTAGTTCTGTATGCAAAACAACTGAGAAAATTTTAAGACATTACACAAAGTACCAAGTACAAATACTATACAGTGTATGGAAGAACAATATAGAGTAAGCATACAACAGAAGCCAAATATTGACCAGTTAATCAATCCCACTGGCTAAGCATAATATATAACATATTAAGTAACTTCAAAGAAATGTTTTGAATATCACATAAAGGAAGGGAAAGGGGTACCTTTGCTCATGTTTTCCTTTCACATTTGATGCATCGCCCTTGTCGACCTGTGTGCGAGCCTGTACAGCCTCATATGGAGCACTTGGAACAAAGTCGGCCACAACAAGTCTAATACATCTTACATGCCCATTCACAGCTGCAAAGTGAAGAGCAGTTCTCCCACTGAGATAATCTGCTCTCATAACCTGTAATTGGATGGGCTATAGTTTTCATACAGTCGAAAATGAACTTATACCATGTAAAGAGCAAAATAAACTTGAAATCAAATAATTAAATCAAACTAGCAAGTAGTTTCTCAAACCAGCAGCTGAATGACCTACAGTTCCCATGGGATAGTAAATATAGAATTACGACTAAACTGAAAAACAGCTCGGATAAAGAGAAAGTAAACAAGTCTTACATTGCATCTGAAGAGCAGAAGCGTCTGTACAACTTCCCAATGGCCATATCTACAAGCTTGCATCAAAGCCGTCTTCAAATCAAGGGATCAAATGAAACAACGTCCCAAATAAGTACAACAACAGACATGTCTCAAAATGAGAACAGAAACAAAAAAAACAAAAACTCATAAAGCTTCCATTTATGAAGCTGGAATCTGCTAAATTGGTACCAGATCCGTCGATCGGTTAGCTTAGCAGCAAACAAACAGTATTCATTATTCCGTACAAGCAGCAATTGTTTTGCCGGACGGAATGAATCGTACTCTATAGAGTTGGATAACTGGACCAATTATCCATATTGGAAAATGGAAATTAGATACATAAATCTCACCCATTTCGTAATTATATGATGCAACTTTCCTTCTTATCAAAACTAACATTAACATAACAAATCGAGGGAGAAAGAGGACCGAGATGATGAAAGTGTTACCTGGCCACAATAATTCCTTGAATTCACATCAGCACCATTCTCAAGCAACAATGCCACAATCTAACCGAAACCCATCAGAGAAAGACACATAAATATTCAAACTTTGAGTACGAGAGAGAGAGAGAGAGAGAGAGAGAGAGAGACCTCGTTGTGGCCCTTGGCAGCAGCAAAATGGAGAGGGGAATTGAGGCCACCAAAAGTGGAGTACTTGGCAAGACAAGGGTTGCAGTTGAGAAGCATCTTGGCCTCAACAAGGTCGCCGTCCCTGGCGGCGGAGACAAGCCTCTCGCCGGAGGCGGAGCAGCCAAAAGAGTTGCCCATGTAATGGTAGGTCAACGTCTCAGAAGAAATCCAACAAACACGGCAAAATCTGTATCTTACAAGCAATGAATGGGTCGGTGATCATCTCATCATAATATCAAAAGGAAAGTGAACACAATCAAGCTCTAAAATGCTGACGTGGACTTCTCAAGAGAACCAAGCTAGCTACCCTCTCTTACACAAAAAGACAAACAGTAATAATTTACTATATTTAAAACTGCACAACTAAAATTATTTCATTTTTATACATAAAAACTATTTAATAAAAAAATTAAAAATAAAATTATAAAGATACATATATTCTAGTGTTTAAAAGAATTTATCATTTAATACATATATCTAGTAAATTCAAATATTATAGTGTAAGAATAAAACTATTAGATGTAATACAAATATAAATATAATATTTTAATAATTAAAAATAATTTGTATGAATCATGGCATCATACTTTTTAACATCATTATTGTTATTATTAAATAATATTAAAAAATATAATATAGAAATGATAAAGACAATATATAATTGATAAATATAATTAGATAAAAAATAACAAAACAAAAATTAAAAATATTGTAAGAATTTCATACATTTTAGTGTTTTAAGAGGTTAGTGTCTAACATATAGAGGGTAAATTATTTAGCAAACTAAAATAATGAACCGTAATTATCAATCAAATTTTTTAAATAATTGTGCAAAACAGATAATAAACGAAAAAAAATAAAAGATATAAGATTATGTAAAAGGAGATGAAAATAAAAATATGAATTGAATTTTGATTTATATAATAAACATAATATAAGTGATAATAAAAAAAGAAAATAAATTATATTTTATTAACTAATTTATAACTATTAAATAAAAGTAACATTATTATTAAGACACAGAGTAACGTAACCTGCATAAAAATAAAAAATAAAAAATATTAAAAAGTAAGGTTAAACACTATCTAAAAAAATTAAAAAGTAATATAATCATAGAAAAATTATAAAATAATAATTTCACTAAAATATTTACATATGACAATATTAAAAGTGATCTAATATGTTAAGAATTATTCATTGTATCATTATTTGATTTTTTTATATATTATAAATAAATTAATAAATAGATAAATAAATGAATCTTAATTTTTTTTTTTCAAATAGAGTATACAGTATTAAATTTTAGACAATTGCTATGTATTATTTTTTTTATAGAATTAGATAATTTAATATGTAAAATTATGAGATTAATGCTAAATTTTTTATATAAATATTATTCTCTATAATAGTATAAAATAGATCTAAAATAAATTTTTTTCTATATTGTTGTTATAGATAATATGATAATTTTATATAAAATATAAAAACTTATATGTCATTCATTCACTATAACATATTAATATATTATAATAGATTAACCGGATTTTGCATTAATACTCTGTTAAAATATTTCCTGTAAAATTTGCTTAACTTTTAACATTTTTATAACAGTATTATAAAAAAAACTTTACTAATTCAATTCTAAATTCATAATAGTATCTTTTAATATATTTTTAGAGCAAATTACGCATATAAATCAAGTAGAACAAAATTTTACACAATTCTATCAAAAAAAAAAAAAACGTGACAAGAATTTATCAAGAGAATGTTTTTATATAATTCGAATTAGTACCATTCGAATTACACCAATCAATAGTCATTCGAATCGGTAAAATTCGAATTATGCATGCATCAAATCATCATAGTAATTCAAATGACCCTGATTTGAATTACACACAAACACTAACCCACACTAGTTCGAATTGGTGTGATTTAAACTAGCACTCGGTTTTAACACCCATATTAATTCGAAGCCAAGTGATTCAAATTACCCACGATTTAGCTACTCATGGTATTTCAAAATGCCCCAATTTGAATTAGAATGGTTTTTCTATAAACAGAGTTCGAAATAACTTCATTCGAACCACTATCCCGAACCCCTGCCCCACCAAAATTCAGAGAAAAATCTTTCCAAACGGCTCCAACAAAGGGTTATAGGGGATAACCCAGACTGACTTTATCGTTTAGATGGAGTCGCCCATATAGTCGATATCATCAATGAGGAGGTTAGTGTAAATTTTTTCCTTTAAAATAGGATTTAAAGTGTTTTTTTTTCATATTTTTGTTTTTTATATGTTAAAATGGTAGTCATTATTTAGTGTTGTTAAGTTAGATAGTATTGTTATATAAGTGGTTTTTGCTAGTGGCTTATTAGTGGTCACAAATAAATAGGATCGTTATATAAGTGATTTTTTAAAAGTAAGATTTTTTTTACCATAAATAGTAATCAGAAATCCAAATTTTTATATCGTAATATTGTTCTTTTTTTTTTAAGAAATATAATTTAAAGATATTTGCTCAGTAGGCCTAGTTTGATGGATATATGGTGTTATTTTCCATGTTAAAGTGTTACATTATTTGGTAGCGTATATTAGTGAATGACGTTGTATGAATATGTTTCGAGTTGAGAGACATTCTAGTACATTCTTTATGCATCCCCACCGATGTATTACGAGCACGTGACGGCAGCAGGGTATGCGTCTAGACGAGAGATACGTTCCGTACTTGTAGAGACCGGTTTATACCATCTTGCGAGGCTAAACGAGAGATGGTTTATGATGGATGAGCCCCTGGTTAGTGTGTTTTTAGAGCGCTAACGTCAGGAGACGCATATGTTTCATATGTCGTTCGGGAAGTGCACTATTACACTGCAGGATGTGACGTACCAGTTAGGACTACCGATCGATAGACATTATGTTAGTGGTTGCCTGACAGATTTTCAGACGTACATCAAGGGTGGTCGGCCAGCTTGGGTGTGGTTCGAGGAGCTGCTGGGTGTTTTACCTACTGCGAACTGCATCCAGAAGTTTGCAGTGAACTGCAGCTGGTTCCAGGAGCATTTGGAGAGCTTACTGAGAGAGTCGATGAGCCCACTGTTAGGAGGTATGCTCGGGCCTATATCATGATACTGTTAGGGACTCAGCTATTTGCCGATAAGTCCAGCAATCGCATTCACATTAGGTGGCTCCCATACGTAGCTAGGCTTGAGGACATGGATGGGTACAGTTGGGGATCAGCTTCTCTCTCGTGGTTATACCGGTGCATGTGCCGCGTGGCAAACAGACACGTATCAAAATTAGTCGAACCATTACAGCTACTTCAGTCATGGATCTTCTGGCGGTTTCCTAAATTCAGACCCGCTGGATATGATACGTCCAGCTGGCCTTTGGCCTCGAGGTACTATTATATTCAAAAGGCTTTAATTCTTACTGTTAGAAACAAGAGACTAAACTGGAGAAAAGATTTGTGTATTATTGAGTGTATTCAAGTTGTCTATTCAAGTTGTCTAGAATGATATAATATAAAAGTGTATTTATAACTACTAAGAGAATCTTAATAATAAAGACGTAATATTGTATAATAAATATTCAGATATACTAAATAATACTAATTGATCCTAATTATATTCTAACATCCCCCCTCAAACTCAAGTGATGACTTGAGTTTGAAACTTATTTAAAACAATAAAAAAAGAGAAAAAACTGCATAAACTGATAAAACGGGTGCAGACGGAACTGTCGAAAGGCGCAAATGGAATTGCTGCTAGTCTGAAGGAAGCACAGACAACTGTCGCTTGTCTGAAGGAAGTGCAGATGAAACTACCGCTTATCTGAAGGAAGCACAGATGGAACTGCCGCTAGTCTGAAGGAAGCGCAGATGGAACTGCCGCTATCTGAAGAAAGTGCAGACGGAACTGCCGGAAAAAAAATGCAGATGGAACTGCCATAAGGAAACACAGACGAAACTACCACGAGAAAACGCAGGTGGAACTGCCACAAGAGAACGCAGATGGAACTGCCACGAGAGAACGCAGACGAAACTGCCGAAAGAGAGCGAAAACTATATGATTTCTTCACGAGAATAGGTAAGCAGCAGATGACAATGGTGTTTGATCATTTGACTCGAAAAAAACACAAGACAGAGAAAATAGGCTAATCGATGAGATGAAAAAGCATCAAAGGAGTGATAAAAGGGAATAAAGAATGGCATAACAAATGCAAAAACTACGGCGATTTCATCGCAAGGAAAACAACATATCCTCTTCAAGGAGGATATCATGGCTCTGATACCATGTTAGAAACAAGAGACTAAACTGGAGAAAAGATTTGTGTATTAATGAGTGTATTCAAGTTGTCTAGAATGATACAATATAAAAGAGTATTTATAGCTACTAAGAGAATCGTAATAATAAAGACGTAATATTCTATAATAAATATTCAGATATACTAAATAATACTAATTGATCCTAATTATATTCTAACACTTACAGTTATGAGGCATTAGGTTCGTGATGTGCTATTATTTTATTCTATCATATGCCATTATGTTATTCTCTCTACATTTTTTCTATTATATTACTTGGTGTTAGTTTCATTTCGTGATAACCTAGGTGTGGATAGCATGTGGTCAGGTCACAACCCTACAGTGAGTGAGAAGGGACCTTGAGTTGCGATGTGGAGGCTCAGGATAGATCTCTTACAAGTTAGGGATGTAAGTATTTGAACCATTCTTTTTATTTTAGATCTCTCATAGATGGACAAGGTTGCATAGCTAAACAATGATGTTTCATAACGTTTTGTATTCGCAGTTTATTTAGATGTCGTACAGCTCTCATGACGTTGTTCAAAGCTAGAACCACCGTTAGTCCCAACTGGATTACTCTCTGCAATGTCATCACCACTATCATCAACAATGATGTCCAACTCCACATCATCAGCGTCATCATCATCTGGCAATACATCATTCATACTAGCCGGTGTCCCACACTGTAAGAAAATTGGCACCCTATCAATGATACCAACCTCTCTACCACCACTGTGGTTGAGATCAACGGCGAACGACGAGGAGGCCACAGGCTCGTTTTGAGGTGCAATCACAGGCACGGATGAAGATGCACTAACAGGTCTCGAACTAGAACCGGATGCCGTATCTGGAGTTTGGGTATTCTGGTTCGAACCTCTTGAGCTAGAGACCACATCAATCAACTTTACCAACAGTTTAGGTGTCCTGACCTTAGAAAACTGCCGACGACAATGGAATAGGACCTCTAAATCCTCGTCACTCCCTATGACGAACGAATCGTACTTCACGTCATCTCGCAGCACTGAGATCGGAATGCGATAGAATAACTTCTCAATCCGTTTCACGCCTTGCAGCTAGGGGTGGCAAACGGACCTAAACCCGCCGGGCTGGCCCGCGTAACCCGTCAAAAAAAGCGGGCTAGACTAAGAAATTGGGACCGCCAAATAGCAAAAGCCCGCTTAACCCGCACCGCCTAAACCACGGGCTTTAGTGGGGCGGGGGCGGGCTTCCCCGCCGGGCTTAGTATTTTTTTGGTAAGGGATATTTTTACAATTTTTTTACTAAAATGCAACTTCTCCCAACCCAACTTACAAGAGAATGAATATGAAAATTGAGTGTTTTGGATTATGTTTATTTTGTTTTAGAGACAATATTTATAATTATGTTTTGGATTATATTTATTTTGCTTTGGGAACAATATTTATAATTATGTTTTGGATGAAAACTTGGTTTATAATTTTGTTTATTAGAAATTTATAATTACAAAGACTTTAATGTTTGTGAATATAAAATTATAATTTGTTTATACTTTTAGAAATTATAATAGTTAAAAGTAAAAAACAGAAGGGGTTAACCACCAAAAATGCCTTTGAAATATTCAAACGCTGACATAAATACACCCGAATTTTACTATCGACAAAAATACCTTTAAATAATTTAAAAACATAACAACAATACCCAATAGTAAATATATATTTTTAAACAATGTCTTAGAGATTGAATTTTAATGTGATTTCTTACAAGAATAATTAAAAAAAATGAGATATTATTATTCTTAAAATTTGATAATTTTTTTCTAAGTATATATTTTTTTGTGATTTTTTAAAAGTATTATTAGTTGTTAACAAAAACATTACAAAAAAATATATACTCAACGAAAAATCACCAAATTTTAAGGATACTAATATCTCATTTTTTAATTATACTTGCAAAAAATTGTATCAAAATTCAATCTCTAGTATATTTTTTGAGAAATACATATTTAATGTTAGATATTCTTGCAAAAAAAAAACTAACATTAAATATGTATTTCTCAAAAAATATATTAGAGATTGAATTTTAATGTAATTTTTTGCAAGAATAATTAAAAAAATGAGATATCATTATTCTTAAAATTTGGTGATTTTTTGTTAAGTATATATTATTTTGTGATTTTTTAAAAGTATTATTGGTTGTTAACAAAAATAATTATAAAAAATTATATACTTAACAAAAAATCACCAATTTTTATGTATAATAATATATTATTTTTATAATCATACTTACAAAAAATTGCATCAAAATTTAATCTCTAAGCTATTTTTTGAAAATATATATTTACTATTGGGTATTGTTGTTGTGTTTTTAAATTATTTGACAACATTTTTGTCGATAGTAAAATTCGGGTATATTTTTGTCAGCGTTTGAATAATTCGGAGGTGATTTTGGTGGTTAACCCAAAACAGAAGAGATTTTTTTTATGCCTTTGTATATATGATTTAATAGTTAAAAATTTTAAAAAAAAAGAAAAAATTTGGCGGGTTGGGATTTTGGACCGCCTCACTAGGCAGGGTGGGCGGACCAACCCGCCAAAGGGCGGGCTTCTGGCGGGGAGGGGCGGACTTCCCCGCTTGCCACCCCTACTTGCAGCCCAAATTTCTGTATTATAGAATTCAAGAAGTCATTGAAGCTCGTTGTAGGTCTCATAAAAATACTGTGGGGATCCTTATTAGTGAACTTCACACCAGAGCGTATTTTTTTAATGGACCATCGGTAATGCACCAATACTAAAAAACTCTCATCACTAACCCTGGTGTTTCACTCTAATGAGAGGAATTCACGTTCACACCATACTTATACACGTTTGGGGCCTCATAATTCGAAACAACCAACTTCGAATTATATATATATTATTCGAATCAGCTAAATTCAAACTACATTTCGAATTTTTTTCCCTTATAATTTGACTCAGTATAATTCGAACTACCCTAACTCAACTTGAATGCATAATTCAAATGAGCTAGACTCGAACTACCTAGGACTCAACGCATGCATAATTCGAGTTGACCAAATTTAAATTACACTTCCTTATTAGTTTGAATTGATATGATTCGAATTACATCTGCTTTTCTAGTTCAAAATAGTTTGATTCAAATTACATAAAAACATCTTTTTGAGTGATTCATATTACGTTTTTGGTTTTAGTAGAATCCTATAATTTCTCCAACCATTTGGTTTAATACTGTGCTTTTGCCCTGCTTTTTATTTTTCTAAGCGCGAATTTAAGATCACAAAAAAGAGAGTACTACTTGATCAATTTGGTCTTGTTACACATTTACTTTGAATAACATTATTTTATCAAGGAATTTGCTTTGTGAAATTTTAATTTAATCTGCGTTGTCAGGAACTTCTCATTACACTGTTTATGATTACATTACCATAATTTCACGTTAAGGCTTGTGATATGTTAAGAAGATTTGAGTGATTATACGTTTTACGTGCATATGAATATTATTATTGGCAGCTGGAATATAGTTCGTGAATCGTTGAAGCTATATATGGCTCTCCTGTGGATAAAAAAATAATTATGATTTGTTTCTTGGATTAAAGTTGGAAGCTAATTATTGAAGATTCTAGAAAAGGGTCACATGTGGCTAATTCAGATTATGAAATAACATGATGATGATGCATCTTCTTCGCTCGCAAGGTTAATTAATTATTACATTGCTTAATTAAATTAATTAATGGCAAGGTGGACACCGGATTATTAGATAATTGAATGCTAAATAATTAATTCCTGAAAATGAGTGGAACCAACCTAACCTCAATGCTTTGAGTTAAAAGCTGTGAATTTTTCCATATCCCGGATTACAGTATAGAGAGTAGGTATTTGAAATGATTCATAAATAATAGGGGCAATGTGTAGACTAGTGTATGAGGATGTATCGATGTTTTGAGTAAAGATATAATTGAAATGGGTAAAAGCATAGTCCTACACATTCACAGACTCCAAATGCAGGAAAAGTGAAAGTGGAAACAAAAAGGAGCAGCTGGTGTTGGTGTTATGCAAGTCAAAGCCGCGTGCTTCTTTTAATTTCTGTGTCAGTCTCAGCATCCAATTTACTTATAACCCAGTATTTGGTTGAGATGAATACCTAAAATTATTCAAACACATGAGTATACCTGGTACACGTGAAAACTTTTCTTTTGTTTAATCTTTTCGCTACTTCTAGCAAATTGTACTACATTTTCATACCTTTAGTTTAAATTTAATTTGTTGCCCTCACTGATCTATTTTTTGTCCAATAAAATTGTTAGATAGCATTTGTTTTTTAAAATTGGGATTGAAACTGAAAACTAAACTCAACACTTCAGATATTGAAACTAAAATTTTAATTTTATGACATAATTTTAATTCTTTCAGTAATTATAGAAATTGAGGATAGAAATTGAAAATAAATAATAAAATTTGAATAACATTTTTTTAAAAATATCTTTATTTAACTTTTTAAATTAAACATAATACTGAGATATAACTCAATTAATATATTTAGACCAAATATAATATAGAGCCTTAATTTAATTCGTGTATCAATCTTCTTGTCAAAAGCAGCTTTAATTCTTACAAGAAAATATGGTGTTACTTATTTATATTATGCATTGAAAAATAATAAAAATTTGTTGCCATGCCATCTATCTTTCTCTTTGGGCTTTACGCACAAAAGGAACAAACATGTCAGTCCACACTCTCTGGTAATCAGGTACATAATCATTGATTTATTTAAATGATACTGAATTGGTAATAATGGTCCTTTTCATGCCTTGCGTAATCAGATAATCAACCGTGTACACCTTTTCTTTCAACTTTGCAGAGTAGTTGTTCAAGCATTATTATATTCTTGGGTTAGTTCAGTAGTGACACAATATAAGGTTTTTATATTATATATGTATTTATAAGAAATAAATCGATATCAATGTCAATATCATGTATTAAGAAGTAATAACTAATAAATGATGAGTGTCCTTGAGCAACGAAATATTAACAGCGGTTTTGAGTATGGATATTTAGAAGGCAGGGTGGATCTACCGCAATGTGATATAATTGATGGCAGAATGTGGATGTAGTAGGTAGCTAGCTATAGCTAACTAGATTCACAGAAATCAGTTTGCATATATAGTAGACCCCATGGATATTGAATTCACAAACCACACGGAGGACAGCTGATTCATTAGCTAGCTACTGCGCATTTAATGAGAACCAACCTTACCTCGTTTTATATCTCACCGCTCAACACTCGAAACTTGGTTCTACAATACACTTTATTATATACGATGCATGCATTCACTTGCAAATTATCATAATTAGCCCCGCCCCACTTATTTTCATATGAAGGGGGTATACTATCATGAATGCCAAGAACCAAGAACCACATTGGGTTGCCTATGTCTTAGTTGAAAGTGTTTGTATATCACATCACAACCACTAACTGGGGTTATGGGTGGGAATTAAACAAGGCAGATGGCAAAAGTCAAACTACGTTAAGGGCATCACAGCTTCACATTCATTACTATTTTATTTGCAATGTCCTGTTTTATCACACAAAAACCTCATAAATTGCTTCATATATATCACCCAAGAGGGTTTCGGTTTCGTCCACTATTTTTTTTAACAAAAAATATTATTTGTATACTAAAATTAACAATTAATATATTTATATATAAATATATATGTAATTTAATTCAATATATAATTATATTTTAATATTTATTTTATATTAATGGTTGATTTTAATGAGTAATTTTAGTGAGCAAGGTTAATATGCAAGTACATTCCAACCAATTTTATGGTCTCTGCTTGCACAAAAAAGACAGAATAACTTAAATTTAATTTGAATACATTGCTATTTACTTATCAAAAATTAATTAGCAATTTTTTTTAACTCTTATTAACATCTCTATCTTAAAATTCATAAAAGTATTGCAGCAAATGATTGGATGGTAATGATATAAAACTATACGGTCTACATTATCCATATCCAATAACTAATAACATCATAATTCTACATGAGTATATGTCGAAAAACGCAGATAAGAAAAGATATATGGCCCTGTATGTTTTATTTTTTTGAAAGGCCGGGGGAGTTGTGGATCTGGAGGCCCATCAATAAATAGTAGCAAAGATTGGTCGCATTGAACTAGGAAGAATCCTGTCCGAAAAAAAAAAGAACTAGGAATAAAAAAAAAAACGTGTCAACTCACTGTTTTGTTAGTTCTGGGTACTTATTTATACGATTACATCACAATTAGGTTATTTGTCGTATTAGCACAAATTCTCTAGTTTTGATATTAGAACGTGACATTTTGAGTTTGCTCAAGACTTTTACTTTAATTAAACTCTCACCTAAACTTTGTACTATGCTTTTCCTTTATGATCTGGACCTAGCGTTAGGCAAGAACTAATTAATTACTGGAGCCATCACCTTAGAGAATAATTTGTTTATCTATAATCTAACACACAAAATTAGGTATATGGTTCCTAAGAAAGCAGACAAACTAAAGCTAACTCTTCCATTAACTATCATTATGTTTTTTCGTCACTTTGAAAAATAATAGGGTTCCTCTTTTAGTTTCATTCCAAATTTCCAATTGAATCAACTTTTGACCCACTTGCCACTTTGTTAGTGCCTGGAATAGATATCGGGTTTTGTTTGTGATGAGAAGGAAAGAAAATGGATACAAAAGAAGAAACTGTAAGGAAAGTGACATATTGGAGGATTAAAATAGGCCAAGAGAATTAAATGAAGGAAATTGTTCTGGTATTTTTAGAAATTTAGATTTATTATACACATATTTTTAACACATAAAATCATATTTCTAATCAATTTAATCCATTCTTAAAATTCGTACAAAAATAAGTTTTATAATTTAGAGTATGCATTAGATGTACTCTAAAGTTACACAAATATTTATCAGACTCTGTACGTTTGTACAAGTAGAAATATTATGACAAATTAATTGTTTAAAATTTAATTCAAATATAGGATTTTTTTATTTAAATAAATAAATTAATCTATTCTATTATATAAAAATCGGATGTCTGCACTTAATGATGAAGCTGACGTGGCATGCTTCGGATAGTGTTTTCCGATTTAATTATTTTAACTTATTCAATACAATTTATTGCACTGACTTAATTATATCAATTAATTGATTTGATTAGATATTTAAATATTTCTTTTTTAATATAATTTATTATAATTTATATTACTTAATTAATTATACTACATTAATTATAATTCATTATATTAGTGAATTAGTCTTTTTATTTATAAAATCTAAAATAAAATAAATAAATTGTTATTTATTCTAATTAAATTTGTTTATATACTATATATGAATTATCATCTATTCTATTATATAAAAATCGAATTTCTACACTTAATGATGGAGCTGAGGTAACATGTTTCTAAGAGTGTTTCTCGATTTATTTCTTTTAACTCATTCAATATAATTTATTATGAGATTAATTATATCAACTAATTAATTTGATTAGATATTTAAATATTACACAATTATTATAATTTGTATCAATTTATTTTAATAGTATTTCTTAATTTATTTTTTTAATATTCTGATAGTATTTTTAAATTTATTAAATCAAATTTAGTATAAATTATGTATATTAATTAATTAATTTAACTAAATTATTAATAATTAAAATAATAAATCTATAAATAAAATAAGCAATTGAGATATTTTTAACTAATAATTAAATCAAATTAAATTATATGTATTGAATCTAATTCAAATCATGTGAATTAAATACTAAACTAAAATATGATCATTTCTTACTTATTCAAATTAAATGCAATAAATACAAATTAATTTTGTTAGATAATCATGATTTTCTGGTCTTCTATATATAGACGGCCAAACAAAATGATAAGAATCATCTTTTTATCACTCTTGCTATTTTAACTCTTCTTTTCTTCTTTTTTTTTTTCTTTATGTAAAATTTTTTTTATGGATAAATGAGAAGGTATAGATGAATAATGTTTTGTTGATTGTTTGTTTATAACTCGAAAATGTCTTAATTTAAGCATTACCATTGCTTGCTGATAGAATTGGATGACAATGTGCTCGGCATACTTGCGGCTTAAGAAATCAGGTCATGTGCTCGAGGTGCACTGATGCAAACTTTTGGAGCTGCCAACTGCCGCTGAATTCATTGTATAGCTGGAGCAAATTATGATATAGTGAAAAAACGTTTATGCATGTATGCTATTCTTCTTTATATATGTATCCCTCTATTTTTACAATTCACATCTTTATATATTAGATTTTTTTGACATTATTTAAATTTGATTTTTTTCTATTTTTATGCTTCTAATAATTTTTTGTCTTAATATTTTGTTCTCATCCATTTCTATATTTTGTTTTAGGTTAATTTTGTAGTTCAAATATAATCATTTATGTCATTATTAAATGTTATGAAATTGACCCTAACAATAAATAATTTAAAAAAGGTATTTTTTGGAACAATTCACCTAAATTTAAATTGTTACGTTAAACAGATGATGATAAATATTTTTATATTAAATCTCTTATAAAAGAAACTTATAGAAATGTTATGTTATATGATATAATTTGATTATATATCTTTTTTATCTCCAAGCTAAATTATTTGAATTGGCATACTATTTATTTTTAAATTTAATTAAATATCTAAATATCTTACAATTTAATATAATTTAATTTATATAAATACATGACTTTTAATATTTATGTAATAAATTCTAGAGATATTTTTGCAAGTTATAATTTTTTATCTGTATATTTAACTTTTAATAATATTTTTTATTTATTAATATATTATTTCTATTATTTGAGTATCAATAATGATAAAATTTGAATTATAAAAATTTAAAATTGAGCGTTTACTATGATTAAGCTCAAATTTTAATTTATTTTTTATATTATATAAATATTAAATTCTTTAATTAAACACTTATTTGTTTATGATAGGATATTATATATAAATTTTATATTGGCAATTAAATTTTAATTGCTACACAAAAATAATATATTTTAGGTAATTGTATATTTTTTGTTATTTTAAAAATCATTATATATTTTTAAAATTATTTAATTATGTTTATTTTTTTAAAAGGATTGCTATTATTAGAGAACAACTAATATTTATAATAGTCTAAAATTAAAAAAAATAAAAAAAGAAAATATTAATATTCTGAATTTTTAAAGTATAAATCTTAAAATAAATATATATGATTATGATTAATGGTTATAATTGGAGTTTTTATTTTATTCTAATTTTTTTCAGAATATATTTGTCTTATTTAAGTTTTATTTTTTTATTGATTACTTTTTTTTGGTATACTTAACTATCATTAGTTTATATCAATTAAAATTTATACCTTGAATAAAATAGATATGTGTCTAAAAAAATAACAAAAAAATATTTTTATTTTTAGTAAAATTTTATGTCGCTTTAGCTTTTTTTTTACATCACATCTTATATTTTTACTATAAGAGAGTTTTTATTCAAATTAAAAAAAATTTAGTTATTTTTCTTTCTTTTAGTTTTAAATATTATTTACTAATATAATAAAAAAGTAAAAATAACAATGATTACTCACATAATTAAAATAGATATCCTAATATATACATAATTCTATATATACCAAGAATTATTATATATAATAAATAATTATTTATTTTTATAATTACTATTTATAAAATTTATTACATAATTTTCTCCTCTTAATATCAATATTTAATGAATATAAGATACAAAATATTTTTTATATTATTTAACATACAAAACAAATATCTTAAGTCATCATGTAGAACAAGAAGTATAATAGTGCAAATACTTACTTACTTATTTATTCTATTATCTATCTATTCTATTATATAAAAATTGGATTTATGCACTTAATGATAGAGCTAACGTAGCATGCTCCACAGAGTATTTTCCGATCTAATTATTTTAACTCATTCAATACAATTTATTACAATAAATTAATTATATCAACTAATTGATTTGATTAGATATTTAAATATTAGTATAATTTATTATAATTTATATTACTTAATTAATTGGACTACGTTAATTGTAATTTATTGTATCAGTGAATTGATTTTTTCATTTATGAAGTCTAAAATAACATAAAAATTTATTATTTATTCTAATTAAATTCATTAAATTGGATGACGCATAGCAACGCACACGACGGCAGAGCAGACACGACAACGATAGTTCAGTAACGGGGACGAGATAAAAGTTGCATGTTCTTCTCTACTGCATTCGAAAGCAAGTCAAGCAATATTTTATTCTTCTGGGTTTTTGGGAGTGAGGTCACAAGAATTGAGGGTAAGAAAAGTTAGGTGGCTATTTGGTTTTTCAAGGCTTTTTTTTGTTCTAAATTTTTAAATACCTAAAAGAACACCGTGTTAAAGATTGTATATCCTTCATTTCTTTTTTTTTTTAATGTAGATAAATATAAAATAGATTAAGAATTGTCTACGAGAAAGTTAAATTATGTTAGACAAATATATTATTATTATTATTATTATTATTATTATTATTATTATTATTATTATTATTGAATAAATTAAAAAAAATTAATTAAAAAATATCGTTATCCTTGAATTTAACTTTATCTATTATACAAAATTTTTATTTATATGATTTATTTCTCATTATATCTAGATTACATCTCATTAACAATTATAGATAAAATTTGTTTATTAATTACATTTTAAGTTTTTAATTATATGTCAGAACTAAAGTTTTTTATCTAAAGTTAATGTAAAAAATAAAAAGAAATTCACATCAAGTTATCTAGACTCTAGAGTCATTAATAAGTTTTTTGACCAATAAGATGTCATTAATAATCTTCTCTAAGAGTTTAAGTTGCATAAATATAATTAGATAATTTTAATAAGAATAATATTATGCATTTAAATTTATCTATTCTATTATATTCTAAAATCGGATTTTTATATTTAATGATGAAGTTGACATAGCATGCTTTTGAGAATGTTTTCCGATTTATTTCTTTTAACTCATTAACTATAAGTTATTACGATAAATTAACTATATTAAATAATAATAAAAAATAAGATTACTATTTTCACATATTACAAAGTTTATAAAAAAAATTTTGGATAATAAATCAATCCTCAATAGATTATACATTAATTCTGTCAAAAAACATAAATAATCAATACATTGGATATTATTATTTACGTACTAATATATATATATATATATATATATATATATATATATATATATATATATATATATATATATATATATTATCGATTATTAAGTTTATAATTAATTTTTAATCCAATTTTTGGTAATTAAAATTTAAATGATTGAAATTATTAAATGATGAATATTTTGCATCTAACCAATTTATTTTTTATTGAAATTAAAAAAATGATGAGTTGTTAATCAATTCTAAATTTAAATTTAAATTTGAGTAAGAAAATAAAAAAATATTTTAAATTTTATCTCACTAACCAAAATTAATTTTAAGGTAAGAAATTACTTTTTACCTCATATATATTGTAAGATAGTATGGTCATGGTCATTTGCTATTTTTTAATGGTAAATATGGTCAAATAAAATAGTATAAGAAATTAAAAGAAAATGTATTTACAAGTTTAGAAAATATTAATTTATTTTTCAATAGAATAAATTATATATTGAATAACAAAAGTTGTTATCGGTTTCTTTTCAAACTAACTAATACTCATTTAGGTGCTTATAGAAAAGTTAAAAAAAAATGACTTCTCTCATAATACTACTATTTTTTATCACATTTCTATAAAATAAGTACTTTTAGAGCAAAAAATTTAAATATAAAATAACTTATTTATAAATTATTTTTAACATAATCATTTATTATTTAAGTTATTTTAAGTTATTTTATCAAAAAAAACTTAATTAAACTGTGTACTCAAATTGAACCTTACTACAGGATTATACCCAATAGAGAATATATAAAAACAATGTACCAAATAAACGAATTATTTATAACATTTTCATTTTGAGAAAAATTTTAAACAATCAACAACTTCACATATATTTTATCTTTCCCATAAAAGAGAAGGAATATAATTTATTAATATTTTTTCGTAATTACATATTTGACTACAAATATAAAACAATGCTTTCATAAAGGCTTCTCTATAAATGGGAGATACATTTAGGTACCTTGAACCCAAAAAAAAGACGATATAAGAGGCAGAATAATATCAAAGAAAGCAAAAAATGCATTCGAAAAGACATAGTTGAGCAGTTTGGAAGTTGCGAAGTATGTGTTAGGATGGAAATAAAACAAAAAGAAAGAAACAGATGTTTTGTTTTGTTGGATAAAATAAAATAGAGAGGCGAGACGAAATCGCTGGTGAACGAGTCAATACCCGAACCGGCGACTCCAACTCCAACACCACAAACTTTTTCGCGGTTCGTTCTTGACTCGAAACCTTTCCTTACGCGACCCTTTCTGTCTCAAGTCTCAACCTCTCTCTCTCTCTCTATCTCTATACAATAACGTAACAAGCAAAACAAAAAGAATATGAGTGTTTATGAAAGTGTGAGTGCAGCTTTGATCTTGTGAATGGTGCATGAGATCAAGTTATTCACAGTATCCACCGACTCCACTGTAAGCTTTGCTGTTGGCAGGCTATTCACCAAGATTTGGAACCCAACCGTCAGCAAGCTTCCACCTCCCTCGTCGCTGCTGCTGCCGCCCTTGGCTAAGTTCCCGTTGGAGCCGGACGACGAATGACCATCGGGGAGAATGGCAAAACCCGAAGGCAAGAGTGCAACATATGCAGAATCACCACCGCTCATCACCACGTTCAACGACGGCACATCCACCGGTGCATATACTACCACCGAGCAGGATGCATCTGTCCATGTCTCTTGCAGAATCACCATGCTGCTATCATTCGCATTCACACCCTTCCAATATCAATCAAGATTTTTGGTTAGATAGTTTGACATGCTTGATTATCGATTATTCAAAGAATGCAACTTACATTAGCACGTAAGAGAGAAACACAATTTCCATGTCCTTGGCCTTTGGCAATGTGGACCATCTCCTGCATAGGTCCACCGTTCGACAGAATGTCCCACTCGCTTCTAAGCCGTTCGTCGCGCAGAAACTCGAACAGCCTTTGCCGTGACACCGGCACCCAAACAGATGTGGCGGCACTCAGGACGATGCCTGGAGGCTCCCCAGGGTCATCCACATTCTTCCTCGTCATTACTCTCATGTCATCATCCAAGGTTCCAATGTGAAGGCTGTCCCACTTGCGAGCCGACGAGGCGCAAACGCCCGAACAGAAGTTACTGGTCATGCGCTGTGCCAGCTTCAACATGCTTCTCCTGCCGGCCTGGCTTAATGCTGCAAAAGAAATAGCATGACTTGATATACATTCAAAGAAACACCAACATCAACATGCATGTGTATATATATATATATATACCTGTGTGATCGTCGCTTGAGATGGATGAGGACATGAGGATTGCCAAGCATTCACATTGCCTCTGGAGGGTGGCTATCCATCTATGAGCACCAAATCCAAAGCCAGAATTGATCAATGGCCGATACAGTTGGTGCACCACACTATCATCGTACTGCCAATGTTCAACCCAAGTAACCTACAACAGTAGTTCATACACTACTCTCAGAAATGGAAAACATCTTTTTTTTGAAAGGGAGTTTGTTGGAATAATATAACACAGTCCTCACTCCTCACTTAACTAACTACATAAGAAATGTTGACATAAGCCCTAGGATAATTATAAATTAATACCCAATTATAGAAGCCGGTGGAGGATCATCCAAGTCAAATGGATAGAGGTGAATCTCAACAGAGTTAGCAGACTATGGAATTTCTTAATATTATCAAAACCTGTCTCCATTATATTATTGAAGAGGACTGGATCCAGGTCATTAAGGTCTCGTTCAAAGTAAAGAAATAGTATTATGTTGGCTTATATAGCAGAGACTGGAATATAGAAGAAAGCAAATGTATAGTTGATATATATAAACATGGATTGTAGAATCCAAGACCTCTCAAATTTTTAGGCACTTTTTAATATTATTTTTGGAAGTTGCCAGATAGAAATGCAGCTTCAAACTTCTATGGTTAAACCATATAAACCTTGATTAACTAGTCTCTAAGAGTATTGCAAGTACAGACAATAAGCAACCCTTAATTTAAATATTATTATATTTTTAATAGAGAAGCATCTTCCACAGTACGAAAGATATTCCCAATCAAGGTGCAACTCAAAAGAACAGTACAAATTATTGGTAGCACAGAGAAAAGAAGAAATCTAATTCAAGTGCAAGCTCCAGTACTACTATAATAAGAGAAAATAGACAAATTAGAATATAAGTCAAGATATGACATGATAATATCCAACCACAAAAACAAAAGAAAAAGAGAGAACCAAAATGAATTTGTATGAGCACTTACCTTGGAGTAACCATTGGGCATATCGTGCACAACGCAGCCAGAAGGAAGCCTCCGACAGCTCATGAATGGCTGTGCATTCGCAGCATCGCGACCGATCTCAACAGAAACGTCGACTACAGCCCATACACCTTCGGCATGCTGCTTACAGAACCGGAGGAACCTCACTTGACGAATAGGGACTAGTGGTGAAAGTAATTGAATCTCCGAATGCATCTGAAGTGTATAATTGTATTCACTATTCAGTTCCGGCCAACTATGATGGCATAGTGAATTAAGCAAAACATAAAGAAAGAGAAACATACCAGTTGCAAAGCACCATTTCTGGTTCCACCCATGCCACTAGATATAACATCAAGGGTGACAGCTCTAGCAATCATTGATGGAAACATCTCTAACCATCGGTTCTATTCAAAGAAAGAATCCATTAAGAATAAGATATTATCCAATCGTATAATTTCACACCAATAAATAGTCATGGGCCATAAGGAACCACTGTACAAAATCATTTTTCCCCTTTCTACTAAGAGAATATTGCACTGATCCATATTAAAAACTCCATGTAAATCTAAAAGAGAAATATCAAATAGCACAAAAAGCTACCACTAACAGTTTTATCACTCAAAATGAATATGGCACATTTTATAAGTTTATTATTAAGTTGTGAATTAATACTGAACTTCACTGGAGCCTAAGAAGTGAAGCATCGTAATCATACCGCATCCATCAAAGTTTCCACAAGGGCCAAACTGTTGATGATTACTATCCCAGTTTCTCTTGTAGCTTCAGTTACATAACCAGCAGGTTTGGGACCAATACAAGGATTGAACACCCTTGCATACTCTTCATGATTCAGTACCTCCCTCTCACCGTCAAAGCCCTTAATCCAAAGAGGGCTATCTGCCTGAGCCATCTTAATCAATTCATCCATGGCAGCCAGTGCAACATCTACAAGCATAGATCTCTCAAGCTGAACATCATTTCCCATCAATCCCAATGGTGACTTCATTCCAGATATTGCTGGTTGAGTGCCTAATACTCCATCTCCTAAATCAAGTCCCATCTGCAAGGGAGCTCCAAAGGGGCTCGAAACACCAATACCATTCCTTCCAATACCGAGTTCTAGACCAGAATTTGAGGTTGGGAGAGCCATGGGATTGGTCAGTGATGAGATTGGCTTGCCAAGGAACTTGTTTGCCAAGGCACATATGCGGTTCAATTCATCCCTCAGTCGAGCATTTTCAATTCGAATCTGGTGCTCCTCGAATGAAATTTGGCCAGGAATGGCTGGGCCACCACAGTTGTTACACACTGGGTTTGACATGGCTTCCTTCATCAAACTATTCTCAGCTCTGAGCTTCTCATTCTCCTGTCTAAGCATTATGTTCTCATGCCGTTCCAATTGGGTCTGAATCAGGAAAAGCAGTTCAATAATAATCACAGTATTCAACTTGGATCAACAAAATACACGCGAGTGCAATAATAATTCAACTGTTTGCAAATTCACCTTCATTTGGGTTCTCCTATTCTGAAACCAGAACTTGACTTGCTTATTCTCCAAGCCAAGCCTCTTACTAAGATCCAACCTTTGCTTCTCATCAGGATGAGGACACTCTTTGAAGAAACTGAAAAACCATTAAGACCAAAGAAACATCAACCTCAGTTTCCACATCCCAAATAAACAAATAACAAAACGAACTGAAAATTTTCATAAATCCATACGTCTCAAGCTCTTGAATTTGGTGAGGAGTATGTCTATGGTATCTCTTCTTCCTCCGTGGCTGGTCATCACCGGCATCCTGATCATCACCGGAGGCGCCTTCAAAATTATCGCTTCCCGACCTGCTCTCATACTCATCATCTCTCAACCTCCCAATCAAACTGGTGTCAAAATTTTCCCCTATGAGACCCATATCACCATGACCCTCCATTTTTCTCTGCTGCAGAATAAGAATAGAGTCATCAGCAGCAACAAGAAGAATTCAATAAGGATAAATATGAAGATGCACAAGTCAAGATTCATTATCAATGAACAAGTAAAGGATGATAACATGAAATGCTCAATAACGAAGTCCAAAAGCAAAATGAGACATACAGCTGAGAAAGAGAAGGAAGATGGATTTTGCAATGAACTGGGAATAGGTTGGGAAATATCATTCAAAACAGCTCTGTTACTGTTCCCACTGTTGGTGCTAATCGAACCCTCAAACCCCATAAAAAAAAGTTCCCCAAGAGATGATGAACCTTTTTTCTTTTCTCTCCTATATACCAAAATTTTCTCAGTAACGTGTACTCTCTACCACTATGATGCTTATTCTTATGTTCTCCAGTTTTCTTTTTACTCCTAAAAAACTTGTCTCTATCTCTTTTACCAAGGAACTTTACAGTTTTTGATTCCTTGGGTATTGACTTTTTGAACTTTGAAACAGGATCGAGCTGAATTATTTATAGATGAAAAGTGGAGAGAAGTAAAAAGTTGTTTCCTTGTCAACACCCCCCATAGAAGACTTTGCACCCTCTCTCTCTATCAACTGAAAGTCTATTCTAGAAACAGATGGAAAGAGTAAGAGGACAAGAAAGTCCCTTCGTCCCTGATGGAAGGAGGGTCACAGACACATGCTCCTCATGTCTGCAACCCCAATGGCAAGAGAGACCACAGAAACAGTGACAAATAAGGGTGGTGGGGGATGAAGTTGAATCCCTAGTTTTCCTATATTTCACACTTGGACTGCTTACTTTGTCAGTATTGGAGAATTCTGAAAGAGACCCAGAAAAGGAGAATTTTGAAAGAATCCCTATTTCTCCTATACACACACACATACACTGCATAGGAAAAGAGAATGTAAAACAAAGAGATTATCAATTTTATCATTTTCAAGATAAACAAAAAAAAAAAAAAATACAAGACCTTATCTCACATGTATCTCATAGTCATAGTCATATTCACACACCATCACTCCTGACTTTTCAAATGCATCATATCAAATCTAAGCCAAAAGATAGTTACCTCATAAAACCATCCCCACCATTCTCTCTCTACCCCCACACACACTGATATAAGTGAGAAAGCTGGGAAATGGGAATGGAGTTAGATGGCATAGAAACCAACCCTGGTACGGAGGAAAATGATACCTTTTATTAACTTGACAGCGTGAAAAGTTAAAAAGGGTCCAAAACTTAAGCCACTGCTGGGTTCCACAGCTAACAAAGTTATGATTTTTTTTTTTTACCTTTTTTATTTTCCTCTTACAGATCCTTCCAACACTTTCTCTCTCTTGGATCTGCGGAAGAGAAAAGGACACAGGACAAAAAACGTATATTTTCCCACTATATAATATTAAAAAAAATAATAATATTATATATATTGACATACACATGTGTCCATGCCTAGATTTTGATAGCAATAAAAAACGAAAATGGCGGAGCTGACTTACGGTGACTCTCAGTCTGAGATAATCAGAAAGTCAATGTTGCTTCCTCTACTTGTTTTGTTTTGTTCCTAACTCAAATTATTTTTCTGCTTTGAACAAAACCCATTCTGAATCCGAAGCCTCTCCAATGGCTGTTACTTCATCTCATCTCCCTCATGCACTTTTTCTCATTTTTTTAATAATTTATTTTTCTATCTCTATGTGGTCTACACTTTCGACTAGTATCTAGCTAGGACTCTCTTTCTCTCTCTATATATATTTATAAAAATAATATAATATTATAATATTTATTATTTTTGTTAAAGGGAGTGTGTTTCTCGCTCTACTGAGAGAGAAAAAATAAAGACAGAGTATAGAAGCGGTGTGGGGTCCATGCTAGGACAAGGGTGAGATCGAGATTTCCGCCAACAATCCCAACTTCAACTTGGATCGCGTGTCAACACGCTCCTTCATTTGGTGTTTACTTCTGCAACCACACGCCTTGTCTATTTAAAAGGCGGTGTATTTGGTGTGTGCCGGACCACGTTAACACGGGGGTATTATTGTCATTTCGACAATGTTAAGGCCGTGTTTGGATGAGAGGTGTATTACGTGGCTTGCTTGCGATGGAGACAGATAAGAGAGACTGAGAAGTGAGTGGCGTCGGCCATTGTATGATTTAATAACTGATTGGATTGGGTCCTGTGTGTGCCAAATCCAACTGTTATTTCTTTTAATTTAATATTCTATTATTTTATTTATTGAACTACAAATCAGTAAAATATTATCATTCACTTGATGATAAATATTTCATTTGTATGCAACATATTTTATGGTATGAATTTTAATCCTTCTTACTGTATTTAACGTTGAGCGTGAAAAGGAAACAAGATCAATAATATCATCTTGTGTTTCCTATTCCGTTTTCAGCTTACTTTGCACATGTTTTAAACCACTGCTTGAAAATCAAGTTTAACAACAAAAATCAAATTGACTTGCGAAATTATTTACAAAGACCAACACTTCTCTTAACTCATGGATTATTACGTGATATGATCAAATATTACAACTCGGAAGTTGCCATAATTGCACTGTTTTATGATTTGCATCGCGATTAAAAGACTATCATGTCATAAGATAAGAGAAAAAAAAATGACACACGATTATCATACCATTGAAAAATATAAATATCTGTCTATACATAGTATGCTTATTATTGTTTCTTCATTTTAATGAAATTGAATGAACGAACGAATATATTTCCAAAATACAGCTGGTGCTACGATTTTATTGTATGTGGTACACCGAATAGAGAGGAGGGGTGTGCAAAACCTAATCCGAACTTGAAACATATTTTGTCTGGTTAAGATTATTATGTCAGTATTATTTTGTGTTATTTGTATGAAGAATAGAGTTTATCTTATTAGAAGAAGAAGCTGAGTCAGCTTGTGATGCAGTTAGTAGTTTAGAAACTAATGGAGGTAGTAGTAGTTAGCAACTAACCAACTTCTATTTCTGTTAGATGACGTGTCCGTAGACTAAGTTAACTAACACCTACCCGAGTGAGATTATTTAGTTAGCATTACAGAAGGGAAACTCTCCCTCAAACTTTCCAGCAACTTCCAGCTTGGAACATCAAAATGAATGGATGCTCGTTCATAAGGGTATGGGTTTATCAGCAACGCAATCATAAGCTGATCTTTTTTGCAATTGTTATTGTTTCGTAAACGAGGCCAAGGCCCACACTAATTAACAGAAACTACCGTGGGTTATGTCAAAAAGGCCATCAATAAGAGTTAAATAAAAAAAAATGAGGCATGAGGGACCATAAGTTGGATCGTAGCCTGCATTGAGTTTGGGCCTTCTTGGGCCAGTTGTCTGAGGTTTCTCACTTTGTCACTTTCTCTCCTTTCCTTTCCCTTGGGAGCACTATATTGGAAAAGGTTGGTCGTTGGAGTAGTTAGCAAATTAAGGGCCTAACCCTATTAAAAGGAATGTACTCTGAGTCTGATGTGTCTTTGTATATAACTATATATGGCAATCAATTGAAATGAGTGGTGTTCCTTTCAGTTTGGACACAGAATATTAATGTCATTATGACTTCATAACAACAGTAATAGCAGTGTAATGTGTGTATGTAAGGAAAAACCTTTTATTCTTGGGCAAACCTGAAAGTATGACCACCTTTTCCTTTCGTCTGTTATCCGTTTTGAAACGTTTTATATATAGTTGCTTGTGGATCTGTGTGCAGGGACGGACATAAGGGAGGAGTGACAGCCTGGCCCTCCAATTTTTTTGAATTGTAATAAGTTATCATGTATAATTTAATTTTTTAAAAAAATTATTCAATATTTAGTCTAATATAAATAAAATTTAGTTTAATTTAAATATTAATAATTTTTAATATCTAAAAAATAAGTAATAATATTAAAAAAATATGAAAAAGATATTATTATTAATATTTTTTAATTAAATAAAAATTTTTAAATCTCATAAAGTGAATTCTTTTTGTTCTTGTAGCCGTTTTTTTATTCATTTGATATTAATTCTCTCTGTTTCAACTGCTATAATTAAGAAATCTTTTTCAATTATGAATATTGTGAAAAAATAACTTAGAAACAAAATAAAAGATGAATTTCTTATTAATTGTCTTTTAATTATATTGAAAAAAAAATTACTGAAAAATTTGATACAAATTTTATTATCGGTGAATTTTATGATACGAAGAATCGACCACTTCATTAGTAAAAAGTATACATATTTTTTTTTACTTTAAAATATATTTTCTGTCGATATATTTTTATAATATATTTTATATTATATAATTTTTTACATAATTTTTAATATTATATACATTATTGACCTCCATAATATCATTTCTAAATCCGTCCTGTGTGCTTATTATTTTCTTTATTGGCGCCGCAATGCAGGGTAGGAGAATTAGCCACCACCTTAGCCTTGCTTATATTATGCTCACCACTCACAAAAGTTAATTCAACAACTTTCCACAAACCCATACTCCTCGATCAAAATTGACTTCTCACCTACAAATTAGAAGAAGGCAGAATTATTGATTCTATTGCATTTGTTAGCATATAATTAGATATTAACCAGTAACATTATAAAAATATAAATTTTCTAAAATTATGTCATTTTTTGTTTTAACAATATAAATAATGACATAAAAAATTTATAGAATTATATTATTTTTACAAAAAAATTTGTAGAAAACAAAAATTCTGTCAATAAAAGAGATTAAGATTTCCGTAATTAAAAATATAAATAATAGTTTTTTTAGTTATTATTTTTATGTAAAAAAATATAATCTTTTATTAATAATTAATTATCTAAAACTTGAAAGAATTTAATGGGTATATTTTTATTTTTGGTTAAGTGTTAATTTTAACTTTTTACGTTTGATTATTTGAGTTTCATCAATCATTAAACTACATACTATAGTACTACTTTATTATATGTGGATTGTGGAGAGTTGATGTCAACCTCGCTCTATGATAACATCGTATCAACTGTTATGTACAAATAATACTATAATAGTCATTTACATATAGACATCCATAAGTTATCAATTAATTTTATATTTATTTTTAGGATACCGCTAGGGAGACAATGAAATATGTATATAATGTATACAATGGGCCGTTTATTAAGCCCGATTAATATTAATAGAAAGAATTAATCCATTAATAACCCTAATCCTATTATGGCTGTTTAGATTAACATACCACCCAATTTTTCATATTTTCACTTTTTCTCCAAATCACCCAACTCTTATTTTTGCTGTTCCCCCCCTCCCCCAACACCCAAACCCTCACAATCTTTGTACACACCCGTTACCGCGCAGAAGCCTGAGAACCTCTCAAGTTGCAACCGAGGAAGGTCACCTCTGAACGCAATACTCTTCATCGTTGGCATCAAAGATGGCGGCCTCTCTCTGCTGAACATCCGGCCGTCTCTGCAACCGAGTCACAGGGCGCGACACCGCCGACCAGGAACGCAACCAAGGAGCCCTCACCGACGAACCGAGTTGCAGCAAAGTTCTCCTCACGTGGGCGCTTTCCTCTCCATAGCAGCGGTGCAGCCGACCCGAGAAAACAGCCGTCTGATGGTCAACAGTTTACCAGAAACACAATGAACATCATCTCTGAAAGAATCCTAACCATCCAATGTAAGTGGGTTTAGTTATTCATGTTTCAATTGATAATCGCTCTTGCATGTTTGAATGTAGATAGATTTTGTTGATTAAATCCTTGATTACCCATGGTGAACAAGCCGTGGTTGCTATTTTTCTAATTATTCAAATTTTTCTATTTGATTATTTTTCTATTTATTGAATTTAACTAATGCTTCCAGATACATGAGCAGGATAAGTACACAGTATAAGCTTTTTTTTTTTTAAAATGATGTGTGCCTCAGGCAGCAATAAAACAATCTAAATATCCCAAATTCAAGGCTTCAACAAGACAGACGTCCAAACCCTGTGATTTAGTGTTCATTAGATAGTAAACAGTAATGGCATTCAAGATCTTAATTGAATTCAAGTGGAATGACATACATATCGTCAATTAAATTTCTTGGCTTGTTAGCTGTGCCTCTTATTATCATTGCTATTGATATCATTTTACTCTTTCAAACGCCATAATTAAGAGAGAACAAAAGCAACTTATAGTGATTAAATTCTTTATTTTTATTATATGTATGTGGACCAAATGGCATCAGGATATCATAGCAAAGGTTGCTATTAATATGCTATATAAGTCATTCTTTGCAATATGCCTCATTAAATGCATGAGTTTTGAGTAACTAAGAAGAAATTACATATATGTATGTATCTATAATTCATGGTAGCTTATTTTACCTGCATCTTTACATAAAGTAAATTTCTTTCAGACTCTCAAAGAAAAGTCAGATTAACTCATTCCACCAACTTCCATACTTGCCTTATGGTTGTTTAATTGTTAGGTTGCAAAACTATGATTTTTTACTGTCTTGTCTCTGTTTATTTGCTCTGTCTATTGTCTAGCTAGTTTCATCTCTCATTTTTTTTTATTGAAAATAACAAATGATTTATTATACTAACTACTACCAAATAGGTTATTAAATTACTTATTAAATTGGGATACTCTGTTTTGATAGACCGTGTATGATATGTGGTTGTGTTTGGTGTGTTTGTAATTGATGGCTGTGCTCCTCCTCATGGGTTGTTAATAATTTTATTTGTAGAACTTGGATGGTCGCTTTGATAGCGGATTGGATAGTTGAATTTCGTATTTGCTGCTATGTCTTCATGAGTTAGTTTTTTATCTCATTTATAGATGGTTACAAAAGGAAAATTGTGAGGTTTGATCTTCATGAGTGATCGTCTTTGAATTTGTGTCACTATATATATTATGAGATCATTTTTCATTGTTAAATGCTCCTGAAATTGATTTTGAGAGCATCTTGAATTGTTGCTGGAATTGAGGATAGAATGAGAGTCGAGTGTTAAAAATGAGAAAATTTTATTTTATTTCTTTTCCCTTAATTAATTAGTACTTGCATATATCGTTGTTGCGTTGGTATTAGATGTATTCCTTTTTTTTTGTATTTGCTACTAACTCGATGTACACATGATGAGATCAATTATATGTCGGATGGTTAGTTTTTCAGGCAATTGGATGGTCATTTTTCATAATGGAGATTGCTATTTTGATTTGATTGTAGTGACAGCACCTTTTTAAAAGATAATGCTAAAAGAGTCTCTGTTTTCTACGTAAACTAGTGTATATATGGTGCTTAAAAGCAGGTTCTAGTCTTAGATATTCAGTCCTGACGTTTACTGAAGCAGATGGTTACTTTAATTCATTTTGTGGTGGTTATTTTTTACTGTAGCCATTGTTGTTTGGTAATAATATGTTGTTGTGCTGTGTGATTCTTATTTACCATACTCATTATTGTGTTTATAATTGGTTGATTTGGTCTCTAAATCCTGTTAAATTCTTGCTGAAGATTTCCTTTCTCTATATGGGGCTGCTATTTTTTTTATTAGCAGCTGGAATGAATACAATTTTTATGTCTCATGTTGTTTTAATTTTTCTTACTTGATTATAAACTGAAAAGAATATTCACTTGGATTGCAGAGAACCTATTGAGTGAGTATTTATTCACGGTGATCATACATTCTCCTACATTCCAAGCTATAAATCAGATGGGTAAAAAGGAAGTGAGATCACCATTCTCGGCTCCGAGCACGAGGACGTTGAAACAGCGTACAGAAGGATTGCCAAAAGGGAGAAAGTTCAAAAGAAAAAAAACTTAGCATACTTAAGATAACGTACTTGATAAGATTTGAATATTTACCTTATATACTAGTTAGAGTCTTTGGAATTTATTTATGACACATTGGGATGACATTTTTGTGGTGGATCCCTTTTTTTTTAGAACTTATGTGAATCTGTTGGTGTAAAAGAATTCAAGCATGACACTGACGAGTGAGTCGAAAATGACCATCTATTTTTCTTATGAAAGTAACCATCTAGATACATGGTGAACCGAACATCCAGTATACTATTTCTTAGTACAGGGATATCTCTTTTGTATTTCAAGCTGACATTACTTGAATCTGATAAGTGTTGACTTCATTATCACTGTTCTTGAACCAATATACTATAATTTGTTTTGAGTACCTGCTACAGTTTACAAGGGTTGAATACCCGAAAACAACCATCCACGTATACAGTTACAGTAAACATCCGATTTCATACATAAATGAACATCCAACACATATAAGTAAAGATAAACATGTAACTACTATCTAAAGCGACTAGCTGCACACCGAATGAAATTAATCAAGCTCCTTATACAACAAAGCATCGGAACTTATCTAGATTAAATTGGTTCATTGAAATTAATCAAGTCTAGTTTCTTGCAACAATTACGAACACACCAGATACCAATATCTTTAGAGAATAAAGCCACCCGTTGCTAACAACAAAAGCATCACACTTGGCATTTGCGTCTTTGAAAAATATCATCTTCATCTACAATTGCTGACAAATGAATAACTATTGAAATCCTATATCCATGAAGAAAAATATTAAAGGTACTCGAAACCATTTCCAACAGATTCTAACTGCTGCCGAATGAGCTTAACAAAGACATGTAACTACCAGCTTGTTGGCACTCATGCCGACAAACCGGAACAGCCAAATTTCATATTTTGAGAGGCCTCCAGAGGAACCACCTGCTAAACAACACAAAAATATGACAACAATTAACTATTTGCATAGTAATGTACTAAATAATCGTGTAAGGTCGGATTAATTTAATCATGTACCGGAGCGACATTTAATTTATTCTCTATCTAGTTTATTCATCATATAAATATAGTTAATCTAAATATGCAGGATAAATATTTAGTCAACCATGAATTCATATCTCTTGAATATTTAACAATTATTTTACAGAGAGTCTAAATAACCACATCTCCATTAGCTATATTTTATATTATATACTTCACTAATATGGTTCTAGTGGAGCTTTGGAATCATTATCACACGCAAATTCTGCACATATCAAATATACATGACATTGAATTATCACATGCGAATTCTTCATCCATATAATCATAAAAAGAATTTAATAAAATCATAGAAGTGGTTGCATGTGGAGTGCTTCTGTTGAATCTACTGAAACATTTAACATAAAAAAGAGCCCCCTACTTTCACTAAGTGGAATGAATAAAAATCATAAACAAATAACCATCCGCTATGCATGCCCCCACATAAATTGCTTACCTTGTTGGATTCCTCACCCTCTTCTATGCAATGGTTGGAATCATTGTTACGTGAATTTGATGAATTTTCGTTACTGACGACCAATAGAACACCACATAGCGGTTGAATGAAATTCAATTCTATTTATGCTCTTCCGAGGTGTGATGGACGTCTCAAACCTGACTCCACTTGTAATCCCTCTAACTTGTGAATGCCGACGTCGCAAGGAAGACGCAAGCCGGTAGCGACGGAATGCCTAAAGATAATAATATTTAAGATAAATGCTGGCCAAACATAGGAATTAAATAAAAAGTTTCACTCAGGCATTTCATCGAGCATATGATGTGCACAATATGTAAACAAGGATTTTCCACTCAATTTATGCAGCAATCAAATCAAAAAAACCAGCCATCAAACATTTTGGAATCCAAAAAGTATCAATCCATTAATCTAAGCCTAATCTAAACACTAAAAGCAGATTTAAAAATTAGTTAACATAAATAAACGAAAGAACACGGGAAGGAGGAAGCATGGAACCTGCGTTGGTGAAAGGGGAAGAATGAAAAGAGAGGAGTAGCAGAGGTGGCGTTACAGCAGCACAGAGCTCAACCGCTGCTGGGTTGCACTGGGGTTTCTCGCAGGTGGACTTGATGCAGTGCCGTCAAAACGCGCCGGACGACCAGAATGCGCTGCTGGGAGTTCACCGGTGCGGACTTCTGATGACAAGACACAAGCCAGGGAGAAGATGCGTTATCACCGTCGGCAGGAGAAGTTGCGTTTTTGGTCTGTCCATGCCCTTCAGAGAGAGATGTTCGTGGTTTTGGATTTTATATAACTGAATCCTAATTTTTCAAAAAACTCAAATTATCAAATCTTTATAATTAATACTTGTACCCATAATTTAGTTTTAATTTCAATTAAACCCCATTGTATGCATTGTACAATAAAACTATTGTCTCCTCATACTTTTCCTTATTTTTATTCATTAGGGGGAGCTATCTATTAATTGTTGAGCAAGAATGATTCATAAAATTTCCATTTGTTGCCACTCAACAAAGGGGGTACTCCTTAGCTTGACTTAGGTCACTTAAATAACATGGTTTTGACGACTATACAAACAATTAATAACTATATATACCAAAAATAAGAAAGCTGTGTCTTTTGAATCTCTCTGATCCTAACATATATTGTAGAGTTGTCATGTTGCTTCTCTCTATCTCTTTCTCTGGAGTGAAGTCAACACAGGTCTACGTTGACGTATATCAATATATATTCCCATAGTAGAAGTAGGTTAGGAATCACGTCAAGATTCACTAATCCTTAGACCCGAAGTGAAATCTAGAAACGTGTGGAGGGAAAGAATTTTGTAAGGCATAGCTTTGTCATCTTTTGCCTTAAAAATAAATTACAAATAATGTAATTTTGGGCCGAGTGATATATATACATATTGTTGATACAAGCAAAATTTAATCATTTGGATCAGAACTCATATCTTTGATAATTTAAAACACACGAAAATTTTAACGAGTAGAAATGATTCCTAAAATGCTTAATTAGTTTATTAAATAATTACAAAATAAAGAAAAGGAGGAGGGGCAAAATGAGAGTGAGGATTAAGCAATAGGGGCATGCCAACTGAAAGTGAGAACCAACCAAGAGAGTGCGCGATGATAAGACTAGTTCATTTGGCGTATACGCATAGATTTTAATATATATCCAATAACCATAACCATATATTTAATTTATATGATACAGCTTGTTAGAAAAATGGTCATATGTGATAGTGTGCATTATCCAGCTGTCGTTGCATCATATCCACCCACCGAATACATACCTTGCTGTTGCTCTCTATTTCAGAATATTACTCCTTCATAGTTTGTATTTAATTAACCTTGATTATAATCCATGACATGATCTCTTTCACAATTGACACCTAATAATGAGTTCCGGTTATTCATAAAGAGAAGTCTTGAAAGAATTCAAGTAATTATTAACGTTTTATAAGCATCTAAATATATGAAGCCCTCGAGTTTGTAATTGGGGTTAACGCGCATACAAAATGTGTGATGTGTGGACGGGTGGAAAGCAGAGTATATTAAGATATTATGATTATTGTTTATACAAATGGAATATTCTACCTTTTTGAAAGCTAAATAATATATACCAATAATCAAACTATCAAAGTCATAGTGGTTGGCAAAGTCCTAGCCTCCTAGGAGAATGTAAATATAGCTCCTCTATTAGTCCATTTATTTTTCGTTTAGTTAATTTTTAACTATTTGCGTTTACAACTAGTAATTAATTTCATGAATAATAATAATGATAAAGAAAAATCCTGAATCACATTTCTGATTTCTGTAAGTTCGTTCTCGTACAATGAATTGTTGATATGACATCTACATGCATGTTTCTTAATGAATGTGATGATATATGTTACGTTCTTTTACTTTGTTGGCGAACACACAGCATGCAATTAAAACGGTTACCTAGTTATTAATTTGAAATTGATTTATCTACCTCACTTCAATTGAACAAGCTAAGCTCATATATCTATGCCCTATTCAATTTGGTATGAATTTGATTTTACACTTTTTAAGTGCAATACAGTCGTCATATATAATTCGAAGCAAATAATGTAACTTGTTTTAATTTCTTGCAAGAAAGAAGAGCAAACAAAATCGTGTGAATGAGTTAATTAGTTGGTGTGTAATTTCAATTATTTACGAAACTTTACACAAAAGGAAAACGTGGAGGAGCATTATAAAGGAAAAATATCCGTTTTCTAATTGTGTCTCCTGAATTTGGGTTAAGATTTTTATTGATAGATAATAGCGAAGCAGTTATTTAATAAAAAGGGCGCAAGTGAAAACCGACATACGTATATAGTAGCTTCAGGTAAGATCTTATCCTACTAGAAGCAATCAGAATCCGCCACGTGGTGAACCGTTTAGCGTGTGGGAGCATAGTAATGTTGTTTCTTATTGTTACCGCAGCAGTGAAGTGAATCCAAGTTGTTTAGTTAATTAGTTGTGTAGCACCTTCTTGTATCTCATGTCTTCCATATAAAAGGGGGTTCACATATTCTTCATTTTTGGTGTTGGATTCGAGAATATGAGTAGTATGGGAGGGAGAGATCTTGAGAGCGGTGGAACCAAGAACACTTCTAGAGCTCCACCACAAGCAGCAGCAGTTTCTTCTTCTTCTTCTTCATATGCTTATGATCCAGAAACTCATTGGACATCATGGCTTGTGCCCATGTTTGTGGTTGCAAATATTGCTGTTTTCATCGTTGCCATGTACATCAACGACTGCCCCAAGAACAACATAGGACTCCAGGGTAATTGTGTCGCCAGGTTCCTTGGCAGGTTCTCTTTTCAGCCTCTTAGGGAGAATCCACTGCTTGGCCCTTCTTCTTCAACGTAACACCTCTCAGTTCCCTTCATTCTTTTTTTGCTTTTATTCAATCACTTCCTCCAATTAGTATCAATTTATATATTTCAAGTCGAGTACTTTCTGTTTTTATTCAAATTTCTAATTTCTGAGACTTGGGGGATTTGAATCGATTCTCAAATTCCAGAGTTCAGATATTGGATGACTATTAATTCCTATTGTCTCGTAGTTGTTTTTCTGATGTCACTGCTGGATTGTCCAATTTCATATGTCTGAGATGCAATTTTTTTTTTTTAATCATAATTGAAATTGGAAGCCAAGTGGTGTTCATAGAAATAAATAATAAATGAAGCAAAGTAAAGAAATGCAAGTTGTCGCATAAGGGAAGGAAGCCAAATAAGTAAAATAATTATGTCACAGACATAACAATGTGGACTAATATTTTTTAAACTGCAATTTGCAACGGTATCTTTCTTATTTAAATGCCAAACAAAGAAAGGTTTTAAGATGCCAATAATCATGACCATTATATTGAGAGATGGTGTTGATCTAATTGAATTTACTTCTTTTTCTGTGGTTTGAAGGTTGAGAAAGATGGGAGGTCTTGAGTGGGATAATGTTGTGAATAAGCATCAGGCATGGAGACTTGTCACTTGCATTTGGTTACATGCTGGAATTATTCATTTGCTAGCAAACATGTTGAGTCTGGTCTTCATTGGTATTCGGCTTGAGCAGCAATTTGGATTTGGTATGTGATTTAGTGAGAATGAGAAACATTTAAACTTGCTATTTTTGCTGCAATCTGATCCATGGAAACCTTTCTGGCAGTGAGAATAGGAATCATATATCTAGTGTCTGGATTTGGGGGGAGTGTGCTGTCTACTCTGTTCATTAGAAACAACATCTCTGTTGGTGCATCTGGTGCTCTCTTTGGACTTCTTGGAGCAATGCTTTCGGAACTTTTCACAAACTGGACCATCTATTCAAATAAAGTGAGAGTCTTCATCATGCTAATTTGAGATTTGAGATTCCATTAATTATTGACTCTGACTCCCATATTGTTGCAAATTTGAAGGCAATGGCTCTGATCACACTTTTGGTCATCATTGTCATCAACCTTGCCCTTGGCATTTTGCCCCACGTTGATAATTTCGCTCACATCGGAGGATTCCTTACCGGATTCCTTCTCGGTTTCATTTTGCTGCCCCGTCCTCAGTTTGGTTGGTTAGAGCAGCGTCATCTTCCGGCCGGTGTTCGCCTCAAGTCCAAGTACAAGGCTTACCAGTATGTTCTATGGATACTCTCCCTTCTTCTCTTGATTGCCGGGTAAGTAATTAAGTTCCTTCCTTCATTTTAATTTGTTCTCTTTTTATGATAAAACTATAATGAATCATTTGCTTGATTTCAGGTTATCAATTGCATTGGTGATGCTATTTCGGGGTGAAAATGGATATGATCACTGCCATTGGTGCCACTACCTTACATGCGTTCCAACTTCTAAATGGAAATGCAATGACACTTAAACACACTAGTTAATGCTACCAATTTTCTTTTCTCATATGTATAGTCATAGACCATAGCTCTTAGATACTGCCTTCTTTTCTCTTAATTATTTGTTTTTCGACGTCTAAAATTTGTTGTATTTGTGTGGATTTGTCTCTGCCTTTTTTTTTTTCAATACATATATGTAGTATACATAAAGATAAATTTATTTTTATTAGAATCCATTTTTCATCTCATCTCAGAACAGCTTTCCTGTGGTCCATTTCTATCCTGACGTGTAAAACAAGTAAACTAATTTAATGAATTCAAAATCAATCACAAAATAACATGTCAGAAAATACTAATGTCCTATTCCCATAAGAAAGGTAGGTCATGAACATCCAAAAGAAGATGTTTTAAGAACTAAGCAAATTAGGTAGATAACGCAATGGGTGAGTGTGCCAAGAATGGGACACCTCACCATAATAACTGCTCATTTCTTAAATTCTAAACTTAAAGGTTTCGTGCTACTGTCTGTTTCAAAACCCAAAAGACACAGAAAAAACAATATTCAGACAATGGCGTCGCCCGGACTCGAACCGGAGACCTTCAGTGTGTTAGACTGACGTGATAACCAACTACACCACGACACCCTGATGCTGTTACCACAGTTTAATTATTTTACTGACAAAGATGAATAGAACTCGTATGGTCAAAAATTATGTTGAAAATTTGAAATAGTTGCATCATGCATACCTCAAAGTTCACTTAAAATTCATGTTAAGACCACGAGCAACACATTGCACACCAACCAAGCATTCCCCCCATGTATATACATGCCTATATAATTTTATGATGTACTGGAAGTATTACACTGAAGAAGCAGATTGTGATTGAACCTTATAACAATAAACAAATGGAAAGCTACAAAGCAATGATAATACTTTTGGCAGTGATGTTAATTTCATATGTCCCATTTGCACCTGCAGTCATAGATTGCCCAATAGTGAACCAGCTATTCTTAGCATGCTCCATATTCATCACATATGGCTCGCCAGACCCCATGCCAGGAACACCATGTTGTGATGCAATGTCTGGATTGAACATCATTGCTAATGCTAACTCTGGTGACAATAGGCAATCTGTTTGTAGGTGCTTAATGGGCCTCATTGAAACCTACAACCCAAATGCCACTGCTATTGGTACCTTACCGGGCCTCTGTGGTGTCTCTTTGGGCTTCACCATTGATCCTAACACAAACTGCGGTTTCTAATTAACTCTTGTGGATGCATGCATGTGATGTAGGTGGGAAACTCAATCTTTTAGCAATATTTTCATGCATAGTCATAATGCACAATGCAATTCTTTCATGATGAATTATGATAATAGTCTTTTCTTTCACTATGCAGGCTCATTTAACACATTTAGGAATAATTGTTCAAGGATCTATAACAGATCAAATAAAATAGAAAATGTTCAGACTTGGAGGAGTTTTTAAAGTTTCAGTCATGCAGAATGTAACAATAATAAAGTGATGGTTTTGATTTCAGATACTAGATTTTAATTATTGTACATTATATTAGTGTAATGTAATGCAATTAAAGTTTGATTTCATGGAAAATGAAAGAAGAAAAAAAATGAAAGATCTGATTGGTTCTAATCTCTACTAACCACTTGAGTGATACTTATCCTACAAAATAGGACATAGGCTATGGTTCACTGTTTTGTAATTAATTATGTTTGGTGGTTGTTGGATGTGTAGAGCAATGATCTCAACCATCTCCAAATGCATCCATTGTGCCTAGTACCTCACTTAATTAAACTAAGCTATGCAGCAGTGAAAGCTTTCAATGTTTGGTACCCACACCCATGCATATGTCACACCATTTTTTATGGGTAAGGATGTGTCAACTTTAATAATAACATTGTATGCATTATTATTTATCACCAACTGTACTATTCTATGATACTGCTCTTTCTCACGGTACTACATATGTCTAGGTGAAGGCAATTCAACTCATTCATTATTATTACCAACATACATACCAACAAGTAACACCAGATGTTTCTAAAGAGAATGATTATGCCAAGACGAAAATCCAAATCCAATTCCGTATCAATCTTTTTCGGTTGTTGAACTTATAGTTTATTAGCAGTTCAATTCCATATTGATTCAAACAAATTTAAGCTGTTTTTTTCTTTTTCCTTTAACTTGTACATCAATGATTAAAGTTAATGATTTTGGCATAATATGAACCAAGGCACCACACTCTTGCAAAAGAAGTAAAAGAAAAGTGCATTCTAAGTTGTCATTTAATGAAAAATCATACACTATAAAAGAGAGGTGGGGTTAGATGAAACATATATAAGAGGGGTACCCCTATCATGAACATAAGATTTGACATGAGCAATTTGGGAGGATCCAAGGCCAGAGTTCCCTCACCTTGTCCCGAGGGAAAAAAAAAAACCTTGAACACAAAAACCCAGTTTTTTTGGGTTTGGGGGGGTTGAGTACTTATGGTGTCATATGTCACTTCATTTGTGAATTATTTCGTCCTTTTTGTTTTCACACGTCCGTTTCTGAATAATATGGACCACCGAAAGGGCCTAACTAGAATGAAAGCTACTACTATGCTATCTACCTTCCGTGAATTCACAGTGGATAAATAAATATACAAAGGAAAATATCAAAAGAAGCAAGAAAAACATGACATAATTGATTTTAATGGATTAAATCCTCTAGGTAATGTTATGAACTAACTATTGTAGAAGTTGGAGACAAAGTTTGATAACTTTACCTAAAGATAGAAAATCGAGGATTCAGCCCTCGATATAGGCAAGAATTTATACACGGAATTTGAGAGTAGCTAGCAATGTACCTTTTTGCTAAGAGGAATAGTTCTAGACAAGAGAACTTAGTCCGTTACTATATATAGCTTGATGAGAAGTTACAAAAGCATTGATAATGAATATTATTATTTAGTGTGCATAAGGATATATTCAAAGACATGCATGCAAGCAATGTCACCTTAAATTGGTAACCCCAATTCTATTGAAACGACTACTTGACACTTTACTCCTCAAATGTGAATGATAGTGAAGAAGAGTATTATTGGAACAAGCGTATCCGTATCTATCATAATCAAGTCTCTGTCTTGGTGCACTCTGCGATCTAACCTTAGCTCTAGAAGAGTGCGTGTTGGACATGTAGTTGGGGTGCCCTGCATAGCCATGGAAGGAGCACTCGCTCCTTGTGGGCGTAAAGGGTCCACCCTGCCTCCTAGATGATGACGAAGACAATAATGTTTGCGGGCTGTTATCGGCGGTTCTTGAACATACTTCTTCTTTTCCTTTCATTGACCTTAGTGGCGGTTTCCATGTGTCTACTTCCAGAATCTTGTCACTCATCTTCTCCTCATCGTCGTCTCTGTTTTCTCTTTCTTTCGTCCATCGCTCTAACCAACTCGAACCAAACCGTGCCCCTCTCTCCCACTCGCTGTTCCTGAAGTTCGCATTGGAACTACATCTCTGCCACCAGTTCAACAAGAAAATTTATGCGTTAATAACTACTAACATTTAGATGATTAATATGAGGAAGAATTAGAATTTCATACCTTCAAAATAGAAGATCCATCAAATTTAGTACTATATTCTTCAGGGACCTTGAATGAAGCCAGATTATATTATTATAAACAAGAATTAGAAAGCATTGATGGCATGGATAATTAAATAGAAAGGTATGTTTGCTTAATTAGCTTACAGGGTAATAATGGGAAAGTGAAGGCTTGAAAGAGTGCATAGTGGTATTAGTATGTGAGAACACGCGAGTGGCACGTGCCTGGGCCTGGAGTCGCACCAATGTTTGCATGCGCCTTAGCATATCTGCGGTTTGCTTTCTCACGATGTGGCCTCTAACCAATGCTTGCAACTTCACCAATGCTTTTAGCGCTCTCAATGCCCTCCTTGCCTTCAATATCATTACATTACATTCCTTTTTATTAGTTGAAAGGTAGTGAAAGGTGAAAAGGATGCAACCCCTCCCCTGCTGTCTCTCTTTCTTTTCCTAATTCTTACATGCTAGTACTATGTATATGTTAGTGACCTTAACCACACTTATTCATTACTTCATTCACGTGAAACTTTTTAACATAAATTAAAGTAAGGTGAAAAGCACCTTTTAATTTTTTCCACAAAAGAATACGGTAATAATGTAATAGTTTCTTCTTCCCCTTATTAATTTGGCCGTCCAATGCAAATAAAAATGAGTTTGACCAGAAAACATACCATACAGATCCATTCAAAAAGCCAACCAATTAATAAGTGGTTAACAACTTGTTCATCACTCTCCTTAATGGCAAGGCAACCCTACCAACAAGCACTTACTTAGTAGCTTCGTTGGCGCAGGGCCACTGCTACTACAACCCCCCTTTTTCCTGAGCTTTGAGCTTGCTTTTTGGTGTAGAAATGGCTAGTCTTCTTTGCCTTCCTCCAAAGGTAACCATCATTTCATAAGTCACCAAAAAATGTGGGCCTTTTTTATATGCTAAATACTAGCATACCCACCCCTCACTTTCCACAATAAAGTTGATTCATGTTACCCACTATCAAATTTTACTTTTTTTAGTTTTACCCTCAAGCCATTCCCATTTCCCAACATAGCGTTTTGCTGATGAAATATGAATACTATTACTGCATCAATGTGGAATGAGCAATGAACAATGTAAAGCCAAAATAGAACATAAGGAGAGAGACAAGACAAGCGACCCATAACAATATTGATACGAAAAAAAGAAGAAAATTTCCTAAAAGGACGAATTTACTGCACAAAATAAAAAGAATCTCTAATATGAAGGAAAATGTATGTTGTCAGCAGAAAACAGTAGTACTGAAAATGCAAAGGCCAGACAAAATACACGCTTTCCAGAATCGAAATTGGTTTAATAATACAATATTATTGGAAGGGAATATGTCCACGGAACAGGTTGTTTTCACTTTCATGCGCAAATTAAAATATTTTATTATTAAGGAAAGAAAATAGTGCTAGTGAGTAGTGACTATCATCGTTGGAAATTAAGCATTACTTACTAAGTTGCGAAACAGTGAACAGAATGATTTATTGTTCTAGTAGTACTACAATTTTCACATACCAAGTAACCACGAAACGCCGATTGTATCTTAACGGCGGCGGAGGAAACGTTCGGCCTGCTGGTAGTGGTGGGAGTAGTTGGGGGAGCTCCGGCACTGGTGAGGCGAACAACCTCGGCGGCGGCGTGGGCGGCTGCGAGAGCGGCCTCTGCAACGGCTGCAGTGGCGGCTGCAACGGCGATGGCATGCTTGTTGGCGTCTAAGGATGAGGAGGAGGGGTCATAGTGGTGGTTGAGGGCGGAGGAGGGGGGTTGTGGTTGCGGAGGGTGTTTGGCGAAGCTCCATCTTCTCTTGGGCGGTTTGGAGGCAGGGGTTTGTGTGGTGGGTTTCTTTTTGGCGCCAAAAAGTCGGCGGAAGAAGCCCATGATACGGTGTCAAGTCATGATGGAGAAAGGATTATGTGGTTTATTTGATTTTGGGTTCAAATGAAGTAATCCAAGAAGAAGAAGAAGAAGAAGAAATGAGTGAGAGAAAGTAAGAGAGATAAAGACACTTATAGAATGAACACCTCAACTCAACTCAACTCAACATTAAATATTAAAAAATGTTAAAATTAACTATCAATGAATTTATATCTATATTTAATATAGTTTAATTTATTTTTAACATGTATTTATATTTAAATATATATTTTATACTAATAATTAATTTTAATGATTGATTTTAGTATATACGTAATAATCAATACATATATATACTACGTCTACGTGTATTTACTATTTTGCTCATTTGGATTTCGATTTAGGTAGATACTATACGAAAATTTTATAATTGTTTTCGTAGGAAAATATTTCTTTTTAACTTTTTGATGATAAATTATATGGTTAGATTTTGATATTTATAAAAGTGTTGTCTTTATTTAAAATGTAGCTAAATAAATAAGTCACATTTTTAAACAAAATATCTTTATAAAAATATATTTTTGTCATCTTTATTTAAGTAATTGTCTTCAATTTATATTTCATCTTTAACTTTCTTCTTCTTATTCTCTCGTCACCTCCCATGTCCTAAGTTTATTAACTATTTTATCTTTTTTTTTTAAATATATGTTAGTTAAATTCTAAAACTTATCTCAATATTTGTTTTGTTTAAACAGACTTCAATGATATCTGGTTAAAATTCATTTCCAAAAGGTGAAATCGAAAACGTGGAAATATGGCAATGAAAAATAAATTAAGAAAAAAATAATAATTTAAAATTCGTTTTTTGTTTTTTTATAAGTGAAACAATGTTAGCTAAAAATAAAAAATGTTTTGCAGTTATAAATTCTTTAGTAATTTAACAATAAGTTAACAATAGGTAGCAGAATTTTGATAAATTTCTTCGCAGTCTTTCCTGCATGATTGTGAAAGAAGACAAAAGGGATGAGAGGTGGAATGTGTACATGTTCTAATGTTGTTAATCCTCTGTCCGCTTTCACAATACCTGATGAGTATCTTATCTCTTAGCTTTATTCAAATTATTAATCAACTTCATTTCTATACTTCAAAAACTCTTTTTTTTTTTTTGACAAAAAGAAGAATTAATTTGTGTACCTTAAACAAAAGAGCCAAGACTCAAGAGACAACATATGATTATGCGGAAATATAGTAATCCACTCATTTTTCTGTGGAAATACGACAAAGTTTTCATTAATTCTTAACAATACTAATGATTAGCGAATAACGATGCTGGCATTTATGGGAAATTGGGAATTGCCCGAACCAGTTTTATTGTGACATACTGAGATACAAATATCATATCTTACTTGGGTAACAAAAATGGCCAGGCACCGCAGAAGAACAGTAGTGTACAAAACACGTATATAAAAGTTAAAAATGCACTATACTAGAAGGTAATAAGGAAAGTGTGTTGGAATCAATACAAGAACACAAGTAAATTAAACTTAGTACAAGGTATAGCTGCTTCTTCTCCAACGTAACAGAACAAGTTTTTAGTACAAATTAATAATTCCAGCATGCAGCATATGCAATATTTTCCCCTATGGTGTACAAATTAAATGACCCACATCATATACCAGCCAAAAATATAACAACGACCCAGTAAACAGTTACCAAAAGCATGTAAGTAACAGTATGATTTAACATTATCCCATGATTTTAGTAGCAGAGAAGCCTAGGGCTATATCTACTAGACACAACATACATAAATGGAAGTAGCTACATTTGGACATGGTCCTGTCGTGCTCATGCCATGTGTTGATGTTCAAAGCTAAGGTGAGAGGATCCAGATTGATAGGAATTATATCTAGGCATGTATACCTTAGGCAAACTAAAATTTCCAGCATAGGTCCGCCATAAATGGATCTGCGTACAAGGTATCATGTGAGTGTATATATTTGGTCAGACAGAGATCTAGCGCTTTTTTTTTTTTGGTATTAGGTATGGAGTCTTTAATCAGTTACGGAATCAGGACCAAAGCCCAAATAAATATTACATGAGAAGCCCATAGGAACAAAGTTTGGAAGCCCTCTAATTAAAAGGGTTTTGCTATGGAAAACAGTTAGGGCTCTTGGAGCTTAATCCAAACTATGTTTTGCAAGCCCTATGACGTTGTGCTTTTTGTGTCACTGCTAAGCAACGCATTCAAAAACAAGTGTTGTGCTTAATATGATAATATCATCTTCAAATTACATGAAGACTCCTCCACACTTGTACTAGCAAGCACACACGAAGTTCTTATTTTATACGGAGGCATTCTCTCATCTTTCACAGAATTTACAGGTTTTACTCCACACTAACTATTTTGTGGCGATAAATGAATGTAGAGAAAAAAAACTTACTCTTGGTTCATGATATATATAAGAATGTAGTCAACTCCAGCTAGCTAGGCGATTAATTTATTAAGATAGCACGTGAAGAACGAGGGGAGGTTGGATCCTCAGAGGTCAATTCTGCTAGCTGGAGGGACACTCTCATGGGCCCTTCCCCTTTCACCCTCTTTAAGTCTTTACCCACACAATAATTACTGTCTCCAAACCCATTTCTGAAAATTCTTCCAACGATCAAACTTATTTTTTAGCTTAGGATGATCATGTGTTGGGGACTGTGGTGGCACTAAGCTAGTGCCACTGTTCTTATTGATATTGCGATGGATGGTTGTGGTTGTGCCACAACATGAACGGTTTAATAAGTCAACTAGTCAAGTAAACTATGACAACAAGCCATGTTACCACTATTTCTATAGATGCATATATTTATTAGATTTCACAATTTGAATGCACTACTTTGCTTTACTTTGATTGTAATTTAATGAAGTCATTTGTGTCAATTATTCTATGAATTCTTTGAGATATATATATACATACACACCACACACACACATCAAGTTCAGTTGTCTGTCCGGAAAATTCTGCTAGAAACATATTGTTAGAATAAATTCACAAATCAATATAACATAGACTTCAATTAGCTATAGTCAAATTTGTTTAGTTAATATCAATTAAATTTTTTTAAATAAATGTTTTATTTTATATTTTAAATTCTAAAAAATTTAAACCCTAAACTCTACATCATAAATCACAATTTTAAATTTTAAATTCTCTACAACTAATTAAAAGTTAGTTCTTATACTTATTTTTTCCGTTAATTTTCTTATTTGATTTTGATCATCATTAATAATTTTGTTAATCAATTATATATAGCAACACAAAATACATTTATACAAAGAATTTTATATCAACCATGCATGCGGTGCAGATAATTAATTAAATACTGTGTGATGTTGATAAGAAAAACAAAAGATTAGTAAGGAAAAAAGAGAGTAACCATGTGATTCTCGATTTGGCAGCTACTATCAAGAATAATTAATTTCTTTAGATTTCACCTCTAACCTAATTTTGTCATGTTGGTTAATATAGCTTATGCCTTTACATGAATGAGAAGAAACCAAATATTTTATTTGCAAGTTCCAATTAACAATCGTGTTTAATTAAGAAACGGGTAATTAACATACATACACCAAAGTAGGATTCAATATTAATATTTCATTAATAACGAAGCAGCAGCTAAGGCTGTATGTATGTCTCGATTTCAATGGATTCATTTCCTTTTTATGGTCTTCACATGATGATATATAATTAATTATTAATGCGTTGAAGAGATCACTTTACATAACATTCAGTGGGTCGATGCTCGATATTTTTATCACGCATTTTTCCCGTGATAAATTAAAGTTCTAATATCATACATTGAAATCTTGTATTAGGATGTGTGTGGTACGCGAATCAAGGAAGTTGTAAGACAAAAGTCTGTACTAGCTCCCCTTTTTCTGCCTGATAAGAGAATTAAGAGCATAAAGAATAAAGAATAAGTACAAGGAATAATGTAATATTTGTATAATGTATACGATAGAGGTTTAAGGATGTTTAACTTAGTATTAGAGATATAATCATTAGTATTATCTTTTTTCATCAGCTTAAATTTTTGGAATGGATGATTTTATGATATTGTATCAAAATTCTAGATTCAAAAGATTAAAAGTTCAATTTTTTGTGAACTCCAAAATTAGCTTAATTTTTTGAGATAAGTAATTTTATGACATGAGATATTTATTATCCATAATATTCGAATAATTATTTTAAATAAATATTCCATTAGTTCTCTAACATAACTCATATATAAATTAGGATACATTATATAGATAAATTAAAAAAATTATATAAACGTTTTAAATTGAATTTCATTACATGTCTCGTCTAATTTGATTTAGAGAATCAAATGAGATATGTATATAGTCAAACGAAAGATATATATATAGATAACAAAATTCAATTTAGAATATTTATAAAATATTTTTTTATTGAATTTATGTATATAAATTATCCTATAAGTATGTTTGTTGCTAAATATATAGGAGCGTGAATGCACGCGTGATGTGAATACGTGATGATACAATGAATAGCTAGTTAGCTACGCACAACACACATTATTATTCCATGCACACTCATGTACTATACGTCCCCTTCAATTATAAATTCTTTTTCTTCCCTTTTTTTTCCTTTGAAGGTTAATTAATGAACAAAGACATATATATAAGAATTTCACTTTATGCCTTTTCCAACACACACTACTCTCTCTACCTTCCCATTTTCAAATGGTGCCTCTACCACTACTTCTTCTTTCTCCTTAATCCAACACACCAAGGAAGAAAATGGAAAAGCAAGTTCTGTCTCTTTTCATATTCTCCCACCTACTTTATCTCCTCCTCCTTTACCTTTGAACCCAAAAACACCCTTTTAATTTCATCATAAAATATCTATTTATGGGGGCTGGTATTTCTTTGTCAACTTCAAACAAGTGTGATTATGATGATGGAAAGCCAGGTCTTGGGGACATACCAGAGAGCTGCATATCAAGGTTGCTGATGAATCTGGATCCACCAGAAATATGCCAACTGGCTAGAGTGAACCGCGCTTTTCACAGAGCTTCCTCAGCTGATTTTGTGTGGGAATCAAAGTTGCCACAAACCTACAAGTTCCTTGCCAAAAAAGTCTTTGCTCAACACAATATTATTGCTTCTATGACTAAGAAAGACATTTATACAAAACTATGTTTACCCAATCGCTTCGATGCTGGCACCAAGGTCACTCACTTACTTATATTGCATTCATTTTAGCTTTCCCTTTTCAACTTTCAACTTCTCTTTTTGCACTTAATTACTAAACCCTTCTTTTTATTATAGGAAGTTTGGTTGGATAAATGGAGCGGACAAATTTGTTTGTTCATGTCATCCAAGTCCTTCAACATAACAGGAATAGATGATAGAAGATATTGGAATTATATTCCAACTGAAGAATCCAGGTAACTTATTATTATTATTATGTCGTTTTTAATGAATAATAATGTAATATTAGATCTACAATTCTTCTCTTGTTTTCTGGTTGAACTTGCATTGAAGGTATAAAGGTTCGGAAATATTTTTGGTCAAAACCTGAGTCCTGAGTCCCAAATCATGAACCATTCCAATTATGCCTTCTTAGATTGTCTTTGATTTATTACTTGTATATTTTTCGGTTGGATTTTTGTTCTATAAATTTATCAAAATATAATCTTTCTTTCATCATGTTGTGTGCCTCGGTCTTGGATCTAGATTGTGCATGAATACATATATTATATTACTTATAAAGTCTTCCAAATTAAACAACTGGTTTAAGAAACTATTTGTCTGTATCTTATAGGCAGAAAAATGAAAGAATTTTGTATTATAACGATAAGTTCATTTCTGTCATGCTTCACAAGTATTATGTCCCATCCATCAGGCAATCTCACTCTAATATAATAATAATAGTTATCAAGTACTAATTAATGACTTTGTCTCGATTTTAGGAGATATTTTTCAGATGATATGTGGTCAATTTTGTATTGAGTTAAAATAAAATATCCCAAGTGCGAAAATGTTCAATAATCAATATATTTATATTATTTTCAAACGTTGAAAATAGCTAGTGATCTCCGAATTTAGAAGAAACCTAATACTTGTAGAAATGAACAATGTTGAATCGTATGGTAATCGTTCTGCCTAAATATATATATATCTACGTTGAAAAACATTCATGATTGGATTTTAGATTCCCAATGGAACATGAAATTTTCCATAGATTACGCTAAAAGCTTTTCACCTAATAATGTAGGAATTTTCTAACGAGCTGTCAACGATCTTGAAAGCTTATGGGCAATGCCATTGGTTTTGATATATTGATTATGGCAACTAATAAATACTTTTGGTTTTAGTCAATCATTAATATTTTATCTGTAATTAAAGAAAAAGAAAGAAGAGTGCAAGCAATGCAATCTGCAATTTAAAAAAAAAAAATAGTATTAAAACTAAATAGATGAAAAGGACTACTTGTGTTGAAGGGAAAGCAATGATAGGTAATCGCATAGATTTTGCTCATTCTGTATGGAATATGGATAAAGCAAAGAAGAATGCAAGATCATATTCTAATTGCAACAAAAGCGTCTTTGGCCATTAATCCCATTATTTATTCATTTGTTTATTATTAATTACTACCACTATATATTATGTGCCTTCGGTCATAACTTGGGAAGCATGCATGCCTTATCATTTGTTTATAATATGCTTAAGAAGGATTACTATTGGTATCGCTTTTATTAGAATCTATGCAATTTGTTTAATTTCTAGAAAGGTTAGAACTTTTCTGAATAATAATACCCTTCCAATATTAAAGAATAATCCTTTCTGTGTGCTTAGCTTGTTCCCGGTCCCATTGAAAAGGCATCATAATAATAATAATAATAATAATAATAATAATAATAATAATAATAATATATACTATTTGTATACTAAAATCAGCTATTAATGTATTTGTGTATAAATATATGTGTGGTTTAATTTATTTTCAATATGTATTTGTATTTTACTGGTGACTGATTTTGGTGGCTGATTTTAGTGTATACGTACCATGATTCATAATAATAATAATAATAAATGTTCTCAATCCCAGTGGCGGAGCCACATATAACCAAAAGGGGGCAATCGCCCCCCCTAATTTTAAATTTTTACATGTAAATTATATGTAAATTTCAGTTTAGCCCCCCCTTAAAATTTTATTTTAGTCTTATTTTATTGTGTAAATATTTTTAGCCCCCTCTAATATTTTATCTAGCTCCGCCCCTGCTCAATCCAATAAACCAAATTGCACTTTTCTTCTGTTGGAAACGGATTCCAACTCTAAGCTGATGGCTTTTCCTAATCAACGTGGTTTATTGTTGCATTTGAATTAGCATTTGGATTTGGATTGATATAAACATGGCAACCGCAGGTTCAAGAGCGTTGCCTATCTTCAACAAATGTGGTGGGTTGAGGTGGTGGGGGAGCTAGAGTTTGAATTCCCTGTGGGCAGCTACACCCTATTTTTCAGACTCCAATTGGGCATGGCCTCTAAAAGAAAGGGCCGCCGTGTGTGCAACGTGGACCAAGTCCATGGCTGGGACATCAAGCCCGTCCGATTTCAACTCTCCACATCACACGGCCATCTTTCTCACTCAGAGTCTTATTTGACTAGCCCAGGGGAGTGGATCCACTACCGTGTTGGAGATTTTATTGTTGATAGGCCCAATGAGCCCACTAAACTGAAGTTCTCTTTGGCCCAAATTGATTGCACTCACACCAAAGGTGGCCTCTGCATAGATGGTGCCATCATCTGCCCAACCCAGTTTAGCCACAAAATTATACTCTTCTAGCTCATTATTATTACGCACGGTTACAGAGCTTATAAACAAGGGTCTTCTTTTTTAATTAGACACTGGCATTTGTAAAAAGTTCTCATTTCCTCTTGATGTTTGTGTTGTACATATTAATTTGCTGTTTGCTACCATAGGTATATTATTAAACAAAAAAAATTAAATTGGATTAGTCTAGTGGATAGCTCACTGATCCATATAAGCGTGTGTGTGAGTTTGAATCTCACGTATAATTTGTTTTATTTGACTTTATTTAATAATATTAGTAATTCATTCTCTCATCTCTGTTACACGCCTATAATTGTCTATCATAATGATAATTACTTTGATTCTTTTATACAAATTACTTAATAAGAGTAATAACGTTTTTAAAAGTGCAGTGATTTATTTTGATTTTTTTAATCAAATATATTAATGGTAATATCAGTTATACATTTAAATGGTAATAACCATTATACATTGAGTGTTCTGTTAGGAAAAAAATGAATTTAATGGTATTTTTACACCTCAACTTTCGGAGCTTGAAACAAAATTTTAGAGAAAAAAATTTTAATATAAAAATTTAAAGTCAAACTCATCTGATGTAACTCTTTAAATTTTTTAAGGTTGTATTTTATTTTTTTGTGATTTATTAAAGTAGAAGAACTACTTATAGGTGTTGATATTATAGAAGTTATATGTTCTCTTTTTTGAATATCAATCTTCTTTTTAAAAAATGTATCAATTCTTTAATTTTTTATCATTATTTTGTATAAAAATTTGAATATATATCCTGTAAAATATGTAAAAAAATTAAAAAGATAAATATTAAAATTTATAATATTTATTAATTTTTTTATTAATTTATACAAATACAATAATATCGATACTTATTGAATATTCTAATATTTTTTATCATATGAAAAATTAAATTAAATAAATAGTAATATATAAAATAATATTAAATTAAATAAATAAAAATATCTAATTTTAGAATGAGAAGCAAAACATGAGATAGGAATTGACCCTACGTACCCTAAATTATAATAAAGCATTTGAGCCAACTGAACTACTTTTTATTTTTTTTAAAATTACTACTAATTTTTTTTATAAAAAATTTGGGGAGTCATAGCCCCATTGCCCTAGTTAAGCTCGGCCACTATAGCAACTATATAAATGTTTAATTTTATTAATGAGAATATTGTTAGTCATCATTTTTAATGAAGTAAAAGAAAGATCTTAACAATTGTTGCACTATCTAGCAAAGATTTTTTTTTTAAAACAAAATGAATTCAACACAAAAATTGTAGAGTAAAACAGAAAACAAATATAACACAATAACCTAGTCAAGTAAGAGTTATTTCTAATGTTATGTTTGGCATTGTCATCAACAATAGAAAGAATCTATACTACTCTATTCTTTAAACTTGGCTATTGATATGTGAAAAACTTCTTCTACACTTACTTTTTTATTGTGAGAGATCTTTTCATTTCTTTTTAGTCAGACACCTTAAATAATTGAAATAAAGCATATGAGTCATTGTTTACGTTCCTCCTTGCTAGTCCAGACACCTGATCAACTCTCAAAATGTCCCTTCAGTGAACCCGGAATAACCCATAACCTCCTAAAATCAAATAGCCATGCACACCATACTTGCCAAGTAAAATCACAATCAAAAAACAAGTGGTGAATAAATTCGACGTCTTTTTTACATAAAACGCAAATGTTATCACCTTGTTGAGTGATTCCCAGCCTGTATAATCTTTTTTTAGTATTCACTCTGTCTATCAACACAAACCAAATGAACAACTCAACTTTTCGTAGAACCAAACCTTTCCAAATAGTTCTGGTAAAGTTATAACTCATTATAATCTTCGAGAGCATTTCTGACTGCAACAGCAGCACACAAGAGTTAGTATAAAATATTCCTTCTCTATCAAGCTTCTTCACTACTCTATCCTCTTTATTGTTTGCTAGTTTTACAGGTCTTAAGGCATTATGCAACTGATCTACTAGATCCAACTCCCATTGGTATAAATCTCGCCACCACTAAAAATTTCAAACACACTCTAACCCATTCCAAAACCCACAATCCCCTATCACAGGTTCTCTTTGGTTTGAAACAGAAAAGAGTCTCAGAAAATTATCTTTTAACGAACCACCTTGTAGCCAAACATCTTCCTAAAAGTGGGTCCTATGTCTATCACCTACCTCCATAGACAATCCAATGATCACCTTACGTCTCACAGCTTGATCCTTGAATTGTAACTGACAAATATTCTTCCGTGGACTCCCTCTTATCGGTAATTTCTTATTCAATAACATCACATTGGGATCCAAACTATAGCAAAAGTAAACAATCTTCTTCCATAATGGATACTCCTCTTTTGAAAAATACCACAATCGTCTAAACAGCAGTGCGGTGTTCCTAACCAAGGCATCCTGCACCCCAACCCTCCCAATTTTTTTGGAGCCTGAACCACATTTCATTTCACCAACGCCATACCATTCCTGCCTTCCTCCTTACTTCATGTAAATCTTTTCTATAAAAAAATCAATTTTTCTGTCACAGCATTTAGCATTTTATACAGACTCATTTTTCTGGACTTTCTTGCAAACAAAAAAATATTCTTTCATTACGAAATTCTCATTCATAGGTTTACAAGAGGACAGAAATGTATGAAAACTTGCTTGGGTTCTTCAACGGCTTTTATTTCATCCAATACTTTCAACTAGCAAACCTTACAAAGCTAGGAAAATTGTCAAACCGAAAAGTTATTTAGTATAGATTTAATAAGGACTAACTTACCAATTTTATTGAGAGTCTTAACTTTTTACAAGTTGATCTTCTCCTCCACTTTATCAATTATCGATTTTCAAGTCTTGATGAGCCTTGGGTTCGTACCTAAGGATATGCCAAAATATCTGACTGACAAGTTAGCCTCTTTACATCCCAATATGCTACACATGTTGGAAACTCACTGTTGCTCACAATTGATCGGGAGCAAGCTATAAATTTATCGAAGTTGATATTCAATTCTGACATTATCTCAAAGCACTTTAGCAGCCATGCATACTTTCTGATGGTATGTAAAACAAAGTAAAAAAATTTTGAATTTTAAACTACGTTAATAAATTAATAGAGTTTTAAATTTTAAACTTCTTCTTAGACTTCTAAAGGTAGTTGATTCAATAGGTATTGTGTTATGATTTTAGTCGAGTTAACTTTCTTACTCATTTTAGCAGCTTTTCAGTGTGTCTCGTGTGATGATGAGTGGCAATTTATCCATGAAAGCATCATTTATTATCTTCATCATTTGATATGAATCATATGATTATATATGGCTTCAGTACAAAATATGTACCAACATACATTAATGACTAACCTACCTATTTATAAAGCTCTCTTTTGGTTCTTTGCTTCACATGTTTCTCTATCTATGCACAGGAATCATCCATCAAACTTTATACGATTTCTCTTGATCAAAATGCAAATATCTATGATGTTAAAATGTGCAGAGCATCCTTAATTTCTTCATATACATCATTTGAATACTTAATAAAACGGCTTTAAAAGAATTGAGATATGTGTGTAGTCTTCTTAGTGGCATTATTATATGGTTTTACAGGAACTTCTCCAAGCCATACACCAAATTCTGCAGAGATGATAAAGTAGGAATGAATTGGTGAAAGAAGAATGATATAGAATGAATGAAGGAAGGTACCTTGAGGCGCACAACTTTTCTAATGGCTAACAGCAAGCCTGGCATGAGGCATTGCACATTTGTAATATCATGCTTGATAGAATATATCTGCATGAAACGAGTGAATGTTAAAATTTATTAACTAAGAAGGGGATAACATAGAAAACTTCTTAGTTCTTACCTCTCCTGGAGCAGAGAAGTGAACTGTTGTACTTGAGGGAAGTCCTGGAAGTACCAAGCTATGCACACGAATTCCATCTCCAAGGACTTGACCCCTTGCCAACACATCCGTTGAAGCATCTTCTCTGTTATAGATCTGACCCAGGTTTGACAGATTCTTTGCTATTTGGTTTGCATCTACTGATGGAAGATCCTGTTCACCAGCAATCCAATCCTTATTTTTTTTGGATAACATCTTCATGAAAAATCATTCACAGCACTATCTTACATTTGCATTAGCCTTGGATTCCACAATCTCAACGTTTCTGTAATGGAAAGAAGCTGAAATTGCAGCTTGTTGTAGCAATATTGATCCTATGGAAAGGGTTGGTGCAACCAACACACCCTGGTATACATAAAAATGCTAATCAAGTCCCATACACCTTACACCTTAGTTAGTTACCACCAAGTTTTTTGTGCTCACCATGGTGGCCTTGTCACAGAATGCAGATAATGCTGCAACCGTATCTAATTGCATTCGCGGAACGTGGACTACGCTTCTCATGCCAAATGCTGTTACCTACTCAAACATGCACATTGAAAAACATGTCACACTACTTATTACAAAACTGTCTCCTACCCTTTTTAATTAGTTAGTTGAGACACTAGACCTGTTTTACATTGTCATATACGGAGGAAGGATCAGTGAAATCAACTACAACTCCTGCTCCCTTGGACTGCAAATTCCATTCTTCAAAACATAATACAATAATTAAAACCGTATGATGCCATCACATGATTATATATATTACCTGAGATATAGAACCCAAAACCATAGTGAGATCATTTATTATGGGTATTTCAAGGGGCTCTTCCATGCCACATACCTAATAATAATAATTAAGAAAACAAGGAACTTGAGAAAAACTTGTCTAGTTTCAGAGACAAAAACAAATAAGAAAAAAGAACATAAATACCTGTCCAATATCTTCCCCAACATGACAAATATCTACAGCACCAGCGAGTTCCATTCCCCTGGCTTTAGTCACAGCTTCCACTGCTGCTCTTCCTATCTCCTTGGATGCTCCATTTATCACTACCTGTTTTAAAACCATATCACTTCATTAGCATTTTCACAATGCATTGCATGTTGGTAAATAATGATAATGGCACCTTAATGTTGGTTTGTGTAGGCTGGACAGAGCATGAAACACAATGCTTGATTCTGTAATTGTGATTGTGATGAGAATTATTATTCCTATTCAAGTAGTAGTTGGTGGAACGGAAGTGAGAGCTTAAGGATACCATGGCTGCTGCTCCTCTATGCAACACGATAGATAAGGCTATAAATATGATATATGACCAATGTGTTTATTGAGAGATAAGGTTTTTGGTTCTTTGATAGGCCTTTATTAGACGCCGTATATACATGCTTTTCCCAATTCATTGTTTCACAATTAAATATCACCATTAATTATTGTATGTTATCTAATCTAATAAAAACAAAAATAAATTAGTAAGGTGCTCTTTATTGAATCAATCACCTTCAGAAATTTAAAATTTAAAATTTTATTAGTTTATTTTGTATTTGTATAATATATATAATTAATTATTTTTTTATTTTTAATTAAATAAAAAATATATAAATTTTCTTTACATACTCTTCCAATTTTATTACGTACTCTCTTTGTACATAAAAAAGAATTACATATAATATAATATCATATAATATGAAGTTTATGTATTATATGGAACCTACTACATAACAACTGTCTTATCTATTAAATATAATATAATCATATGGAGGACAAAGCTTAATTCTAAAATAATTTTAAGTCTAAATAAGTACCAATCATAATTAGCCAATTAAACTGCTACGCATGATCACCAAATGTTGAAAAGGTCATAATAATCCACCAACTGAACAAACTTGCACTATTTTGTATGCTAATGTGATAGTGATTTTGAAAAACAACGACATTGATCCACCAACTTAAAACTAAGAGAAACACAAGTTTTAATGTATATGCAAACATCTAAATTCAGAACACACAACACACAGCATCAGTATGTGCAGAGTTCTTGCATTGTAATTTTCCTGAATCACATGACTCAGCTTATTCTTTATTAGACCCCACACATGTAACATGTATATATGTTCTTTTTGAAGTAGTTGTACATTATATATCTATATATATTCTCCTAATAACTGTTTCAAAAATACATGTTGAAATGACACCAAATTATTGTAAAATATAAATAGTTGCTTCTGTGTTCTATAGTCAATGGTCTTATATATCTCAACTTAATTGTAAGGTCTTAATCATTAATCAATTAATCAATAGAAGATGAACATTTGCTCTATGTATAACCAATACTAATTCATCATTTTGTCGGTACCTATCAAAGGATTAATATGTTACACCTCACCTGAAAGTTTGTTAAAATTTCCATTTGGTAAATCCACTAAAAAAATTATTTATAACATAAACTAATAAATTAAGAAAACAAAAAGTAAAATTGTTATCTTTAAAAACCAAAGAATAAAGTTTTATTAGAAGGTTAAAAAGGATTCAATCCCCTGAAGCTAAAATCCAAAACACCAAGTTGTGTTGTAATCCAACTTATATCCCGTTGTCTAATTGTTAATTGCCACATTGTGTATAAGGTCTTTGGGGAGAGATCACATCAATGACAATGTATCACGAGAGATGGATTATTAGCTAGCTAGGTGACGCTGACAATCTTGACTATAAACCTAAGTTGGATGCACTTTTATGTGAAAGATCCTTTTAGATTGAACCATACACAATTATGTGAAGCCTAATTGATCATCAATCCCATCAAAAAATTAAAAGGATTTTATAATTTTAAGATGAAAAAAAGTTTACACAATTAAAATTATTTCTTACACAGTGGATTGTTGGGCATTGTGATCAAGTATTGTTTAATTAAAATCCTAATTGGTCGGTAGCTTGTCTCTAATGAAACATGGCCCAATCCCTCCATGACGGCTTGGAAATGAGAGAGCACGGTGAGGGTTCAACACTGAATCGCAGCTCCGAAAGCAGTGTCACGTGCGGCCAAAGTGTCGGTGTGGACTGTGAAATGGAGTCAGCATCTGCTTTTAGGCTTAGATTTTAGAACCCACCTTCATGCTCCCTATTTTCACCATGTCTCCATTTTTTCCTCATCATGTCATGTCCTCACAAATTCATTTTTAATCTTACTTACAATTCTCTTCATCTTAATTTTTATAATACACTGACTCAATGTATTATTAAAGATGAAGTTTAGCAACTCAATAATAGCAAACATGCTGCTGGTTGCGCGCATTGACACCATGTGATATGTACACTACTTATGCTCCAATAGTATATTGGTTTTGAAGCAACAATTTGTTTGCTCTGAATTAGTTCCACCCTAAGCACAATTTTAGAGTTTCTTTAGTGTTGTAATAAAAATTAGGGGAATGCTAGATAAATAATGATTATCTTAAATAACATGAATAATCACCAATCAAATAAAAATACACTACACTTTAATTTAATATTATTAATTAAATTTATTCTTTTAACCCTATTAATTCACATTATTTATATATTTAAAAAAAATTGTTGTTTATCTATATCTTTTCTAAAAATTATAGCGAAAATTGAAAAGTAAGAGTATTAGAGTAGTATATATACGTGTATATACTGCGTGCTGCGTCATCTAAAATAAATTCCAATTCCAAAATTACCCTTACCCCGGATACCTGTCTTTCACCAAACCCCACACCCATAATCTCTAAGCTAGGATATCACGCACTCAGTCACATAATTTCAGACACAGACACCCAAGTTTCCACTTCCATATTTAAAAAAAAAAAAAAAGAAAACCATTTTGGCGGCTTTGCATGTTTCACTCTCTCATTTCCCCCTTTTCCTTTTTTTTAACCCAATATTCTTGTGGTGGCTATTGTTTTATATTAATTTTTTATAAATATAATAAGTCATCTTAATATTTTACTCATATTTAATTATTGAGAGGAATTAATTTAAATGAAATATATGTTAAAAATGACAATAATAATATAACGTACAAATTTTATAAATAATTAAAAATGTAGAACAAAATTAATAGCAAGGATAACAACAAAAAGAATAATTCAAAATATAAACAAAACTCTCACTTCATATTTTTATCGGAATAGTTTTATTAACCATATTATGCCATCATAATTATTACTATTGTAACTACCATAATCATAATTTACACAGAAATCACCTTTTCTTTTTTTGTTGTGGTAGAATAGAATTGCAACAGGGAACAATAATCCATCTTGATTAATCATATGATATGATGTGACGATATTTTATCGACAATTATTTAAACCCAATTTGTTTACATTTTATGAAATTATTAATAACATCAAAGTCACAGGCTGCTGCCAGCATGGTTAGCTGGCCACTCTTTTTTTTTATTAATATATTTCATTTTTGCCGATTTTTCTTTTAAAACTATTTTTTGTTTTTTTAATCTCTCTCTTCCATCTTTCATCTACACCGATTCCTCCAGAGAGAGAGAGAGAGAGAGAGAGAGAGCGAGCAAAATCCTGATTATTGGAATTGTTTTTCTCTCTGGATTTTGACTTCACATTACATTGCCCTTTTTTTCTTCTTCTTCATCTTCAGAACAACACAGTCACCGGTTCTATCAGATTCTCTTTTGTTCCATTTGTTAATTCCACTCCAAAATTACGCGACAAAACTCTCACACTCACCACATTCATTATTTTCCTTCACACAAACATTACTGCCTTTAATTCGGACCCTTTCTCAGGTTCATTTTCTTCTCTTCTCTCTTTCATTTCTATGTAATTTTCCCCCTATTCATCTGAGTCTGACTTTCTTTTCCTTTGAGAAAGTGTGAACTTTTCCGTCCGGCGATTTGCCGTGAAAGCAAAGATTTGGAGGGTTGATGCGTCGGTGTTTTTCTTCATCCGAACGCCATTGTTGATTCTTCTAGTAAAAAGCACAAGGGGGAAAAACAAAAGGCGGAGCTTTCGTTTCTTCAGTTTTCTCTCTCTTGAAACTTGAAGCTTTTTTGGCTCTCTTTCTTTTTCCCTACGGGGATTGGAGTCGTGGAATGCGGGCTATTCACACTTCCACGCATCAGGTTCTAACAACGTCATCGTTTCGGTCAATCGAGTCTCTGTTTTTTTCTTCTTTTTTTTTCTCTTTCTCTCTCTTCTCACACAAATCAAACTTGGCAGAGATCTAATCTGAGCTTCTGGTTCTTTCTCTCTCTCTCACTAACTTCAACACAAACACAGAAGTGTTACTGAAAGAGAGAAGAAGATGATGAGGATGAGGAACATGACCAATAATTATGGGGTCTCCGCCGTGAATAATGGAAGCGAGGCTACAACTACGAGGGCAATGGAATGGGAGATGAGACCAGGTGGAATGCTGGTTCAGCGCAGAACCGATGACTCGGATCGGAACTCAGTGCCGCCGGCACCGACAATTAGAGTTAGGGTTAAATACGGATCAACCTACCATGAAGTCAACATTAGTTCTCAAGCTACATTCGGTAAACCCCCTTTTTCTTTAATAATTATATTATATTATTATCTGTTGATTTATTTATGTTTACTGTTGTAATGTATTAGGGGAATTGAAGAAAATGTTGTCTGGTCCAACTGGGTTGCACCACCAGGATCAGCAGATATATTACAAGGACAAAGAGAGGGATTCAAAGGCGTTCCTTGACATTGTTGGAGTGAAGGACAAGTCCAAATTGGTGTTGGTGGAGGACCCTCTTAGCCAAGAGAGAAGGTACTTGGAGATGAGAAAGAATGCTAAGATGGAAAAAGCTGCCAAGTCCATTTCTGAAATCAGCTTGGAAGTTGATAGACTTGCAGCCAGGGTATGCTTTCTTCTATCCCCCTTTTCTTCTTTTTCTATGTATTAAATAAATGCTTCAGTAGTTGGGTGGTGCTGATTAATTCGGACTTTGTCAGGTGTCAGCACTTGAATCAATTATTAGTAAAGGTGGCAAAGTTGCTGAAATTGATGTCATTAGTCTCATTGAGCTCTTGATGAATCAACTCCTTAAATTGGATGGTATAATGGCTGATGGAGATGTTAAACTGCAGAGGAAAATGCAGGTACATTCTTCTATGCATAACTTTGCACTTTTCCTGCATTTGGTAGCTATAACATAACACAAATAGAGAGAGACAGTCATAGGAAATTTGTGTCTCTTTTGTCTCCGTTTGACACATTGGCTTGTACTTGTTTTCAACTCTAAATACTTTTTGTGTGTCTCTTTATCTCTGTATTTATGTTTTATATATTGCAATTCTGTTGATTCCCATTGATTAATTATGGTTTGTTCTGATGGTGATGAATCCCCATTTTGAAGGTAAAAAGAGTTCAAAAGTATGTTGAAACTCTTGATATGCTTAAAATTAAGAATTCTATGGGCAATGCCAACAATGGAGGGCACCATGCATCAGTGAAGGCCCAACAGAGGCATTCAAATGTGCATAGACTAGCAACAATTCAAGAGCAACCACAATCACAAGGTGTGTCAAATGGGAATAATCATAGATCAGCAACAATTCAGGAGCAGCAGCAGCAAAACCAACCCTCAGAAGTAGTAGTTACCACAAAATGGGAGACATTTGATTCTCTGCCACCGTTAATTCCAGTATCTTCTTCCACATCCACATCAGCAAGCCCACTGAATAATGGCAACAACAACAATAGTAATAACAATTCAGTTCATCACAAGTTCAATTGGGAATTCTTCGATTGAGTAGCATAACCACGTGTACCTTTTATTTTTATTTTTGGTAATTGTGTGGAGATGTGATTTGGGGTTTAATTTGTCTTTCCACTTGGGACTTGGGAATGTTACGTTATATGTTACAGTTACAGTTACATACATTCTTTTCTGTACTTAGATTTGTTTTAGTAACCCCCCATTAGTCTCTGTCCATTTACTTCACCGGAAATAAACGGGGTTGCTCTATAATAGTGATGATTAATTATCATAAAAACGGTTCCATCTTTTTTAATTATATATATGATATGATTTTTGGTGCACCTCTTCATTTTCATTCATTTCAATTTTGGTCTGGTCAATGGTAAATTGTTGGTGAAAAGGGCGGTGGTTACGTTGATGAAATAGGAATACCACTATTAATTTTATTTTGGTGCCTTGCTTATTGTGGGGGCTACAAACGGACAAAAAGAGTGGCATCTATTAAAGTGTTTGCCTTCCTATCATGAAAAAACTAAGAAGGAAATATCCCCCCAATGACAACAAGACAAGCCTGAAAAGCCATCAATAGGGTAGAAGATGAAATCATATATGTTAACTAGCTATAACTAATTATTAGCCACTAGGTTTGGTAATTTATACAGTAGGGTCTCATGTTTTTAAGAAATTGCTAATTGCAAAACAGATCTCAGCCAAATTATTATTCCGGAAATAGAAAGTATTGTTCCGGGGTTTGAAGCCAAGGTTTTTGCGAGGCTATGATACCCCCTATCCCTATGACCTTCTGCTGAGTTAGCAAACACTTTAATGCAAACGCGTTTTAATAATGAGCGTAATGATTTGGTAGTAGATAATCAAAGCAGTCATATACCAAATCTTCCTTTCTTTTTTCAACTTTAATTTGTTCTAGAAATTGATGGAATAATTGCACAAGGAAAACAGCAAATAAGCGATACTTGGTTAAGAATGGCATTTTGCAACCATAATATAAAATATTATATAATATTGCAACAAAGTACAACCTTCATCCATGTGCCTTAGTCAAAGAGTTTGACATCATATTTTTACCTAAAATTTTAATACAACCAATTTATGAATTTTTCAAAAATAATTTTCTGCCTATTTTAGTTATACACTTTATATTACATTACAATAATATAATTGATACATTCACAAATACGAGTAGAAATCAAAGCAATCCAACTTTCCCATTAGATTGGATACACAGGAGAGGAAAGAATATGTACATTATCTTAAATTACATATCAAAGGGAAAAATAAAAGGTGGATACTACAATGAAGATGGCATAATTGTCTTCATATGAGTATATTTCTTTTTGACCTTTGGATGATGGATTGTATGGTTAGATTTTGATATTTATAAAAGTGTTGTTTTTGTTTAAAGTGTGGCTAAATAAATAAACCACACTTTTAACCAAAGCATCTTCATGAGAAGATATTTTTGCCATCTTCATTGTAGTATCCACCAAAATAAAAAAGAATTCTGTTATCCACATGGCTTCACGCAGAATTATATATTGCAATTATTGCTGTATAGTCTACCCTATTACACGAGTAACACAAATAAAGCTAGGGAGGTTCAAGAGAATCTAGCTAGGCAATTCGTATTCTATACTCTCCTTATAATTGAATGGAGTGCATATTTTGCTTTTGTGAAACACTTCACGTTGCCAATTATACTTTGGTTTGTTTGACATGGGGTATGGCAGAGTGGATTAAACATCAAGGAACCATGCATGGTTCTATCTTATTACACTTCCAAGAGGCAAGACCCATGTGTTATTGCCACAATGTTAAAACCGCATAATTGGATTACACTTATTTTTATTTGATTATGCAAATAATCATACAGATAAGGTCGTAGCATCATACATGGAGACAAATTAAATTTGGATTTATTTCATTTGATTATACAAAAGACTATGTCCTATGTGCCAGAATCGATTAAAGACATAACTCACAAGGTTCCAATTTTGAAGGCGGTTCTTGCTATCTATCCATAACCATAAATAAAGGCATCACAACCATTGAATCAGAATAGAAAAAAGGAAAAAGGATGAACACATGCTTGTCCAATGTGATCAATTCAGAATTCAGATATAGAAGATTGAGTAAGCAATCATTCTTCCAACTTGTTTATAACTCATCTCTCATAGACTCTGGCGGTCTCTATTGAGATAAGGACTGTTTGCTCAATTATGACCCTATTGTCATTTACTACGCATACTTTTGGTCACAATATTTTAGTGTGTTTAGTAACTTCTTTTTTTAATTTTCCCCTGCTTAATAATATTTTAACAAAAATGCCACCTGCGTATAAAAAATTAGCTACTGTATCTTTGTGTATAGATACATATATTAGTTAATTTATTTTTAATGTGTATCTTGTTTTTTAATATATATTTTATACAAATAGTTGATTTGATCGCTAACTTTTTATGTACATATAATATGTTTGTTAATTGAAATAAGTATTCAATAATAAGAGGATATTAATAATTCTTTTTCTTTTTTGGTCTGGGGATATGAATATTTATAAAACACGCATTAAATCAAATGCGTTATAACAGGTATTTTTCACTAAAAATTAAAAACTAGCAGGATGAGTTTTCTTTTTTTTTTTGGTCAGCACACAGTTTTCTTTAAATATATGCTAGTGATTTTTTTGGGCCCTTTGTTTCTCTACTGGTATGGGCTGGCTTAAATAGTGATAGGATTTTTGGAAGTACTTTGGGTCAATGGTTTTTGGTTCGCTACCTTCCAATGTTTTTGTAAAAAAAAAAAGGTGATTGTTATGGTATGTAAAAATATTTGTCTAACTTATTAAAAAGAATTAAAAATTAAAATTTAATTTAAAAAATATAAAAAATAAATAATTATTAAATATTTAAAATTTATTATAAAAAAATAAATTAGACAAAAGTTAGATATCAAATTATAGAAACCATAAATTAGTTCATCTTGAACTAAATGGGCTAAGAAGTAAAATGTGGCAATTGGGTGATTTGCAGAAGCTAGAGTAACTTTTTGGGTTTAGTGTTCACTTTTTGGTCTCATTCTCAACCTTTTCTGCGCCCAAAATCTGAAAAAAAAAAACTGAAAGGCTATAGGATAAGAAATAAGTAAGTGATCATACTTTATGTCGGTGGAGTAGAACTAATTATTACTATTTTATATTCTTATCGGAATTGAGAGTTTACCAATAATAGGAATATAATTCATCTAAAGTATCTTATGAAAGCTAACGTGGCAACAAGGGACAGAGATTTAGCTAAAACTGTTAATGCTAACGTGTCATTTTTTCCTAAGATCAACAATTACAAAAAGGAATATGAATACATAAGAAAGTAAAACCATGTAAAGTCATCTCAAATTAAAGACGCATATAAATTATGATAACGATTAGCATCAGATATTCTTTTCAAAGCACAAACATTAAAAAAGAGTCGGCAAATGCTTTATTTCAAAGCACACACGCAGTTTGACTCCGAGTCTCTATCCCGTCCTCCACGTCATAAACAACGCTCCATTCGAAAATTGAAGTCCTTTCTTGACTATTATTAAATTAAAAAACCATTATTATTCTTATAATACTAAAATCAAAACTATATATCTAGAACGTTATTAGTGCATGTTAATGTGATCCCATTAATTACGTCTCTTTGTTTCCTCTTATGGGCTAACGCTGGTGTAGTTAAGAAATGTGTATCAAGATTCTCGACCACTTTAATTTCATCAATATAATAATCAACAATTCACACCTTAATTTAGATAAGTGAATTAATTAAGGATATAGGTATAAATAATTAAAAGAAAGGAAGCAAGTAGCAAGAATATGTAGATGTGAGGTTGAAGGGACGTAGGTGTAAAGAGGGAATGAACTTGATGCATGCATCGTGTCTAGCCGACAGTAAAATAGATTGAGGCTGCTTCAATATGCGGGAACACTCAGCATGCTATGGTAGGCATAGCCAACCAATTATAATCAACAATAGTGTGCTACATATTCTAACTACAGGTTAAAGCTGTCAATTCCGGCAAACATTTCAACCAATATATACTTTAGAGTTTAGTTGTAGCACATCCTTATCCAACATTTAGAAAACTCAAATACAGTCAGTCAATTTCACGTGAAGTTAATATTTGAGAGTCGTTAGATAAAATTTTACTAAAATCAATTAAAACATTTAACATTTCTCAATTATCAATTTTACATAAAGTCGACTACACCTGAGTTTTCACCATAAATTAAACACTACGATGCTCTTATATCTTAATCCATTTGCTACCTTTTTTTTAAATAACATTTGAGAATAAATACCTTGATCATGTACGAAATGTTTATCTTAAAATTGAAAGTTTTGAGACTAAAATAAATTGTCAACTACATGCTTTTAACTATTTAAGTCATTCTTTGAAACCCAATCCAAAACAAAAGTGAAGTCAAACTTATCTTTAGTTCTCACTTTGTAACCGAAAGTTTTAAAATTTGCGGCTCTAAGTTTGCCCAAACAGTTGATGACATAAATCCCACAAGCATGATCATTCCGGCAGGCCTTCTGAAAATGATTCTATAAATTATTTAGTAGATTGTTAATATAACTTTTTATTTGCGCTGATATCTATCATTTTTTACGGTGGCCCTACTCGTATAAAAACGGTTAAAATTTTTCTTACATGAATATGATAATTAAGATATAGATACATGTTATGTCAAATGATATAATAGTTTTTTAACTATTATTTTTATGTAAAAATTATTGTAGTAGTTAAATTATCTTCTTGTCACCGTTTTATGTTTTGTCCAAGACATTGATTGCTATAGAAATTTTTTATGTTATGATTGTTTTTAGACTATATTAATTAAAGAGTCAAAAGGATTAATCTAGCTATATGAAATGCTCGTTTAGATTAAAAAAATAATAAATAATGAACATAATGTTTATATGAAAAAAAGTAGGAAAAGTATATGTTCTAATTAAAAGTGTTATTCCGGATTTATCAACCAATAGTATGAAACTAAAGTAGTCTTCAAGTACGTATTTATTTTTTAAAAAGGAAAAAGAAAACAAAAACTATAATGAACATAAAAGCTTATTATTGAAGTTATTCTACTTTTATGCATTCAATAAAATGTTACTTATGAGCAGAGACGCGTGTGGATATCGTTGTGTGTCTTGATTTTGCGATCAAAATGTGGTTAGAATCTTCACGAAGCTAAGAAATCAGATGTGCAGAGACAGAGAATAAAATGCATGTGGATGAGGAATTTGGATTTTGATTGGATGGTGCTTATCTGTGAATCAAGATTTACACATATATATGAGTTGGACATTTGCGGTGGTCTTGAAAATGAGATCAATTATTTCAAGTATTATCCTATGAGGAAGAGTCTTATTCCGAGTTAATCAAAGACTTTAGGAAAAAATATATCAATAAATGAGTGAATAAGTTTTTTCGGTTATAATTTCCTTTTAATATCAAAGTAAATTATGTGTTTGAGATTCTTTTTAATCTCAAAAAAACCCTTGAACTTGAACATGCTTAATAATGATGCGGAAAAAAGGATTAACAAAAATGCATAATTAAAATTAAATACAAAAGATATATTAAAATTAAAATAAAAAGATAAATTAAACTTAAATATAGAAAGAATAATTTTATTTTTTATTTAATTTGTTTATGTAATAGAAAAAAGACTCGTCAACTTAATTTGTTCACACCATAATTTAGGAATTAAATTAAAAAGACTCACTCAACCTTTTATCTAATTATCCATTATAATATACAAGAAAGTGGCTCACTCAATCTCACTTGTTTATAGTATGATTTTATCACAAAATAAAAAAATACTTTAACATTTTTCTCTTTATATGATAACTATAATAATTTATGAAGTATTTAGAATTTTCTATTAAGTTAAAACAAAAAAATTATAAACTTACAAATATAAAATTTAATTTAATAACTAAATAAATAAAATTAAAATATATCAAATTAAATTAAATATTTTAAAAATATAAATTAATAAATTTTAAATAATAATTAAACTCTTAATATTATAAATATTTCAAATACGTATTACTGAATAAGTATCTTCCACCACTTGCCAGTGTGAGTAAAATAAACTATTTGTATATCACCAATAAATAATAAGGGAAATAAGTGTGGCGATAAAATGGTATGCAGAAAAGTACAAGAGCGTTTTTGATGACTAATATAGAAAGAGTTGTCACCTTTGGGGAAAGTGCATTGCACTGTGCGAGAAAGAGAAATGCAAAAGGCTGAAGAGATAGATAATAATAAAGCATTTTTGTGGTTCATTTTGTTTCTGAGAAACAAGTTGACGCGGAATCAGAGGGAAAGTAGAAGGCTTTAAAAAGAAGAGCAGCTGTCTCATATTCAGAGGTAGTCATATTCCTTATCATTATCACCAAAAACTGAACACCCATCCTTTCTTTCTTCACCACTTAGGTTCGGTTCCCGAGCCTCTAGCTTCGTAGCCAAATTCAATTTGTCTCTATCCTAGGGAGCCAAATGTTGTTGCTCTCTTTCTCTACACTTCATTTCATTTATTTCATGATAACTATGGTTACCAAAGTTAACCATACCTAACTAATTAATATCTAGGTATTGTGTAGTCTCATCACTCTCCCAAATTACTTGTTTGCAGGAATATTATCTTGTTGGCAAAATAGGGATCAGTGCAAGATAAGTTAGATAATTACGCGTATGTAAAAAGCATCCATGAACCTATGCATTGTTCTTATTGTAGTTTGTAACACGGTACGGTGATGACCAGGTACATTAGCTTGTCGAATTTCTCAACACCTCAATCCCGTTAATTGTACCCTACTCTATGCATATGCTTAGATGCATAGCACGTGTCCTAGTATTGAGTCACTCATCTCTATACGTGTCCTAGTGAAAGCTTCAATTCGTTTAATTGCTTTGTATTGAGTCACTCATCTCTATACTCAGCACTCGGCATGTGCGGCACGTTCTTGCATTCTGCACGTGTGCTATATTAATGCATGCATGCTCCTTAATTACTTTCTACTATCTTATCTTATTATTATACTATACTTTTATTTATTTTGAGATGCGCAACCTATATAACCATTACAAGTAGCTACTAGCTAGTTATTATTGTACCCAATTGTTTCTTCAATATTTTTTCAATAATGTATCAGGGAAAAGAAAAATTTAGGAGGCTAACAATTTTTGTGTTTTGTAGTTAGTACTTAATCATAAAAAAAGAGTAATTTTTTATTATTAAATATAATTTCACACCATTAAAAATATTATTGATGACCAATTAATAGTTAAAAAATATAAAAATTACTGACTCTTTAATACTCCTCTTAAAAAAATATTAGGAATTAATACTTTTAAGAAATACTAATTATGTAACATTTCTTTTTTTTATTGTTCATTATTATGATTATATAATAATGCAAAATTAATATATAATGAATAATGTGTTGCATATATTTGAATTTATTTTTACGTATTTTGTATACCATTATTGTGATTTTTAGATACAGCAATAATATATATAAAGTTAAATGTAAAGAGATTGAGAATATAAAAAAGAAATAAAACATGTTAACCCAATATTAATAAGAAAAAAAATCGGTGACAATTTTAATTTTAATCCAAAATATCAGGAGAAAAAAAATATACTTAACCTTTATTTTTTTTATAAATTTATGTTTACTTAGTATTTGGATAAGAATAATAAGTTCAAACAAAATGATATTAATAACTATTTCAATTTGTTAATGTAATAAAAAATAATATTTAAAAGTACTATTTTTAGACTAATGTTAAAAAGAACCAGACCAGTTTTAATCAATTGAATCGAGTCTATGTACACTTTCAAGAACAATTTTAACGACGAGGCTCCCATAAAAATGCATAAAATATTTTTTTGTAAAGATATTTATGTGTCATATTATTATTGAATGTATTAATGAACCGATTATTTTTGAATTTTTTTAATAAATTAGAATAAAACCGATTTTTTTATAACAATAACAATAAATTTAATTGTTATCAGATATGTTCGAACTGACCAATTTACATAACCCATTGGATCATAGTTTTTTTTTTTAAACAAAAATCAGGGATATATTTATTTTTTTATCAAAAAATTTAAACATAATTCGGTTTAGATTGTGTAAATCGATCGGATCAAATCGGATCTAATAATTATAATGTAGACAATTAAGTTTATTATTGTTGCTATAATAAACCGATTTTGTTCTAGTTTATTAAAAAATAAATTATTAACCAATTTAATAAAGATGTCTAATAATATTATAATACATGTAAACGTCTTTAAAAAAAATGACATTTTTAATGTTTTTATGGAAGAGGTCTCCTAATTCTAAATGACTATAATAGAAAATCAAATCTCAGACGACTAAGAGGATTCTAAGATCCTTGATGAACAAGCAATGATTCCAAGAAGTGAATAAAAAACAAAAAACAAAATTCGTAGATGAAGAACAAAAAAGAGTGACTAAATAGTATATAAAATAGAAGACTTAGACTGAGAAGAGATGATACATTAGTACAATAGCCTACACGAGGCAGTTATAACAGAAATGGAAACTAGTTATAACAAAAAAGAAAAATATCTCTAACTAACTGTATACCCCTAACACGGACCTTTAGACATATGGATGATGTTACTTAGTTACACATAACATTTAATCACTAGGCTATGATTGATTAATTTTTTGTATCATATAAAATATATACATTTGTATTTAATTAAAATGCAGCTTAGAATTGTTCTACAAGACACTATTATATAATAAGCTCTGTATATTTTCCCCTTATAAATATACTCATGATGCTATCATTAAATAGCATAGATCATAAAATAAATGAGGACTTCTGCAAGAAAAACTAGATGACAGTAATATTATATTTCTGATTCCATATAATCATGTTATGCAATTAATTAAGGCATCATATATTCAACCTTTTAATCTTAAGTGCATGTAATATATAATTAAGAAAAAGTTTAGGGGCAGCAATTTTATTGTATTTTGGCCAGCATGTAACAAGTAGAAAAAAGTGAATCATTGGATGAAATCTCACACCAATCACAAATGTTGTTAGCCCCCTAGCATTGCTCTATAATTAATGTCAATGCCTTATTATAAATCAAAAGGAAATTAGCTCTCCTAGCTAGCTTTCTCTCTAATATATTTGAGGACCCTATTACTTGATGACATAATTAGTGCCTTGTTTGACTTTCTAAGTTTGTGATAATTTACTTGAAGGGGTAAAGAATCTGTTATCTAAGAAGCCAAAAAAGGAAGATTCCAATTTCCAATAGTGGTCTATAGCATATCCAAACCGACCACGTTTAATTTGATGCAATATTCTTATTTTGATAGACGTATATATTAAAAAAAAGAGCTGCTCTTTTGCCTTTTCATCACAACAAAGAGGCTCAGTTTCAAACTTTCAATTGCGGCTATTCGAGTCGCATAAAGATTTCCCTTTCTCTAGCTAGCTCTCAACTCTCAAGCAACCCTCTTTTAATAATCTTTTCTTTTATTATTATTTTTACGTTAACCTCCTTTTGACATAGGCAGAAATGGTTTTGATTTTTATTAACAATAAAAATATTCTTAATAAATTTAAAAATAGTTCGATTAGATATTTTTTAAATATTATCTTTTATTCTGTCTCTAGAGGACAAGTAATATTTTTAATTTAAAAACATTATAAAAATATTTATCCATAACAAAAATTCTTCTATTAATAGAAAAATATGATAAGACAAACAAAATTATTATGTAGCAAACAAATTTTTTTTATTATATTAGACATATTCTTTAAAGTATCAAGAGAATTAAATTCACTCAAATTCCAAGCTTCAAAAAGTAAGAATGAATAATAAATGGGATGAAATTTGCTAACTTACCAATTTAATCCGCTAAAACGATGGGTTAGACTAAATAAAAATTTCTCCTAACAAAAAAAATTGACAAATTCGTCTTACTTAAACTTGACAACGAGACTAGAAAAACTGACTAGAAGATATATTAATGGAAGAAGCAATAAAAGAACAAATACGCAATGTTTGGATTAATGAAAAATGCTAAAAATCAATACTATATTAGAAGAATAACACTTTTTATTAATATTAATTAATACTTATCTGTTTCTTTTTTTATATTATTAGAATTTAAGATTTATAATTTATTGTTTAAAAAAATATTATAAAAATATAATGGTTCATGTTATCTCTTTTTATCCATTTAAGATTTTGAGATATTATAAATTTTACTTCTTTTAATTTTTTTAATAATTTATAAGTAGGAGATTTCATAAACTAATTTTTAAGATTGATTTAGGCTCAAACTATTCGTATATACTCACATACCTCTTATATTATGTATTTGACCTTTTGTATCCACGCACATTTAAATAATAATTCATGACAGTTCAATCACGTTCACGAATCATGATACTTCTCTATCTGTTTCCCCCTTAACAGTATTGAGTCTTTGTGTGTACAAGAGTAGCGACAATCAAGTATAGTTATACCTACTAGAAACTCCAATCATACATAAGCACCTGAATTATTTTTTAACTTATTAGTCTTCTTCATTATTCCTTTATTTTTAATCGTAATAACTGTACATAAGAATACAATTACTCATTAAAAAAAAAGGGACGTTTTAATATCATGCATGTTCTTCTAATTCCATTTGGCAGCTATCTGAATCCCTCAAATAAGCTGGCCCATGTATAACTAGCATCATGTTATTTATAAACGAATATAATTTGAAAGTCAATTTGTAAATTTTCATTTTTTTTTTATTTCAAGTTTCCAAAGTTTTCTGTATGTTGTTAATTTTATAAATATATTGTAGTATGTAGGTGATTATTTGTATGCATAAACAATGCTATTTGAATAACAAAATTTATTATTTTTTAGTAATATTTAATCAATAAAAATATTTTTATGTTAAATTTTAATTTTAGTACATAAAAAATAAAATATTAATTTAAAATATTCATTTATATTAATAAAAAATGTTAATCTTCTAATATTTATCCAATAATCAATCATTAGACATGATGACTCTTAATTTGAATTGAATATTCTTAAAGTCAATCTATTCATTTTTGGCATTTTGCGTGTTATTTTGTAACTCTGATATCTTCTTTCAACTTATTATGAAGTTTGATCTCCTAAACTGTCTGCTTCACTAATATTTGTTATCTTATCCTCTTCCATACTTCCAAATAATATAAACATGAATTGAGTGAGACAAAGGAAGTCAAACTAACTGTACGTATTGTAGTGGCGGAATTTGAAACAAAATTTTGGGGGACAAAAATTTAACATCAAAATTTAATAATAATATTTATATAAAAATAAATTTATAAATATAATTATTTTTTAAATTTGTTACTAATAAGATAATAAATAAATAATTCTACAAGATAGAGGATAATTGTTAAAGATGTTTTTGATATGGATCTTATTTAAGATAAATTCGTCTAACCTCATATTTCTGGTTTGCGTGATATTGCCAAATTTAAAGTCGTTTTTCAAGGTCTTATTCCAAAAAGTTAAAGTCAAACTCATCAGATGCAACTTTTTGAATTTTTGAAAGTTGTATCTCACTTTCCTCGTGATTCATTAAAGTAGAAGAACTATTTACCAGTGTTGATATTGTAATAGTTATATGTTCTCCTTCTTGAATATTAGGCTTCCTCTTAAAAAATGCGTCAATTCTTTGATTTTTCATAATTATTTTGTATAAAAATAGGAATATATATCCTGTAAAATATGTAAAAAAAATTAGAAAGATAAATATTAAAATTTATAATATTTATTGATTTTTTTATCAATTTATACAAATACAATAATATCAATACTAATTGAATATTTTAATATTTTTTATCATATAAAAATTAAATTAAATAAATAATAATATATAAAATAATATTAAATTAAATAAATAAAAAATACCTAATTTTTTAGCAAAACGTGCTCTTTATAATGAGAAGCAAAGCAGCAAGGAGCGTGTTTTTATAGTATTTTTATAGTTAGATAATTTTTTTTATTCTTATCTTTTTTTTGTTAGATAACTTTTTTGATATGATTTGATTTTATCTTTTAATTTTGATGTGTTGTGAAGTCAATAAAAATTTACTCTAAAACTAAAATTTATTATGCAATAAAAATATGAGATATGAATTAAACCTAAATACTCTAAATTATAGTAAAATATTTAAACTAACTCAATTATTTTTTATTTTTTAAAAAACTACTACTAATTTTTTTATAAAAAATTTGAGGAACCGTGCCCCATTGCGCTATTGAAGCTCCGCCTCTGTACGTATGGCACATATTCCTTGTCACAACTCACAACCACTGCTTAATATAAGCTAATTAACCAATTATTAGCTAAATCTCTTGCCAATAATATGATATTATTATTGACAAGTTAGGTAAAATTTTAATTGTAATAACTGAAAATGGCCTGTGAATACAATGTAGACGAAGAAAAAGGCTCATAAAGAAATGTTAAACACAATTTCTTACATATATAGCCTTTAGCGGAATATGAAATTAAACAAAGCTAATAAATTGTATTGTCAAGGTTTAATTTAATGGTTTAAGATAAGAAAAAAAAATGAATTAGCAAAGTAAGTAATACCCAACATCTATAAAGACAAAAGAGCGAGGGAGAGAGAAGATTGATGTGTGGAAAAGAAAAATTCATAAGTAGGTATTGGAGTAGTGTTTGAAAGAAATTGGTTGTAAAAATAACAAATAGATAACTCTTTCAACATCAACTAACATGATAATGTATTGAAATTAAAGCTTATTCTTGACTTTTAGCATATATATAAGCTTTTAAAAGAAATTAAAACTCAGCATAACTGTCCGCTCAATATATATATAGTAAGTTTCATTTTTATTTTGATCCTAAGATAAAAGCATTAAAGAGTTGTAAAAATCTGATGGTTTAATTTCCTACCCAATTTTAGAGATGAATGAGTGTATCTAGAAAGTGTTTGACCCATATAATTAAAATGTAACTTGCACACCTCTACCTCTTGTCTCTTATCCGAACGTGCATAATAATTTTTAAAAAAGTCTAGGCCCAGCAATTTTTGTGTTTTTTGGCAACCATTAAAACAAAAATGAGTGATCTTCTACCATTAGATATAATTTCACATCATTAAAAATATTATTGATGGTCAATTGATGGTTACAAAACACTAAAATTACTGATCTTAACATTTCTCATAATTTTTTATGCGTGAATTGAAGAAGTATTTATGGGTACGGATAATTAATTACGGGCTAAAATTAACTCAACCTGATTATATTAATTCCATATGTATTCGACGGATAATTAGATATAATCAAATTGAATATGATTAAACCCTACTTAAACTAGTTTAGACATTAATTTTAGGATCGCAAAATTCGAACCAACTCGATTACACTACTAGACTTATATTAATTTTTTAAAAAATATAATAATATATATAGCTTTATTTTTTTTCTAATTGAAATTATAATAGTTATTTTTTAATATGTTTCGGATCCACTTATAAAAAATCTCAAATTTAAATTAACTCAAATTAATTAAAATCTAATCAGTTTGATTCTCATTCTTTTTTAAAACTGAACCAACCCAACTCGCGAACACCCTAATGCCTATTCCCATAATCAAAGCCATAAAGTAATGATATTTTGTTGCATTTTATCCATATGTTATATTAGAAATAAATGATCTAATTAAACTATAAAAAATTCCAGTGCCAAGATCATACAAACCATGCTCAGTTTCACATACCAAAAAAATAAAAAGGCACAATAACTTGATCAGAGAAGCCGGCGTCCGGCAATTGCTGTCCAATTTTAAAGCCTTAAATAATATATATTCTATGCACTGACCTACCTCATAACATAAGCTTGATTTGAAATTCAAACGATCAATGCATATAAATATAATTACTATGATTCTCTATTTTATTGTCATCCGTATATCGAGTAGTAAAGTTTTCATAAAACAAATCACATTGAATTGAATTGAATGCTTAAGTGACGTATCTTGGACTTGTCTAACTCGACGACAAAATTGTAAGTATGATCACTTGAGCAATGCAACAGAGATTTTGGCATTGTTAATGGGGTTTTGCACACACACGCCCGGAATGTGGGGCCTTGAAGAAATAGAAAATGATGGTGTCTAATGGTCAAACCAACTCTCTGCCCTATGTGTGGATCATGCGGCCTAAACCCTAATTAAAAGTGTTAATGATCCATTATATTCTTGGAAAACAAGATATTTATGGCTACAATGCCAAATGGAAAGGAGGTAAGCTGGTACCGAATACTATAATTAAGTAATATGCAACAATAGTCAACATAACCATGCATGCATCTATTCTATGCCTTCTTTGTCTTATGTATTCTTTGAAACAAAAAATTAAATATGTACATGTATCTATCAACTATTAATAAAATGTGTCAATTGGGTTATGACTTGCTCATTCGCCTCAAGCCAAAAAAGTTTTATTTCTTTGGCAGTAGTGTGAAGTGTGAACTAAACATTAAACCTTGTAGGTCAATAATAGTGAAATAAAAACTCTGGATTTATGTGGGTAAGATGATAATAATTTTATATCCAATAATGACATAACAAAGTTGCAACCTTGAGTAATTCGTGCCCAAATTGAGTGGTTGCTAGTCAGTGCTATGCTAAAAAAAGGAAGAAGTGCGTTTGTACGATATAGCAAAATTAAAATGAGTTCATTTTATCTACAACTATATATATATGGAAAAGTATATGAAACTAATTCCAAATCAGTCAAGAATGAAACAACTTAATTAATTATAAATATAGTAATTAGTTTTATTTATTTTAATTTAAAATATTGGTTATTAAATGTTTCACCACATTTAAATTAGGAGAAGATACATTCAGTATCATTGGAACATGAATTACAAAAACTGATTCAATTAGCTTCCGTCTCTTTACCTTCCTTCCCTCTCTAATCAAGACGAGCTAACCGAACTCGCTTTCATCTAATCAAACAAGTTGAAAAAAAAATCCAAAATCAATTCTACTACCTTAATTAGTTCTTATTTGTCTGGAGTAGAATTCATCCACTGAACTGGTTCTTCTTACATTATTATTCTTGTAATGTGCTAGATATATAGGAGATAAAACAAATCAGGAAAACTTGGTTAGGCATGTGTAAAATGCATTCTGTTTTGTGGGAATTCAATAAGAACAAGGGAAAGAGGATAAATTATGGTGTGATGCAGTAGAAGATCAGTAAGGAACCGGTAATAGGAAATGCATAACTCACAAAGCATTAGTATTAACATTGATATGGCCGGATAATTAAGGAAGGAATGAAAGAAAAAAGAGAGAATAGTTGTTACAATGAGAATCATTGTTTAATTATGTCAGAGAACATTTTAGTTTCAAGTAACAATGTGTTATTAAAATTTCCCAACCCAACTTAAAAAAAAAAAAAAAAAGTTTAAAATAAAGAAAAAGAAAAGAAAAAAAGTCATCCTCTGTCTCTAGTCTCTGCCTGCCCTTCCCCTATACAGCTAAAGACAAATTCATGATTTTTTGATTAATTAAAGTTAAACCCATGATTGTTTATCCCAATCTGAATGGATTAAGACAATAAAGAATCTTTCTCTGGATCATGAAGAAGAACAGCATCAGTTGCTGTGAGCTTCTCAGCTCTTTGGGCCTGGAATTCCCAGTCAGTTGCATACAAAACGAGCAACATTGTAAGAGCACAAGAAGCTTGAGCAGCGAGCAAGCCAAGCCACAAGCCTTGGAAATCAAAAGCTGCAAAGAAAGCTAACCAAATTGCCACAGGCATTCCAACAAGGTAGAAGCAACCCAAGTTAATGTGTGCACCCACTTTAGGCCTTGCTGTTCCTCTAAGAACACCACAACCCGTTGTTTGAGGACAGTTTCCGAGTTCACAAAGGCCTATGATGGGTAACACCATTGATGTTAATGCTATAATCTCTTGGTCCTCTGTGAACATGGTGGCCCATATATTCCTAACCATCACAGAAAACACCAAAGCTGTGAGTCCCAACATTATGCTGCAAGTGAGGCCCACAATTGCAGAAAGCTTTGCTTTTGAGGGTTCTTGTTCACCCAGCTTGTTACCCACTCTTGTTGACACACTGAAGCTCAATGATGATGGGAAAATGTAGAGAAGGGAAGTCGTTTGAATCAGGATTCCCATTGAAGCCACCGTTGCTCTTGGATTCACCAGTAAACCGCAGAGAAGGATCATTATCTCATACCACCACCATTCCAAGCACACGGAAATGCAGCTTGGAATTGCAAGGTTCAAGAGCTTTCTCCACTGTGTGAAACACTCGAAAGTGAAACCCCCCCATGTTTTGTTGTGCGTGCCAGAGAAAACTATGTAGAGGATCAAGGAAGCAACAAGGTTGAAATTTGTCCACACCCCACTTAAGGCCACGCCTTTGATTCCAAGATTGAGGTGAGAAACAAGGAGATAGTTGATTGGTATGTGGAGGAGAATAGAGAAGGCGGCGCAGAGGGTAAGAGGCAGAGTAATGGATTGAGTTCTAAGGTAAATTCTCAAAGGGTGTAGAAAAGACTGTGCAATGAGGTCAGGGATGGAATACACAAGAAATGACTGCGCTTGCGTTGCTATGTCCTCATCCTGGTTACACAAGAGAAGGATTTGCTTCACGTGAAGCCAGAGCAGTGTTATGGGGATGGAGGTGAAGAGAAGCAAGAGAATGGTTCTTTGTAAGCATAGGCCCAGCAGGGTGAACTTTTTGGCGCCAAAGGCCTGTCCGCAAATGGGTTCCATGCCCACGGCCAGGCCGGAGAGGACGGAGTAGCCGGTTATGTTGGCAAAGCCTAGTGCGAGGGAGCCGCCGGCTAAGGCGAGTTCGCCGAGGCGGCCGAGGAAGAGCATGGAGATCATGGAGCGGCAGTAGAGCAATAGACCGGTAAGAATCATTGGGAATGCTATTTTGGATATGGAGATTACTTCTCTCATGGCATCTTGTGTTTCATTTTGGATCAACAATGTTTCCCTCAGGTACTCACTTTGCTGACACATGCTTGCTAGTGTGTTTAGAGAAGAGGAAACAAAACACGAGGAGAGGGAGTGAGTAGAATGAGTTGGTGGGGGGTTTCAATTTATAGGGAGAGCCGAGTCCAAATCACAAGCATGAAAAACCGGCCTAATTATAAGTGTTAGTAAATTAGAGATAGTTTGTAATAAATGAAAAGTAAAAGGGGCATGTGGTTGTAAGAAATGCACTGCACATATAATCCGAAAGTGATACTGTAAAGGGGTCAGAATTAGAGTGGCAGAGGTACAAAACAAGGTGGTCTTTTGGACATTTATAGAAGCATACAATGATCCCATTTTTGGAAGGAAACCAAAATCCAAATACTCTCTCTCTATCACTCCATCCATCTTCAACCCCTTCATATTTCATGCTTAGTTAATGCTAATCTTCTTGTTTACTTCCAAAACCTCATTTGTCTCATTCATTAGCTAGAGACAGCCTGAGACAACCTTTTTCTCTGACTTAGTATAATCTCTCAGCCTTGTCTCTTGTATTAGCCTATTAACGTTTCTCGCTACATTTAATCGGCTTCTAGTATTTTCGTTATTTCATTTTATGAACCTTCAGATATAAGAAAATAACTGCGCACGTGACCGGAAACAAGGTGGGAACTTGGGAGACATTCCTTCTCTCTCCCTAGATATATAGTAACATGTCAATGGTAAGCCTCATATCTCTAAAGTAATTCAAAAATGTTATTCTTACATCAAAATTAGTCACTATATCCGTTATTAATGTATTTATGTTAATTTATTTTTAATGTATATTTATATTTTAATATATATTTTATATTAATAACTGATTTAGTGTATATATAATATAGTTGACTAATAAAACGTGTATATATAAAGGGAATAAAAATAATTATGTTAATTAATTGGTTTTGCAAGTTTACCTAAGCACGCGGTTGAAAAGGTTTATTCAAAATCAGGCAAGACACCTTAATTAGGATGTGAAAACAATTAGACTTCCAATCGCTTTTCAAGCTTTTTGTTAAAATAAAATGGGAATTCTAGAATCCTTAATATACTATAGAATATAGGATAATGACTAATGAGGTGCTGTGCTTTTTTGGAAGAATTAGGTATTTTCAGTTCAAGGGTGATGGGCGTTTATTTATGGATACTTTTATTTTTACCTTTTATTTAACATAATCAAGTGTGATTTTATCATCAAATAATTTATTAGTTCACATATTTTATTTTGGCTCCTATTTAAAGATTATAGGATGAAAATACATGTTTGATCATGTCATTTGAAAAAAAAAATTAAGCTATATATACTCCCTCCAATTTAAAGTTTTTGATTGAGGTTTCATGAACTGAATTTGAATTATATTTTGGATTAATTTGTTCCGGTTTAGAATTTACATAATTATTTTAAGCGTTAGTTTATAAAACGAATATTTTCAACCAACATCAGCTATTTTTTTTAATTCTAAATTCTCTAAAAAACAATAAGAGTTAGAAAATATGATAAAGAATTGACCAATATTAATCACTTAAAAATTAATTAATTTTTTATATTTCTTCCTATTTTAATTGATTAAATAAGAAATTTGAAAATCTTTAGTTGAAGAAATGCGCTCTAGTAAATGCCTACATTACAAGAATTTTACTCTCTGTATATATTAAATACTGTAAAGTAACCACACATAATAACATTTAAATTCAAATGTATGAACTAAATATTGGGTTGACCAAGTCTTAGTTCGGTCTTTTCGAAGGTGTTATCCAAGTTGGACTTGAGTTCTAAAAATAATCTCCATAATAATAATTAATAAAATCCAGCCCAAGTTTAAATATTTTGCGTTTATTCCTCAGACCATTGGAAGTTCATTCATCATTTACACTACTTCTGACTTCTAGATGGAATTCACCGAAAGGGAAGGAAGAAATTCTTTCACAAAGTACCAATCCTGGAAAGACATGGTACAATCCGAATGTTCCCTTGTCCAATAAGCCAAAAATTTCAGAGTTACTCCCTCTCTATGTTAATATAAAATATATATTAAAAATAAATTAAATTATATATATTTATTTATAAATAATAATTAATTTTAATATATAAATAATATTTTTATAATATTATTTATATAATATTTTAATCACTTAGTAACGTTATAAAGTTTATAAATTCAAAATAATAAATGAATGGAAAATATAAAAATATTATTAATATCTAAAATTTAAATTCAAGTATAATCATAGCCTGTTCTATTACAACGAATAAATTTTACATTAAGGTGAGCATGGATTGGTTTGGTTTGAGTTCATAATAAAATTAAAATCGAACTAATCAAAATATAATTAGTTCGGTTTGGTTTAAATTTATATTTTTTTATATGTATTCGAACTAAATCAAACCGATTAAAAATGGATTGATTTAGTTTGGATAATTAAGTATCCGATGATTTTGAAATCCATAAAAAACTAAATTTTTATTTTAAAAATTCAACGAGTATGATAAACATATAATATCAAAGGAAATAATCCAAACCTGTTAAATACTAAATATATTAAAAACTAAATTCATTAAAATCTAAACATATTAATAGCGAATAATTTTTGTCTAATAAAAAAGTCGTATATATATATTTTTATTTTTTTTATTTAATTAATATATGATCGGATTCGCGGATTGATTCGGGTTCCGCCAAAATCGATATCCGAACCAATCACTAACAAAAAAAATCGATTTAGTTCGGATTGAATCCAATTACCCATTGATTCTAAAACCAATTTAATTGATTCAGTTCGGATTTAAACGGATAATCAAATATCCGCTACCCGTGCTCACCCCTATTTGACGTTGTTGTTATTATTATTATTATTATTACATGCATTGCAATCGCATGCGCACGCTCACGGTACTACAAATTAGCTTCTTCCTTTTTCTTTTTCTTTCTCTATTCTTTTTTATTTTTGAATATTTTTATGAATATATGTTGATTACGTTCATTACGTCCAAAGATTAGATTCAAATAATTGAATGTTTTGGTTTTATATACTTCTAAATTTGAATAATGTATGTGGAAAAGTTTCTTTCACCCTACCAAAATTAATTATTTACACAACTGAGATTTACAATATTTACTAATACATTTTTTAATAAATAAATATGTCACTTAAACAAATAATTTTTCATTTATATACTAATAATTGAATAAATACTTTAAAAAAGAAAAATGTCTCATACTCTCATTATATATTAATTAAATAACAATGCTTTATTTGGGCCTAGAGAAGGAAGAGTGTGTTAAGAAGCGGGGCTTCACTCTCAGCAATCCAATTGATTCCACATTCCCACCATTCCAGGAGGCCAAATAATGAAAAATTATATAATACTAATGAAAAACACCATGAAAATCGTACTCATATTCAATAATAAGAAATTAAGAATAGTAGTTATTGCAACACATATATGGAGCTCTATGATCATATAATAATTTATTCACAATAATATTATATATCACCAATAATTAATCATATATGACAACTCGCGATGTCTCTTAAAAGATATCTAAATAATATATATGCACACATATATATATATATTTTCTGTGTAAACCATTCTTATAAAACTATACTTTGCAATGATATTAGCATTAATTTAAGGAAATCAGAATTTTTTTTTGTTTAAAAACTATTAAAAATTTAAACAAATTAATCCGAGCTCACAGATTCTTTTCCGAACATGCTTCTTGATAAAAGTTATTATATATAACTTTTATTTTTCAAATAGAAAAAAGGATTGGACCTTCTGATATTATTCCATATCTTAATCTTAATATCGTAATACGAAAACCAAATAGAATAATAATTAGTAAATGGACCTTAAGGTTGTGCAGTGAGTCCGTACATGGTAATCTATGTTTTATTTTTTCCGAAGTATATGATTACTTATATATATATATGTCCATTATAAACACATACAATGAGAAGCCATACATAGATGATAGAGCCAAGATTGGGAATGATTGACTTTCCAAATCTTGTTTTCATAGGTTGTAATAACTGCCCATGGTTTCTCCATAGGAAAATATAAAAGAGAAAGCCCATAGTTTCTGTTATTCCCATGCTCGCGGCAATTATTTCGTTAAATTATGTCTATAATATATAGTTTTCTCTGTTATCTTTGTTTTGTTAACCAAGGTCCCTTATATCAACCCCGCTCTAATTTTAATTAAAATCTTATTTTATAAGGTCCCCACTTAATATACATAATTGTTTAGTTTGAGTCTAGCTTAATTGATGACTAAGTTAACGACATTATGTAGTGGATTAAAGGAACAAAGCATAAGGGATTGATAATAAAAACAATTTAAAACTGTTATTCGTAGATCAAAATTAGTTATTAAAATCAGTAAATAATGTATTTGTGTATAAATACATATATGATTTAATGTATTTTTAATCTGTACTTATATTACAACATATATTTTATGCTAGTAGTTAATTTTGGTGGCTAATTTTAGTATACACGTAGCATAGTCGGAAAATAAATAGATCAATGAAGTTTTTTATTTAGTGAGAAAAAAGACACGCATGCACGCACCATGTACCTTAGCATATTGCATGGATCATGTGTCATGCTCATATGCTTAGGGGAGAAGCATGCATTCAGTTTTAATTAGTTAGTGCATTTAATTAATGTATGTTAATAACATTACAAACATATGAAAGTAATAACTGAAGTCATGAGGTTTCATCTTCTCCGAAAGTAACTTTAGTTAGTTGCTAGTAAATCACCAAATCAGTATGATTTGATGACTATGCAAAAGTCAAAAGGAGAATGTTCGTTTTCTCGTTATAGATTGGACCCAAGCTCTATCCATCTAATTAAAAGGTGACCAATCAAACCCCAAAAAGATTGTGATCTACATTCCAAATCTAATAAATGATTATTAATATTATTATTATAACTTTTCAGTAAGTAGTACATCTATCCAATCCCTTTTCACACAAGATAAAGTAGTCCAAGTAATTTAACTACGAATCCAGATATTACAAGGGAAAAATTTCCTAATTAAATGGCTGTTATATATGATGATAATACGAGTTTGTAAGGAATTGAAAAAAAAAAAAAACTTCGTAGAGTTATTGCTACAATGTAGTTAATTAACTAATGACAACGGAAATTGTGAATAATGTGAATAATACACTATATTTTTTTAATTAATTCAAAATTTGAATTTTAAAATTAAAATTAATTTGAAAAAACGTTGTTTTCTTATATTTTTCATTGCCTATATATATATATATATATATATGAGAATTCAAATAAAATTAACAAATTAAAAAAGAAGCGTCGAGAAAAATGGCTTCTAAAGATGCGGCTAGGAGTTCTCTTTGTTTGAACGTGTTGAACGATGAAAAAGCCTTTTGATATGACCATAGACCATAGTGTTAAACGTTGAAAATGGATAAACATTGATAACACATCCATCTAAGGGTTTCTAGCAAGACGATAAGCTTAGTTAAAAGCTTTGGTCATTACTTACAAGGTTTTCCGACACTACAATAGCTAGATCTTTAATTTTCAAAGGAAAGGTCCAAGAGACACATGAGATTTGATTTGGTTAATTAATATATATCTTTATGTTACATGTTCATAGGTCTAACACTTAGCAGGGATGTTATCAAAGATTTCACTTCTTAAAATTTCAGACTAATGGATATCATTTTACATCTTATGCCATAGTTTAAAACACTTTAGATATTATCCTTTAGCATACTAAGAACTTACAATAACAAAGATCTTTGAAATTCTTCTGTTGACTTAGTCACATTAATTAGTAAAAGCCATTAATTTCCCATGCCACTTTATCAATACACAAATAGGTTTATTTTTCCAAATAACATTACCTTGATCTTAATTACTAACAATGCTATTAATGTATCTGTTTCAATTTATTTTTCTTACTATACTCAAAGGGTACTTAGGTAGCTTCAGTTTAGTGGAATTATTTTATTCAATTGTTGCATTGTAAATACAACTAGCTATTGATGATGTGGTCCTATCCTATATTTCTACGAGTGGCAACTGGAATTATGATAAAAATTATCGATGCTAAAGTAAGTACTTATATATACAACTATTGTCTTAATCGAATTACTGTTGTGTATATATATATATATATAGTCTTATTAGTGGCACTAAATGTCCTTTAATCTTGTGACGCAAGTGCATACTGATATTAAATTGAAGAGGAAAGTAATAAGGCACATTCACACAATCATGCACGTAACTAGCTAGTCTCTTTTACACCTAAAGCAAAGAACAGAAGTAAATATAACTTTCCACGTCTTAACTTTTTGTGAATCTTTATCTGAAATATGAAATCTCTTGTTCTTTTATTACTTTCCGTCTAAACTTACCAGTGTTAAACTTTTTGTCAATCAGATAAGCCTCTCTGTCAATACTTGAAGAGCTAATAATTAATATATAAATATGTAGAAGTTATCAGTTACTGAGTTTGTTTAGTTTCACATTGATCAGGCTTCGTTCATTTTTGAAGATTTGAATGTGATGTAATGTTCAATTCACTCATTAAAGTACTTTCACGTGTCTCTGGTCTAAAGTTATTAAAAGGAAAAATGCTTCCATATGTTTGGTTTGTATAAGGAGTTTGACACACTACACTTTAACATCTATTATTATTAGATAAAACATGAATTTCACGAGATAATTTAATATTATATTTAAAAATAAAGAGATATGTAATATAATAACTAATAGATAACACAAAGTAAATCCTATAATCTAAATTTCTATATTGTCGAAGAAAGATCATTTATGTCTGAAAATGGGAATAAACTATATTTAATCTTGAACATATATGACATTGATAGCATCCCGTGATCCCTACAGCATTATTTTTCTTTTTCTTCTTCATGGGCAATGGGGTCATACATTGAAAGTTAAGATTCCAATCATATTCGAATCAAATCATAGATATAAAGTAATTATTTAGTAGCGTACTCATTTTCAATTCAGATTACCAACTTGCAATTAGTTAAAATAATAAGTATTTCAGTCTCTTAACCGAAAGTCTCAAATTTAAGTTTTAGGATCAAATCTGTTTTAAGAATACGGCAATAATGCAACATCTAAATGACTAACATTGATGATTCAAGATATATAAAGTGCCATCTATTTCACTGTAAACAAAGATTCTACAATATTAAGCAGACAACGAAACATGAAACTATCTAAATGAATAAAAAGACTAATCAGTTGCAACATCATCATCACAAGTTCCAGATCTTTATCCCCACTACGCTAAAGTACTCTGATAAAAACAAGACAAAAAAATGTTGTCCTGCCATAACCCAATATTACAATTCAATTGGCCCTTCTGGCTTTGTCATCCACAGACCGGAATCATTCTTCTGCAGGGGGTGACTGACTGCATTATCACAAATAGGAAAAAGTGCAAAACAATTTCAGACAAGTATCATAAAAAGGAGACACAAAAATGGGTAAAAACAAATACAAATTATGGAAACCTGTGATATGCTTCATGCATGGGACTTTCAGGACCACTATAGTTGGGGCTATCCCTTGGTTCAAGCCCCGTGTTTGGGCTTCCTTTATAACCATTGTAAGGGCTAGGGTTCCCTTTTCCATCGGGACTATCCCTGGTCTCGTGGCCATTTACAGGGCTAGCCTTCTGAGTATCATAAGGACTTTGACTAGGACCACGGCCATTTTGGGGGCTTGTCTCCCTTCCATCAGGACTATGGGAAGGAGAGATTCCATGGTCAGCTCTCCCACGCTCTTTGTGGTAAGGGCTTCGGCTAGACCCACGGGAAGGATCAGGGCCATCCCTCTGTCTTCCATATGGACTAGCGCTTCTACGCCCATAAACAGGACTAACTTGCTGCTCTCTTCGAAGGGGACTATGGCTACGACTACGGCTGCGGCCTCGGCCATAGTCAGGACTGCCCCTTTCCCTCTTATATGGACTAGGCCCACGGCCATAATCAGGGCTACCCCTTTCTCTGCGATATGGACTGGGTGACCGCCTTCCATCACGGCTCCTGTCACGCTGACGATCATGACCTCTCCCAGGACTATGTCCACCTCGCCTGTCATCATCATCTTTAACAGCAAACTCAACTGAAATAACCCGATCCAATAACTTGCTGCACATTAAAATTTGAAAAAAGTAAATAAAAAAATTGAATGTTATAAGTCCAACCATAAGCTAACTACCAGAGTATACTGGGAAGATGAAATTAGTAAGAATTAAAGGGCACCCATAATTGCAACAGAACGGTGAGCAAGAAAAAGCCAACCCCACAGAACCTCTTAATAATGGTCAGTACTTATTAAAGGCCAAGGAAAAATTTCAGATGTCAAAAATATCTTTGATCAATATAAAGATGCTTGAAATTTCCAATCATAAAATATTTTTAAATACATCAAATTACCTCATATTTGTAGCTTCCAGTGCTCTGCTAGCATCATCCTCTGATTCATACTGAACAAAAGCAAAATTCCTTCTGATCCTCACACTGGTTATCTTACCATATGGCTCAAAGTGCCGCTCCAAGTCCCTTGTTCTGGTATGGTATGTATCAAAATTAATAACAAATAAGGTCTTTGATGGCCTCCCATTAGCTGATCTTCTTGAACTAGCAGGTCTTCTAACGCCACGCTCATGCTGTATAACACAGTATGTTCAATGTTGATGAAAACATAAATGGCAACAAAATGATAAACAAGTACTCTCATCAACAACCATAAATAATGTCTCACCTTTGTCCATTCAACACGAAGCCTGCGCCCCTTCCGACCAAATTCAATACGATCGAGGGCACGAATTGCAGCCTCAGCATCTCTGTCATCTTCCATATAAATAAAAGCAAATCCTACAAACCAAGCAAAGTATGCTAAATTAAGCATTGAATACTAACAAAAAGATGAGACAACTTGATCAATGGGCCCAGTCCACAAACACTTCAATTTGTATCCAACAACTGGCCCTTCAGCTATAGACAAACCATCACCAACACAAAGAACTCGTAAATTAAAAAATTTTGGTAAACCTCCTTACTTCTATAAACTAATTTGACCAATAGAAGTAGTAACAGACCTTGAGTATTAAACAAATTGGTGTCAAGAACAAGAATCCAAAAGAGTAGGAGTCATGGTGGGTCAATGGAAAGTGAGTGCCCTCTCCATCTATTCTGCTGCCTCTGCTGTGAGGTTGGCAAATATGTCAACCTCAAAAGATGTCTGAGATTGAAGGCTGGGCAAAAGGCACGAAAAGTGAAGGGCATATGTGACTGAGGAATACGTGGAACGGTTGTGCCATTGCAGATCAAATTGAATGATTCTTCAATTAAAGAAGAATGTGCGTCTCAGGCAGGAATGGATTTCTGAAAATCCCATCCATTAGCTTGGGAGTAAATGGATATGCCAAAATATTCCTGCGTCAAAGAAAATGTTGAGTATGGGGGCCGATGCTTCAAAAAAGATTATTTTTTTACTTTTAAAAAATATCTTGAACCCCCCACAAATGCTCAACAAGGTGCTGGTCCAACTCTTGAAACTGAATCACCAAGCTGGCTGCTGAACCACATTATGATGCCGAATATCAGATAAGGCTGCAATCGCTCCTCCCCGCTGGTGGATGTCTTACAGGTCTAAGCAAATATGTGAGGTGTGAATTTTTTTTTTTCTTATTCTCACCTACAAACTTGTGTTCCAGATGATGAAACGGCACAGGTACTTTTATTATTAGGTGTTTTCAGTTCCCAAGTCAAACGCTTATATTATAAACTAACCAATTTATTATTATGAAAACCGAATCTTATAATTCAGAGAGTTCTCCCATGAGACCCTGTCCCACCATAATTTATCCTGAAATCCCCTGGAGCATAGATGATAATAAGTAATTTCTTGTTTGTTTCTGAATTTAGTTGTATGGATATTAATTTACTATAATTCTAAGTACCGATAATATCGGTCTCTCCTTAACAATTAGTCAATTAGATTGAACCAACCGAATGGCAATAAACCCAAATCAAATGAATATTAACCATAATAAACCTGCTGTCTCAAAGATTAAGGAGGCTGTTCAGTTTAAGGATAGAGCATTTCTCGGATCTTAAAAAGTATGATATTCCACAAGTAAACTTCTGAAGTAGTGTAAAATCCAACAGATCAAACATCCGAGTTCAACCTCAAGTACCCAGTTCATCAAAATCTCCTATCCAATACACTAACACAGAGAGCCAGCTTACAGTGAACAGAAGAAACTTGGGAGGTAAAGCAAGGAAAACAAAAACGAAAGCACTTACCAGACTTCATATCCACCCTATCAACCTTCCCATATCGCTTAAAAAGCCGCTCCAGCTCAGACTGCCGGGCATCATATTCAAAATTTCCACAGAAGATAGGCCTCATTTTTCCTACAAGATGTATGATGCAACGTTTAGTGCCGACGAGGCTGAAGCATGGATAAGCATAACTGGATAACTGTCAAATTAGATCGATTCCATAATCAAACTAACAATAATACTGCTATCCTATACCATCCCTGAAAAGATTATAGATAACGTCTGGATAGAAACTAGTATAACCAATCTGTAAAAAGACATTGCACAACCAAGATAAAAATCTAAAAATAAATATCAAGCCTCACATGCAAATTTTCATAATCAGAAAATGACATTCCCATTATACACTTTCAGATTATTTCGAATTCTCTCAACATTCAACAAATTCTCACATTCTCGTTTGTAAGACAGCTATATAATCTAGCACATTCAGCTAGCCACATAAATCAATTAAAATTAATGTTCAACAATAAAAGGGGTAGAGCATAATTCAAAGAAATAGATTAAAAAACGCACCTTGTAGCAGAGGTCAAGTAAGAGAGCTGTCAGATCTACAATAGACAGCAGCAAGAATCAGAAACTCGAATCCAACGCCTGCAGATTCCAGATCTCGGATTTTCCTGTAAATTAGATAGAATCCACGAAATAAAAGAGAAAAAAACAAATTTGAGTGGAAATTCGAAGCGAAGAAACGAGATTAGATGGTGGGAAAGGAAGGAGCGAGGGATTATTACCTTGGCTAACAGGCGAGAGAGAGAGAGAGAGGAGGAACCCTAAAGTGCAGAGAGAGATATTTTGGGTAGTAGTTGGTTGTGTTGACCAGACAAAGATGCGGATCTGAGAAAGTGTCCATCTTATATACAAATACAACCTTCTTCAGTTTGTTCCCTTTTTTTTGTTTTGCATAAATGCCCCTCTTCTTGTCCATTTAGACTGTTGAAAAATTACTTCTTTTACTTAACCCATTGAAAATAGTTTTATTTCGAAAGTTATCTGAACAAATACGTGATAATTACTTTTTTATATACATAATATTTTATTATTATTTAAAATTCAAGAAAAAAAATGATAATAAAATATGCAAAAAAATGTTTCGTATGTTAAATTAAATAAATATATAACTAGATTTATTATTATACAATAATAAAAAAAATAATAGACCCTCGAATTTTACAAACGGTATCCGAAATAATTGCCTACTTTGCCATTTCTGTTCTTCTTTTCTAGTTTTTCTCCTAATCCAACCCATTATTTGCCCTAATGTTCTATTTAAGTTTGGCCATTTTCAAGCAGCTTTTTATCTATAATGCTGCATTTGATTTTGAAAACAATATAAGATAAGAAATTAAAAATAAGACAAATGATAAAAACACACAAATTAGTGTTATAGTTTATTTAATAACAAATTAAAACAAATGATAAAAATTTAATTTATTTTTATTTTTTATTTCATTCAAAAAATTTTAAAAAATATATAATAATAAAAAATTAATAAGAATAATAAAATAAAAATAAATTGTGTTTCTTATTAGTGTTTTTATGACTTTTTTGTCGACACAAAATATACTAATTTAGTGTTGAGAAAGTCTCGGAGGCCAGTGATATTTTAAAAGAGCAATGCTAGGGGCCAGCAACAAAATTGCTGGTCCCCTAAACTTTTCCATTTTAAAAAGTTTGCCAATATTTAACCGTCAAAAGAAAACTGAATGATCCCATATTATTGGATTTAATCTCACACCATTAAAAATATTATTGATGACCAATTGATGGTTACAAAATACAAAAGTTGCTAGACACAAGAAGAGTGCTAGAGGCTAATAAATTTTGTGATTTTTAGCCATCAATTAATCATAATTGATGTTTTTAATGGTGTGAGATTTCATCCAATGGTGTGAAATTATTCACTTTTTTTTTATGATTAAGTGCTAACCAAATTTTAATAAAAATGCTGTCCCTGAAATTTCTCCTAAGCACAATATTTCTATTCATATCTCGTCCATCAAATATAATTTTATATTTTTATGTCCTATCTAAATATCTCATACTTATATAAACAAACGCAGACTAACATCCCGGAGCACTTTTGCTGCATAGATTGCATCGGATATTCAGTGTACACGAGTAAATCTTTGGGAGGAAAATAAGGATAGAAAATGCAATCTGTAGGGCACTTTCATCTCTAATTCTTACAAGCTGCACACCCCCTGACTTCAAATCAAATCCAGTCTGAATCTTAGAACAGAAATTCCAATTCTTTCACGTATTTGTATTGAGATGTCACCACCAGCAAAATTAATTTGTACAGGCTATTATTCCAATCAGGAATGGAATTAGTTCCATTTTAGTAAACATGTTTATTTTTTAGGAACGATACATTATTCAAATTGAATCATCGTTTTTTTTCCTTTATATTGCAGCTGAAGCACTGGTTGTTGGTTTTGAACCATCATAGCTAGGATCAAACTTAAAAGCTGCACTGGTGGTTCAACTGACCAAGAGTTTTAAAATCTCAGCTAGTCCTCACATCTTTGTAAAGCTAGTTAGGCTTATAATTGAAGCACATGAATTGGATTAGTCCAACATGGCATGAGAAGTTCTATTTAAAAGTTTCATGTATATACATTTGAACAGTTCATATACACATATATGTGATAGGATTTGTGACAAAAAATGTAAGACAAAATAGAATTGTGTTTTTATGTTGTGTGATATATGAATTGATATAAGGCCCATAAGAGAAGACCAATGGCTGTGTCCCTGATTAAACCCTTAACAAGGTCAAGAATCCATTGATAATTGGAATCTCTTGTGCCAACAAGATCTCGAAACCTCAAGTTGCCTGTATCAGATAAGAGTGCGTATATTACACCATTCATGTGCCCTTTTCCAATAACACCCACCACGCTTTTACAATTGTTCACAGCTTTGCTTCGCTTCAATGACCATGCAATATACTACAAACGCCAAAAACCATCAACATCTATATATATACTCATTAGTATTTGTTCACAAATCCAAAGGAATAGAGAATCTTACAACATCTCTTTCATGTATGAGAGGCGGCAATAGTGATGGGTATGCAAAACCTAGTTGCTCATAAAGTTGAAATGTACCATCATCTGAACTTGCTTCCTGCGTGCAACTCTCACAGTTAGTCTTTTGTGAATATTAATTAATAATATATGATGGTTTAGATAAGGAACCTGAAGCTTATTTGCAGAAATGTCAGAAGTAGAAGAAGCTATCCCACCAATAACCGAGGTGACTAAACTTAGTTTCTGACTCCATTTTAAAGCCTTCCATGCTCTCTGTAGCTGCATACATAGTAAGTAATTATTATATATCATATTCTATATTGTTGCCTTTATATATGTACGTACTGTTATTTCAATGGGACGATCTCCCAAAACAATCTGTGCACCAACTTGCTCAGAAGCTTTTCGAGCAGCACGGAACTGCATCGGATATGTAGTATTCTAATTAATAAGAAATATATATAAAGAAAAAAAAAGAGGAGATTATACTATAAAGAAGAGCGTTAAAGTTAAAACACCTCGTCACCAAAAGGGCGGTTAATATCTGAAGAGATCTTGGATGAGAAAGCAGCCAGAAGCAATCTCAATGCCAAAGCAGTTTGACCACCTGATCACAACATTTATCACATAAATAAAATAAAACGATAATATTAAGGAGAAAAAAGAAAAAAAACAGATAGAACTTAGCCTTATTTAGCATTCATTAATTGTCGTAACAATTAATAAATGCTAAACAAGATAAATTGCTGTTTTTGATTAATTTTCTTTTGATTACCAAACATTTCCGAAAATAAAATTATTGTATAATATACGTTATTATTACTTATTACCCAAGTTTATGCTGCGACCAACAGCTCCAAAGAAGCCAGTGCCACTCAAAGAGAACATGTTTGATCTGAACTTGCCTACTTCATCAACGTCATCATCATTGCCAGATGCATACATGATCCCAGCTCTGGAAATTAAATCTGCAACAACTGAGATTAAGATGTGGATTCAAGATAAACAATGAAATGTTGTTCTTGTCTCATAAATTTATTACTTCAACACATAAATCTCATTTCAGATGTGGACTCAAAGAAGCAGCGTTAGAATAAAAGAAGAATGAACGCTTGCCTGCTTCTACAGAGTTCTACAACCACATTATCTGGTCTGAGACACCGCACCACGCGCTCTACCTCCACGGCGGACCTCTGCGAAACATGGTTGGTTCCGACCAGCCAAATCTCCTCGGGTTCCACGAACTCAGTCCTCCAAGAAGGGACAGGGCCAAACCTCTTCTTCTGCACCAAAACCAAGCTCCCATTCTCAGCCAAGTCAAGCAACTCAGGGTGCCATTCAGCTATGGCTGCTTTCGACTCTTGACCAATCTCTTCCCTGTAATCGAAACTGGCAGGCGGGGCTTTGATCGAAACCTTGCTCAATGCTCTGATTTGAGGTTTTCTTGAGAAGAGTACTGCAGGGAAGCTTGATTTCATAATAATGGAGTCCATAGAATAATATGGTACACACAAATTAAAGGGATGATAGTGTATATATATCAAACACAAATGTAACAAACAAACGTCCTACACCTGTACACCACACATTGTTTTTAGGTGGATACTACAATGAAGATGGCATAATTGTCTTCATATGAGTATATTTCTTTTTGACCTTTGGATGATGGATTGTATGGTTAGATTTTGATATTTATAAAAGTGTTGTTTTTGTTTAAAGTGTGGCTAAATAAATAAACCACACTTTTAACCAAAGCATCTTCATGAGAAGATATTTTTGCCATCTTCATTGTAGTATCCACCTTGTTTTTATTCTTTTAATTTGTGGACTATCGTTATCTCCAAAGTGGATGCTTTTGCCTTTCAAATGAGATTGTACACTAAAATCAACAATTAAAATCCTTTATCAATATAAAATACATGTTGTATGAAAAAATAGTATTTGAAAGGAAATATATTCTTTCCATTTTTTTATTTATTGGAGAAAATAAATTGTGATCTCTCACCTTTAATTCTATAAGTAGGACTAGAAATTAATAAGAGAGAGAACAATAAATAGTGAAATCAAATACTAGACACTATCCAATTTTTTTTTCATTGGAGAGCATCCACTCCCCAAACCATATGAGATGAACGATGTAAAAATATTATTATATATTTACTCATCAACAAATTAAATGTTAGGTGACCAATAAAATGATTTAATACATAAAAATAAATATTAAACATTAAATTCTAATTTTAAATTTTAATAATATAAAAATAAAGCATTGAGTTGAAATATTACCCAACATTAATAAAAAAATTAGTCTCCTAACATTTTTTTCAGTTATTTGTTCCGTTTTTTAATTTTCATATGAGAGTATAGTATGTATTGGATCTTGTTATGAAAAAAGGGAGTGCTTTACCTCAACGTGGTGTCAGGTATACCACAAATCGAACTCTGCGACTTGTAAGATGCAATTCGGACTGTCCGAGTTGTAACAAAGAAGACGGACCCTCCGATTTGTGCTTTCCTTGCCACTTGTCGCGTTCATCTGGCTCCTCCCAATGGTGCCCTACCCAGCATTAAGCCTCCACATTCATCATCGGTTTTTACTTTACTCTTTTCATCAAACAACACCCACACATTACTAGTTCGTCTTCTTCCTTTCTCCTCCCTCCAAGCTTGCATCTTGATAGGAACTGAAGATGTCAAAGAAAAAAAATAATACACTTTCAAAAATATTCTATCATTTATTTTTTTTATTTTACTAAATAATAACAGAAACCACACTAATAAATTTTTGGGTTACATACCATAAAGAAAAAAATACAAATGCAGAGAGTCAAAAGAAGAAGAACAAGCTTAAAGAAGAACACGAAATCTGAGACTAATTGCACACTTTTATATTTTCAATAACTTTAAATCGGACCACCGTTTATCATTGACAAATTCAAATTAATATTAAAAAAAGGCAATCGGACCCTACAATTTTATTTTCAGCTTCATAAAATAATATATATACAAAACGCACTGTTTGTTTTGCATTATTAAAATTCAAACTCCAGCTATTAACAAGTCGTACCTTCCGATTTTTTTGTTTATTTTTTTAACAAAAAATTCAAAATCTCCAATTTCGTTCACCTGAAAATAATATAAAACTTTTCCACCTTCTCGTCTATCACTTCCTATTTTCATATCCAGAAAAAGCACAGTAACGGATTCCGTACCTAAAAAATTGAGCCCATTTGTTCATACTATTAACTAGATGTCACTTAATTAAAGTAACTATACTCTCTGCCAATAAAAAAAATGTAACTATACTCTGTCACATATCTTATGGATCTTATGGATCTTATCTACAAATAATACTCTATTTACAAATTCATATAAATAAAAAAATTACGTGTAGAATTGAATAACATTATCAAATTAAAAATAGGAATAATAATGTCATTATCCAAATTAAGATCTAATTTTTAAATCAACATACATAGATAATGAATATCAAGACTTAATTGTTAAACTTTTTGTGAAGAGAATAAGCTTAAGGCTTCAATATATTGAATATATGGAAAGAATTAAAAGCTTTTATTTTCATTCTCCTAACAAATTTCCTAAAATTCATTATTAGCAAATTCTTATTTTATTTTGGAAGAACTATATTACATAAACACACGCACAACTGACAAAAAGCCTGGAAATTTTGAGGGTGTCTTTGAACTCCTCAGTTATCCAAGAAATTGCCCCTTGTTAAAACGTAGATTTTAGTAAGTCAAAATTATTCTTTTCTCAATTGAATTATCTACTCCAATGAAGATTCTAAAAACATTTTCTCCTGATAATCTTTGTTTAAAAAGCGTGACTATTTATTTAGTCACACTTTACATAAAGATAATATTTTTATAACATATAAAAATCAAGCCTTATGATTTATCATCCAATAGTCAAAATAAAATATCTTTACATGATAACAATCATAAAATATTCGTTGGAGTAGCCACCTTAAATTATTGGTAGGTGTCTAATCAACAAAAAAATGAATTCTATCCCAATCAAAGTCATTTTGTACTCAGATCATATGTAACCATTGTAATGATTTTTGAAAAAACTAGTTTAATTTGGAGCATTAAGTAAGGTTTGATCATGAAAGGATAGCTTGACCTAATTTTCTTAGTTGAATAATCTAAGATGCTTCGGACATCTTTAATTAAATGTAGTTAAACTAGCAAATTTTGTTTATGAAGTCGGCAGTGTGTATATATATATATACTCTATTTTAAAATGTTTCCGCCATCTTTAAAAGTGAGTAAACTATATTTTTTATTTTTTATTGTTATATGTATATCCCGATTGAGGTTTGGAAGGGTCTTGGAGGAAAAGGCATCAACTGGTTAACCAAGCTTTTTAATGAGATTTTAAGGTCAAAGAAGATGCTTGATGAGTGGAGAAAGAGCACCTTGGTACCTATCTACAAGAATAAGGGGGATATACAAAGTTGCGGAAATTATAGAGAGATTAAGCTTATGAGTCATACTATGAAGTTATGGGAAAGGGTGATAGAACGGAGGTTGAGAAAAGAGACACAAGTAACAGAGAACCAATTTGGATTTATGCCAGGCAGATCTACCACTGAAACGATATACCTATTAAGAAGGATGATGGAGAGGTATCGTAGTAATAAAAGGGATCTACACATGGTGTTTATTGATTTGGAAAAAGCGTATGATAGGGTACCAAGGGAGGTCTTATGGAAGGTTTTAGAAAAGAGGAGAGTAAGGATCGCATATATTCGGGCAATTAAAGACATGTATGATGGGGCCACAACTAGTGTGAAGACTCAAGGTGGTGTGACAGAGGAATTCCCTATTGGTATAGGATTACACCAGGGATCATCCTTAAGTCCATACCTTTTCACATTAGTCTTAGAAGTACTCACAGAGCACATCCAAGAACCTGTGCCATGGTGCATGCTTTTTGCCGATGATATCGTCCTTATGGGAGAGTCAAGGGAAGACCTAAATAAGAAGTTGGAGTTATGGAGAGAAGCTCTAGAAGTGTATAGTCTGCGCATAAGCCGTAGCAAGACGGAATATATGGAATGTAAGTTCAGTCTGAGAAGGGAAAACTCCAATATAGAGGTGAAAATTGGAGAGAACACCCTACGAAAAGTTAAAAGTTTTAAGTATCTTGGGTGCATCATACAGGATAATGGAGAGATTGAACATGATGTAAATCATAGGATCCAAGCAGGTTGGTCAAAATGGCGGAGTGCATCTGGTTTTATATGCGACAAAAAAATGCATTTAAAACTTAAAGGTAAATTCTATCGCACCGCTATAAGACCGGCTATGCTGTATGGTACGGAGTGTTGGGCGGCTAAAGGGGAGCACGAACATAAGCTGAGTGTGGCAGAGATGAAGATGTTGAGATGGATGAGTGGTCATACGCGATTGGATAAAATAAGGAATGAAGATATAAGGGAGAGAATTGGAGTAGCACCTATTGTAGAAAAGATGGTTGAATCGCGTCTCAGGTGGTTTGGACATGTGAGAAGAAGACCGATAGAACATCCAGTCAGGAGGGTGGATGAGATGGAAGATGGACAAAGGGCGAAAAGCAGAGGAAGATCTAAGAAGACCATCCATGAGGTGGTCAAACGAGATCTACATGTAAACGGTCTCTCTGTAGAAATGATACATGACAGAGCACAATGACGTCGTTTGATTCATGTAGCCGACCCCACTTAGTGGGATAAGGCTTTGTTGTTGTTGTTGTATATGTATACTCGATCTATTTTAAGATGTTTCTACCATCTTTAAAAATGAGTCAACTATATTTTTTGTGTGTTATGTATGTGTGAGAGTTCTTATGAGTTCCATGCTGGGTGGTTCTACACTTTGGTTAAAACCCACCAGTAGCTTAATGATAGTTTAATTGGTGGGTGGTTTTACACTTTGGCTAAAACCAACCAGTAGCTTAATGATAGTTTAATTTGTCCAAGTTAATAATATGATTTGAGTATGCAGTTCTCAGTTTGTAATCTGATATGGGAATGAAGGACAACGCCTACACACACTGTTTTACTATTTATGGCATGATAGCAATATGATGGCTTACCCCTAATTTGATGCTTAATATGTGATATTTTCTACTCTATTTTCAAAGCGTAGAAACCAGAATTTGTTATATTCATATGCTAGTTCTTATGATTAATGTGTTGAAGTAAAATAATGAATAATATTCATTTTGTCTATTTTTCTAGTTACAAGTCCATTTGTGAGTGATTCTACATTAAAAGTGTAATTTTATTGTGTGAATAATTTTAATATGACCTAAAATATGACTAAAAAGAGTAAAATTTCTTCTAGAGGTGTTGGGTTGGATCAAAAGGATGAAATCTAAAAAAATATTTTAAGAGTTGAATTTTTTTTTAATGGGAATTAAATTGGTGAAAGTGGATTGATTGAATTTGAAATATAAAGAATGACATCTAATTGTAAGTAAATCAAAATAGATGTTCATTCACTAATATCACATATCATTAGCACCTTTTAATTCAAACACCTCCTTGTCACAAACACCCGAAATAATATCATAACTAACATAATTCGTGAAAATCAACTTCTTTCTTATTATACCCATTTTTAGTTAAAGAGACTTGAAACGACGAGAACACCCAAAAATACCTTCTCCCAACTGTCCTATTTAATAACAAGCATTTGGATAAATGAGGTAGGTTGAATATCACATTGTAACCATATATACTCCTTTTTTTAAAATGGTTTGAGACCATAAAAAGATCTCAACCCACTCCTCTTAGAAAGATTTTTTCTAAAACTTGAAAACTCATATTCATCTTTTACTCTCCTCTAATTCTTCTCACTATTCTTTATTTTGTTCATCAACTTCAAACAAAAATATTTATAAATTTAGTATTTGGGTATTCCACTAGAACATCTAACATCATCGAATCCTACTTAACTCTTATTCATTTTAAGAGTCCTTTCATCCTCTTGTAACACTAATAAAACTTTTAATACTTATTCTCTACCTCTAATTCTCATCTTTAATTTTTATATTATATTTATTTGCTATTAATAAAAATATATTTTTTACAATTTATTTACTTTTATTTATTTTTATTTTTTTCACTTAATCTATTTTCAGTAAATTATACTCGAATCAATGAGCTAACAAAGAATCAAGTAACTTCATTTTGGTCGAAGGGCTGACTAAATTAGTATATTATGGGCCTTCAAAACAATAATATCTAGGTTTGAATATAGCTTTAGCCAAAAGTGGAAAACAACTCCTATGACTGTATGGTGAGTTACTAAAAAAAAAATTAACTTCCATCGATAATCAGTTATTAGATTATAGTCAAACAAATTCACTTAATTGTCCATTTTTATTTAAATTATTACTCTTTTATTATTTGTCATTTCTTTTTCTTTCTTTTTTTCAATATCAAAATTTTATCTCTTACCACCAACCATCCAACACAATTTTCAATCGTTGTCTAAAGTCACTTATCAATAGAATGAGATAAAGTTTGAACCCAATTCTAACACTATTCGCAAATTATTTTTTTTTATTAAAATTTAACTCTATTTTACTCGCAGGTTGAGAGCAATCCAATCGTAATTTTATCTGCGGATATCCGATTGTACTCGCATATTTTTACAAATACGTAATATTATTATATAGCCTAATAAATAGATCATGATAGCACAACGTCCAAATTTAAACAGAGCACGAAAAGCGCTGAAATCTGAATGGAACATACGAGCAGCCAAACACAGAATACGACAACCAAGCCGGTAGATATCGGAGACGTGAGCGAGTAGAGAATAGGATTCTTCGGAAATTTGGAGGGCTGTGAATCTGTGATCTAAGTGTAGGGGTGTGATATAATGTATTGAGTTTAAAGAACTAATAAAAAATTAATTAATGATGACTAATGATGACTAAACATTATTGTTGGGTTAAAAATCCAATTAAGTGTATGATTAGTTTGCTTAATTGAGCAGGAAATTAATATAAAATAAGCTGGTCCAACAATAAATTTCAGACCCACATACACTGTACACATGGTTCAAGAGAATATTTATTACTTACACCAACAATTTTTCATCGAAACAAAAGCAAACATAAAGCCAAAACAAATAATCAAATTTGGCCCAAAACACAAGTAGATGGCTCAATTGGTGATCCAAATCCATACACTCTAGTTGGTTGGTAACTAAAAAAAAAATACCACTTTCATTTGAATCAAATTACCATACCACCCAATCAAACTCTTTCTTCTCTTTTTTCTCACCCATGTGTAGATAAAAAAAAAAGCAAGAAAGAAAAAATCATATTAGGACTCAAATCAAAGTTAAAAAAAGTAGATTACTAAATTCAAACAAGAAGGAGAAAGTCAATTAATTAGGATTTCAAACAAAGATTACATCCTACAGCTACATCAGAGATAGCTTTTTATCTTTGTGCTTCATTGGAAATTATTAAAGAAAATCCTCTCTTTGCATGTACCGAATTGAAAAGATCAAGGATTTGAAGGTTATAGAGTTTTGCAAGAAATCAATAGTTAGAAATGTTACTTGGAGACAAAGCACATATGAAGGGTTCAAATTCTTGAAGCAAGATAAAAAATGATGAAAGAGAAGTTAGAAGGTATGGATACATGTATGGTTCCATCTATCATTGTTGCTACTCTATTCTGCGCCGCTACTGCTATTGATTTTTGGGGAGAAGAAATCAAATGTGCTGAAGCAAAGTTTTAAACTTTTGAAATTTCACTCCTCTATTAAAGAGGTGAATGGTCAAATATTGATTCAAGAAGTGAGAGCACAAAATTTGGGTTCCTATAACTTATAGAGCTATTCATTCTTATCTTTTATGGTTCTCAATTGAATATTTTGCTTTCTCAGTTTTATCTTTCTTTATTTCAATGAAAAAATATATTACAGTACGAAATGTAATATATCACAAAGTTCTCAATTGTCTCATACTTATTGAAATCAAATGTGTTGAAGCAAAGTTTTAAACTTTTGAAGCTTCACTCCTCTATTAAAGAGGTGAATGGTCAAATATTGATTCAAGAAGTGAGAACACAAAGTTTGGGTTCCTATAACTTATAGAGCTATTCATTCTTATCCTTCATGGTTCTCAATTGAATATTTTGTTTTCTCAGTTTTATCTTTCTTTGTTTCAGTGAAAAAATATATTACAGTACGAAATGTAAGAAAAAGCCATTGACAGAAAAAAGGTAACGAAAGTGAGACTTGGAGAAAAACCAATGTTTAATTTATTTAAAAACTTCTTTATAATTTTTTTGTTTTGTTTTTATGATTTCGAGAAAATTCTCTTACTAAGTTGGTGAACACATAGTGGCTATAAATCTAGGGTGAGGTCCTAATTAAATCTAGCTTGAATAGAAATTGGGTTTGTCCCAGATAGAATTAGGTTGAATCTTAGAAAAAATGGTGAATGTAATCTTGGTCAAAGATAGTAAAAATTTTATCATTATTGTGATGGAAACTGGATATAAATTACATTGTATAAAGTAGGTGAACCAGGATATATGACTGTGTTATTTCTCTCTCTCTATTCTAATTCTAGTTTTCTTATCTAAGAGACAAAATAAAATTGTCTCATACTTATTGTAATCAGTAATACTTCACAGCAACTATCCTTTTTCACAATTCTGTTTTGACTCCTCCATCGATAAGAAATAAAATAAAAATATCTCCTGCAATTCAACTCGTGGTGACTCAACAGAATCGAAAAGATTCATATAATTTAAAAATAACACAAGCAAAGTTAAAAGAGATATAGATTCACCCCTCTTTTTTAAGCCATTGATATCCATTATAATGTATTTATATATCACTAAAATAGAATTAATTTTTATATAAATAACAATGTTAAATTATTAATTGATTATCTTGGCTTAATAATAAAGACTTTTTGCACTATGTTAGAGGTATTTTATCAACACTCACTTATAACATACTTTTAAAACGGTAAAAATTTAAGTACAGAAAATTAATTGCCCTTGAATTTTCATCTTTTATAATATACATATATAAAGTGAGAGTTGGTCGAATAGAATTGAGACACTAATCACACCCTACCTGATCCGCGCTCAAATCCGCTCCACCCTCAAGTATACCCGCATCGGATCGGGTTGACAACCCTACCCGATCGATTTGAGGCGGATCAAATACCGCGGATAAAATATATGCTGCCATTCCTACTTGCCACTACCTCCGGTTATCTAAGTCTTAAATTTTAAAATTTAAATTTTAAATTTTAAATATTAAATCTTAAATTGTAATTAAATCCTAAATTGATTTGATTTATTTTATCGTAATATGTTCTTTTTACTTAAATTTTGGATTGTTTTTACTTTTTTTTTTCTTTAAGGTGGTTATTTTTTTTATTATTAGTTGATTTTCAAATTAATTGACGGAAATAATGCTAAATCTCGACATTATTCTTTGAATTATTAACATGATTTAAATGTGTAATACGATTCACAATTTTTTAAGGATGTTAATGACTTTCTAAAGACGTTGAAATACTAGCATTTCTCTAAATACATATAGGGAGCTAGCATGATTAATAAATACAAAGCTAATTAAGAAGTGCTAAACCATTTGAGCTAGTTATTCAATTCTGTATATTTTATAGGTAAATTAAATGCTTGTGTCAAATATGAGATCATATCAGATACGACTCTAATAATTATAAAAAATGAAAATTTATTAAGTACTTCAAAAAATAAGAAAAAAATCCACGTTTTATTTTATTCAATAATACATTATTAATTTTGAAAAAACTGAAGAAATTGGTTAAAAGAACATAAATTTATTTCTAACTACCAAATAATTAATTAAAATGACTCACATAGTATATCGCAAAAATGAAACATGAATAAGATGAAATAAAAATTGCCATTTAGTTTCAGAAGACTTGATAAATTCTCAAAAGGGATGGTATATATATGAGAAGTAGTGCTTGCCTGGTTATTCTGCAGAGCTCTTCTCTACATGCATTCTCCGCATCATGCAGCAGCTGACCCTTGAGATCTCTAGATCGAAATCGGAGGTGAGGTTTGGTGGAAATCCGCTAGGGTCTGAGAGGTGAGAGAGAGAGAGAGAAAGAGAGAATAACGGGTTATGGCTTCTGAGCTGTGAATCATAAAAAGGAAGATAGACAGTAACTTTAATTATGTTATTGCTAAATAATTTCTTAAAATTAAGAATTCAATCTTTTGTACAGTGTGTTAAAAAAATATTTATTCAATTTTTATAATAAACTTAAATACAAAAATTAATTAATAATATTAAGTGAATCAATTATTTTTATAATTAAATCTAATAAAATATTTTTAAAAGTTTTTCCTTTTTTTGATATTATTCAAGTGTTCAACTTTAATTTTAATATTTTTTCACCACATTTTAAATGAGTTAAATTTAATTGCTAAAAACACCTGTACACGTACATCGTCGAGATAATATCTCTCTCCCCGATAGTCTCACAGTATATCAATATATCATCATAGCATAAGTTCTTTTTATTAAAAATATCTGCACACGCTTATACTTCAATAATCTATTTAATTTACATTATCTCTCCTTTTGTGAAGTATTTTTTTTATCATAACATATGTATTAATTATTTACAAATTTTGTTAATATAATAGTTATTTTTTAAAAAATATATTCTCCGTACAATTTAAAATCTAATAAATAGTAAAAATATCTTAATCAATAAAGATACTCTACCGATATACTTCAAAGTGTGGTTAATAAAGAAGGATCTAATTATCTTATGGTTTTAAAGTATAATAATAAAATTGTTTTATTTTAATGTATTTAATATATTTTAAAATATAAAAATATATATTTTTTTTAATGTATCTTAATACATATATATGTTTCTAAAACTAATGTTAATAAGACTCAGACCAGAAAGCCTAATGGATAAGATAAAGGCATGCATCGGAACTATAAATTAGAAAAAGGGTTGGATTTGGATAAGTTTTCCACCTCACCTCAATCACAAAAGTAGAGGGTGTTGGGAATAAGGAGTATGATCACAATTCAATTAATTATGTGTTAAATAATTTGTTATTGTTATTATATTAAAATGTTAATATAATAAGATTCTTAATTAAATTTAGAGATTTATCATTATGATAGTGATTATAATATTGAGAGATAAAACTTTTATAATTTAATCTAAATTGTTCTTAGTCATAAGATTATTAAAAAGGACATTAATAATCCGGAAAAATCAATATATATATAATGGTCTTCGTTGGATAAAGATATAGATCTCATTTATTAAATTATATATATAGATGGTGCATATAGGGATATGACCATTGAACTGGCTCACTCTGAGAATTTCTAATAGTTATAATTACCGCATATTTGTCAATATGATATTCTCAAGATGAACATAGTAATAGAGTTTCCTTTGACCTGATCATAGTAATTAACAATGTATTTATTATACTTTGATTCCGGACACCTAATACCCTAGGGTGCTGGTTGAATGGATATTGGGTATAATTTAAATACTTGTAGAATTAATGATTAGTCATAAAGAATCCGTCAACTCTCGGTAAAGAGTTTGAGCTCTATGATTATAATGACTGAGATGAATAAAACCTTGGCCAAGGAGATTGAATGAATGAAGAAATAAGTTTCTTAAGTCATTCACAGTACATTATAATAATGGTAACAAGTTAGAGTTTGACAATTAAAACATACTCTAAGTGTTAACTAAGAGCTGGAAAGATGGAAGGAATTACTTTGTTTTTCTAAGGTTCTTAGTAAAAATTATATTACTTCATACTATCGGGTCGTTGAGGAGTGTTGCTAGACGCCAACCTTAATTAGTAAATTTAGTATGACTAATTTACTACCCACTTAATATTGAATCTATGGGGTCACACACTAACGAGTGTTCTAATCTTTGCTGTAGAATTATTTAATTATTATTTTGATTTGATCAAATAAATAATTATATTAATTCAGATGGAATATTATTATATTTTTTGCTAGCACCAAAAATATAATAATAATATGATAATTGAGAATATTAAATGAGATTTGAGAATAATTAGTTATTCTATTTCTGAATTTAAATTATAAATTTGGATGAGATCCAAATCGATTATGTTTTAAATTGTTATGATATGACTCATAAAATTTGAATGATTCAGATTTGAAATTTTAAGATATGATTTAAATTTGAATTGAGAATCAAATTTAAAATAAGTAACAAATCTCGTACTATATATATGTACGTCAAGAGTACAGGAAAGTGACGAGAGAATAACAAGAGTTTTATTCCTTTACCTCTACACACATAAACGTATGTGAGCTTAATTCTTGGAGAAGAATTTTATGGCGTGCAAAAAGTTGCAAGAGGTTTCTCAATTTAGATCAGATATCCATTGGTCAAGGAGTTGACAGCAAAGGTTGGTCTCGATGTGGATACGCATAGCGTCTTCGTACCATCGAAGGAGAAAGTGATTTTTACTAAAGTGTCTAAAGATATTTACATTTGATCTACTATCTATATATTGTATATTATTGAAATAAAATTTAAACACAAAATAAATCTTTATGATTACTTTTTTTTCTTTCACTGTGTGTTATGAACACATAATAATCCTACAGAGGGGATAGAAATGGCAAAAATAGTCTGCATGGATTAGTTGCGGTGGAGAATTGAGGTTTATTGTTTTAGAGGTTGGAAAACTTTTAGTGTAATAATTAGTTATTAAATTTTATGATATTTTTTAAAATTATAAAGATGGAATAATTTGTTCATAGTTTTTTTTTACGTATTGTATATTTTAATTAAAATATATAACATGTGAAAATGTATTGTTAATATATAAGAGATGTATTGTTTCGTCTTATAATTTTAAAAATATCATAAAATTCAATAACTATGTATTACCTTAAAAAATTTTATATTAAAAAAAATTAGTAAAAAATTGAAGGAGATTCGTGAAATTTTTACTGAAATAGAGACTTGTTATACAAATAAGAGACGTGAACGGAATAGAAGAGGTATTTATCTTACGGGAATTCACGAAATTTTTGCTAAAGAAAAATTTATTAAAATGTACTTATTTATATATAAAAAATTATAAGTGATCATATTGAATATTTAACATTTGTATTGTATTAGATTATATTAAATTGTGTTATAAAATTTTAGATTGTTTTAATTTGTATTAAATTTTGTTCAAATTTTAAGGAATTATGTTATGGATTTCGTGTTAAAAAGATAACACATATACGAATACTCACAAATATTTGTCATAATACGAAAATAATTAAATAGAGATTTATGACAAAAATAAATAAAAAATACCTTGTATAATGAGTATTCATTTCCATCCTTAGTTAAGTTTAAACGCAAAGAATAAATTTCCTAAATTTAAACACAAACAATAGATTTTCCTAATAAGTTATATTAGCTAGCTAGCTTGAATTCAACCACTATATTTTTAATATATTTTAAAGGGTTAAATATATAAAAAAACATTAATAATTAATATTTTAACATTTTTAACTAATATTTTAAAATAATAAAAATTCACATGTAGTTATTTTTATATAAAATTAATAATTAAAAATTATTAAAAGATAATTTAATTAAATAGATTAAATTTTTTAATAATTTTTAAATATTAACTTTGTATAAGACAATTGTATAAATTTTTTTAAAAATGAATTTTTATTATATTACTTATTTACTTAATATTGTTTTTGCTTTTGTGGCATATATATCTGCATGTATGATGTATCAATGTATCCCCATTATAATAACAGTGTATTCATTTTCAGCATGTGGGTCTACTTTGATTTCTGATGGAATAATTGTCTAAACAGTTTATTTTCTAATATATAATTCTATATTTCTATGTATTTTTATAACTAAAGAAAATAAGAAGCAATAATTATGTTTTAACATTTTATGACGTTATCATTGTATTACCTTTATGTGTACGGAAATTTCAAAAGGAATATTATTTAATCAAGATCTATACAGTTTAATTTTATGGTTATTGTACATAGTGCTGTTTTAAATAATATATCCGACACATATATAGATAGACACCAAAATAAAATTCCGACATATAGATAAATTGAATCGAATTCAAAAGTTTGTTTGCATAACGAAAAATTAGGATGAAAAAAAGGGGTAAAATATTATCAACTTCTCTTATTTGTTTAAATAAAAAACTGAAAGAAAAATTATATATTTTTTATCAATGCTTAATTAATTTTGAATTTAGTCACCAAAAAAAATAATTTTAAATTTTAAATACTAAATTTAAATTTTAAATTTTGATAATATATAAATAATATATGATCCAAAATATTGGCTAATAAATAGAAGTGTTAATTCTCTAATACTTTTCTATAAAGCTAAGATTATTAGAATTAGAATAATATATAAATTTCACATTTTTATTTAGTTTCTGATTACGTTATGTTATGTCAAGAATAGCTGAATAATCTCAAATGTCAAACTTTCTTTCCATTTCTCTCACTTTTTTAGGAAGAATTCTTTTAAAATTTAATGAGTCTCACTAATTTTATATATTTTTTATAGTTCCTTTTTTTATTTTCCCCCCAATCAAACAAAGTATTTCTCTCCTGCTTCTTTTGAATTATTAGTGCGTGATGCAACATATAGAACCAATAACTCTCACATTTTTCCTACGAAATAAGCCAAAGATAATTATATATACGTTTTTAAAAAAGTTAATTAGATGGTAATATTTGTTAATAAGTTATAGCTCAAATGAGATAGTTATTTTGTACTCACTTAAGAGGTTTTGGATTTAAATTTCTTTGTTTTCAGTTTAAAAAAATTAGATTGTAATTGTTAGTCGAAATAATTACTTTCAAAAGATTAAGCTGATTCGAAGAGAAAATGAAGTGTGAGGAAGGAAGTAGAGGCACAGACTCAATTTCAATACCTTAACAAATCGAGCAATTACCCGAGTGAAGAATCGAATAGTTTTCGATTAAAAGTCGGTTATGGAAGTGAGTTATAAATATTAGTGAATCTTAGAAAATCGGGGTTGGAACTTCTTTTTAGAAATACACTCAAGCACATTCATATCCCAGCGAATTCCTGGGTATGCATTCAAGTTCGATTTCTGTAGGGCTCCTTCCATGTCTTTATTTTTCAATTTATGATTTTCAATAAACTTTACCTTTCCTACTCAATTTATCTTTCAAGAAACTTCAATTTTCTTATTTAAATTTACATTTTAGCACTTTTAATTTCTGTGTCTAAAGTCCTTTGATTTAATCGAAGGCATCTTTATCGCTTTCTTTAAAATTCAATGCAAACCATTTCGATTTCAGTTAATTTTACTTTTCGAATCCTTTATTTTACATTTCTTTTAGTCTTTTGCACTTTTTGAACTCATTCCCTATCTTAATGCTCGTCTAATTCGAGAACCTTTGATACACTTATAGAAAATTGGAACCTGCAAAAGAGGAGTTGGTTTCGCTCCCAGACCATTAGAATCGAACCACCATTGATTTGTTAAAAATCGACAAAACAAATTGGCACGCCCAGTGGGATAGTTTTAAACTGAAGTGTGTCAAAAGATTTTTGATGTCATTTGGTGTATATAATTGAGAAGTGGAAGGATTATTCACATGGCTGATGAAGTGTCAAATGTGAAGGTTGGTTTGTCTACCAATGACAGCATACCAATAACTGTGCAATCTTCGGACGTTACTTCACGTTCGGAAGGTTTGGTTGTAAGTGAAAGTACGGTGGTTACTAGCGTACAAACTAAAAATATTGGACGTAATATTCGTCCACGTGGTAACTTACCACCAGTCCAGCCTCCAGTAACCACTGGTTGGCCTCTTTATGGCCTTCCTCCTGGTTATACTCCACCGGTGAGTGGTTTTGTTCCTCCTGTTCGTTTTGGGAGTGTAAATGGAGTTAATAATTCTCAAAACCCACAATAGTATTCCGAATTCTCTTGTGATTATAATGTGGGCTCTACATCGAATGCTTCTAATTCCATGGCGGTATTTTAACAATATGCCCACATCGAATGCTTCTAATTCCATGGCGGTATTTCAACAACATGTAGAGGAAAGTCATCATAATTTAGTTAACTTATTGACTCAACAAATGACTACAATTCTAAATCTTATGATGGTTGATCACAAATCGAAATTCGAACGGCTTGCAAGGTAAGTTGAACGAATTGCTCGAATTGTTGATTATGATGAAGGTGAAAGGCATGATGTCAGGGAAAATACTGACGGATTTGAAAATATATTTCAAAATAAAATAATATTTTAAACAGAGAGAATCCTCAGATAATTCCTCGTGGTCAAAATACAGATGATGTTCTAGCCCGATTACGTGCTAATCATGGTGGTGAACGTTATCAAGTCACAAGAATTGTGGAAGAGGTACTCAAATAGAGTTGGTTTGAACGTTGGTTTTATAAACCGACCCCATTTTGTGTCTGCTTTCCCTCTGACGTGCGGAAATTGCCTATCGGTAAAGAATTTCACAAATGAAATCTCGTTGCAAGTATAGTTCTAAACCAACAAATAATTCCTCAATAAAAAATTTATTTGTCACAAGTACAAACCCCAATAAAAATAAATCGAAGTATTTAAACCCCGGGTCGTCTCTCAAGGAATTGCAGAGAAGTGTGCTCAATTATTGGTTATGGGTTGTATGTTTTGGGGTTTTGAATAAGGGACAAGAAATGTAAATGATAAGAAAGTAAATGAAACTCAAATGATAAAAAGGTCTTGACAAGGGTTGATGGTTAAGGATCTCTATCCTTATTACTAACCACAATATGATAATTGCAAGGATCAATCGATATCCCATTAAGTCATCCTCTAACAAGTGAAGGAAAGTCAAATGAGCTTTATTAATCCAACTCCATGAGTCCTAACCATTTCACTAATTGACTTAGTGAGAGCTAGTGTCGATGGATCCCAACTATCAATCGCTTGGACATTAGTAACTCAAGGGTTCCTAAGTTACCATCCCGAGCCAAGAACACAAAAAATCTACTCTAACATCCTTCCAAGTATTTTGTCAAATACTTGGAAGGCATAAAAGGAAAGCATAATAAATGACAAGGAAGGATAAAATCTAACAACTACCAATTGCAAGGAAATAACAATAAAAAAGCAATTAAACAATAAAGGAACATAAAACATGAAATTGCATTAAAGGAAGTTGAAATTGACAAGAGTGTTCACAACATAAACATAACCAAAATGAGAAATTAACAAGAGGAAAGAGAGAAATCAAGACAATCAAACAAGAAATTGTAAAGAAAAAGTAGATGAAAACATGAAATTAAACCTAGATCTAAGAAAGATTAACCTAATCCTAACCTAATTCTAGAAAGAAGAGGGAGCTTCTCTCTCTAAAAAACTAACTAAAGGCTCCACATTACTACACTAAGTGTTCCCCACTTGTCCAATCTTTAATTCTGCATGAAATAGTCCTTGGAATCAGTTGGATTTGGGCCTGAGAAGCTCAGAAATCGCCCCCATGGTTTTCACTTTAATGAGGTCACGTGCGAGCAGCGTCGCGTACGCATGGGTCGATGGATGCTCTCCTTGATTTTTCATGTATTCTCCACTTTGCATGCTTTTCTCTTCACTCATTTGATCCATTTCTAGCCCTTTTCAACCTGAATTCACTAACAAACACATCAAGGCATCTAGTGAAATCAAAGGTGAATTAAAACTAGCAAATTAAAGGCCTAAAAAGCATGTTTTTATACTTAAGCACAAATTAAGGGAGAATTACAAAACCATGCTATTTCATTGAATAAATGTGAGAAAATTGACAAAACCATATAAATTCAACACAAGATAAACCCTAAAAATCGGGTTTATCACCCTCAAGTTGTTTAGATGGCTCAAGTGCCAAGAAGGGTGAAAAATCGAAAAATTATTACAAAATTTGCAAGGAAAGCTGGAGAGTCGAATACTGAACACGTCGCTCGATATTTGGTCGAGATTGAGAATTTAGCCAATGATGAGAATTTGAAAATGAAATTTTTTCCTTCTTCGTTAACGAAGAATGCGTTTACTTAGTTTTCGAATCTTAACCAAATTCAATAACGACGTGGAATCAGCTAGAAACTGCTTTTCATGCTCAATTCTACCGAGGGGAGTTGAATGTAGCAGTTACTAATCTAGTTGCTTTGAAACAAGAGGATGGTGAAACCATTTATGATCATATGATACGTTTCAAAAACGCTAGAAGTAGATGTTACGTGTCATTACCTGAGAGTGAAGTAGTGAAAATAGCAGTTATGGGGTTAGGATTCTATATGCATCAAAAACTGCTTAACGTGCATATACCTGACTTAGCCCATTTGGCTGAAAGGGTTCGTCAGGTTGAAATTATGAAAAAGGAAAAGAAGAAATATAAGAATGAACAAAAGTTAGGGAGTAAACCTTTTTCTCAAAAGGAGAATGTTGCTTATGTGGCCATGGATTTCTCAGAAGAGGAGTTCAATTTCGAAGCGGAGGTTGATTTGGCCGAACTTAAGAAAAGTCCTCCATATGTTTGTTCTCTACTTAAAAACCTTCCTAGTAATGAAAAGTTGAATGATTCAAAACTAAAGAGTGAAAAAAATATAGTTCTGATATCTCGAAATCTGATCAGATTTTTGATGTGTTGCTTAAAGATAAACAGTTAATTCTGCCTGAGGGTAAAACTTTACTTTCGGTGAAGGATTTAAAAAGAAAAATCTTACTGTAAATTTCACCAAGCAACTAGTCATTCGACTAACAATGTGTTTGTTTCAGGGACTTGATTCAATAGGGCATTATGGAAGGACATTTGAAGTTTGATGATGGGAAGAAAGAGATGAAAGTTGATGCTGATCCTTTCGATGCTGAAGCTGGTTTTGTTGAACCATATTTTGGAGTAAATATGGTTGGAATGTCTTATGATTTTGATGTGACTCTGGGTGATTTTGAATCACAAGTCCGATCAGTATATCCTCGAGCAGGGGATGGTGTATTAGATTTCTTGTTGCAGCAAAAGATCAAAGATCGAGACATATCTCTGTGTCCTTAATGTAATGCTGTATTTGACGCCGAGGCTACGGCAATCTTTGAAAAACAAAGGATGAAGAAAGAATTGTCTCATGGAGAGGAGCAGGCTCGTCAGAGGCAACCAATTCGGCGAGTAGAGGGACAAAGCTCCAAGGCTTCTCAGCAGAATGCTGTTGCACCGATGAGCTATTCTCAGGCTGTAGGTGTCAAGTGGATACTAAATTGTCAAGAATTCCAGAATCGAGATGCTCAATATTGGCGGAACCCACAGTGGGGACATTGATGGCCTCCTCGAAACCAATGTCCCTATCAATGTGGTCGGGCCAGAGGATACCCGAGGGGTAGAGGAAGAAGGAGTCTATCTCAGAATAAAAAGCCTCAGTCAGACAAAGGCAAGGGGCAACGCCTTCGGTGCACTCCCGAATGGTTTTTTCCTTTGATGGGGGAAACATGCCCAAACGGTATTCTTTCCCCTGTGAAGTTGGATAAAGGCAAGGCGATAGCTCATACTCTAGGGGCTGACAAAGACAAGGATGCCAATTTGGATGAAGAGTATTTTGAGAAAGGAGATGATGAAATAGTTGGACCTATTTCAATTATTCCAACTGAATACTTGGGTGAGTATGAAGGCGATCCTGAAGAAGATTACGACATGGATGCTGAAGAAGCTTTTTCTTTCATCCGATATGAAGATGAACCAGGGTATTTTCTGAGGCCTTCTGAAAACAAAAATCTCATCTTTGCCCACTTCATATTACTACTACTTTAAGAGGAATTAAAGTAAATAAAGTTTTAATTGATGGTGGAGCAGCAATAAGTCTCTTGCCAGAGAGGATGTTGATGAAAGTTGGTAAGCATCCTGATGATTTGGTTCCCACCAACATTGCTATGAGAGACTTTAGTGGTGCTTCTACTCCTGCGAAAGGTCTGGTTACTTTGGGGGTGAAAGTGAAATCTTCTGAGCAAAATACTGTTTTTGTGGTGGTGCTTTCGAGAGCAAGTTATAATGCTTTACTGGGCCGAGACTGGATTCACAGAGTTGGAGCTGTACCATCTATTGTGCATCAAAGTGTCCTCCTTTGGACAAAGGATGGAAAGCCTGAAATTGTTAAGGCTGATTCAAATTTATATGTCGAGCAGCTGCATGTCGATTTTAGGGTATATAGTCTGAAATTGAAGCCTTTAAATGTTGACAGGGTGTTAACTTCTTATAACTGTGAGGGCTGCCATTTGATTTCAGAAGGCCTGACGGTGAAGCTGCGCCATCCACATCTTACTGTCCTCCCAACTGGTTGGAACTGTTCATCTTAGAATGGATCTAAGGTGTTATTCGATGGAACATGCTTAAGATGTCTCGGATTACCTGGTAATTTTAAATGATTATATAAGTAATTTTTTTTCAGAAGAGAATAAAGTTGGTTCTTCTAATGAAGTTGAATCATTTAAGAATGTAATTTCTTCTTTTAGTAGCAAGAGTTCGATGTCTTCAATCGAATTTAGTCATGATTTAAGTTTTTCTTTATTATGTAGTTCAAATGATATTATTAGTCATACTACTGATAAAATAACAGAAGTTCATTGTTTTGAAAATGAAGCTGTTGTTAACCCAGCAAATTATCAAGTTTATTCTGTTTATAATGAATCTGCTGATTCCTCTTTCGATTGCATCTATGATTTAGAACCTTTGGATTTTGAAAAATATTCAGTAAAAGATGATGATCACTAAACAAGGTTTGAATCTCAAGATCCCTTAGAAGAAATTAATTTAGGATCTGTTGATGATGTTCGAATCACTTATATCTGTAAGAATCTTGCGGATCCTTTTTGAACTAAATTTTTTCATCTTTTACATGAATTTAAATATTGTTTTGCTTGGGATTATCATGAGATGCCTGGTCTCAATCATTCTCTCGTAGAGCATCGATTAGCATTGAAACCAAATGCTCGACCTGTGAAGCAAACTCCCTGACGTTTTGCTCCAGAAATCAATCAAAAGATTAAAGAAGAAATAGAACGGTTGATTAAAGCTAAATTCATTCAATCCGCAACTATGTTAAATGGGTTTCGAATATTGTTGCCGTAATAAAGAAAAATGGAAAATTAAGGATGTGCATTGATTTTAGATATCTGAATAATGCCACCCCGAAGGATGAGTATTTCACGCCAATTGCAGATATGTTGATCGATTCTGTAGTGGAAAATGAAATTTTATGTTTTATGGACGGTTATTTAGGATGTAACCAAATCCTCATTGCAGAAGATGATGTGTCCAAAACTACTTTCCGTTGTCCCGGGATATTAGGCACTTATGAGTGGGTGGTTATGCCTTTCGGTTTGAAAAATGCTGGTACAACTTACCAGTGAGCAATGAATGCCATATTCCATAAGTATATTGGGAGATTTATGAAAGTGCGTATCGATGACGTTATGGTTAAATCGATTTCGATGAATCAACACTTTGATCACTTAAGGAAAGCGTTTGTCACTATGCGGAAAAAAAGGATTAAAAATGAATCCTTTGAAATGTGCCTTTGGTATGTCAGCTGGAAACTTCCTAGGTTTTGTTGTTCATAAAAAGGGATTGTAATCGATAAGAGTAAGGCTGATCCAATATTAGCATTGTCTTCACCTAAATTGAAAAAATAAGTGCAATCGTTCCTGGAAAAAGTAAATTATCTTCGAAGGTTTATTTCGAATCTTTCTGATCGAACTCGAGTGTTTGCGCCTTTAGTAAAACTAAATAATGATTCACAGTTCGAATGGACACATGAGCATCAATCGGCATTTGAGTCGATAAAGACATATTTATCTAAGGCTCCAATAATGGTGAATGTTCGCCCATGAGCCTTTGAAACTATATATTGCAGCATATACAAACCCAATTGGGTGTATGCTAGCCCAAGATGATGAGAACATGCATGAACGGGCAATTTATTACCTTAGTCGCGTTTTGACTGATATTGAAGCAAGGTATTCCCCAATAGAAAGATTGTGTTTATCCCTATACTATGCGTGTATGAAATTAAAGTGTTACATAGTAGCTAAATCAGTGAAAGTTGTGGCGCAAACTGATCTTGTCAAATATATGTTGAGTTTTCCAATGTTAGGAGGACGTTTAGGGAAATGGATGCTACCTTTAATAGAATTCAATTTACAATATGTCCCAACAAAGGTGTGAAAGGTCAGGTCATTACAGATTTTTTAGTTGATAATTCGAATAATCCAAATGACCAAGGGGCAAATGTACTCGACATTAAAGTCGATTATTGGAAGTTATATTTTGATGGATCAAAGCGCAAGGATGGTGCAGGGGTAGGAATTCTCATTATCTCGCCAGAAGAAATTCCATCAGAATTCCTGTTTGAGTTAAAATATCATTGCTCGAACAATATGGCAGAGTATCAAGCTTTAATTTTAGGCCTTGAAATCTTGATCGAAAAAGGGGCTTTGGAAGTTCAAATCCTAGGGGATTCTCAGTTAGTCCTGAAGCAGTTATCGAAGGAGTTCAAATGTAATAATGAGAAGTTACGAAAATATTTGGCAACGGCTTGGGAGTTGTTAACTTCTTTTCGAAAAATTTCACTGGTTCATATCCCAAGGATTCAGAACGAGATCGCCAATGAGTTAGCCCAAATTGCTTCGAGATATAGAATTGGCCTAGAAACATTAAGAAAGTTGGATAGTATCTGTCAAATATTGGTGCCTGGATGAAAGAGAAGCTTCGTGAGTAGGCGAGTGGGAAGATGATGATTGGAGGAAACCCATTGCTGAGTATTTAAAGAATCCTAGCATTCGAGTCGATAGAAAGATAAAATTGCAAGCAATGAATTTTGTCTTGATGGCTGATGAGTTGTATAAGAAGGGAATCGACGGGAGTCTTTTGAGATGTCTACGTCAAGAGGATAAAGACATTGCTCTGGGCGAGGTCCTTAAAGGCATATGTAGTGCTCATCAGGCTGGGATAAAAATGAAATTGGTACTATATCAAAATAATGTCTATTGGCCCTCTATGATCAAAGGAATGGGTCAATACAACAGATTTTAGCGTCTGAATTGCATTCGATTATTAAGCCATGGCCATTTAGAGGGTGGGCTTTGGATCTAATTGGATTGATTCATTCCCCTTCATTGAAACATCATAAATTTATTTTGGTAGCAATCGATTATTTTACAAAGTGGGTCAAAGCAGTTTCTTTAATAGAAGTTGGGCAAAATAAAATAATAGATTTTATTAAGGAACATATAATCCATTGATTTGGAATTCCTCAAACATTGAGTACCAATCAAGGGATTATGTTTACTGGTCAGCGAATCAAAAATTTTACAGCTTCGAGTAATATTAATATGGTTACTTCAACCCCTTATTTTGCACAAGCCAATGGCCAAGTTGAGGCGGCAAATAAAATTTAGATTAGTTTGATCAAAAAATAAATCGGAAGTAGACCCCAAACATGGCATGAAATGTTAAGTCAAGTATTTTGGGCTTATCAAAATTCACCAAGGGGATCGACATGTAAGTCGCCTTATAAATTAGTATATGGTCATGATGCAGTGTTACCATTGAAAATTAATCTTAATACTCTGAGGGTGTCAAAACAAAATGATTTGCCAGTCGATGATTATTGGAATGCAATGTTTGATGAGTTGAATGAATTAGACTCAGAGCAAAGATTGGCACTTGAAAACATGATTCGGCAAAAAGAAAGTGTTGCTCGAAATTACAATCGTCAAATAAAAGAAAAATGCTTCAGTATACGTGAGTTGGTTTTGAAAGTTATTTTGCCAATGAAAAAGAAATCGAGAGTTCTTGGCAAATGGTCCCATACTTGGGAAGGCCCTTTCCAAGTCATTGGATTATATTCTGGAAATGCATATCGAGTGAAGTATATCGAATCCGGAAATATAACCAATTTAATAAACGGAAAGTATTTGAAGCAATATCATTGTTTGCTAAATTAGGATTAAAATGCATAAGTATGAAGATAAAGGAAATCATTACAAGTATTGAATTCTAAGGTGAAGAAATGTAAGGTGCCATAAGCTCTGCCAAGTCTGAGCGTAACTCAACCTTTTCACTCTCCAGAACTGAAAGTGTTTCGACTTGCTTATATTCTTCATATTGGGCCTTATCAAGTTGCTTCTCACATTCTTCTTGTTTGGCCTCAATAGAACAGATTTCTTGCACAAGTTTTTGTTGTTCGTGCTGGACAGTGGCTAGAGGTGTAGCTATATCAGCTTTCTTCTTTCGAATTTTGGCAATTCTTTCATTAATTTGAGCTAATTCTGCTCCAAGTTCTCTCTCTTCCTTATCATAGTGAGCTTGAACGGAAAAGGCCTGAGAGATTCTTAAGTCGAATTCTTCACGGAAAGCTTTAATTGGTTGAAGAGCTGTAGTATAGCTTTTTGATTCAATTCTAATCTTAGCCACTTTATCTTTAATCTCTTGTAGTTTTTCTTGGGTAGTTACGCTTCTGTTGGTAACTTGTATGAATTGGTTAACTATGGCAAAGTGTTGGATGGAAGCTGAAATTCAAGAAATGAACTTAAAACATCAAACAAAAGCTTATTCAAGGTTGCATCATTGGTCCATTCAATGGGTGGATGATCCAGAAGCTTGAGAAGTGACAAAAGTTGTTTTCGAGCATTAACATTTAGTTCGGACGGAAGATCGGATGTAGAAGGACTTATAAGTGCAAGAGTAGAAATGAGCACTTTATCTTCCTGAATAACTTGATTCAGGATGGTGACAAAAGTAACCAAGTCAGCATTTGTAGATTCAGTAGACATACCCAGATCTCCAGATTCCAAACCAGGAGAAGTTTGAAGTTCTGCATGTCTGGATGGACTAAAAGTTCTTTGTGGTAAAGGGATGATTTCTAGAATTTGAGATGGAAAATCTGAATCAGGGGTAATAGTTTTAGGGACTCGAGAGGGAGATTCAGAATCAGGGGCCACCTGAAATTCAGTAGAGGTTTCAGCTTGGTTTGGTGGAAAAACATGTCCAATATTTAAAGTTTGTGTTGGAGAATGACGGGCATGTTCCTCTGTTAAATTAACTACTTGTGTCCCAGTTGAAATTGGAAAAGCTACCTGGAGAGGTTCAGCAGATACAGTGGCTTGAATTGATGAATGAGATGCTGGTTGTCCTAAACCTTGTGGATGTTCTGAGGTGGTTGGTCAGGTGCAAGAGATGAAGTGATTGATTGAGCAGCAGTAACAGGCTAAAATACATCATATATGAGTTGAGATTTATGTTGATTGAATCGAGATATATCTGAAAACAATATAATGTTACCGAAATGAGTTTTATTCTTTGAATCAATTGAGAGCCCGAATCTGAATCAATTGTATCATCCGAATGTGAGGATGCAGCAAGAAGATTTTGGATGGATGGCTCACTATCATCAGAAGAGCTCTCGCTTGATGGTTGTAACTATAACTGATGAAAGATTGAAATCAAGAGGATTGCAAGCGGATGTGGTTTTCGAAGAATTTCGGTTTAAATATATATGTATAAGTAGAGAGTAATTACCCTTCTGAAAGTCCTTGAAGGAGTTCTTCGACTCTTCTTTGGCAGTTGTCATAAAGAAGTTGTAGCTTCGACTTTCTTTTTCGGAGGCCTCTTGGGAGAGCCTTCAGCAGCAGGGACTACTCGGACAACAGAACACTTGATCTCTTCTAAAGTACGACTGTACTTATAATAGTAGGTGGTCCACTAATCGGAGCAAGATTTTGTAATATATGAGCTTCGATCGTAAACAAGATGATTATAACCCTCTCTTTGTTGTTGATTCTTCGAGAGGCAAATGTCAAACTCTTTCTTTGAAGCCAAAGTGATATGGCAAAAGAGTTTGCTGTTTTTTGGGAGTAGAGTTGGGATAGTTTGTGAGAAGCCTAGCTGTCTAGCTGTATAATGAGGGGCATACAGAGTTGCTTTGAAACGTTCTTTTTTTATGCTGAAGTAGCCCTATTGGAATCACCTGCACAACTAGTAAATTTGCCCAACTCCTGTTAGCAAGTTCGTTCTCTTCGGTATCGTTGGAGAATAGGAGACGTTCGAGCCAGGTAGTACCACAATTTTGATGCAAAAAAATAATGAAATTGAGATTTTCATTATGAAATTCTTTACAAGAGTGAAAAAGGAAAAAACAGCCCAAAATCAGTCTTTATCCAATTGAGCTTCTAGAAAATTTGGCTTGAAATTAGTCAGTCGAAAGCCTTCAATGTGCTGTTCGTCTGAACTGCCACCTATAGGCTTTATCATGGGCTTCTCAAAAATGGCATTAAGCCAAAGCTGGAGAAGTCAGAGAGGACCCTCCATACTGATCAAGTAATTGTTCAAAGACAATTAACAAACTGGCCATGTTCTTCGAAAATATGCCCTAGAAGTAGCTTGGCCAAATTGAGGTTGTTTCCTTCATGAAGTAGGGCGACAAGAGTAAGAAAAAGCTTCTGCATTTGAACATTTCGAGAGCAGAATATAATTGCGTTTAGCCAGTAGAACAGAAAGGCCACATGTTCATCATCTGTAACAGGGTCGCCTTCTGCGCCCATATGATGAGCAATGAAGTCACTGTATGAGGTCATATGAGCAATGTTGTATTGATGTTTAGGTTGCATATCAGAAGTAAAATCGACAGGGCTAATCGGAAGTCCTATAATGGCAACTACATCGAGAAGCGACATACCAATCATCCCACAAGGAAGGTGGAAATTATTCGTAGTCCTGTTCCAGAAAAAGGTAACAGCCCCAATCATCCAAGGGAGCGTCGAAGGAGAAAAATGGGAAAGTCTCAGGAGGTCTTGAATCCCAAGAGCCCCCAAGCAACATTCTTTGACGGTGCAAGACGCTCATGCCAGACCTTGAAATCAGTACCACGAGGGGTGATTTTATGGTTATTCTTGAAGGATTTTTTTATTGATAAAGAATAAAATGTCAAGATCCTGATTAATCAACAAGTCTTCTCCTTGAGCATTGGGGAAGAAAGGGAGTTTTTTGTTTGTCCTTTTTGAATTCTCAATGGGACCAACAAAACAATGGGTATCCTTGCCCACAGTAAAGGGAATAAGGATTCTGGAGTTGTCAGGTTGAAGCTGAGGGTCATTGATGACTTCGTCATTGACTTGGTTCAGCACGTGTAAGGCTGGAAGAGCTGGTGGTTGTTCCATATGACGTTTATCCTTGTCCTGAGCAGCAATGTGAGATGAAGAAGCAGCCATTAATGAGCAAAAGAAAGCAAAGGATAAGAAATAGAAGTTTACAAGATGGAGGAATGCAAGAGAGGTTGAGAGAATAAGAATTTGAAAAAGTTGAGCAAAGTTGGAAGTGTTGAATTTAAAGGGAGTTTTGGTTTAGCCGTTATTACAGAGAGAATTCAAAGAGAAAGGAGGTAACTTTGCGAAGAAGGCGAAGTGGTGGAGAGAGAGAAAGTGTGAATCATGGAAGACGTGTCAAACGGGTCAGAATTAATGGAGAAGGTAAATGGCAATTATGGTCAGTTAAAGTGACTGAAGGCTGGATTAGGATTAAGTGTTTCATCTTCCAAGAAATGACTTCGAAGGCAAACACATTAATCTTAGGTGGCAATTTGTTAGTCGAAATAATTACTTTCGAAAGATTAAGCTGATTCAAAGAGAAAATAAAGTGTTAGGAAGGGAGTAGAGGCCGAAAAGACACACGTGCAAGTATTAAGTAAAAATTATTTGACACAGACTCGATTTCAATACCTTGACAAATCGAGCAATTACTCGAATGAATAATCGAATAGTTTTTTGAATAGAGAATCGAGCGGTTACACGAATAGAGAAGTTGAAGGTTTCTCTTTAAGTTAAAGACTTGTTGGTAACGCTCACGGGCAAAAGAGCAGGAACAGTTACCCAAGGATCTGCATACAAGGCAGCATCATGTAATTAATGGTCGGTTATGAAAGTAAGTTATAAATATTAGTGAGTCTTAGGAAATTAAGGTTGGAACTTCTTTTCAGAAATACACTCAAGCACACTCATATCCCAACGAATTCCTGAGTCTGCATTCGAGTTCGATTTCTGTAGGATTCCTTCCATGTCTTTATTTTTCAATTTATGATTCTCAGTAAACTTTACCTTTTCTGCTCAATTTATCTTTCAAGCAACTTTGATTTCATTGTTTAAATTTACATTTTAGCACTTTTAATTTCTGTGTCTAAATTCCTTTGATTTAATCGAAGGCATCTTTATCGCTTTCTTTAAAATTCAATGCAAACCATTTCGATTTCAGTTAATTTTACTTTTCGAATCCTTTATTTTACATTTTTTTAGTCTTTTTCACTTTTTGAACTCATTCCATATCTTAATGCTCATCTAATTCGAGAACCTTTGATACACTTATAGAAAACTGGTACCTGCAAAAGAGGAGTTAGTTTCGCTCTCAGACCATTAGAATCAAACCACCATCGATTTGTTAAAAATCGACAAAACAGTAATATTTCGTTCATTTATTTAACTAAATTTAAGTGCTCACTTAGAAGTAACAAATTTGAGTTTTTCTATCTTTACAAAAAAAGTAATGAAAAATATATTTTGATTATTGAATAATAATATTAATTCTATTTTATATTCAATTAATTTATAAATAATAGCTTTTAATTAATTCTACATCTTGTCACAAAATACTTAAATACAATTGATGAATTTATTTATTTTCTTATTTGTGTCATAATAAGTATTTTATTATACTATAAAAAAATATTTTTCATGAATAATTATAAATTCTTACTTTGTTATATATATTATTCTATTTATTATAATTTTGTATAGTTAAATTAGATTAATTATCATTCATAATATATTTATATTAATTAAGTTTTAATGTTTATTATAATTTTATATATTGACCATATCAATCAATTCAACTGTAATTTATCAATTAAATTAATAATCCAATAACTCAATAGTGTAATTGTTTCAATTGTCATTTAGGTTTCAATACCAATATATACATAAAGGGTAACATACAGTGGTAATATAGTCACACCAGTCCCTTTCGCGCACTAATAATAAAGCCTATAGGTTAAGATACTCCCATATAAATGTTGGACAAATAATATTTGAATATTTGATAGGTGTTTAAGTTTTATACACCTAATTTATTATCATAGATTAAAATGTATTTTTAATACATTTATGATTTTTAGAGCAATTGAGCCACAGCCACTCATAGTGATCGACTCCGTCCATGTTGAAATGATCCCATAGGCCACCACACTACTACGTCACCTTAAACGCGTACGAAAATTTTATAGTGATCTCTCACATCTATAATTTTTATTAATTTAATTTTTTGAATTAAGTTTTGAATACTATAATGATTTTTGAATTTCTTTCTGGTACTGATTTTCTTTGGTTACCAAACATTTCTCATAATGATAATGTGATATTCTCTTATCTTATTAGACAAATGTGAAATAATGATATCTTTATTTGACTCTCAATGGATAAACAATGTTAGAGAATTATTAAAGAATTATGAGAATCAATTTAGATCGATTAGTATCATTTATATTTATACAAGCGTAATTACTCGTGCCATGTGCATGCACGTGATAAGATTGAATTTATAATTTTAAATTATTTTTTTAAATTAATTTGAAGTATAATAATTTTATTAATAAAAAAGTAATATGTTATGTATTGTTTGTTTTTTTTAATCTAGTGTTAATTAGATTAACTCTAAAATAGTTATTAATCGGTTTTAATAATTTATTTATTTTTCAATAAGAATGTGATCATATACACTATAGTAATAGTTAAATCCACCAACAAATATATTGGCTATTATCACACTATAAAACAAATTAAATATAAAGGCTATTAGCACACACTTATAAATTAAATCTATAAAATTGCACGGTCTTTGATTCATGCAAGGATTTACTTATCAAATAAACTTAAAATATGAACAAAAAATATTTATAAAATGGACCTAACATCACTTGAAAGAATCATGGAAAATAATCAACTTACCTTATCATCAATGAGAATCATTTCTATGTAAGTCATTTTGTTCTTATCAAATTTGGATGGGACTTTCCATAACATTATAATTCTTGCCTTTATTTTTCAAACTTTTTCAGTACATAATCTACCATAGGTAATACTGTTGATAGAATCGTAATTAGTATCACTTAGGTATGAAAAATAATAAACAGAAGAAGTTCTATGTCTGAGGTACGAATTTTCTAGATAATAAATAATTGTAAGAATTCACTATTAATCCTTATATATATATATATATATATATATATATATATATATATATATATATATATATATATATACTACACAGTAATAATTAGCAAATATTTTCAATGGAGATACTTGCTACAATTAGGTGAAATTTATGCCATTATATTTTATTAACCTTTATGATTAATTCAATAGAGATACTTACTCAATATATATGTTATCAACATTAATTATATGCCAATATTTTTAGGAAAGAGCTAAAAGAGAATATATATATAAATATATATAATATTATTGCTATATAATAAGAAGCATACATAAATTGCTACATTTTTTTATTATATTATACAACTTAAAATTATATTATCATGTTATTATTAATTCTAGATACTTGCTATAATTATATCAAATTTAATTATGACTATAAATAAATAAAATAGATAACATTTAATATTATTTTTTTTACATTCAATATTTACTGTAAATATAAAAAGTAAAATAATTAATAAAAAAATATGAGCAGAAAATAAAATATATTAATTAAAATTCAATTTGTTATCTAATTAATCTTGTGTCCATACGATATAACTTTACGAAAATGTTATGAATCACAGCCTTTTTTATTCTACAAAAAAAACACTCTATATAGCCTTTATAGTACAAAATATAATTATAAGAATTAATTATTGATATTGATATTAATCACAATTGATTATTGATACCCTAATTTTTTTAAAATATATTTTACCTTTTTAAAATATAATGCATATACCGTGCAGATCTTATTATTATTATTATTATTATTATTATTATTATTATTATTATTATTATTATTATTATTATCCACTAATTGATATCAAATTAAATGGGTCACTATTAATATGTGCATTAACTATCTTCTAATAAAATTATTGCACTTGAATGAGAATTAGAATTATATCAATTGATATAATTAGAATGATTAAAAATATCGATAATTGATAATTAGTTTAATAACGCATTAAATATTGATTTGATATAATTATAATGAAAATATTTTCTTAAATTAATATAATCATGCATTATTCATGAGCCAATTGTAATATAATTAAAATAAATTTATTTGAGAAATAAATTTTGTTAAATTATATATATATATATATATATATATATATATATATTATGGTAGTTTTTCTTAATATATATATGTATATATAAATAATTATATACATATACATAAATAAAAAAATATATGAATTATATTTTGTTAGACTCCATGTTATCGGTTATTAAAAATATTTAAATCACATATATTAATTATTTTTTGTTATAATTATTTCCTTATATATATATATATGATTATTTTTTATTTTACAATCGTGCAATAATTTTTTATTTTTTATATCTATATATATTTCTCAATCTCGACCCATTCATACGCATATTAATAGAATTTTTTTTCTAATAGTGATGTTTTAATCTTTTGTTTTCCTTTTTTTAACGTATCTTTCTTATTTTTAAATAGTAATATTTTAATATTTCTTTTTTCTAATAATTACATTACTAATCTAAAATATAAAATGAGAAAAAAAGGTGATATATATATCCAAAAAAAAAAATTAAAAATCAGAAAAAAAATTTATATTAAAAAATATAAAAATAATATATTCAAAAAAATTAGTCGTAATATATAAATTGAGTCAACAATTTAAATTTTTCTAAAACTAATTTAATCAAATACCAATATTAGAAATAAATTACTTAAATAATATTTAATCTATTCTAGTCCTTAGACATGTATAGATTAGAGTCATTCTCGTAACGACAACCAACTGAAACAACATCGTGAGTTTGAACATTTTAAAAATATATGTATTGTCCATAAATATATTAAAAAATAATAATTTTGTAACAAAATAATCATTCAATTTGAATTACAATTAATTGATTGATAGAAATTATAATAAATTGTATGCTATTTAAATAATTAACTAAATCAATTAGTTGATATAATTAATTTATTATAATAAATTTAATTTAATGAATTAAAAGAAATAAATTGAAAAATACCATAAGAAACATGCCACGACAGTTTTATCATTAAGTGCAGAAATTTAATTTTTATATAATATAATAGATATTTACAGATTATTATATTAAACACAAACTAAAAAAAACATACTATCTAGACAAAATAAACGCATCAATAGTAAAATATAACCTAAAAAATCACTTAAATTCAAAAAGAACATGTGATGAATTACGATAAATCTATATATGAGAAGTAAAAGTAAAATAAATAATTAAAATGATGTAAAAATAGCAATTAAAAAAAATAAAAGAAGATAGAAAAGATAATGTGTGGAGTAGATAAAAAATGTATTGCAATAGAAGATTAATATCTACTTCTACTTAATATACTAAAATTGGATTTTCCCCCCAGCTAATAAGGTGACGTGTCGATTTCTCGTGACTCCATTTTTCCTCCAAAATGAATGCATTTTTCTCTATTCTAAATTATTTTATAAAAAATATCTTTATTATAATTATATTACAATATATAATTATACTAATTTAGGAACATATCTTTATTATAATTATATCAAATCAATATTTAATGCATTATTAAACTACTTATCAATTATCAATTAAAAATATTTTTAATTATTTTAATAATAATAATAATATATGATAATGATATGATAATGGCACCGGTCGTGATAATCATAATAAGAATATTTGATTCTAATCATAAAATATGATCAAATCTTATGATATTAATATTGCACATTGATTTTAAATATTTTTAGTCATTTTTATTATATTAATTTTAAAAATATTAATATAATTCTAATTCTTATTCATTATCTAATAATAATAATAATAATAATAATAATAATAATTAAAATAAAAATAATAATAATAACCCATATATAATTATTATTATAATGATATCATAATATTCAAGTATAATTAAGTCAGTGGCGGAGTTTGAAACGAAATTTTGGGGGGGTCAAATAGAAGATAATTGTCAAGATGCTTTTGATATGGACTCCATTTAAGATAAACTCGTCTAACCTCATCTCTCTGATTTGGGTGATATTGCCAAATTTAAAGCCGTTTTTCAGGGTATCGTTTCAAAGAATTATGGTCAAACTCATCAGATGTAGCTCTTTAAACTTTTGAAGGTTGTATCTTACTTTCTTCGTGATTCATTAAAGTAGAAGAACTATCTACAGGTGTTGATATTGTAAAAGTTATATGTTTCCTTCTTGAATATTAGCCTTCCTCTTAAAAAATGCATCATCAACTAACTCGTTGATTTTTTATGACTACTTTATATAAAAATTTGAATATATATCCGGTAAAATATATAAAAAAAATTAGAAGGACAAATGTTAAAATTTATAATATTTATTGATTTTTTTTATCAATTTATACAAATACAATAATATCAATACTTATTGAATATTCTAATATTTTTTATCATATAAAAAATTAAATTAAATAAACAGTAAAATATAAAAGAATATTAAATTACATAAATAAAAAATACTTAATTTTTTATATTTGAACTCAAAAATAGAGGGAGTGTTGCTTATTGAATAGAGAGCTGCGAAATGCTAATACACTCAATTCAGTACAAATCCAATATGTTTTGATGAATGTTTAAAACTAAAAATTATTGTGCAGTAAAAGCAAGAGATGAAAATTGAACTTTGGTATTTTAAGTCATAATAAAATATTTGAACCAACTGAACTATTTTTTATTTTTTAAAAAAGTATTACTAATTTTTTTAATAAAAGTTTGGGGGGGCAATGGCCCCTCTTTGTCTGAACTAAGCTCCGCCACTGAATTAAGTGACAATAATAATTTAAATTATTGCATATGAAGTCACGTGAATTATTATTATAATTGATATAATTGCTATATATATACTCTCAATCCAATGGATTATATCAATTTAACTATATCAATTATATTCAAATTATTAGTCAATCATTTTAATGAAAATTCTTGCTATAATTAGGTTATTCTTATGTTATTATCTTGTATTAATTGTTGTAATTAAATCGATAGAAATATTTATTTAGTATGTATGTTATCTATATTAATTATATGCCAATATTTTTAAAAATAAATTAAAAAAAGAAATATATAAATACATATAATATTATTGCTATATAAAAAATAGATATAAATATATATAGAATGTATTATAAAAAAATAAAGCCTATATATAAGAATAATGAAAAACTCAAGTAATTATTTATTGATTTTTATGGTTTCTATTACGCTTAATGAAAATTGAGCGATTTAAAAAGTAAATAAAGCGGTAACATGCATGCGTATATTAATATAGGAAGATTATATATTCAAAAATATTTTTCTATTATATCACATATTTACTCACAACCTTAAAATCTTTAAAAATATACAATTATATTATCATTCTAAACACAAATTCTTCCTTTATTTTTATTAAATATTTAATTATAATTCATTTAGATGAGTGTTTTAATAAAAGGATAGACTATTACTATTATTATTATTAAAATAAAAAAATATTATTATAAAATAATTAATTTAATAATATATTAAATATTAATTTAATATAATTATAATAAAAATATTTTTCTAAAATAATATAATCATACATTATTTATGAGCTAATTATAATGCAATTAAAGATATTATTATAACATAATATCTACTTACTGTATTTCTTTTACATTTTGTATATATCATCAAAAGATGTATGCTTTATTATTTTTTCTAGTTAAAATTTGTTTTTATCGGCAAGGACATTGTGTGTATATTAGGTAAGCAATTTGCTATATATGTTTAGGTAGAGATTTTTTTCAAATATAATGTAAATAGAAATAAAGATATAAAGATGATATATATCTCCAAAGAAAAAAATAAACTTAAACATATCTGACACAAAAAAAATTTATATTAAAATTAATTAAAAATAGCATATCTACAAAAAATACTCATAATATATAAATTGAGGCAATAATTTAAAATTTTCTAATACTAATTTAATCAAATACTAATATTAAAATCAAATTACTTAAACAATATTAAATCTATTTTAGTCTTTAGTCATGTATAGAATAGAGTCATTCTCGTAACGATAACTACTTGAAATAACATCGTAAGTTTGAACATCTAGAATTCGTGCAAATTCAGGCCATCCTCTTGTAAAATAAGCTTCATCATCCGCTACCCATGCAATGCGGCAAGATATAGAATTGCCACATCGAGAAACCAAACTAACATTTATTCCCTCTCAATGGCATTGCATGCATGCAAAAGAAAGCCGGTCATTTCTGAAAAAAATCACAACATGTCATAAAATTATCCTAATAACAAAAAGTTTAAAATAAAAAATTTAAATATATTGCAATTGCATATTCGAGTTTGTCACGAATTTAGCAAAACTGAACTTAAACGGAGGGAATTCAATCTCATTATGTGCTCCATTTCGAAGATTTTCGGACAGACGTAAAAAGCACGGAGGGGATGGAACCTGAACTTGGCCTACAAAGTTTCATGGAAACAGTTCCTCAATAAAAAATTGAGCTCCTCCCAAAAAAGCTAATTTTAACAACATTCTATTAGGTTGGTCATAATAGGTGAGTAGATCCAACCATCCTTCGATAAAGTAGAGATTATTGTCCATTTTTTAAACGCTTACATCCATGTAGTTGGAACCCAAATCAGTGAAGATAATTTGATGAGGTATTTCATGAATGTGATGTATTGTAAACGATTGTGGCAAAAGACAATCAATCTGAAACATTAGACGATAAGAATAACTTAGAGTAATAATAATTAATAAATTATCAAAAGAATAATATAATAGAATGAGTACATGAAAAATATTATAAAAAATTATAAATTGTACCTTAAAATGATCAACTTCGATAAAAAATGAAGAATACATTCTTATTCTATGAAGTAGTAAAAAAATATAAAATTATGAGTTGACTCTCAAATTTAGATTCATGTACAATAGAAAAATACTATATATAGACTTTAGTAAACAAAAATAAATATGTAAATTACTTATTATTAAGGTAATTTTTTATTATATACAATAATTACACATAAAAATGATATAAGTGAATAATTTCATCATATCACGGGTAACAAAGATTTTTTATTATTATTATTACTATTATTGTTATTAATATTATTATTAAAATGATTAAAAATATTTTTAATTAATAATTGATAAATAGTTTAATAATGTATTAAATATTGATTTGATATAATTATAATGAAGATATGTTTCTAATTAGTATAATTATATATTATTCATTAAATATTAATTATAATATAATTATAATAAAAAATATTTTTTACAAAATAATTTAGAATAATTAATTGATATACGTGAATAATTTCATCATATCATGGGTAACAAAGATTTTTTTATTATTATTATTACTATTATTGATATTAGTATTATTATTAAAATGATTAAAAGTATTTTTAATTGATTATTGATAAGTAATTTAATAATGTATTAAATATTGATTTGATATAATTATAATTAAGATATGTTCCTAAATTAGTATAATTATATATTATCCATTAAATATTAATTATTATATAATTATAAAAAATATATTTTTTATAAAATAATTTAGAACAGAAAAAATGGTATTCATTTTGGAGGAAAAACGGAGTCGCGAAGGATCGACACGTCATCTTTATTAGCCGGGAAAAAACCCAATTTTAGTATATTAAGTAGATAGATAGTATATTTGTATATTAATTATAGAATTTTATATTTTTATTACTTTGATTCTCCTAATGCATATATACTATTTATATATTGTACTTTTTAATACATTGAATAATACACAAATACAATTTCTTCATATTACTCTCTTATTCGTAACATAGTATAAACTATCAAGAGTCTGGTTTTTTTTCAATAACAATTGGTTTCTAGTTCTTGTATTTTGTTTCCGTCTGGCAGTTCTGTCTGTGTTCCCGTCTGACAGTTTCATCTGTGTTTCCATCCGACAGTTCCATCTGCTTTTCCTCTAACAGTTCTCTCTGTGTTTTCTTCCGACGATTTCGTCTGTGTTTTCTTCCTACAGTTCTGTCTGCACTTCTTTCAGATAGCGGTAGTTCCATCTACGCTTCCTTTAGATAGTGACAGTTCCGTCTGCACTTCCTTCAAACAGCGACAGTTCCATCTGCACTTCCTTCCGGCTATCAGTTTATGCATTTTTTTCGTTGTTATGTGTTGTTTTCTTGGTTATGGCTCTGAACACAAGGGTTATTGTTGTTGAGATCCTATCTTTCGACGTATTCATATATATTGTCATGTTGTCTTTTGGGAGCATCATATGTTCTCTAGTTTTTCTTCTTTTGAGTCAATTCCTTTTACTCCATCAATGTTTTTTACTAACCCCAATGTTGATCTATTTCCTAGTAATGATACTACACATTCTACCTCAAGTCCATCCTTTGAGCCCCCTCATCTTCCGTCTTTTCCATCTCTCGATGATTTCAGACCGGACAATGCTCCTGCTCCTGCTATCATGCCTCCTTCCTCCACTCGTTTTTCTAGGGTAAGAAATCCACATCTTCATCTTCTTGATTATCATTGTTTTTCTACTATTTTTCATCATCATGAACCTCAGTCATTTCGAAAAGTCTCTACCAATCCAAGTTGGCAGCAAGCAATGCAGGAAGAAATTCAGGCACTTGAAAAAGTACACACTTGGAACTTGGTTGATCCTCTTTTTGATCAAGAAGTTGTGGGTAGTAGATGGATATACAAGATCAAGTTTCGCTCTGATGGTTCTATTGATCGTTATATGGCACGATTGGTTGCTCAAAGTTGTAGCAAGAGTATGGTATTGATTATGAAGAGACTTTTATTCCTGTCGTTCGTCTTGCATCTGTTCAGGCTCTCCTAGCCATTGCTGCGGATAAAAAAGGGTTTCTCAGTCAGATGGATGTGAAGAATGCATTTCTTAATGGAAATTTGAAAAAGAAAGTCTATATGAAACCACCTCCGGAATATTCTTGTCTTTCTAGTAAAGTTTGCCTCCTTTGCAAGGCACTTTATGGCCTTAAGCAAACACCTCATGAATGGTTTGACAAATTTAGCACTACCATATGCAATCTTGGTTTCACTTACAATCCTGATGAGAATGCTCTCTTCATTCGTAAAAGCAATCATGGAGTTGTTCTTCTACTTTTGTATGTTGATAACATGATCATTAATAGAGATGATGTTGATGGTATCTCTGATCTCAATGCATCCCTTCACCGTACTTTTGAGATGAAAGATCCTGGTTCTCTCAACTATTTTCTTGGTCTAAAAGTCATATCCACCGATGATGGAATTTATCTCTCTCAAGCTAAATATGCTTTGGATCTTCTTGCTCGAGTCGGAAGAACAGATAGTCACATTGAGTCTACTCCTCTTGAGCTTAATGTTCGACTTACTCCTATGGATGGCACTGTTTTGGATAATCCTACTCTTTATCGACAGTTAGTTGGAGGACTCACCTACTTAACTGTCGCCTGACCAGACATCGCCTATCCGGTTCATGTTTTTAACCAGTTCTTGTCAACTCCTCGTACTACTCACTATGCAGCAGTTTTTCGCATTCTTTGCTACATCAAAGGCACCCTATTTTATGACCTTTATTTTTCTACCCATTCATCTTGATCCCTTCAGGCGTACTCAGATGCTAATTGGGCTGGTGATCTCACTGATTGTCGTTCCACTACTGGTGAATATTGTGCTCGATCAAGCAAAGAAGCTGAATATCGTGCTCTCACTGACACCACTGTCGAAGTTGTCTCGATTCGTTGGTTTCTCGAAGATTTGGGTGCTCCTCAGTTGTCTCCAACTGATATTTTTTGTGACAACCGCAGTGCTATTCAGATTACGCATAATGATGTGTTTCATGAACATACCAAACACATTGAGATTGATTGTCACTTTGTTTGGCAATGTATCTTTATTGATGATGTTCGTCTCATTGCTGTTGGAATACTGGTTCAGACTGTTGATATCTTCACGAAAGTTCATCATCTGACTCATTTTCAAACTCTGTTATCCAAATTTAAGATGTTATCCTTCTCCCATTTGAGTTTAAAAAAAATGTTAAAGAATCATTAGAATTAATTTAGATCAATTAATATCATTTATATTTATATAGTATATTTGTATATTAATTATAGAATTTTATACTTTTATTATTTTAATTTTTTAAGTATCTATATATACTCTTTATATATTATATTTTTTAATACCTTAAATAATATACAAATATAATTTCTTTATATTACTCTCTTATTCCTAACAAACAATATTATTTTTACTCTTATGTGCATCTAAAATAATTTTGTTATGTTATTTTTATTAGAAGATAAATGAAAACGTCATTTCACACCAGTTTTATATGATAAAAGAGTGTCACATCATTATTGTATTTACTGCATTAATACTAGAAAGATATTTAAAAGTTACTTTTAATATTTAAATTTAAAAATTATTATAATATAATTGAAATATGAAGAACCAAATTAATAAAAAATAAATAAATCTGAGAGACTGCGAAGATCTACTCTCACTTTAATGAAAATTTTTTATTATATTTTGTTATTTTAAACAAAAAAAGTCAATATATGTTTTAAATATATATGATAAATTTATTATTAGTAAAAATTTTATATTTTTAATTAAATATTTTTTATTTATCATATTATTATATTAACATGTATTTTTAAACCACAAAATAAATAAATTCTAAAAAATTACACAAAAATTATACATTTCCCTTGATTGAATTGGCACGTATTTTGAGATGTATGCTTTAGTGGACTCTATTTTGTCGGCTTCTTCAAGTCAGATCAATGTTCCATCATCCATAATGCATCTTCCATGGAACAAATTTATATGGATCCTATGCTAATATTATCATTCCAAATTATATTTTACAAAATGAATTAAAAAAAGTTAAAATATCTATTGGCAGTAGTCGCTTGACTAGACGGACCAATAAGTATGTTCTTTTCCTCCCGCAGAAACATAATAGCGTGCGTCCCACGTGATTGGCATGAATGGCAGGAGGGCCATGGACCCTCAATATAGGCACGGGAGAAAAAGAATTACAAGCTGTTGAGGGAAGACAAGAACATACCCAATAGGCCAATACATACATAATGCAAATTCGCATAAGCTGAATATAACTACCACAAAAATACATATCTTTTCATGATTTTCCCAACAACCAAAAGCAGAGAATTATTAACATTCCAAATAAATCTTGCTTTTTGCCATTCGCGGACAAAGTTCCAGATAACGATGGCATGATTTTTCTCTTGTTCTTTCTAAATGCAATGTAGCGATAATATCATTGATTTCCTTTTAATAATAATTCAGGTGTGTCACCTGGTTTCAAATTCTTAATTAAATGGATTTTTTTGTTCCAGCGCTGCCCCGTTTATGAAGAGTTTCGTTACAGGCAATATATATTTTGTTCCTCAAAAGAGTTTTCTTTTTCTTTTTATTTTTGAAGCCTAAATTAAGTAGTGAATAAAATCTAAAAGGGTCATTCCCATGCTCCCATATTATGGATTTTCCGGTTTTCTAAAGAAGATGAAATAATTGATGTACATACCGGCCCATTTTCAAAAGCAAGAGATTATAGTGGTTAAATATATTAATCGTTCAACCAACTTAGATTGATTGAGTAGTCAATTCACTCTTTCGTTTAATTAAATGTAAAAAAATTAAATTTTGCTTTATACATACAGCAATTTATTGGTCGAACTTAATTATTGGATGATTGGTGATGGTAGAAATAGAGAAAGATCATTGTAAAAGGGGGTGAATAGCGGCGATGCTATGAGGAGTAGCCACCATAGAGATTGATGGTGAGCAGCAGTGGAATATGACAAAAGGGATGAGAGCCGAGCAAAACCCTTTTTTGACTATGAACTTTTATATTTTCTTTTTCGTTGTCCTCTCTTCTTCTTTTTTTCTTTTCCACTTGTAGTCTTTCTCTACTTCCTTTAAATCCCTTTATCCGGCAAATAACAGTGGAAACAACAACGATTCTAGCAGCAACAATATTAACAAATTAGTATGTATTCATAATACGCATCGGAAGTAATAAAATAATTTTACAGATTTATTTTGCACTTAAATTTTATTCTAGTAACATAGATCAAATACAAAAATATATGAGTACACTAGTAAAAATAACTTTCTCCTTCAATGTTACAAATGCACTATGCATATCCACACTGACAATAATCTTTGCTGTCAACTCTTTGATCAAGAGGTATCTAATTTAAATTGAAAAAATTTATTTGTAACTCTTTATACACCATACAATTCTTTGTCAAAAATTATGCTCACATATATTTATGTACGTGGAGATAAAAAAAATAAAATTCTTGTATTTATCTACTTTCTTTCCTTTACTATTGTTTATATATATATATATATATATATATATATATATATATATATATATATATATATAAATTAAAATCTTATGAATTATATCATATCACAATTCATTTTGTTTTTGGTTAGGATCTCATTCAAATTTAAAATTCAAATTTAGAAATAAAATAATTAATTATTCTAATATTCTTAATTATCGTATTATTATTATATTCTTGGTGCTAGTAAAAAATATAATAATATTCTATTTGAATTAATATAATTATTTATTTGATCAAATTAAAATAATAATTAAATAATTTCTTAGTAAAGATCAGAACACTCGTTAGTGTGTGACTTCATAAGTTTAACACTAAGTAAAGAATAAATTAGTCCTACTAAATTTATTAATTAAGATTGACTTTTAGTAACACTCCTTAACGATCCGATAGTATAAGTAATATATTTTTATTAAGACAAAGAAAAACAAAGTATAATTCCTTTCATCTTTCCAGCTCTTGGTTAAAGTATGGTTTAATCAAGGTTCTGAGAATCGGACCGATCATCAAATCGCTCTGATAACTGGTTTATTAGTTTACTGGTTCAACCAAAAAAATCGTTTTAGAATAAAATAATAAATAAATTATCAATAAACATTATAGAATATAGAAACAGCTTGTGAGTGACTATTGAAAGAAATGCCAATTCAAATAGTACAAAGTATGAAGATATCAGATAATACCATGATATATTGAATGAAACCCAATAAACAACACTATAATCGCTGTTCCAAGAAGCCCTGAGAGAATATGAAGCTAAATTAAAATAGTAAATACAGAAAATAACATAAAAAAGAGATAACAAATATATCAATACTCAATACTCTTTATTGTTATTATCCTATTCCGCAACATATGTAAGCTATAATGTACAAATACTTCGTTTCTACTCAAATATCTGTACCATAGGCGTATCTGCATCATATACTATTAAATTAAACTTCTTAATTGTGACTATAATTTTGATAAAATGGTCGTATTTACATATTCATATTGAGTAATGCTACATGTACACCAAAATCAGTCACCAAAGTCAGTCAACAGTATAAAATACATGTTGAAATATAAATACACATTAAAAATAAATTAAACCATACATATATTTATACATAAATACATTAGTGGTTGATTTTAGTGTACAAATAACATTTTTTATTCATACCAAAACTAGCTAGCTTTAATTCTCTTACAAGAAATTAGTATAACTTAGAAAAAAACAAAGACAAAGTCACGAAGAGATTCTATTTACTATTTATTATATCAGTTATACTACACATACAAGTCTTTTTGTCTTACAAGTCTTACAAGTTGGGCCAAACCCAACAGAAACTACGATCATCCACAAAAGCGTGTTAACACGCACATCACGTTTCCAAAGCGCTCCTTCATCATTATGAATGACTCTTCTTCTTTTTCCTCGATGAAAACCACAACTGTCATTTTTTCTTCGCGTCTCTCCTCCTCCTCATCTTCTTCCTTCTTCTTTGTGTTTCTCCTCCTTTTTTTCACGTATTTCATCTTCATTGTCGTGTTTTTTCTCCTTCTTTTTTTGATTTTGCAACATTATGTATTTTTTCTTCTTTATTTGATTTTTTCTCTCAAAAAGAATTATGAGAATATGAAATAAGAAGATGAAGAAGAAGAAATAACAGAAGATGAGAAGGAGGAAGAAAAAGAGTTTTGAATTATACAGAACTTATCAGAATAAAAATACATCCAAATATCTTTGTTTTACACCCAAATATATTCGTGTTACACCCAAATATCTTTGTTTTACACCCAAATTTGTTATAAATACATAAATGAGTTATGCTATATGTACACTAAAATCAACCACAAAAGTCAGCCACCAGTATAAAACACATACTGGAATACAAATATACATTGAAAATAAATTAAAGCACACATGTATTTATACACAAATACATTGGTGGCAGATTTTAGTGTACAAATAGCATTTTGTACAAAAAAAATTTCCTCTAATGCTGCATTTTTTCTTCTTCTTCTTTTCCTTCTTTCTTTCTTTTTTTAGTTAAATGAATGTAAGTTCATCCTCTTCCAAGTAATTTTGCAGTATTATGTGTTTTTTCTTCTTCTTCTTTGTTTGATTTTTTTTGTTTTTATTCTTGTTAAGAGAGTAAAATAAGAAGAAACTTGAGAAAGTAAAACAAAAAGAAAAAGAAGAATAAGAAAAAAAAGAAAAAGAAGATGGTGATGATGATGGAAAAAAAAGAAGCAACAGAAGATGGGGAGGAGAAAAATGAAGAGTTCTGAATTATGCAGAACTTATCAGAATAAAAATACACCCAAATATCTTCATTTTACACCCAAATATCTTTGTATTACACCCAAATTTGCTGCAAATATAGAAATGAGTTATACTACGTGTACACTAAAATCAGCCACCAAAGTCAGTCATTAGTATAAAATACATACTGAAATATAAATATACATTAAAAATAAATTAAAGCACACATATATTTAGACGTAAATACATTGATAGCTGATTTTAGTGGCTGTTTTTAGTGTACAAATAGCATTTTTGTACAGAAAAATGTTTCCTTCAATGCTGCATTTTTTTCTTCTTCTTTTTTTTCCTTATTTCTTTCTTTCTTTTAGTTAAATGAATGTAAGTTTATCCTATTTCAAGTAATTTTGTAGCATTATGTGTTTCTTCTTTTTCTTTGTTTCATTTTTTTATTCTTATTAAAAGAGTAAAACAAGAAAAAACTTGAGAAGGTAAACAAAAAGAAAAAGATGAATAAGAAAAAAAGAAGAAGATGGTGATGATGATGAAAAAAGAAAGTAGCAGCGGAAGATGATGATGAGGAAGAGGAAGAATTTTGAATTATGCAAAACTTATCAGAATAAAAATACACCCAAATATCTTCGTGTTACACCCAAATATCTTCGTGTTACACTCAAATTTGTTGCAAATACAGAAAAATATTTCCTCTAATGCTACATTTTTCTTCTGAATTGAACCACACTTCAACCACTTGATTGGATTCAAAAACAATAATCAATTTTGTTCTGGTTCAATTGACAATCTGAACTTGAATTATTCATTATATTCAACAACGAGATAATTGATGATGGAGGAGAAAGAGAAAAAGTAAGGAAGAAAAGAAAATCTAATGAAAAAAGAAGGAGAAAGAGGAGGAGGAGGAGGAGGAAGAGGAAGGGGTGGTGTTGATAACGACGATAATGAAAAAGAAAAATAACGAAGAAGAAGAAGAACGTACAGTAACACAAAGAAGAAGAAGAACGTGTGTGCGTTGATTGAAAAATCTGTTAAAAAGAAGTGTAAAACATATATGCCATAAGAGGTGTATTTTAGGAGTAAGTGAATTTTAAAATTTGTAAAATTTGTTTAGAAAAAAAGATTTGTACGTCGAAATTAATTTTTATTATATATGTTAATATACTTTTAGATTAATTGATTAATAGATTTCTCAATGTGAAGCTGCTGTATACTACCATCATGACTCCAATATATACACATATTGGCTTTTCTAGAGTTGTTTCATCTTAATTTTATCTTTCTTTATATCCTGTTATTTATTAAAAAAATTTAAAAAAATAATGCAAATTACTCCGCTGTTAGTCTGTTATGTATAATGCTATGAATTAACTCAATTAAAGGATCCACCGAATCTAACTTTTGAGTGGAAAGCGCCACCAACCCTTGTGGGGGCTCTTGGTATATTGCAACCTGTAGAAGAGATTCCAGTTATCCCTCATTCATTTCAATTTTTCTCTTTTTTCTTGTTGACTTTTAGCCATTGTCTTATTCTAGCTCTCAACTCTCAATTAAGCCTTTAATGTAATGGTCGATATATTGCTCCTCCTTTTACCTTCAAATCAACAATCACGAGAATCTAAAGGAAAAAAAATGAGATATGGACCAAAAGGTGTGATTTTTTTTAACATATTGTTATTTTTGCGATTTTTCTAAAATATAGAGACCATTATATAAAAAGAAAAAAAATAAAGCAAGTGTTTTGCATTTTGGTTTTTATAAAATAAAGAAATTATCGAATATGATTTCAGTAATTTTATTTCTTAATTTTTTTTAAACATAAAAATAACATAATTCTATTTCATTTTTTAAAAAGAAATCCCATAGTTTATTTTTACTATTTTAATTTTTTTAATTTTAAAAAATTAGAGTACGATTTCACCAATTTAAAATATCGTTGGAAGCTTTTTTTTTTCCTTCATCAACAAGTGCCCATAAAACTGTATTATTCCCAACGGGTGGCGTACTTGGACATTTTATTACCACTCTTCCACCAATATAGAGATTAAAAAGTGGGAATCTGATCTAATGGCTTTTTTTTTTTTTTTCAAAAGTTGGACAAATGAAAACAAGAGTGAGAGTCTATTCCAGATGTCTTGATAGTATTGGAATTGAAGAGGTGATGGCTGCCTATATGTTTAGGAGTGGCAGTATATACTCTACTCGTAGGTATTTAATTCGAACCAATCTGTTCGTGTAGAATTGTCTATTTGATCCGCTGCGAATATGGTAAGGTATGGTATGAATTTGCCTGTGAGTAAATGGTATAGATTTAGGGTATATCTTACCTTATTCTACCCGCACTCCTATATATATATATATATATATATAATGAAAAAAGTGAGTGTTGAACCCACATTCTTCTTCTTATATATAAAAACTTGAAATAACTACTAAATTAGTTGATAACTATATTATTTGTAATTTCATGTTAGATTTTTTTAAAATTTTATTGTTTTTAATTAACTTTATTTTGAACTTAGTTTTTTATTTTCTATTTTATTATATGTATAAAATTTGGAATAGTTAAATTTTATATTTGCTTAAAAAATTTTTATTTTTCTGTGGGTAGGGTCAGATAGGATAGGGTTTAAAACTTTAGAGTACGGGTAGGGTTAAGATTGAGAGATTCTCAACCCGAAGATAGAATAGAATAAAATTTTAAAAAAAATTTTAACTCGCAAATAGGATTAAAATAGAGTCCAAACACTACTCTACTCTACCCATTGTCAACCCTACTTATATCCATATTTTTGGGTTGATAATCAAAATATTTTTTAAAAAATTATTTATTATATTCATCAATTTAGCTTCAAAAATATCAAAAGCCTTCGATTAATAAAAGATACACGATATTAGATATGAATTAATTAAATTAGTTATTTTATTAGTTAGGCAATAACATATTAACAAAAAATTAATTTAATTTACTACTATACTTTTAAGAATTAAGTTAAAATGCTTAATTTTTAAAAAGTAAATTAATACATAATTAATCTTTGAGTAATTATTTTGACTATTATCCACAATGAATTTATTTCAATATTTTTCGCTAAAATAAGTAAATTATTATTTCTACCTACAAAAATTTTAAATGTTGACAAATTTACTTAAGAAATAAAGAAATTAAAGTTGTACCCATAAAAAATCGATTTTGTATGACAAAACTATCCAAACACTGAAAATTCAATTAAAATTTTCAAATTGTCCTTCTCTTAACCCTAATCTCAACCTTCCTCCCTAAATTTCAACCCTCTCTTTATTCTGGATTTCACCATCTTTACCAACACCATTGCCGTCAATCGTCAACCCCATTATGCGTCTTGGTGATTGAGAAGCGATAGTAAAATGGATACCATAGGCGGATAACAAGATATTCAACAAATGGTGTATCCAATTCAAAAAGCACAATTTCAGAATCACCGGGTCTGTAAACTCTAAACGTTTTAAGGAAGGCACGAGATCTTGAGGGTGCTTATGTTGGGGCACATTGCTGGAATATCTGGATGGTGAGGTGCATGGTTTCCTGAAGAGGACAACCAGAAAGAATAGAATTCACATTATCAGGAGAGTCGAGAAATAAGTTGAGGGTCTTGAGTGATGGTAGGTGAATCGACGACAGTGTTTCTGGAGTTAGCTCAAGAGTCATACCAAGCAGGTTGAGGTTCACTAGTGCATAACGTTCTTATTGAAGTCAAAGTAAGACAGTCGATAAACCATGTTCAAATTTTGAATTTGGAACGAGTTTCGCTAAATTAGAACTGCATTCGCCAGGTTCAAAAATTGACTGTGTTGTTTTTCTGGACTTTCACCACTATGTCACATAGATCAGAGATAAAGGAAACGTTGAAGATCTGGAGATCTTTCCAAAAGTGGCGTCACCTATGGGATAGGATACAGGTTCTGACGGAAATACTTGTTGGGAGGAAAGAAAGGATGTGGTAGAGAATAGAGCCTACTTAAGTTACTAATGATCCCGTCGTCTAGCTTGTAAAGAGGGTTTGTATCAACCACGGAAGGAGAGGAGAAAAGTTCTTACTTCAATGCTTTGAGGGGAAGGTAATTTGAAATTGTTAGTAGTTTTTTAGAATTTGATTAATTTTATTATACAGAGTTGATCTTTCATAAATATTGTTAGAATTATTTAATATATCTAATTGATTATAATTATACTCTAACATAAATATTACTAATTAATTTAATTGATCATAATTATACTTTAACAAATACAACATTAATTTTATTATTTTATGAATAAATTTTGTCAACATTTAAAATTTTTATGAATAAAAATAATAATTTTCTCTACTAAAATAGATCAGATTAGAATAGCTAACCTAAGCGGATAGTCACTATATGGTGCTCATGCATGAGATGCATCGGAGAGTCTTGAATTGATTGTCTCTGTTTTGTTTTCTTTCTCGGACATGCAAATTAAACTGAAGGGCAAAATACACAGGATCTTTTTTAGCATTATATATCGCCAAAGCCAAAAGGTATCCGTGGACCTGCATTACCAGCTTCAGTATTCAGTAGGATAATGAGTAGTTCTCTCTACTAGATCATTCAATTCAAATACTGAAGGCATTTACATATTAAGACAAACAAAAAATAAGGCATTTAGATACTATCAAAATTTTAAAGTGAAAACAAAATTAGACAGAGGGATTTTATATTATATTATATTATATTATATTATATTATATATGTGTGTGCGCCTTATTTATATTTTTGTTGGATATAAAATCATTGGTCTCATTTATAATGTTTAAATTTATTTATATATATTTCCTAATTTAATTGTGTATAATAAGAAACGGAAAATAGAAAGAAAAGAACAAAAAAAAAGGCTAGTTCTTTTTTGGGTTAATTTGGACACTTATTAGAGATGCAAATATAGAGATATTTTATTAAAAAAATAATTGTATAAAATAAACTATTAAAAATAAAATTAAAATAAATTAAATATAAATAATATTTTTATAAGAATAATATTATATAATTAATAAAATTTATTATTTTTAGTCAATAATAATTAATATTTTAAATTTTAAATTCTAATATTTAAATTTAAAATTTTAATAGGATAAAATAAAATATTAATTAATTATTGACTAATATTAATAAAAAAATTAATAAATTTAATTAAATTATTAACTTTTAATTATTAATTTTATACAAAATTAATTATATTTGAATTTTCGACAATCAATTATTTCGAGTTAAGAGAGAGGCTCAATTTTTTCGTTATGGAATCCATGAATGTAATGTGCCTGAATATGGAAATAGGGCGTGCTAGACCAAATTGTGGGATAGCTTTATGTGAGTGGTAGGGTTAGAACTCAGACCGTGCGAATTCTGTATTGGCAAAAATTGTTTAACAAATCGGAGGGTCCGATTTGGCAGGAACTGAAATTTGAATTTAACAGCATGTAAATCGGACGGTGCGTTTTATATATATATATATATATATATATATATATATATATATGAATTTAACAACATGAAATTTAAATTCTGTGTTCTTACCTACAAATTAGACTGTCCGACAAATTATGAGAAACTTGAATGGTCCGATTTATGGTGTTTTGACACCACACACAGGTCAAGCACTTCCTTTTTTCACAACCGCGTTCAACTCAACCTTTGTCTGCATATTAAAATTAAAAAGCATAAGAGATACTCTCATACATTCTGTCATAAAAAAAAAAAGAGATACCCAACTCAGAGGTGAGGACGGGGAATTAAGATTTAGGGTAAGTTTGAAAACTTTAAAAGTAGTATTTTTAAGTTTTTGACTTGTGAAAAATAATAGTATTAATGTTTGGTGTAACTTTTAAAATTAAATTGCAGTTTTCTAAAAATTTATTTAAGAGTTTATAAAAAAGTTAAAAAAAATAATTTCTCTTATAATTTTACTATTTTTTATCACATTTTTATAAAATAGGTACTTTTAAAACTAAAAAATCAAATATAAAATAAATTATTTATAAACTACTTTTAATATATATTTATTATTTAAGCTATTTTTTTTAAAAGAACTCAATTAAGTAGTTTATCCAAATTCAGCGTTAACTAGACAGGAGCAGAGTTACATATAAAAAAAAGGGACAATCACCTCTTTTAATTTTAATTTTTTACATGTAAATTAGATGTAAATTTCAATTTACTCTCTTTTTAAATTTTATTTTAATTTTATTTTATTGTGTAATATTTTTTACTCTCCTATAACATTTTATCTAGTTTCGTCCGTCAGTTAGACTAATCACTGTTCAGTGTTCACTGCTGCAATGTTACTGTGCCTAATACGTGTTCGTTATGCGACCACACTTTTGACATACACCAACAGTATAATAATGCTGCCATTGGGAAAATGCTTTTGACATCTTCCGTAACAGTGCTTTTTGATTATTTTGTCCACAATGATTCTACAATTTAAAATCTTTTATAAATTAAAAATTAAAAAATCTTTACTACTTTTATTTTCTTCTATAAAAGACTTAAAACTTTATATATATATATCATTTTACAAAAGTTCGTATAAATACATGTAAACAAACAAAGAAAATCGCATCCCAATAAAATCAAACGTAACACTGTAATTAACTTTTATTTTACTTTATTTTATTTTTATATTATATTAACTATTAAATTAACTTCTATGTGTATGTATAAATATATTCAAGTAACATCATTTACGCGCGTGCACACATACATATATAAAGCAACCATTTTTAAATTTAAAATGTATTTATTCAAATCGATCTATAACATAAGAATACATATACCTATTAAATAATATATAATTTAATTATTCTATTAGTTTTTATAATATATAATTTTATAAATATAATTAAACTTTTATATTTTTTAATTAAATTTTTATATTACTTTTAATTTTATAATAATTTTTTTTAATATAAAAAATATTAGAATTAGTTAAATATTTTTTTATAAACTAAAAATATTACAATTAAAAATCTAATTAAATCTTTGATCACATATTTTTTGTGAAAAATATTTTTTTTAATATGAGAAATATCTAATTACAAATTAAAAGTAGTATCAAAATTTAACTAAAAAAGTATAAAAATATAAAAATCTAATTATAAATTTAATAAAATTATAGAAACCAAAAAAATAATTACATCATAATATATTTACCTATTAAACATTCATCAACTCATAGCTAAATAAATTAATGTGTGAAAAATATATGATTTTGTAAAGAGAAGCGATAATATTTTAAAAAATGTCTAATAATAATAAATTTAATTTTAATATACTATTCATAATGTTATATTTATAAAAAAATTTATATTAATTATGTAGATAATTATTAAAAAAATAGATATGTAAAATATTTTATATTGTTGTAAGTCAAAATGATACTCATACTAAAATTTAACAAGTACTAATACTAGAGAAATAATGATATAAAGTTTACTATTTAACCTAATATTCATAATTTTACATATGTAACCTCTATAATTATATATTTATCAAATCTAAATTATCTATTTATTTCAGTAATATAATTAAAAACTTAAAATAAAAAATATATTAAGAAAAGTAAATTATATGTCTCTTTAATTCCTAAACTATGACCTCACGCATTTTCGAATAAAAATACTGGATAATTATGTATCTTATAGTTAAATCAACGTTAACAAAGTTGTTATCTATTATAATATATTAAAGAAGAGTTTAAAGTAGTGTTAAGGTGAATAAATGGTTTATATAAAATTGTCATATTTTTTATTGTAATAATATAAAAAATATATCTATCTTAAAATTATATTTATACTATTATAAAAAATAGCATCTATATAAAATTAATGTAATATTAATCTCATAATTTCACATACTAAATTATTTAGTTCAAAAAGAAAATATAGTATAAAATTATTAAGTGGTCTAAATTCTAATATTACATATCTTATCTTATTTGAGAAATATATCTTATTTTATATAAAAAGTTATTTATGTATTTATCTATCTATTAATTTATTATAATGTATAAAAAAATTAAATAATAACACAATAAACTCTTGGCATATTACATAACTTTTAATATTGCTATATAAATATTTGTGAAATTATTATTTTATAATTTTTCTATCATCACATTACTTTTTATTCTTTTTATATAGTATTTATAATCTTACCTTTTAATAATCTTTTTATACTCTTGATTTCTATGTAGAATATCTATGTCTTTAATCACAATATTATTTTTCCTTAATATATAAACATCAATTATTTAATAAAATTTAATTCATTCTTTCTTTCTTTTTATTTTCATTTCTATTCACGTTTATTATATACAAATCAACATTTATTTCATATTTTTTTATCTCCTAGTTATCATAAAATCTCATGTCTCTCGCTCTTTTTCTTTTATTTTTACTAATGTTTTAAAAAGCTATTAACAAAATTTGATCGATCACCACAATTTTTTATTTTAGTTAGTTTGCTAAATATTTGCTTATTATATATTAGGTGATAAATTCTTAAAATATTATAATGTATAATGTTCTTATAATATTTTAAATTTTCTTTTTTCTTTTATCTAGTTATGTTTATCAATTATGTATTATTTTTGTTATTTATATATCATTTTTTTAATATTATTGAGTTATAATAATAATATTAACAATATATGATACCATAATTCATAAAACAATAGATGTCACTTTTAATTATTAAAATATTTTATTTATCTTTACATTACATTCATTATTACATTATTACAGTATATCAGTTAAATTTGATATATATATATATATATATATATATATATATATATGGGGAGTTAATAAATTTAGTTTATAATGTGTACAATAGAAATAAAATTAAAATTAACATCAAATGATAAATAAATAATTAATTTTTAATAATTAAATAAGAATTAACAACAATTATGTAAATCCAAAAAATAGAATTTTTTTCCCCATCTGATGTGATTGCCTTCTCGCCCAATTTCTTCCTCTCTCACTGGTGCTACGCCGCCGTTGCAGATACAAGCTGCCGTCTTCTATAACTCATGCCAACGTGCGCATGTACAATTACACAGTTTGCGTCATTTTTGCAGTCCTACATCACGCCAGTAGTGAAGCCCGTCTCCCGCATCGACAGTTCTCCCTCTCAACATCGTCATTCGAGACGTATGTTGCGTCAGTCGCGCAGCCCAACACTGCCATAGCTGCTGCCGCCTTCAACGAGTTTGCCTCTGTTGAGTCTGCAGCGGAATTTTGACTTCTAATAGCTACAAAGTAATATGAAATTGAACACTACTCACAATAATACACTCGCTATATAATTACTAAAGAGAAAAGGAAATAGAATAAAATAATAATAATATGAAGAGAAGATGTGAATGTAATTGTTATTGTTGATGATGATTGAATTGAAATTCTACAAACGTTTATATAGTGGTTATATGCTATAATTTCAATGGATAGAAACAAAACTTTCCTATAATAACTCTTAGCCTTCCTTTTCTTAGCCTTCCTTTTCTTTCTCTCTCCCTCACAATTCTCCACCTCGTTCACAATTTGAAATCTATGCAAATTTTGGACGATCAAAGAATTGTATTCGTATTCGGTTGCATCATTTGACAATGACTGCCTAACATGGAACAATATTGAGTAATTTCAAACAGTGTTGGAACTTGCTTCCTGACACCACTTTAGTCAACATGTCAGCGGAATTTTCATCCGTGTGTACTTTTACAAGAGAAATGTCACCTTTCTCCATAACATCACGCACGAAGTGATATCTAACATCAATATGCTTGGTACGAGCATGATGAACCTGATTGTTAGCCAAATGAATTGCACTTTGACTATCACAATTCAGATCCACGCAATCTTGCTTCAACCCCAAATCATCTAGAAGACCTCTTAGCCACAATGCTTCTTTCACCCCTTCTGCTACTGCCATGTACTCAGCTTCTGTATTAGATAGTGCCACTGTAGCTTGTAACATCGATCGCCAACTAACTGGAGCACCTTGTATTTTATATACATAACCAGTCGTAGAACGTCTTCTATCTAGATCACCAGCATAATCAGAATCAACAAAGCCGCTGATTTGACATGATTTTCCACTAAAGCATAAACCTGTGTCAATGGTGCCCTTCAAGTATCTTAATATCCACTTGACTGCTTCCCAGTGTGCCTTACCCGGGTTTGCCATGAATCTGCTAACAACACTGACTGCCTGTGAAATATCTGGGCGTGTACATACCATAGCATACATTAGGCTACCGACTGCACTAGCATAAGGTACATTTTCCATGTAAGCCTTATCCTCTGCTGTTGTGGGAGATTGTTTACCAGAGAGCCTAAAATGTGGAGCCAACGGCGTTACCACCGATTTAGCATTTTTCATTTCAAACCTTTCAATGACGCGCTCAATGTATCCTCTTTGGCTCAAGAACAATTTTTGGCTTGATCTCTCTCTTTTAATTTCCATGCCTAATATCTTTCGTGCAGCACCCAAGTCTTTTGTTTCAAATTCTTTACCAAGTTGAACCTTTAACATATCTATCTCTACCTTGCTCTTAGAGGCAATAAGCATGTCATCCACATATAATAGAAGATAGATATAATCACCTCCAGGAAGCTTACAAATGTATACACAACAATCATAATTACTTCTGGAAAAACCTTGTTTTAACATAAAGGAGTCAAATCGCTTATACCATTGCCGAGGAGATTGTTTCAATCCATATAACGATTTCCTCAAGCGACATACCTGACTTTCTTTACCCTCAACCTTGAAACCCTCAGGTTGATACATGTAGATTTCTTCTTCTAAGTCACCGTGCAAGAATGCAGTCTTCACGTCTAGTTGTTCCAACTCAAAATCACCATGAGCGACAAGACTTAAAAGCACCCGTATGGAAGTGTGTTTCACCACTGGAGAAAATATCTCATTGTAATCAACACCTTCTTTCTGTGCAAATCCCTTTGCTACTAACCTAGCTTTGAATCTTGTACCATCTGACTTAGTAGGATCTTCTTTTCTTTTATACACCCACTTACAACCAATTGCAGTCTTTCCCACGGGCAATGGGACCACATCCCATGTCTTGTTCTTATGAAGAGATTGCATCTCTTCCTCCATAGCGACAAACCAACTCTCTCTATCTTTGTCTTTGATAGCTTGTTTGAAGGTGACCGGCTCATCATCCTCCACTGAGAGTGCATAATCTACCAAGTTTAGCTGCCCATAATGTCTCAAAGGCTTGTCTGACCCGAACTTCTGAACAAATTTATAATTCCTCTTTGGTCTAGTAGATGCCAAAGAATCCTGCTGCTGCTGTTGTAATGCATGTGCATTTTCTCGCTGAATTTCCTCATGATCAAGTTCATCTTCTGCGTCATCTCGAGTAGCATTAGGATGCTCCACCTGAACATTATTAGAATCTATTTGTTGGTATTTAGACTCTATCTCCACCACTTGAGTATTTGAAGTTTTTCCAACATCACCATCATCTGACACCACATCTTTAGACAAAGCTACCATAGATCGTTCATCAAAGGTAACATCCCTGCTAATTACAAACTTAGAATCATTTACACTCCAAAGGCGATAGCCTTGAACCCCTCTTGGATACCCCAAAAAGATTGCCTTCTTAGCTCTATCATCAAGCTTATTATCTTTGACATGATAATAGGCTGTGCATCCAAAGACTCTGAGTTTCTCGTAATCTGCATGTTCCCCTGACCATACCTTATAAGGTGTGTTTCCATCTAGAGAAGAATGTGGGGATCGATTCACTATGTAGCAAGCTGTAGCAACCGATTCTGCCCACCATTCTCTGCCTAACCCGGAATTAGAGCGCATACACCTTGCCTTCTCAAGTAGCGTACGATTCATTCGTTCGGCGACTCCATTCTGTTGTGGTGTCTCTCTAACTGTCCAGTGTCTTGTAATGCCTTCTCGGTCACAAAACTTCTTGAAAGCCCCATCCGTGTACTCTGTGCCATTATCAGATCGTAGAGTTTTCAGCTTCCTACCTGTTTGGTTTTCAACCATTGCTCTCCATCGCTTAAAAGTATCGAATACCTCATTCTTATGTTTGAGGAAGTAAATCCAAACATACCTGGAATAATCATCAACAAAAGTAACAAAATACCTGGAACCACCCTTGGAAGTAACTTTAGCCGGGCCCCAAACATCAGTATGCACGTAGTCTAACAACCCTCTGCTTTTATGCTTGCTTGTAGAAAACTTCACCCTATGTGCCTTTCCATACACACAATGCTCACAAAATTCCATTTGTGGTTTCTTCATATTCTTCAGCAAACCTTGTCCACAAAGCAATGATAGACCTTTTTCTGACATATGTCCAAGCCGCATGTGCCATATTCTCGTGCAATCTGTTTGATCTCTACTTCCACCGATTCCAACTGCTAACTCACCTATAACTGTTGTCCCCAAAAGAGAATAAAGATTACCGTGACGAACTCCTTTCATCACTACCAAAGAACCACGAACAACTTTCAGTACTCCATTTTTCGCAACTATTTTGCAACCATTTTTCTCCAACAAACCTATGGAGATCAGATTTTTCCGCAAGTCTGGAATATGTCTCACATCCTTTAAGGTTCTTACGACACCATCATGCATCTTGATTCTTACAGTACCCAACCCCACAGTTTTACAAGCATGATCATTGCCCATTAAAACTGTGCCACCATTTATGCTTTCATAGGTAGTAAACCACTTCCTATTTGGACACATATGGTGAAAGGCTCCTGAATCAAGAATCCACTTATCGAAGATTTCATAAGATTGTTCTGTCACAGAGTAACAATATTCCTCATCATTTGAGACGTAGCTTGCTTCTTGCTTTTCTTTTGGGTTGTCGTTGTTCTGTCTCTTGAAAGTTATCTTCTTATTTGGACAATTTGCTTTGAAATGTCCAGCCTCACCACATTTAAAGCATGTTCTCTCCGCGTGAGGTCTAGATTTTGTCCTAAACTTTCCACGCTTATTACCTTTTCCTCTTTCATTAGTCCTTCCTCTAGCCGCGAACAATCCTTGTGCTTGATCATTATACTCTCTTCCATTTGAAGATGACATTACACTTGTAGCAACCTTACGTAGATCATCTGCTAAAAGTGATGCCCTCGTCTCATCCATGGTCAGAGTGTCACCCACCAGCATCAATGTCTGCACCAGATTTTCATAGGACTTCGGTAATGAAAGTAACAATATGAGTGCCTGGTCTTCATCATCAACCTTCACATCTATATCCTTTAAGTTTGATATGATCCTGTCGAACTTATTGATATATTCTCAGATTGAGGTGCCTTCCTCCATCTTGCATGTATACAATTTGGATTTTAAGTAGATCCTGTTAGTTAGAGTCTTCGTCATGAAGTTACTCTCTAACTTTAACCAGACGCCTGCTGCAGTTGCTTCTTCGTTCACCAAGAAAGCAACATCCCTCTCAAGGCATAAGATTATTGCAGCCCGTGCCTCAAGATCTAATTCTTCCCAATCCTCATCTTCCATTCATTCCGGCTTTTTCTCTTTTCCTGCTAGTGCCTTGTGTAACTTTTGTGATATAAGCAGATTTTTCATCTGCATCCTCCAATAGGAAAAATCATTTTTCCCATTGAACTTCTCGATTTCATATTTGCCTACTTTGACATTACTACTAGTAGAAGCCATTATATTCAAAATTGAATTTTACCACTCAAATAATGAATAATATAATGTTGGCTCTGATACCAATTGTTGAGTCTGCAGCGGAATTTTGACTTCTAATAGCTACAAAGTAATATGAAATTGAACACTACTCACAATAATACACTCGCTATATAATTACTAAAGAGAAAAGGAAATAGAATAAAATAATAATAATATGAAGAGAAGATGTGAATGTAATTGTTATTGTTGATGATGATTGAATTGAAATTCTACAAACGTTTATATAGTGGTTATATGCTATAATTTCAATGGATAGAAACAAAACTTTCCTATAATAACTCTTAGCCTTCCTTTTCTTAGCCTTCCTTTTCTTTCTCTCTCCCTCACAGCCTCCCCCTATATAGGTATAGGTTCAAGACCAACGCAGGATAGCACAACAATAATTGTGCAAGCAATTAGTTTAGTCCATAATGTTCTCGTTTTTGTACATACAAACGTAGTCTATTTTTAAAATGGCCTTTCTTGCGACATCAATTTAGCTTTCTTGGATTTTTCTTTCCTTACGTATTCAAGATATATATATCAACAGACGAATTTAGTTATTGGATGTTCAATTCACTAGGTATGTAGATGGTTATTTTAATTTTTAATTGGATGGTTATTTTGTTTTATTCATTTTAAGTATATACAATTAATAAATGCTGAATGGTCGGATGATTATTTTAATAACTACGTGGATGATTGTTTGATGGCCAGTGAGAGAGCTTCTAACGCCGAAAAGGTGAGATGATTGATGAGGATGGGATAGCAGAACGTTGAAGGAGATGGTGTTTGGATAAATTATATTGGAAGAGAGAGTGTTTGAATAAATTCTATTGGTAAATTAGGGTTTGCATGTTTAATATTTTGAATAACTTTTTGAATTTTTTTTCCTTGTATTGGACCAAATTTAAAAGGGGGGTGCTAGGTAAACAATGACTATCTTAAATAACATGAATAACCAATCAAATAAAAATACACTATACATCTAAATTATTCATCTAAATCTTAATATTAAATAATCATCCGTGCACCTAATAAAATGAACATCTAATATATTTATTACTCACATTATTTAGTATTTTCATTGTCTAGTATACTTTTCCAATTTTTCAATTTAAAATTCATTATACACATGGGAAAGAATTTTCATTGCCTCCCTATCATAAATTCCTTGGAACATTAAAAATGAAATGATTTTAGGGTTTAAATCTAGTTATAATTATTAGAATTTTGTCGTGTTATATGAGCAGGGGCACCCCACTCCATGCCTTCCCCTTGCCCACTTTCTTTTCATATAAAGAGCCCTTCCCAAATGCTCACCAATCAGCAGTAATTAGCACCCTATTTAAATCATCAATATATAATTAGCAGTTTAGCACACTAATAAATGCCATTAAACAAACCTTGCTTGCTACATACACGATGAGCCGCCATAGGAACCCAGCACAAACTTGCCCTCCCACTAATCAACTCCCCTATGGCTATGGCTATGTACCATCACCACCAGCAGCCACGCCTCCAACTTGGTCATCATCCCCTTCCCACTCCGGCACCATGCGCTACAGGGGCACGCGTCTCCGAAGTGGGAAGTGGGTGTCGGAGATAAGGTTACCACGTACCACAAAGCGCATTTGGCTGGGGACATACGCAACGCCTGAGATGGCTGCTGCTGCTTACGATGCTGCTACTCTTGCACTGAGGGGCCCCGAAGCCCATCTCAACTTCCCCAATTTCATACTCTCTTACCCTATTCCTGCTTCATTCTCCGATGCTGATATTCGCGCTGCCGCTGCCGTCGCCGCCTCCTTCGTCGATCAGTATAGGACTACCACCGAGGCGCCACCAGCGATTACTACTTCTGCTGCTGCTGATGCCTATTCCTACAACAGTTGTATCGGACAAGGAGAAGGGATGATAGGAGATTATTTTGATGAGGATGAGCTGTTGAATATGCCGAGTGTGATCCAAGACATGGCCAGAGGACTGCAGATTAGCCCCCCAAGGATGCCTTCTTTCTACTCCGATGATTCCTCCGATGACATTTATTCGGACCTGTATACCCTTTGGTAAAAATAACTCCACACCACACCAGAGGATCGGATGAGGATATAATAATTATTATCAGAATATTATGTTGCATGCTAATAATTGTAAATCGGCATCAGCATAAACTACATGGTGCCTATTAGCAGAGTGTGAGTGTGTGTGTGTTTCTAGGTCTTGGGGGGTCTCTTTCACGGTGCACCTTCTCAGGTGAAGATTGCTTTCTATCCAAAGAAGCTAATAATTTGAAGATCAGACTTGGGCATGAAGAGATTATTATATCTTACGGAACCAGCCCTTTTAATGTCTTTCTCCCTTGTCTCATCTCTAAGCTTCTATTTAATATTATAATATAATATAGTAATATGTCACATGGAACTACCTCTTCTGCCAGTGGTATTAGTCCATAGTGAATTTGTGTAATATTTATATATGAATGACTACACCTTTGGTATTTCCTTTCTTGTATCTCTGATCTGCTGTGGACCCAAACACAAACTAATGTTTGCTTCCTTATATATCTTGATATGAATCCTCTCATTCAAGACTCATCAAATTCACCTGCAAGCTAAGCTAAGTATTATCTAGACGCACACACAGACATCACATATATATAGCTATAATTTTAGAAGAATTCAGATCAATAACACATACATGTCTAATGTCTTAATTTTATGCATCTATCTTGATTGTTAGAAGAATTATAATAGATGATATGCATGATTGAAGATTCATCAAAGTAAACAATAATGTGCATATGTGATCAATTTGTACTACAAAGTCACTTGGATTGCTTTAGTAGTATTGAAGGATTTGCATTATATGTGTGAGGTAGTATGGTCTTCATGAATTTAAATTCCATTGTTCACATCTGACCTGCAACACCAAGCAAGCATTTAAAGAGAAGAAAAATAATGGATTCAAACCAAACTAACTACGCATCTATATCTTGATTTTATGCATCTATGTGAGATAAGAAAAATGACAACTTAAACCACATATTTCCAGCATTTAATTGAAAAGCTGTGAAATGATAACGAATTCATACTAACTGACGCATCTCTTATTATTTAATAATTTAATGCATATATCTCGATTAGAAGAACGATAAGCTCCTTCTGATGATGATGATAGGAGTACGATTAAATTGAAGATTCATAAAAAATATGATGAATTCAAACAAATAACACATCATCATCTCTTCACTTTGTACAACTATATATCGATCTCAGAAGTACATCACCAATATTAAGGAATCAGTGAAATAATAAGTTGAACCAAAAAAAAAATGAATCTCTTAGATATCTAGTTTTATGCATCTGCTATCTCAGATTTAAAATAAATGATAAGTTTCTTCTTTTCCCCCGAGTTCAAGCGAGACTTTCTTGGTATTAAACTAGCTTCGTTTTCTTGAGATTATTTCAGGTTTGTTGTTATTGCAAGACATTCTCGAGTCCTATATATAGATATAGAGAGAGAGAGAGAGAGATAGATGAATTTCATGTCGATATATAGCCTGATATAGATACAGTGCACTTATATGGATAAGCACCTATAAAGAAAGTAAAGGTTTCTACTCTGTTGATACGTTTTGAATTCAACAAAACCTTGACCAATGACCAAAGAATTATGAATTAAAATATATATGATACAAGATTCGTCAAGATAGACTAGCTAGACGACAAATTGACAATCACAATCCCTTTCTTTTTCGTGTATATGTAATTTATTAGATTTATTTTTATCCAATAAGTATATATTAAAATATAAATATATATTTAAAAAATTAAATTATACACATATTTATACATAAATATATATCGACTAATCTTAGTATATGTAATATTTTTACTTTTTATCTCTTAGAACATTCGCAGCAGACAATAATAACTAATATTTTTTTCGTAAATTCCAAAATAAATGTTATTCACAAGAGTTAAGAATTAAAATCCTTTCAATTAATATAAATAGACCCAGTACTTGTAATTTATTGGGGGTGCTTTATGTTGAATAAAATTGAAACATGGATTAAGCCAATATAGAATCCCAATGGACATGATGCAAAGTTTGTGGCCACGGTTGTTATTGGCAAGATGCTGATATTGTTGATCAAACGTAGGGGCGCGTGCTATCCCTTTTTGCTAATTGTAAAAGTCATATATATATAAACCCAATTAGGATAAGGATGAAATGTTGGGGACTTATGTTCTGCCAGTCTGTTTTCTGTTTAAAGAGAGGATGAATGTCCTCAGATGATCTATGGTTCTTTCCCAGTCCAAGAAAAATGGAAGATGATCATTATTGCTATGCACTTTGTTGTATAGAAGAGAAGTACAGCAAGTAACTGCCAAAACAAAATGTGATGTTACAGCTAGTGAGTAGTGAGTATAACTAAACTTACCGAAAATTTTTAAATGTACCGTTATACTGATGTAACAGTAATTTTTAACTGTTGATCTTAATTATATATATTATATATATTTTTTATAATTAAGATCAACGGTTAAAGATCCCTGAAACATCGGTACTAGAACACTCTTGAAAATTTTCCTAAACTTTATTTCATTAATATAACTTATAATTCTTCAATCCACTGGAAATTTATTGGTGTAATTTTAATATGAAAATTGAAGAAAGGAATAAGTGTAATAAAGGAACCTGTCTAAGTAATAAGGACTTGACAGGGGATACTGCTCATTTTTCGGCTATGGAAAGATTCGGTTCATTATTGCACTGATAAGAAACTCCACCACAAAGGCCAAAACTGTTCTTAAAGTTGCTACACACTTACTTACAACCTATAACTAGATGAAAAACGAGACGCTCCTGTATATTTATAGTAGTAGGTTTTACCGAATTTAAAATATACTAGGTTTACTATATATGTTTCTCAAGTAAATTAAAGTAATGCTCATCCCTTTTGTTTTTCTTTCCATAAAGTTCTTCCTGCTTCTCCCTTGTCACTACATATTTGGGAAGTAGGTTTATTATTCAAGCTGTTAATTCTGCCTTCTAAAAGAGAGTCTTATTTAGTGTTTGTCTATTTGACATTTTAGTAGTGGCAATCTGGCATGATGACGGTAACGAATTGTTTCATAATGCTGTGGTACAAACTACAAATGCAGTGAAATTTTGCAAGAAGCAAGAAAATCTCACTAGTACATATCTAGTTAGGATCCTTTACCGATCTCAACAAAACGAATTTAAATTCTCTAAATTTTAGATTTTACTTAAAAAAATAGAGTAAATACCCTTTCCGACCCCCTGAACATTTTAAAGTGGGACATATCGCACCTTTATTATCCAGAAATCTCTGCCCGATCCTCAACCAACGACATAAGTGAACGAATCGACCCCTGTGACCGATTGCTAACAGGTTACCTGGTTGACGTGTCAGGTGGATGCTGAGGTGTCAACTGAATGTGCCACGTGTAAGTAAAATTTGTTGCAGGGACTCAAAACCCCCTCCCTGCAACTCAAACGACGTCGTTATGTTGGGTTAATATTCCCCCATTCTTGAATGATTGAAAAAGGTTTAGGGTTTGCATCTTTTGGCTATCTGAGAGGACCTGCAACGGTGGACATGGCAAGTGCAAATTCTGGTGCTTCATGGAGTCGCGAGAAAAGATGCGGTGGGGGTGACGAGAGTTGGGGCAGTGAAATGAGTGCCGATGGAAGCATTCTGGAAGGAGCGTCGAGAAGGATGAAGAAGAAATTTGTTTCTCCAGTGTGCAATTGCGAATCATACGCCATTTTGTTCGAATCTGGAACTTCAAAAAACTCTAGGAGGCTTTTCTTTGGTTGTTCCTATTTTAAGGTAAATTTTTTGGAAATCATTTTTGTTTGGGTTGCTGCGTTATTTTGGTAACTTGTTGGAGCTGAACAGTATGCATGTTTGATGTAGAACAACAGAGGACATTGCAGATACTTTGCCTGGCTAGATGAGTATGTTGCCTCTTTTTGTATTGATGAGGTGGTACAAGAGGTAGTATCGGACCCAACGAAAAAGATGGAAGAAAGAATTGCAGAGATAGAGAAGAAGATGGATGAGGTCAAAAGCGATGAGATTAACAGTGGTGCTCTTAGCAGATGGAAAGTGTTTGGGTTGATCTTGTTGGGCATTGTAATAGGAAAGGGATGTAGTATAGTAACAGCTGCATAATGTTAATATGCCTTTGACATTGTAAATTTAGTGTTTTGTAATAGATTCAATGTCTGGATGTAGTGAAAGAAAAGAATGTGAAATTATAATGAACTATGTTTCTGGATTAATAGAGTTTGATTAGTCAGTTATGAGTATTTTCTGCATTTCATGATTTATGTGTAATTGATTGACAGAATCATGGTAAACCAAATTGAAACCATAGTAAAAATGCAACCTTTTCACAAGGGTGAAGCATTGTCATTTCACAAATCCAAGCCATGTGAGGCAAAGTTTCCGTCTTGGTAACACAGAAGGTACACCAGACAAAGTTTACAAAATAAAACTCACACACTATGTGAGTCCAAGTAGTTTTCCAAAAAAATATGTCCCAAAACATATGCAGTTTTCAGAATTCTGGTGCAGCAACAAAAAAAATATAAATAGCAAGACAAACAGTTAAGTCTTATATTCTAAAATTCCTAGTTAACTAAGTCTGCTTAGGTGGCCTAAAATTTGAGGTTGGAATGAACTTCAATAAGTCTGAAGAGGTTCCTCCACTTGATGCAGCAACTGTTTCCTTGGTGATGGCCTCAAGATTTTCTACTGCAGATGCTGGTTGGTGGCTTGTTTGTGGAGACAGAGGACCTGGTGGCCTAAAGGTCTTCAGCTTGGGCCTGAGTCTGGCACTTGGCTGGGCTGGTGGTGCAGGCCTTGTCTGGGCTGGTTCACCTTGAGATTGCTATTCAACAACATCCAAAATAATCCAGTTAGTAAGAAAAAAAATGAGTAAACAACTTAGACTGCATAGTATACTATAACATATACCACTGGAGGGGCAGATTGAGAAATTGGCATTTCCTCTTGTGGAGCATGTGGCCTCTTGGGCATCTTTTTCTTATGCTTCTTTAGCTTAGCCTATTCGAGGAGTACACAATAATATGGCAAACCATTTAGCAACAAACATACACACAACCAATGAAGCTAGTAAACCTAAAGAACAAAAAGCATAGCAAAGTAAAATTCAGATATCTAACCCTAATTTCCTGTAAAGTAGGGTTCGGCCTCTGATGCATGGGTTTGTTCTGAGATTGGCCAGAAGTACCACCCTGAACAATGAGTTAAGAGTTCAATTAACTTTGGTAGTATTCCATGGCTGCAGAAAGAAAACCATATTGTGGAAAAAATTATTCCATACCTTGTTAGTTCTCCTCCTCTTTGGTTGCCAGTTAGGATTTTTAGGTGCTCCCTTACATGTTTTGAAGTAGTGGCCAGCCTCTCCGCGTTTGCTACAGGTAACTTGGAAGGTCCTTCTAACCTTGCTGCCATCAGTTGGAGCTAGAGGGGTAGCTGATTCCTTTCTCCTCTTAATTGGTCTACCAACAGGTTTCACTATTTTTGGTGGATCTGCCTTCAGTTGGTCAGTTGGTTCCCAAAACTCCTCATTGGGTACAGGATTGATATAGATGTCATATGTCTTCCTTATTGCCTCCATAGTGAGAAATGGAGACACGAAGTCTTCAGCTGCTTTTACCCTCACTCTGGATATGGCTGCAACAGCATGAACACAAGGTACACCTACATTACAGAATTTAGCAATTATAACATCTGTCATATCTCAACAACATTGCCAAAAAAAATTGAAACTGATTGATATGCTTTCACCTAACCTGTGAGCTGCCATAAGTTACATGTGCATGTTTGATTTTTCAGGTTAACCCCCAGCTTGTGTGTATTTCTGGATACCTCAAACACAACCCTGTCATTGTCACCACACCATTGAGCATTCCACTTGTGACTTTCTGGCTTAATCCATTTGTCTAATTTCATTTGTTGTACTGGAGCCAGCTTTCTTTTATATGCCCGTAGGATCCTCTTGTGTCTAGCCATTTTGTTCATAATATGAACCCATAACTCCTCACACAATGTCAGGATTGGTTTCTCCTTAGCCTCCACAATCACTGCATTCCAAGACTCACACGTATTGTTTGTTACAGCAGCGTTCTTAGGATAGTGACTGAAAAAAGCGCTACACCATACCTTAGGGTCAAACTTACTCATGTACTCCCAAGAACCATTACTCACAGTTTTCAACCTATCCATAGCAGCTTTGAACTGAACTGGAGTTGTGCTCCTAGCTGCTTCCCAAACACAACCCTTAACATGTTTGTCCCTAAACCTCTTTTCACAGTTTTTCCACATATGCAGCACACAGTTCCTATGAAATGCATTTGGCATCACCTCTTGGACTGCCCAAACAAGACCCTGCAGTATATGATATCACACATTTAATCTAACAGAAAACTCAACAATACATGATGCTAGCTAGTAATTATGAAACTTACTTTCTGTTGATCAGACATCAAATGCCATCCAAAGAGCATGCTTGACCCGAAATCCTCCTGAAGGCAGGTCAGAAACCATTTCCAATTATCAATGTTCTCAACCCTGGTTACACCAAATGCGATCACAAATACATGATTATTTGCATCCTGGGTCACTGCAGAAAGCAATTGGCCTCCATAGTAACCCTTCAGAAAACACCCATCCAAACCGATGAGAGGCCTGCACCCATTCTTGAAGCCTTTTTTGCAAGCATCAAAACTGATATACAATCTTTGAAACAAGTTTGGCCCTTGTGGTTGGGGCAAGGTGTTTATATGTGCTGTGCTCCCGGGATTGCTTTTGTGTATCTCATTCAGATAGTCCCTAAGCTTCCCAAATTGAGCCCCTTCACTGCCCAACGCAGTCTCCCTAACTTGCTTTATTGCTCGTGTAATCATCTTTCGATTCAGTTGAACATTATAGTCTTCTTTCATATGCTGCATTGCCTCCCTAGGTGTCAACTTTGGTTGCGTTTTTAGTCTTAGCCCCAATTTCTCAGCCACTCATTTTTTATCAGCAAGGTTTCTGCCATAATCCCGGCCACATGTGTGCTCATTGTGGAATGTTTTGACCTCAAAAGACTTGGTAACCGAGTTCTTCGACACAAAAATCAGCCAAGGATAATCTTCCTCAGCACAGGCTGCTCTAACTCTCCCCGGCTCATTTTTTAGGTACATGCAATCCCTTCCATCTTGCACAAAGACATCCTTAAGTGCCTTTTTAAATTGCTCCATAGTTACAAACTGTATCCCTAGTCTAAACTGCACCTCTCCAAATGTTTTGCCCTCATTAAAATCTGGCTCAGAAGGGCCCCTCTCATCATCAGATGAAACTGGAGTCACAAAACCCTCAGACTCATACTCATAAACAATATCATCACCATCAAGGAATTCCTCACCAGCCTGACTTGCAACCCCCTTTTGCCCCACATTTTCCTCACTAGCTGGGCCTTCCATATTACCCAGATCCGGCCCAACACAGCCTCCACTACCTGGGCCTTGGCCCAACCATGAATCTCCACTGCTTGGCCCACTTTTCCTTTCTGTATTCAGAACATGCTTCATCATCCTCTTACCAGTATATCTCCTGGAAGCCCTTCTCTTTGCGATGGTGTTAGGTGAGCAAGACTTCCCATTTTTTTCTTTTTAGTTTGTACATCAACAACCTCCTCAGAACTGTCAGTTTCATACCCAGGAGGAGGGGGCTTGTAAGCTTCATCTTCAGCACTCTCGTATGAATCATAGGAGGAGGAAGAAGATTTTGAAGAATCTGTCACCGCCAAGACATCCTCATCTTCAGATACCCATTCCTCCTCCACAGACTCATCGTCAGTTACATCAGGGATATCCACTCCATGCTCAAAGTAAAGGTGGAACTCCTTCAGATTATGTCTCATAGTGAAGTCGCGCATATTGTTGATCTCCTTATCACCATAGAGCACATGCAGACCATCCTCGAACTCAATAACAGTTGGGTCGTGCCAGTAGATTTGTTTGTATGTCAAGTACCCCAAACCCTTGAAAAGTTCCTCCAAATCCTTCTTGTTTACGAAATCAATATCCATTGGAGGAAACTTCTCTACCTTCCCGTCTAAGTAATGTAGCTTACCATTAGCTCTAACAAGCTTTCCGCCATGGTTAAACACAGGGATCACAAACACAGACATCTACAACATTTAAAAATAATTTTACCGTAATGCACAATAATGCCACCAACATTATCATCACTATAACCACTACATACAAATTTCATTACCCGGATTACTCACTACATTTATCAACCACTAGCATTATCAAACCCTAACTAAAAACAGTGTTTCTTCTTAACCACTTTATCCATTAATCATACTAATCATCTCGACGGTAAAGCTCCTCACATCACACCCCGCATAGACATGCATGGAAAACAACTACATTCTTAACTAACACAATGTGAAAAACGAAGAACTGAACTAACCTTTTACTGCCGTCTCACACAGTGAACGTCTATGCCCTGCACACGTTCGTCGCAGATTCGATTATCCCACACTTCCGTTCTAGCGTCGTGCAAAGGTTCTGGAGGAAAACAATGGTGGAAGATGAAATGTTAGGGCTTTTTAGTGAATGAATGAAAAGAAGAGGGAGATTACAGTAAATGTACTTCGAAAGTGAGGGGGAATATTAACCCAACACAACGACGCCGTTTGAGTTGCAAGGAGGGGGTTTTGAGTCCCTGCAACAAATTTTACTTACACGTGGCACATTCAGTTGACACCTCAGTATCCACCTGACACGTCAACCAGGTAACCTGTTAGCAACCGGTCACAGGGGTCGATTCGTTCACTTATGTCGTTGGTTGAGGATCGGATAGAAATTTCTGGATAATAAAAATGCGATATGTCCCACTTTAAAATGTTCAGGGACCGAAAATGATATTTATCGAAAAAATATAATATAATATCTTATTTTTAAATATTTTTTTATTTTTTTATCTTACCTATAAAATAAATAATAAATTTAAGACTACTACCTACTCGGTAACTCAAGACTGGACCAATAATGTAGGTCCACACCAAAAGAAGAAAAGACAAAAATCACAATCATAAATAATTAACTTTTTGTATATAATTATTAAAACATATTGATGTGATATTCTTTATATAGCGAAGGCAGGTGATGACTCTCCACTAGAGCATTATGGATGTGGCCTATGTTTATTTCCATTGAAAATCATATTCGTCCCCCATGATAGAAACTCTGTGCCCAATTATGCATGCGATGACTTGTTAATAAGTTTATAATAGCTTTAATTTCTCAGTTTAAGCGGTGGACATCCAAAGACACAGTGCGTGCAATATGTACTATTAAGAAGTTTATCTAGTGTTAGAGTATATCAGAGATAATACGTCAACCAAAAAAAAGTTAAAAAAATATAAGAGGTATTGATATATTTTAAATCGTTACGGTTACCAAATAAATTAATGAAAATTTGAAATAACGTAACTGAATTCTCAACAATAAAATAATAATAATGATTGTTTTAACAATGTTTTAAATTTAATTTTGATAAATCTGATAATCAATAATCATGTATTAGTTACATGTATTTTTTGTGGCTCATACTTCTTTAACCAATTATATATTAATGGTTAGATCTTTGTCTATAGAACAAATGTGCTTATTAATTTACTTTTCTATTATGATATAGTTTAAAAATAAAGTAATGTGCAGTATTACTAAGCAATGAGAAATTAGAAATAATGGTAACTTCTTTAGTTTCATAAACTATAGGATAATTTACATTAACAAATTAATTTAACATTAAATTTATGTAGATATTTTAAATGAAAATTGACTATGCGTCTATCCTAAATATAGCATTGTTTTTGGAATATGTGCTAGATCCTTAAATAAATCTAATTAATCAAGCCGATTCGATTTATTTGTAAAGATAACACATGATAAATTGAATCACCTAATTCAAATTTAGTATTTAAAATAAAAAAATAATTTTAAAAATATTGACTAATATTTACTGAAAAAATTTATTTGTGACCTAGTTGAACTCATAAAAGAAAAAAAAAGGATCCAAGAGATTAATTTTTTAAAAAAATTTCTTGAGAATCAGTAATTTTTAGTGTTTTTTGTTATTATTTAACTAATACAAATATTAAATTATAATTTTATTAATTTATATATGTAAATTTTGAAAAATGTGAATATAAATTATATTAATTTATAGATATAAATTATATATTTTTATGTAAAATATTTATAAATATAGATGTAAATTATTATTAACTAAATACTAATAACAAATAATAATATTTGTTAATCATATAACATTATTTATATTTTTAACATAGATATAACACACTACCGCAAGGATTTGAGAGTTGAGATTCCTTCTTTCCAAAATCAACAAAGCTAATTAATTAACAAGAATTGATACAAAGCCCTAGGACACATGCATGACCAGCAAAATATCAAAGATATTAACCATAATTAAGGAAAGAGCAATGCTAGGGAGTCAGCAATTTTTGTGATTGTTAGCCGTTAACTAGTCATTAATGATGATTTGATGATGTGAGATTGGTGTGAGATTTCATCCAATAGCTCACCTTTCTCTGCTGGTTAAATGCTGGCCAAAATTCAACAAAACTGCTGGCCCTTAGATTTTTTCTTAAGGAAATCACAACACTGTTAAAGTATAAATAGAAAATAACACACAATAAATATAAAACATCATCAACATCTGAAGTCTGGTGTCCTAATTGCATGTAACTCACTATTCTGGCCATAAGCCATCTCACGTTTGCTCTTGCAGATATATGATATTTGATTTCAATGCAAATTCACATGACAAAAGACATATACGAAAGTCCAGGACTATACCTCATCGGCTCATCATGACTTCCTAAAATAAAAAGGCCTTTTCCTATTATATATAATTATATATAAAATATTAGGAAATTATTAAAATTTATTATTTTTTTTATTAATTTAATTTTTTTAATCTAATAATTTATCAACATATTTTATTTTATATTTTTAAATCAAAAATATTTGATAACAAAAATAAATTAATAAAAAATAATTAAAATTTATTTTATTTGTCATACATTAATTGTTGTAATAATTAATAAATATTAAATAAAATACATTTTAACTTTTTTTTTCTTTCTAACATTAAAACATTTATATATTAACCGCTAATTGATAGACAAAAATAATAAATTATTCTGATAACTCTCTGCCCTCTAGCATTCCTCTGTATATATAACCCTGCTAAAATCCAAGTAGTCATAAGTAGTATTTTTGAGTATTTCCTATATATTTTACTGAATGCATGCTGCATGCATAGCTTAAAAAGACATTAAGAGGAAAGAAACAGTTCTTACCTGCTTTTGAAGATTTCTACAATCACTTATCTTGGCTCAGGGTCCACGAACTCAGTCCTCAGTCTTCCATCCCGGAACAGGGCCAAACCTCTTCTTCAGCACCAAAACCAAGATTCGACCTGTTCGAAAATAGACTTTTTTAGGTTTTATTTTTAAAAAAATGCTGGTCAATTTAAGGCAAGAGATCTTATAAGGGGGTGACTTAACAACCGCCAGAAACGTTAGAAGTCAGGGGATCAGGGTTATCTCTCATCTATGTGGATTTAATTTGTTATTGTATAAAATACTTTAATGATATTTTTCTTTTGTAAAACTTTAACAAGAATCACTTTAATAATCTTAACAAGTAATTTTTTTATCTACCCATTAACAAAATTCCAATTATAATATTAACAACTATATATGACTTTAGTTTACACATAAGGTTATATATCTGGTTCCCATTATTTAAACTAGATATCTTTACTTTAGATCTGTATTAATCCCATATGATAATCATGAATTCTTTTTTACAAAGACATCATAATAATCATCACTTAGTTACACATAAAATGTCATAGAAAACCCACCAAAGATTGCAGTTGAAATGATTCACGGTTTATAGGCACACAATTTATTCAAATACACAAAATATCATTGGTAGTATAAAAATAAAGTGACATGTAAAAGATAATAAAAATTATACTCTAAATTACAGAAATATGGAATCAGATACTACACCAATACATTGTGATCAAATACCTTCTCTATTTAAGTTTAATTCATGGGCAAACGATAATGATTTCAACGATTTATAGCATGACAACAATATAATAATGTTTTAGGGCTAGTTTAATTTGATGCTTAATCCTAGACATGTTTACCCTAATTGTTATGTCAGCACTTAGCATGTGAGCTCTAACACTATTCGCGCTAACACTATTAGCGCTCTTGGTGATAGCTTATAACCTGAGCTGAAAATCATAAAAACTTAAGTTTGCTATTGTCCAAATTTTAAATTAAAGTTATTTAAGTTTACAATTTACAGTTTGTAAATATGATATAAGCTAAGTCACCAAAAAAAAAAAAAAAAGAATATGATATAAGCTAAAGAGGAAACGCCTTTGTGTTAAGTTTTAGGGGTGGAAGAGGATGAGGCTTTCCAATCGGAGTTTGTGACTCGGCTCGTGTTAGCCTCAATTCGGTTAGATTTATTTTATTAAACAGGCTAGATTTTAGATTTTTTTTTAAAGACTATTAGTTAAAAAAAGTAGTCAGGTCATAGATTTTAAAAAAGTATATGTACAAAGCTCGTTTGGATGGTTCGGTAAAATAAATTTTTTATAAAAATAAATTATTTTTATTTTAGGCTTTCAACTATTCACGTATATTAAACCTAAAATAAAACTAAAAAGAATTCATTGTATGTTTAAGATCACTTAAAATTGTAATTTTTTTTTTCAAAGAAAAAGTTTATAAATTATAAGTATGGTTATGATATATGACAAACAATTGATATACAAATGAATTATACTTTACAAATAATAAATTATAAATATTAGAATGCATTAGTGTCGATTTAGAAATTTTAAATTTATCATTTTGTGTTATAATTCACGAAACAAATTTTTTAAAAGGCTTATAGACTTGTCAGACTTTAAACAGGACGAATTTGAACCTTAAAAAAAAATTTATAAGAAATAATAAGTCTAGGTCTTAGATCATCTATTTACAACACGTGACAGACTTATCAATATTCAAGTTCGACTAAGCTCGATTTATTTCCATCCTTAGTTATAAAGAGAAAACACCTCTTATTTTTGTTTTAAGTTTTAAATGACTATAATATATATAAAGGTCATTGTTATAATTGAATTAAAAATTATAAATAACTTTAATTAATTATTGCAGTTAGCATGTTTATTATTTATTTATCACTCATTTAAAATTATATGTAAAGAAAATAGATAATCAATTCATTCTGTTTTTTATAATGTCATCACACTATTTTTTTCATCATATTTTGTATGAATATATAAAAAAAATGAATGTCATTATCAAAATAAGAGAGTGACATTATTTTCTATAAATAAACTATTTTTTTTACAATAATAAAAGCATGTCAATACAAAGATAAGAACGTACATTAAGTGTAACACCCTAATATTCAAATCCTTATGCTCGAGTCATAAGTCAATGATATTATAGTGGTACAACTCTCAGGTGGATTTTTAACATATAAATATAGGTAATTTCGAAAGAAGTATTAATCAGAAGCCTGAAAAGAGTAGAAATAAAATCGCGAAGACGTATCACTCACGTTTCGACAACGAAAAGATAAAACGTGAAGGCGAAAGCGATATACGGACAAGGCATAAAGGAGATTAAGAGATAGATAACAGATGGATATATATAACATAAGTAAATAGCCACTAGTCGCGACCCGCGAAGTTTAGGCCAGCTAGGGTACAGTATGAAAGTAGTTGACAACAGTATATCCTAATCTCTCCCAAAGAAAACACGAGAGCCTCTATAGGCAAGTTCAAAAGAGTTCAATACATAATATAATCTTTTCAAAACAAAGATGGAGAGATTCTAAGTAAAACACAAAGTAGAGAAAATAAATATCTTCGCCGTCTCTCAGACGAACCGCAGCTCACTTCTGAGCACCTGAACTTGTATCTGAAAAATAAGAGTGTATACGGAATGAGAACCCCAGGCCCATGGGTTCCCAGTACGGTAAAAGTGCCAAATAAATACAATGCACTGCAATAAAAACTCACTAAGCATCCTAAACTCATTTTTACCAAGTATCCAGCCTAGATTCTCACTAATCCATAAATAGGCATCTGTCGTAAGGGGATACTAAATCTAGTTCATGTTACACATGTTTCCCAACTCGCTGATTCTTCCACGAATTAGACTCAGAATCATAAGCAAAACCATCACCAGTTGTTCTGCCTCAGCAACTCTATATCAATACATCATACCCTCGCCTGGAACTAGTGAAATCACATCACTGTGTCTACCCAGGGGGCTCAAATTATCTCATTCAAAAATCATCATCATCATCATGCAATTGCATCATCAATTCATCTCATCAAGAATAGCCCTCAACATCCACCGACACCAACATGAGGGATCTCTCAGTTGTACAAACACAAGCAATACAGACAAGTAATACACAAATAAGGTACAAGTAGAACAAGTAGCACGTAATCAGGTAATATAGCGTATATGATATAGAAATCCAAAACAAATAGGCAAACCCAAACAATTCAAACATATATGCAAATGATGTATGCCTGCCCTATGGCTGATGATATCATTTGTCGGTTATATAGCCAACCCGACATGTCCTGGTAGCTAACCATTGGACAGAAATACCCCTTGCGGAGCAAGTAAGTTTGAGCTATAACCCCCTTGCTACTACCCGCTCAACCCAGAGCCAGTAGAATAACCACTATTACGGCTACTACCCAGGCGGGTGTTTAAAAGCTCAACCTGGAGCGAGTGGATTCACCACTACTGCCGCTACTACCCAGGCGTCACAATCTCTGACTTGGAGCAAGTGGGATGAACCACAACCCTTGCTATTGCCCAGGTATCTTAAGCATTGACCCGGAGCAAGCGGGACGAACCACAACCCTTGCTACTGCCCAGGTATCTCAAACATATATTCATTCAATCTCAATTCATATTATCAATCCTCATTGTTATCAAATCTCAAACATTAACCTGGAGCAAGTGGGACGAACCACAACCCTTACTACTATCCAGGTATCACAAATACATCCATTCAAAACTCCATAATTAAACTCATTTATCATAAACATCCTTTTCTGTCTCATACCCGGAGCAAGTGAACAACGCCACTGCCTACTACCCGGGGTTACACATCACATTTCAACATTTTCCATTATTATCCATTTAACACATTCATTCATTAATCATATATGCATTTATACTCAGCCATAATCAATAATGGCTTTGCCGTAACCCGGTAATAACTCAGCCATCCGGCTCATGGTTCAATCAAGAACCAGCCATTTATCAATAAATATAGCCCTTCGGCTCGTGGCATACACGGTACTTCCACCGTCATCCTCCATATCTCATATAATCATCGTTGATCATCATTGATCATAACTTTTTCCCTTGCTTCACTCGCAAGTTACCACATCCCCTAATTCCTTTCTCATTGATAGGCATATCATAATGATTTAATACATGAGGGGTGAGATCGGAGGCTTAGAAGTATGAGATTTGGTTTTTAAAACTCAAAAATCAACTTTGGAATGAAAACAGGGCCACGCGTACGCGCACTCCACGCGCACGCGTGGATGGCCACAAAACTCATCGACGCGTATGCGTCATGCACGCTAACGCGTGGATTGAAAAATACCCAAGCGACGCGCACGCGTCCACCACGCGAACGCGTGGGTGCTCTCGTGCCCCAGGCACAAAACAGGCATAGTTTAGGCACAACCTTCTGGAAAATGGCTGGGCATTGGGTGCAGCACATCGGCGCCTCTGCGCACACAATGTGCACGCGTGGATGGCGTTTTTTGAAAGAACGGCGCGTACGCGCCAAGTGCGCCTACGCGCGAGGGGCCATTCTGCTAAAAATTTTCTAAGTTAAAAGCTGCAGAATTCACAAATTCAACCTCCAATCTTCCAACGGACATAACTTTCTCATTTTAAATCGTTTTTCACCCGTTCTTTGAATGGCATGGACATCCCGAATCCAATTTTATTTCTAAACAGATTTGGCACAAAACAGAGATCCGTAGTTCAAGTTATGTCCCGTCAAAGTATGCCCAAAAATCATATTTTTCATACAAAACCACAAAGTGCCATTTTCAAAACAAGCCATTTTCAACTCTTTTCAAAATCAACCAAAACATGCCAATTTCAATCATTTTTGAAACCAATCAAAATATACCAAAATCAACATCAAGCCTCCTCAACTTATACATCAACACTTTACCACGATTCACAAAACCAGCATATAACCATTTTTACCTATTTCAAACAAATGGCTAAGTTACAAACATATCAACATGTCATACATCCTTCCTCATCCCAATTTCCAACAATACTATTTCCAATCAACCATCATTATACATAATCAATATCATACTCACTATCACGTGGTTTCACCCCAAAATCAACCTTAATCATTCCTCAAGCATATATCACAACATATATATCTCTCATGCATTATCATACCATCAAGGCATCAATAGTCATACTCACATATATGACCACATAATATATCTCAACCAAAATCAAACATACCTCATCTATACAATTTCACCCAAAATTACCAATTTCCACACTTCAACTCCTCAAACCTCATTATTCAATAACCAACCCAATCATTCATATATTCATTATCTGAAATTCATCCAATCACTTATGTCATCATACAATGCACGCATCAACTTACCTTCCTTACCTCTTTCCGGCCTCCGGCCCAAAATTTACGGCCTCCGACCCAATTTCACAATTTAAATGCATAAACCACAAATTAATACTCATTATCCAATACATCAAATTTTCAATACACCAAGCATACAAGGCCACACAATTCTCAACCCAATCATCAATTCACATTACATACCAACTATGCATATTAGTACCAACCATTTACACAATCCAAACTTAATCCTAGGGGCATCTAGCCTAGGAATTCTCATCACACCACACGGTACTTAAATGAAACTTAAACCGTACCTCTTGTAGCCAAACCAATTGAGACTCTTCTATGGAAGTCTCCACCAACCCTTAGCTCTAAGCCTCACCAAAGCTCCACAAGCAACACCAACCTTCCAATTGTGCATCAAAATCACCAAATACACTGAATTTTGTGATGAATATCACCTATGGCTCATACTAGAGCACTCCTAAACAATCAAAATCACAAGGTTTCCTCAAAACCCAAATCAAATTCAAATTTGAAGAGGAAAATAAAAACTGGGCAGAGGACAGTGGATTACTCACCACAAAACTTAGATAGAATTTTAGAGGATGAGAAGAGCGATGCGTGGCCACAAACGGCTCGTCAATCGGAGCTCCGTAGCTCAAGTTATGATGGTTTGAAGATCAAAGAGAGTTAGGTTTTCTCTCTTCTCTTCTCTCTTCTCTATTTCAGCGCCCCAACCTCTCTTTTAGGGTAAAATGAGCTGAAATACTCATAACTAATGTTTATATATGTTGGGTCTTGGGCCCACTTAGGCCCGGTTCACTTATTTTTTGTCCGTTTGCCCAATTTTGGACCAAAACCTTTAAGATTAGCGCTCTAAATCGCACTTCAAATATCTCTACCTCCCCTAATTATAATTCCTCATTTCTTAATCCTATTTACTCATAATCAATTTTCTCAGCTGCAGTACCAGACAGGTCTCAGCCGGTACTGCCCATCAAAATTCTACTGCGCGCTTTTACGCAGAAAACTATATCTTCTGACTCGGAAAAATTCACTGAATCCAAATATCATATTTAAATCATCAAATTTCAATTGCCAAATTTTCCACCCATATTCGCTCCTACTTAACTTATTATTTAATTAATTTCGGTTAGATCGGATATTACATTAAGGATTCATAAGATAAAGAAATTGAAACAAGTTCTATATTCTATATGATTTTAGTATTATCAAAATTTCAAAGTAAAATGATTTTAGTTTGCAAATTTCAGTTTATAAATATGATACAAAGGGCAGGTATAGTGTCTATACTCTATATGCTCTGGTTAGGAGTTATAACATAAGTTAAAAAAAAACACATAAATTAACATCAGCTTATAATTGAGTTAAAAATCATAAATAATAACCTTAAGTTAGTATTCAAGTTAAATTACGTTAGTTTGAAATTTTTAGTTTACAAATATGATATAAAAAAGAGCAATATCTATGTGTTCTGTTTAAGAGTTATAACAGTTTGAAAAGGAGACATAAACTGATGTCAACTCATACTTGAGTTAAAAAATCACAAATAACCTTAAGTTAATATTATCAAATTTTCGAGTTAAAATCATTTTTGTTTGTGATTTTTAATTTACAAATGAGGAGTGTTAGGCCAGTATTTTTGTTAAATTTTAGCCAGCACTTAATCATCAAAAGAAAATTGAATGATTCTACATCATTAGATGCAATCTCACACCATTAAAAATATTATTGATAGCTAATTGATAGTTAAAAACCACAAAATCTGCTGGCCCCTAAACTTTCTCTTTACGAATATAACATAAAGAAGATGCATGTCTATATACTCTGTTTAAGAATTATAAGATGATTTTAAAAAGAGACATAAATTAATATCGGCTTATAGTTGTGTTAAGAATCATAAATAATCGTAAGTTAATATTCTCAAAATTTAAGTTAAAATTATTTGAGTTTGCAGTCACAAAAAAATTTTTGAGTTTGCAATTTTAATTTGCAAATACGATATAAATAGAAAACAGGATCTCTATTTTAAGAATCGTTATGACATACTGATAATAGAAAATTTTAGATCAAATTGCATACTTAAATAAGGGCATTTTAATTTAGGAACAAAACACATTTGTCCCAAAGTTCTTTTCTTCCTTTCAAGTTCAACACAACAAATACATAATCTATATGAAATCTTTTTTTTTTTGAATATTTTTGTTTTCTTCGTAAGGGATAATAATGTAGAGCGAGAAAGCAGGAGAAAAGAAAGAAAGAAGCAGTACTTGCCTGCTTCTACAGAGCTGAAGAAGGACCTCATTATTATATGGATAATGGTTATGAGTGTCCGTACAATCCAGAGCTTTCCTCTTCACCAAAATCAAAGCTTCAATGCTCGGCTATAGCGGATGTGGACTGTGGAGAAGTACACTCGCTGCTACTACTCACTCCACTTCGATTCAAAATCCAGTGCTGGCTTGGATGAGATGAAAAATGAGTTTATTTGGAATATTGATCTCAAGAGTGAAGAGGAACATTTTACCAAACAAATTTTAATACCTCAAATCACATATAAAATCATTTCTCACTAAAATGTAAATTAAATAATTATATTTTTAATATTTTTTATTTAAGAGTTTTTTACTTTTTAATATTATATTTTTTAATAATAAAAATTAAGTTTAGAATTTTTTAAAATTATTATTCATATACTAAAATTAATCACAAATATATTTGTATATAAATATATATTTAATTTAATTTATTTTTAATTTATAATTATATTTTAACATATATTTTATATTAATGATAACTAATTTTGATGTACTTGTATAATTTTTTCATTATGATTCGGATACTTATCATAAAGTTACTTATTTTAAATAAATAAAAATATATAAATAATTGTTTTTGTAACATAAAAATTTAAAATTATACAATAAATAGGGATTGCTTTGGGACTTGGAAGCACTCTCTGTATTTATAAAATATCTATTTGTATAATATCAACAAAGAGTATTTTAAAATACTTGTTGAGATAATATTTAATTTGATCTCTGAATTTACATGTGAATCTCAATTTAGTCTCTAAAATTTCAATTGCTTCTATTTGATTTTTAAATTTTGTGAATATAACTCATGTTTGTTCTTGAAATAATTTTTAACATACAAACGTTAATAGAACACTGTCGTGACAGCCGGATGTCATATTAAACTTTGTAAAATAATGTCGTTTTGATTTTGATACTCAAATAACCCAAAAACAACATCCTAAATGGTGTTTATTAAAATTTTACCTAACAAAATAAGTAATACAATACCGTTTTTGAGCTATTTAAATGTCAAAATCAAAATTGCATTATTTTACAAGTTTTAACGTGACATGTGATAGCCTATAACAGCGCTCTATTAAGGTTTTAATACTAGAAATAGTCTCAAAGACTAATATAAAATACGTTTATAAATTTTAGGCATTAAATAAAGACAATTAAAATCTCAGAAACTAAATTAAAACTCGCATATAAATTTAGAGACCAAATTGAATATTATCTCGTACTTATTAATAAAACTTTTAAACTCCTGTACTACTAATTTTGTTTTATATTAATATACACGACACAACGCATATATAGTTTAATTTTGACGCAACGCATATATAGTTTAATTTTAACGGAATCATATATAATATATATATATATATATATATATATATATATATATATATATATCATTATTTTTACTCTATCAAATGATAAAATAAAATTATCAAATTAAAGTCTTATTACACAATATTTATAAATATTCAATATATTTTTTAATAAGTGTTTGCAAAAATTTTTATAATCATGTTCATATTTCTAATTTTATATTATATTTATAAATTAAAATATTATGTATAGAATAATTAATAAATTATTAAATATATATTAATTTATTTTTAATATATAACTTATTTTTTAATATATATTTTATGTAAATAATTAATCTAATAAATACTAAAAAAAGTTATTTGAAAAAGTAAATTATAATTATTTATAACCCTAAACTTTATCCACACACATTTTCGTTGAAATAATATTTCTCTCCGTCTTAAAAAATTGTTCATTAATTATGAATCCTAACGTGATGCGAAAAGTTAACTCTTAATAGTAACATGTAATTCAGTCATAATATTTTTAAGCACTACAATAATATAAATTATTTTTGAGGGTTACATATGTAAAAAAAATTAAAATTTGTCAAAAAATAAATTTTGATATTATTTTAACTATAAAAATATGTTAATAAAAATTTTGTCAAAAATAGTATTTTTAACATATAAGTAATTATAAAAAAAGTTTAAATTTTATTTTGATAAATATTAGCTGTCAAGAATAATTTGTTAGAAAAATTTGAGAATATATTTTTTATGATACTTATTAACCATCAAAAATACTATTTATTTTGACACTTATTGACTATAAAAATTTTTTAACAAAGAATGAGATGAGATCTTGAAATCGAAAAATAAACTGAGATTTTGAAAATAAAGAATGAATAGTATGATCTTAAACTGAGAGTAGTGTAATGCCAAAATTGACAGAGACAAAAATAAAGAGAAATAATAGAATAAATTGAAAATAAATAAGTGTTAAAATTGTGGAATAATTTTTTATAGTCAAAATATTCATAAAAAAATATAAAAATTTTAATATTTATAATATTTGTTAAAAATATATATTAATTTTCACATTTAATTATAACTGTTAAAAAAGACAATTAAAATAGCTCTTTTTTCTTATAACGAAGATGGGTTGCCCTTTTTTTCGTGTGTAATACTAATCACAATAAAATTTACACTGAAAATTTGATACTCAGAACTCAGAAGTTATCCAAAGCTTTTTCTTCGCTGGTTGAACTATTTTTGTTTTTGTTTTTGTTTTTGAAATTTATGGGTCGCTGTGTACTCTAATCTATTTTACTGAGATATTGTACATCATCATACATCCCCCCGGCCCCCAGCTTATATGTTATCATCACCGTATAAAACCATTATACTTATGATACATCAACATTATTGTACGCTTTTATTAGAAGTTTATAACTCTATAGCGATAATATATATTATAGGAAACATTTCAAGTATACTGGGGAGCACTGGTACACCAATTATTTTAATCGTTGATTTCAATTAATATATATTATATATATTTTTTATAATTCAAATCAACAGTTAAAATAATTGGTGCACCGATACTTCCAGTTCGCTTGAAATGCTTTCTATATTATAATTTACAATTGTTTTTTCAAAATATATATAGTAACTCCTAATTAAAGTGAGTAGTACAGTGAGCAGCGAGCACAATAAAGGTAAATAAAGTAGTGCAGGGCAGATATGACCCAATACCTTTTTTAAGATTTGTGGGGGTAGCTTGACCTTGACCTACTCTTGGCCAATAATATTGCATACTTTTGCTCCTTTTTTACCTATACAGTTTTGCTTTGGCCATGCATCCAAATCTGATGAACCTGAGAAAATAATTTCTGACAAAACAAAAAGAGCGTGCGTCCATCTGATCTCCCACGTGAATATAGCTGGACAACGGACATTGGCCGGCAATGGTGCCATCAACATGGACCATCTACCCTGTATAAATATAACTACACGACGAACTATTTTATCATCTTTAAGTTTCTGTTTAATGTAAGGTAAACTGAACTGGACTGCCCAATTCCACTAGAGAATTGGTAAACTAAACTCCATACCAGTTCGGTTTGATTCTAAAACCCCCCTACGTGTCTAATCCTAATGACTCCTTTAGATAATTATTATTCTTTATTTTAAATTTCAGTAGTAAATTTAAATAAAGTTGTAGTAGCGACAATATTGTAAAAGAAGAAAGACACATATATATGACACTTATTTGAAAGATTGGAATTATATGGGTAGAATTTAGAGTTAAGTTTAAGGTGATTTTTAAAATTACATTCGAATTTTAAATTGGTTCTGAAATTAATAATTACTTAAATGTATCTTTAAAGTTATACATTAAGACTCATAATAATTTATAAGACACTTTTTATTTATCGTTTGTTATCAGAAAGTTAAGTCCTACCATACTAACACTATAACGATTAGCTGATGTGGTGAATGAAATTTTATTATTATAATTTGGTTTCTTTCTTTCTTTTAAAATTCTAAACTCCATATTATCTTTACCAAATTCTCTTTCTTCTTCTTATAATCACAAAAGATCACAAAAAAATCAGCAACGATAAAAAGTATCAGTCAACCTAAATAACAAATATCAATTAACCTAAACAGCAATAATCACTAAAAAATAACAACAATAAAAAAACCAACAATAATTATAGAATAAAAAATAGCAAAAAATTGACCATTACAACTGTTCATACCATAATCCAAAATATAAAGTCAAGTCCAATAAGAATAAAGGCCCACCCAAAAAAGAGTGGCCTCTTCTACTTGTCCGACCTCATAAGAGGTTGGGTACGATAAGGGGTCAGCGCTACTTATTTAAAATAAGTAACTATTTCTTTAAATATCTTCTATTATCTCTACCTCATCTAGAAGGTAGATCTCAATAAACGCTAAAAATAAAAGAAATGATTATCCACCAACAAAGGTGTAACTAGTAAAAAAGGTGGTTATCTACTCTGAAGATTATAGAAGGCTTAGAAAAAGAGGGTTGAATCTATGATTTTCTTTTACTTTAATTGAAAGAAGCCTTTAATACCCAACTTCGTCAATCTTGATTTCTGTTTAAACAGTGCAGCAAAAATTTAAGAGACAATTTCGTTTTGTCTCATAAACTTCTAAAAATAGAACAGCAAAAGAAAGGAAGAAGTTGACACCGTCATGTATCCTGGTTCAGTTGCCTTCAATGCAACCTACATCCGGTCCACCGTAACTATGGTGAAATTTTCACTATAGTCAAAGTATTACATACACCAATTTCCTAAAATTCACCCAATCCTATATGAAAATACAAGTTTCTTCTTAAACTTGACTTGACTATGCTAATACTTAAACTCTTTACACTAAGTGCTTACCCAACTTAGCAAGGGGCACCTCACAAATACTTGACACAAGACAGAAAAACACAACCAAAGAAAATCTGAAATCACTCTTGACTTTTCTCTCAAGTGTTTCACTCAACTTTTTTTTCACTCTTAGGCTTTTTCTCAATGTCTCTCTTTCAGCTTTTTACCTCTCAAAGACAATAAAGAAAGATATACATTGAAACTGAAATACAAGACAGTAAATCTTGAAGGAGATTAAGGCATAACATCAGCTTAAACACTATGAACTGAACCCATCAACTAAACTCAAAACTTCATTCTTCATCTTGGTGGACTGCTCCATTTTGTGTAGGTGTAATACTTCCAAGACTTCAAACACAATAGTGAGGTTTCACACACAACTCTCTTTCTCTTGGGTACTCTTTCCTTCAGCTTCAACCAGAAAATGATTTTCTTTTTATACCTTATGCTGAGGTACGGTTAGATTTTTTCTCAAGTCAACTCCTTGGACCTTGATCTTGCATGGTTCCTTCCTTTTCTTTCTTCAATCAATCTCTAAATTAGGGATATCAAAGCTGGTTCTTTTAACTTGACCGGAGACCTCAGAGCAGCAAAAAAGAGCTTATTTAGTGATAATTCCAAATCTAAACCATTAAAAATGTGCTTTGGCTCTAAGTAACAATTTGAGCCATTGATTTGGAGCAGAGATAATCTATCACCATTTTCTTCTTCTTTCCAGAAATGGTGTCGCAAATAGTAGGAGAACAAGTGAAGACATCAACTTGCATGCAAATGGAAATTATTTACCTTTAACCTCTGACTTAGCTTAGCTTGCTTTGATTAAGGTGATTAGACATTTGCTTTTGTGATTTAACTTTCTCTTTCTTTTTTCTCTGGTGAATGAACCAGGAAGAAAAAACTCTCTTTCTTTCTCTTCCTTCAAGAATTTGACCGAAGCAAGCAATGTGAACGTTGTCTTTGGAAGACTTTCAACTTGGATAAATTAACTTCGGCTTGGATTGGCTTGACTTTCCATTCAGACCAATTGATTTCTTTGCTTCATTTTTTTAGGCTTTGTTTGAGATTTAAAGAGCCCACCAATCACCTTTGTTTTTTGGTTCCATTTTCTTGGGCTACTTCTTCTTTAATTTTTGGCCTACAACACTAACTAAAGCTTATAAAAAAATAATTGGGTGTTTAACCCAATAAATTAATGTTATCGTCATCATTAAACTAATTTAATTCTTATATCAACATAATTTACTATAAATACACTGACACCCCTCAAGTATATTTAAGTATCGGAGTCTCTTGCAGGTACTACCCCCCAGTTTCTCGCAAGAACTCGGACAGGCGGCATCTCGGTATCAAACAAGTCGGACACTGCCATCTAAAGGGATCTAAATCTCACGTTCAGACCCAAATCAACGTTTCAGGTAACCCTCAGAACAACAACTACATTAAAAAATTATTAGTAACAACAATCACTCATAATATTAAACAAAAAATGATAGAATAACTAAAAAAATTACCTTAATCACACACAGAGAGAGAACCTAACCAGAAGAGAAAAGAGAGAGACAGAGAGTAAACAAGAGAAGAGCGCAAACAATAAGCAGTGACAGTAACAAGTAGAGAGGGAAGCTGCAATGAGTGATGGACATGCAGTGAGTGCGATGAGTAAAGAGAAAGGTAGCAGCGAGCAGTGAAGACAAGAAACAAGACGATGCAATAATGCAAAGGGGTCGTTGTCCGACGAGTAGCGCAGTGACGAGATGGAGGCCGACGATAGGTGATGATAAAAAAGGTTGACGCTTTGAACTCTATTTCTACAATGTGTTGAGCGCTGCGAGTGCGAAAGAGTAAGGTTGGGGAGAGGGCCTTAAAGGCCGTTAGAATTTTTTTTTTGTAAATATCAATTGATATCGTTATAGTGTCAGCATGCAAGAATCAGTCTAGCTCAACTTTTTGACAGCAAACAATAAACAAAAATATTTTCGAAACTACTACAAATTTTAGAATGTAACTTCAAATGACATATTTAAATAATTATTTAGATAATTATTAGGTTTAAGTACAATAACCATTTTAAAACTTACCTCATAAAATTCGCACATTTTATTTGACATTTGCTATATTAAATAAAAACGGTAAGATATTTGTGTAAAAATGAGATTCAATGTGTATTTTAATATTATAAATGTTATATAATTAAATTTTTTTCCTTCGACTTAAATTAGTACTATTTCAACTAACTTTTGATTGTTTTTTAAAAATATTATATATACATTAAAAATTTATCATTAAATAATTATTATATATTTATGTATATATATATATATATGTATTCTTTTCATATTTTTAAATTTTTTTATTTGAATGTATATTTTACATTAAAAATTAATTTAATATTAATTTTTAATATATAATTATACACATAGCATAACTAATTTCTTTTTTTCATTCTATCAATGCTAATTACATACCTAACGGTAGTCCCTTTCTGTATGTGCATGTATGTTTGTTGTATGTTAAATAATGTGTAAAGATTGAGCGTATCTTTGACGTGGAAAACATCATTAGTTCATTACAAGTTGCAACTTGCAAGGCCATCAAATAAAGGAGATTCCATTATTTATCTTTCAATCATTTCAATACCAATTTCATTTCTTATTCAAACTCTCAATTAAGTTTATAGTGACCAAGATATTGCTCCTCCTTCTCCTTCAAATTAACAATGATGGGAATGTAATTAATTAATGATGATATGTCTGATCCTCACCATCTTTGTCTCCGTAAAAAATTAGAGCTTAGTTCGTCACTCTACCTAGTTGCCATTATTAAGGATCGGAGGTGAACGGCTGCATTCGTAGATAGCAACTCCGATCCCTTCATGCATGTTATGACTTGTGGCATTAATAGACAGAAAGAACTCTCAACCTTGTGAAAAATTGGATATTTTAATTATTATTTTGTTTTTTAAATTCAGTGCGAGTGTTAAAAGTATTTGTTTGCTAAATAATAAGGCGGAAAGATTGAATGAACATACAGTGTGAGTTGTTAGGTCCTGTTTATTAAATGACATGCGTAATTAATCTTTTAAGTTATTTAATAATGAAGTTCTTGTATCTTACATTGGGGCCAGCAGAAAAGAAAAAGAAATAGAAAAGGGACGGGCAATGCCGTTTTCTGAATACGCCTGGGTAAGTATCATGTGTGGACATTAATATAGTTATCAATATGATTCCTAATCTAATAAATAATGCTAAATTAGGATATCAATATGATTCAGAGTAACTAAAAGTAGCTACCGGCGAGAAGGTCCCACTAAAGTATAGGATATTTCAAATTGATTATCACCGTATATTCCATATTCCATATAGGGTAAGTAAGTATCATGTGTGGATCGGATACTTTACAAATTTTAGTTCTTTTTCTTATAATTTTATAAACATTATTAATTAATTGTAATCACTTATATTACTCACGTTCTTATCATTGTTAAGCTTTATTTTTTTAGCTTTCCCCATCACTACTATCCCTTTTTTTTTGTATAAATTTTAAATGATGTAGCAGGATTATATCCCCTTTCTAAATCTTCGTTGAACTAATATTTTTTCCCATTTTTCTTTGAACATACACATTAATTCTCACCTATTAAAAGCATTGCAAGAATTTTTTGCCTGATATTTTCTTGACATTTACTTTCACTTCCTTCAATCAGAGTTCACCTTCCCAAGGCGTATTTTAGATGTTTAGAACATAACATTAAAAATGTAATTATTATTTTAAAGTTATTAATTTGTATTTTAAATATTAAAATATTTATCTTAATTTTATATATTATTTTAATTTTATTTATTTAATTAGTAAATTAATATTTATGTTAGTGAATTTAAAATTTTTTATATTTAGTATAACATAAGGCATATAAATATTTTTTAAATTATTGTAACCGATAGAAATTAGAAGAATGAAAATTTATTTTATTTTTATTTCATGATGAAACAATAATATAAACAAGTGAGGTCTAATAAATTCATTATATTTCGTATTGTATTAGAAAATTAAATAGAAGATAGAATAATTTCAGTCTATTTCTATTTAAATTCATTTTATTTATTTAATTCTAATTTTTATCTATCTCTTTGTTTATCATTAATTTCGTTTCGTATCACCTACCTCAGATCTATTTGACTTTTCTTTCTCCTCCTTTCTTGTTTATTTCCCTACAATCTTGGGTTTTTGTACTTTTTTTTCCTCCTGGTTAAAAAACAATGCCTTAAACTATTTAAGCAATTTTATATACTCAACTTATATTGGCATCATGTTTAAATTTTTTAAACCTCTTTATGATACTCCATATTCAACTTTTATCATGCTTGGATCTCATGTTAATGTTTTTTCGTAATTTATCCGTTGTAATCGACGTATCTCCGTGCAAAGTATGATCCACATATAAGATATAAGAGTTTTGGTGAGTTAAGAAAATATCACCCATCAGTGTCATCGACTAGCTTTCGGTCATTATGAGCTGAAAGGCTGAAACTATATATATATATGCACTATACACATACATAATATAATGTTCATTCACAACTAAATCTCTGGAGTCAAATTCGATTAAGTGGGCTTCCAATAAGAAAATTTGGGTATCAATAGTTGACTTTAATTCATAGTACAAGTTGTTCTTTTTCTTTGTCAATTTTTTTATAAAAAATAAAAAATGAACACTTAGTGATTTTTTGTACGTAGAGAGAGTAGTGCATAGAAGGCCTGATGTCACTTTCATGAGTAAAGAGAAGAGACCCCATAAGATACAGTAGCAGCGCATCCTCTGAACACAGAACCAGCAAATTAACAGCTAAGACTACCACTAATGCGTGTTCATTTTGTGTATGCAATGTGGCCTCCTCACCTTTGACATATGCCAACAACGAACCATCAATCAAATATAAAGATATTTTAATATGTATTCTATAATTAATTTTTTTATACAATAGCATGATTGTTATAAAAAATATTGAATCAACTAAATAATTATAATTAGTTAAACTTTTTATTATAAAATTATTTTTTAATTTTTTTTATGAATTTTAAATTTAATTTTTAGAATTTAAAATTTAGAGAACAAAATTTTAAATTTTGAATTTAAAAAATTAATTCTCTAATTAAATTTATTATAATAATATTATAACAATTCTATTTCAACCAAGAAATCTATTTACTTTTCTTTCTATTTTTATTATTTGTTAAGAATTAGTTAATAAAATAGGTAATACTTCTTTCGTTTCAAAATAAGTATTTTTTTAGAAGAGTGCTAAATTTTGTGATTCGGTAATTATTAATTAGTTATCATTGATGTTTTCAATGGTATGAAATTTTATCTAATAGTACAAAATTATTCACTTTTTTTTTATTAGTTAAGTGTTAGCCAAATTTTAATAAAAATGCTGACTTTAGACTTTCTCTTTTTTTTTTTCTTGAATTTTTTGAAAATTTGATTTTTGCCTAAATACATTATTTCTTAATGAAGTCAAAAAATAGAAGAAACACTTAGATTATTGAACTGACTTGCGAACTTGATTACTACAATATTTGGTCGCTTATCATTACCAAAAAAATAAATATTTAAGTATGATTAGTTTTATATGAAGTTAATAATTAAGATTTATTAGATGACAAAAAAACTATTAATTTGACACGAAGAGAATCAAAATAAATTTTTGGTGTAAAAAGCGAACGAAAATAATAATTGATTATTAGCAGAAAAGTGTGTTTGTGATGAAAGAAAAATCCCCGCGACTTGGCCACGGTAAGGTTTTGATGATTTAAGTGTTAAGTTGGGAGTCCTAAAAACCCTTAACCCTTGTTCTATGCTTTTACTATTACTAGCTACTACATGGATGATGGTAACAACCCTCTACCACCACCTCTTCCTCCTCCGATACAAATCCCACCACCCACTACTCCAGCCCCAACCTCATCGTCCTCTTCCCCCTCTTCTACCGTGCGGTACCGGGGGACACGCTGCCGGAGTGGCAAGTGGGTGTCGGAGATAAGGGAGCCACGCAAGACGACGCGCATTTGGCTGGGGACATACCCAACACCTGAGATGGCTGCTGCTGCCTACGATGTTGCTGCTCTTGCCTTGAAGGGTCCCGATGCGCCTCTCAACTTCCCCGATTCCGTACTCTCTTACCCTATTCCTGCCTCATTGTCTCCTCCTGATATTCGCGCAGCAGCTGCCGCTGCCGCCGCTCAGGCTAGGCTTCCGAAGCCACCGCAGAACCCTCTAGAAGGTAGTGATAGTGCTGGTGGTAGTGGTAATGTTATTGTTGAAGGGTCTTGTTCCAGTTTGAGTACTGGAGAACAAGGAGGGATGATGGTGGGGGAGTACATTGACGAGGATGAGCTTCTGAACATGCCGAGTGTCATCGAAGACATGGCCAGGGGAATGCAGGTTAGCCCTCCAAGGATGCACTCTTTCTCCTCCGATGATTCCCCTGGGAATTCCGATTTAGATACCCTCTGGAGTTTTTGATGCTCAATTAGCCACTTAAATTGATCTCTATCTATCTCTGTTGTTGGGGGCATCTATGCTTTTTACTTTCTGTCTGTGTTTTTAGGTCTTACAACAAACAAAGGCTAGACAATTTCGATTGTTTTTGCTGTTGCTGCTCTTGCTGTTGTTGTTGTTGTTGTAAATAGAAGATTATTGAAGGGGTTGTTATGAGAGGAGAAAGATCTATTCATATCTATTGAATGTTGATTCCGGATTTTGTAGTGTTGGTGGATCTGTCTAGTTCGATGCAAAGAGGTTAGGCTTTGTAACTGGAATATTGGATCATGGGGCCTTTCTAGATAGTTTGATTTCTTTCTACATGTATTTAGATCAGATCAGATGATGATGATTATTCTATGTATGTGTCTCTTTTTTTCTAGCCAGCCACTAGCTACTACCAATGCTTTTCTATTCAATAATACCATCCGTTTCTCTCTGGCTGTAATTAATTAGTTCATGAATTTGTTGCTGCTGATCTGAGAGATATACATGGTTCTCTATCTGTACTAATTCACTATGTTGCAATGCAAGGACTACTAGCTATATATATGAATCTCTTGTTATTATCTACCTATTCATCCCAGTTAACTTTACTTTATTCTATCTGCAACTATTGTTTAATTTGCTGCAAATTATTATATTTTATATAACTCATAATTTCCAAGAGTTAAGATGATATTGTATGCATGATTGAGAGTTCATCAAATTAGACCTGCGGTTTTTTGAAAAAGCTGAGAAATACTTATTGATGATGACTACAAACTACCGTATAATGCATGCATCATCTCTTAATTTTATGCATATCTGATCTATCTCAAATAATAATCAATTATATGAATGATATATGCTGTATATATATAAATGTGATTGATGAATTAAACTGATATGACTTGCTTGCAGCATATACAAACATAAAAAAGCTGAGAAACAATACTAATGTATTGGAATTGAATTCCTTAACTCATACATATATCACATAATTTATTTCATGCATCTATTTACAATATCTATCTCAGATTACAAGAATGATGATGAGTTCTCTCTGATATTTCACATTCACTCAACGATGTCAAGGGAGACTCTTCTCTTGGCACAATATTTCTGAGCTCGTAGTATAAATATATATATGAATGAATGCAAGTAGCTAGTCCATCATGTCGGCCAGTAGCCTGATATTGATCCATGTTAGGTGAAAAAGCTAGGTTTCTGCTTTAGAAGGTAGATGCTATCTTAGCTGCATTTTATTTGAATTTAGAAATAGTAGAAAACTATCAAAATTTATTGTTTTTGACCATTAGTTAGTCATTAATATTTAAAAGTGTGAATTAAAAATATATTATTAAATTACTAAATTTAAAGAATTAAATTGATTATTAAAAATGATAATAAAAAAATAATAAATTTTGACGGTTCTTAATTTTTGTTGAATGAAAAGAAGATCTTGACTAAAATGGGCAGACAATTATTAGTAGAAAAAAGATATATATGACATTGGAAGAAATTAAAGAGTGAGTAGATGACAATAACATGTTTTCTTTTCCTTTCTTTTATCGTATATGTTGTGAATGTATATATGTCCTACATAAATATACCGAGTTCCCTAGATTTCGAATATGTGTTTGATGAAATTGGAACATGGATAGGGATAGAACAAACAAGTAAATGATAGTACATTTTGCCTTTGGATGTCAAACTTGGCCGACATCACGCAAAGTTTGTGCCGGCGGTTATGCCAGGATGTTCATTCTAGGCGCCCCTATTTCAACAGTGCTTAGTTTGCTAATTGCAATTAATTTGCATCACTCATCATATATTTGAAACTATATGTTTTCTTTCTGTCTAAGAGACAAGACTATGTCTTGGTCAATGGTTTGCATCACTTATTACTGTATAATATCCATCCTTAATTATCATGGAAGATAATTCATTATTAGCGCTTTCTTCATCAAGTTATGGTACTTGTAATAACAAAAACAAAATTCACGCTCAATTTGAAAATGATTTGCATCATACCGTACTTTATAAGCATGATGAATATTTAATAAAGGAGCTAAATTTTTTACACTGAAAATATAATTTATAGTCATTTAGTTATATTTATTTATTTTTAATAATTATTCATCTAGTAGATGAAAAGTCGTTTTTTGATTCAATGTTACATATATATAATTATGCATATAACTTTTAAAAAATAATTATGTATCCAAATTAAATTTTAATACTTTGTTTTTTTTTTAAATTGTTCAGATATACTAGTACATAACAAAAAATTTAATATCATCTATCTTCTTTTTCCTTTATCTTCTTCTCATCACAATTTGTCTCTTTTGATATTCTTCGTACTATGATACAGCATAAACTGATAATAACATGTATGGATCACAATTCATAAGATACCACTTGGTGGGCATGATAAAAAGTGGAGGCGATATTTTTGCTTTAAATAAAATCTTACTACATATACACTAAATGTAGTTGAGTGGATAATATACATAATTTAGTCTCTGAATTTTTTTTTATACCAACTTATTTTTTAATAAAATTAAAAGTGGCATTTCAATGACTATGTCTTGCCATGTCAATATTTTCAGTATTTAATAGAATAAATTAATAATAAAAATTAAAGTTTATTGAACTTATAAGAATTATAGGAACAAAAATAAAAAATGTAAATTTAAACCTAATATAAGCAACAAAATATATAAGAATCAAAACCTTATGTAAACCTAATTTTTTATATATTTAACATGTTAAAAATGTATTAAATTAAAAATATGAAAAAAGGTATTTATTACTAAGATCCAACCAACCACATGTAGTATTTTTTTAGACAATCTCTTTAATTAGTATAAGTACTATAATGATTTAAGTAGTCATTATAGCGAAATTAAAGAATGAAGAGGGAAATTATAGGGTTATAGATGCGGGGAACTTGCCCACAATAAAACAAGTGCATGCATTGTTACTTATTATTAATTACTAATGCTGAAAGCCATCAGTGGACCGTACCTGCTCTGATCTATCTGATTCGCGAACTGGGACCTGCAGCTTCAATTCTCTTCAAATCAATTCGATACCTTTTTGGTGTATTCTCCCAAGCTAGCTAGAACAATTTTACCAACTCCATGTGCCTGGATTTTCGAATTATTATTGCCAATGCCACTTTTAGAATGAATTATTAAAGATGATTGATACACTTAATGACAGAATTTCATATATTATGAGAATATAATTATTTGACGTTACTAATGTCTAACCAAGAATAATTTGTAATATATTTATAGACACAAATTCAGAATAATCTTTTATTTTTCAATTATTGGTGGAAAAACAAAAAGAGCAAGCAAGCCCTGATTTGAAAACTTAGAACAGTAACATACACTATATTTCAGTTTAATTTCATTTCAACAAAGCTAGTATAATCAATTGGCCGTACGTATATTAGGTTTAATCATCTCTCCCACTTCACCTTCTTAAGTTAGGAAAAGGTGCAGTGGTATACATATAATAATTTGAATTTGCAGGAAAGATCAATTTAATATATGGCATTAAAATTGTTGGCATTAAAATTTAAGTATAAAAATAAGATAAAATATATTTGTACGATATTTACAATTCAGACTGAAAAAGAAATTATTATTACTTAAAAGCAATGACTTGAACCCTAAACTATATAACAGTAACTAATTCGTTCTACAGTCTACACACACTTTAGACTTTTCAACTTTAATTCTAGCGTAACAATAATGGTGTTGCCACTTTAATTTGGCTCAGGCTAATAAGTGTTTGTAATACCGTACATTTAGGTAAGTCTGTTTTGAAAAAAATACTTGTGTTTTTGAAAATTATGTATTTTAGTTTGTGTTTTGATAAATTGTACTTATGCTTTTAGTTGAAAAAAAATGAATTGATTTTAAACTATTTTTGAAGATTCAAAAGTTTAATATAAATTTATATATTAATAATAAGTATTTTTTTATTGTATTTATATTTATTAAAGTCATTTTAAATTTTAAATATAATTTTATCAGATATAATCTTTGTAATTTATGCTTATTAAAAATTATTTTTATTTTAATTTATTAAATATAAAAATCTAAAAGTTTTTAAAAAGCTATTCTTTAAAAGAATATCTTTAATAAAGTATTAAAAAAAAATCAACACCCTATCAGACTCAACCATTATTCAACTCTGTTGTTTTTATAGGCCCCAACCTTTTTTCCCTTTTCCACCGACCCTACTACCCGAATAATCTTATTTTGGATATTGTAACTTTAGAAAGAGAATTGTATTATTATTATTTTTTTTCCAAAGAGTCGAAGATAATATTATTTACTTACATTGTTTTTTGTTATATTTTAAGATAAACCATTCTCCGAATTCCTTGAATAATATCATCAAGGTCTAAAGAACCGAGTGAGACCCTAAAACCCCAATCTGTATATCAACAAATAAAGATAAGCATCATATATACAATATACAATAAATCAATAATATATAAAAGATCATAGCACTCTCACCTTAGATATAGAGGGCTCTGGGGTTGTCATCATATATATAGCGGTGAAGCACAGATGTAATTGGATGCAAACAGTGGTCTCTTTAAATTTATAGTGCTTTTTATAGCCCACATATTGCACCAAAGAACAAATTAAAGACTATTCACTATTAACTTCTTCGTTCTGTCTCAAGTCTTAACATACCGTAAAGTATTAGAAATATAATTATTTAGAGTTATTATTTAAGTTGATTTTTGGATTTATAAACGATTTAATTTAATTTTTAAAATGTTAATTATTTTTATTTAATTTTTAAATTTTGTAAACATGATTTACATTAATTTTTTGGTTAATTTTATTTTGTCGTACAAATATTAATAGAACGTCAATATAGATAGTTAAATATTATGTTGTAATTTATAAAATGTAATTTTAATTTTAGTGTTTAAATAATTTAAAAATAATGTTGTATCATTTATTTTGTAAAAAAAAATTCAATAAATAGTGCTTATAATATTGTGTTTGAATCATTTGAGTGTCAAAACTAAAATAACAAAATTTAGTGTGACATCCGACTATTTACGTTAGTATTCTGTTAACGTGACTAGTATAAACTAAGACTAAGTTAAGTATAATTTTAATCCTTAAAATATAGATCAAAAATTTTTTCGTTTTTTTTTTTTTTTTTGCACACAAAAACCTTCCTAACATTTAACTTAATTTTAAAACGTTCTTTCCAATAATAATAATAATAATAATAATAATAATAATAATCTAAAGAGGTGAAATGGAAGAAAAAAGTGAAAATAATAAATTTCTTATATAAATATTACCTAAAGGAAGTCGGCAAAAGAGAGCAATACAATCTAATCTAAATGAAATTATAGCCAAACCTATTACTTCTTTTTATTAAATGATACAGTACAAAGGATCGATCACCAAAACTCCAAAAGATCTCCTTATTGTTACCTAAATTATTTCTTTATCAATAATAGGTTTACTATTGTAATTATTTTTTAGTGAGAGTACATAAAAAAAAGTACATAGTATATAAGGTGTAATAACTCAACAAATATTTTCTAAGGGGATTTTTCATTCTCTCCAATAATGAGAAGAACCTATATCTCTCCCTCTCTTAATCCTTTCTGATTCATCAAACCATCAACATCACAGCTTGAACAGCATAGGGCATGAGATTTTCTTCATGGTGCGGTGAGCATGGAGAGCAACCAAGCTGTGAATAAAAAAAAAAAAGTTGCGAATCCAATTTTGCCATTCTCTTTCTATCCCTAATTTTTCTTTCGACATTTTCTTTCCCCCATTCTTACCTCTTCCTTCAAACTCATCCAATAGAGTTTGATGAGAGGCTATTTCGCAAGATTCTTTCTTGGTGAACATAGCTGTTCCGATCAACGAGTTGGAAGGAAGAATATCTGAATCCATATTACTCTGTGATTCATTGATTTCTCAAAATGGCAAACATGGCAAACAGATCCTCCCATTGCAGAGGTCGTGGAGCTACATTGGCTTGCTCTCATTGCAACAAGCAAGGCCACACAGAAGATGTATGCTATAAGAAGCATGGGTACTCCTCCCACTTCTACCAATGGCAGCAACATAACACCACTATCAATCACGTGATCACTGAGGGGCATGATGATATACTCAGTGACAAACAATTCCAGCTCAATTGTCTCCAAGAGAACATTGGAATATCAAGATCTGGATTCACTCCAGAGCAAAGATTTGCCTTGTTAGAGTTGATCAAAGACAAAAGTGTGCAGCAACAACCTCATAATGCAAATCAAATTTTGACTAATTCCATTCACACTTCCACTCCAGGTAAAACCATTGCATTACATTTTAATGCGAGAATTATGAGCATTATCACTCCAAAATCTGCACTATGGATCATTGATTCCGGTGCAACAGATCATGTGACTTTTGACTTAAAAGATTTTGCAAGTTTTCAAAATATTGATCCAATCAATGTGATATTGCCAAATGGAACCAAAACTGTTAGCACCATCATTGGCACAATCACATTTTCTAAAAATTTTTTTCTCAAAAATGTTTTATACATTCCTTCTTTTGATTTTAAATTGATATCTGTGTCAAAGTTAACCTCAAACTTACATTGTCAATTGTTAATCAATGATAAGTGTTGTGAGATACAAGATAGATCCACATCAAAAATGATTGGCATTGCTGAGTGTATAGAAGGGTTATATACAATGAGTAGAGAACCAGAATTCTCTCATTTTCCCCCTCTTCCAACAAAGCAAGCTTCATTGGCGGTAACTACTACTACTACTCATCCCACCACACCTTCACACAGTGAGCACAACAACATTTGGCATCTTAGATTAGGACACATACCCATGCATAAATTGATTTTTCTGAAGAAGTATTATCCTTTTATAGATAGTATTGCTTCAAATTTTCCTTGTGATTCATGTCATTTTGCAAAACAAAAGAAATTATCTTTTAATCTTAGTACAACTAAAATAAAAGATTGTTTTGATTTAGTTCATATGGATATCTGGGGTCCTATTTCTGTCCCTTCCAATGAAGGACATAGGTATTTTTTGACTGTGGTGGATGGTAAGAGCAAATTCACTTGGATTTTTTTTATGAAAACCAAATCTGAAGCATCACAATTGGTTATTAATTTTGTGAATTTTGTCAGAGTACATTTTGAAAAACAAGTTAAGTGTATAAGGACCGACAATGGGCCAGAATTCACTCTAAAATCCTTTTTTGCATCAACTGGAATTTTACACCAAACTTCTTGTGTAGAAACACCAGAGCAAAACGGGATTGTAGAGAGAAAACACCAGCATATTTTAGGTGCTGCTAGAGCACTGCTATTTCAATAAGGAATTTCACATTGTTTTTGGCAATACGCAGTTGCTCACGCCATTCACCTAATTAATAGGCTGCCCAGCACTAACCTGAATAATGCTAGTCCTTATAAGCTTTTGTATGGCAACTTACCTGACCTTTCATATTTAAGAGTATTTGGTTCTCTTGCATATGCCTCCACATTAACAAATTCAAGAACAAAATTAGACCCAAGAGCCAGAAAAATAGCTTTTCTTGGTTTTAAATTAGGAACAAAGGGTTTTCGACTTATTGATTTAAAATCAAAGGAAATTTTCATATCCAGAAATGTAATTTTTTATGAAACTCATTTTCCATTTTTACATTCCACTAGCACTGACATTTTTGTAGTGCCCATTCGTACTCCACAATGCATTGATCTTTTTCAATATGATACACCATCCACACATCATTTGCAATCACCCACACATACCACACTCATAGATTCAAATGAACATTTCTCAAGCTCAATGCACTCACCAATTTCCTCACACACCATTGCACCCATTACCACACCACACACTGATAATGCACCTGCATCACAACACTCTGACATCACACATGACTGCATTACTAGAAAGTCTGAAAGAGTCAAGAAACCGCCTGCTTATTTGAAGGACTATCATTGTATGACAACCCACACAGCTCACTCTAGCAATGTTTCCAACTCTAACTCTTTATATCCTATCTCACAACACTTGTCATATGATAAACTAACCCCGAAATATAAGTCACTTTCTCTAGCCATCACCTCAAATCAAGAACCTAGCACTTATGAGGAAGCGGCTGCACATGAATGTTGGAGAAAGGCAATACAAGATGAATTGACAGCTCTAGATCAGAACAGAACTTGGTGTCTCACTGAACTCCCAAAGGACAAGAAGGCTGTGGGTTGCAAATGGGTTTTTCGGGTAAAATTCAATCCCGATGGCACCATAGAAAGGCACAAAGCGAGGCTAGTTGCAAAAGGATTCACTCAAGTGCAAGGAGTAGATTATGGTGATACTTTTAGTCCAGTTGTCAAAATGACTACCCTACGAGTAATGTTAGCATTAGCAGCGGCAAAGAAATGGCATTTGAAACAGCTGGATGTCAACACTGCCTTCCTTTATGGAGATTTGGACAAAGAGGTTTATATGAAGATACCACCCGGTTTGGCTGTGTCACAACCAGGTTTGGTTTTTAAATTACAAAAATCTCTATATGGGCTTAAGCAAGCAAGCAGGCAATGGAACATTAAGCTCACTCAGACTCTTGTGGATGCTGGTTATAAGCAGTTTTTTGATGATCATTCCCTCTTCATTAAGAAACAATCTCAAAGCTTCACTGCCATTCTAGTATATGTTGATGACTTGGTTTTAATCGGGAATGACATTGGTGAAATCAATTCCATCAAGCAAGATTTGGATGACAAATTCAAAATAAAGGATCTTGGTGATCTCAAATACTTCTTGGGAATGGAAGTAGCACGCTCTAACTCTGGAATTCACATTTATCAGCGGAAGTACACCATGGACCTTCTCAGAGATTTTGGTTATCTAGATTGCAAGCCTCTCTCTACTCCATTTGATTATAGTCAGAAACTTTCAAAGGAATCAGGTACCATTTTAACAGACAACACTGTTTATAGACAGCTCATCGGCCGACTCCTTTACCTCACAAATACTAGACCCGATATCTCTTATGCTGTGGGACGTTTGAGCCAATTTTTGGACTGTGCAACAACTTCTCACCTACAGGCTGCTTTTCGTGTACTCCGATATTTAAAAGGCCGACCTGCAACTGGTCTCTTCTTCTCCTCTACTTCTAATCTGCATCTCACTGGATTTGCCGATGCTGATTGGGCTACCTGTGCCGATACTCGTCGCTCCATTTCCGGTTATTGCTTCATGCTTGGGAACTCGCTCATTAGCTGGAAGAGTAAAAAGCAAACCACAGTTGCCAAGTCCTCTGCAGAAGCTGAATATAGGTCTCTTGCTGTTGCCACTTGTGAAGCTAGTTGGTTATCTTTCTTAATGGATTTCATTGGCTTGCCGCTTCAAAAGTCTATCACTCTATTCTGTGACAACCAGTCAGCCATTCACATTGCCAATAATCCCATTTTTCATGAAAGAACTAAACACATTGAAGTGGACTGCCACATTGTTCGTGAAAAGCATTTGTCTGGTCTCATTCATCTTATGCCAGTTCGTTCCAATGATCAACTTGCTGATTTTCTTACCAAAGCTCTGCCACCGGGTCCTTTTCTTGCCAATGTTTCCAAGCTAGGATTGTTAGATTTACACAATTCTAGCTTGCGGGAGAGTGTTATCTAGATTATTTCTTTATCAATAATAGGTTTACCATTGTAATTATTTTTTAGTGAGAGTACATAAAAAAAAAAGTACATAGTATATAAGGTGTAATAACTCAACAAATATTTTCTAAGGGGATTTTTCATTCTCTCCAATAATGAGAAGAACATATCTCTCTCCCTCTCTTAATCCTTTCTGATTCATCAAACCATCAACATCACAGCTTGAACAATTAGGGCATGAGATTTTCTTCACTTATATTACAGGCAAGCTTAATTGAAATAGCACATTAAACATTGAAAGGATTCAAAACTTTACATAACAGAATTACAAAAAAAACGTCAATAATAATAACATCAAACAATAAGCTAAAGAAAAAGAAAAGGAACACAGGAATGTTTCATAAATATTAAATTTTAAATATTAACTATTAAATTAGTGAGCATATATTTATATATGTATTATTTTACCTTTTTTAAACAAACTGAACAACTATAAAAATAATTAAGTTTTTTATAGTAGCATAATTAAATATTTTCACAATAATATGATTACTTTTTTATGAACAAAAAAAAATTATTATATATCATTATATTTTTATTCGTATTTGATTAAAATTGATGGTACTACACATTATATATATAAATAAAGAATAAAATAATAATGTAAATTAAAGAAGAAGAAATGATAATGAAATGAGATATGTACTTCCGAAATTGCACTCCCACACAATGAATTTCTTTTGCCACACATCCATAGTAACTTTTTACGTCCACGTATCGCAATCATATATACAAATTTCAGTTTTAAAGAATTTTATATTATTAAATATATTTATGTGATAATTAAATGATGTGGGGTAGTTGATGTCGCCTTGCAATTGGGTTATTGTGATGAAGGGTTTCCATTTCATATAAAGTCCCTAGATTGAAAATTCAGATTCCTCTTATTCATGACAAGACCAGATGGCAGATGGCAGATGGTTCTTGAATCCTAGCTCCCAACTTTAACGATGAACGACAAGTGTAAAAATAGACTACACACAGGTAATATTATCGTTACATGGGGACTACATTATTATTCTTTACATGAATGAGTGAATGAGAATGATTAAATATAATCATATATAATTAATTAATTAATTAATTGGAGAGGGTTGGCCGACTTGTTTGATGCACAACCCAAGAAAAGATGTAGACAGGGGCTGCTGCTCCTATATCGGCCATGCCCACATTTGGCTCTTTGCATTCATAACAAAACTACCACAAATTAAATGCCACTGTGCTCCTCAAAACTACTGTTCCAAAAGCGGCTGCACCAAAACAATTCTCTCATATTATCCTTAATCCTACCGTTACATCCTGTATGGATGGTGTCCATGTTCACCCAAAATATGGGTTAATAATTAAATTCGTTATGAAAAGATTGATATTTTTTAAATAATTTTTTTAGTCATATTAATTTTTTAAAGATAAAATGTAAATTAAATTAATTTTTTTTAGTTAGATGATAATATGTCACGTTAAATATCACGTGACATGATGACGTATCACTTGATATATAAAAAAATTATTTATAATTAAAATAGTTCTTAAAAATTAAAAAATAAATTATTTTTATTCCTAAAATTTTTAAAATTAATCAAATTAGTTCTTATATAATTTTTTTTATTTTTTCATAATATTAAATTTAAAATATTTTTTGATAGTGCTAATTTTAATATTATTTTTAGACTTTAATAAACAAAATTCTCTTTACATAAAATAATAAAAATAATTAAATTATTATAAAATTATTTTGTCATTTATATTTTAAAGTTTTACATTTTTAAATTGTAAATTTTTTTTATAGTGAAATTTTTTTATTTAAATGAGTTTATTAAATTATTGTTGATTATATATTATATTAAATCTCACTAAATAATATTATAGTTATTTTAAAATTTAAATTTTTTAAATTTTTTAAAATTATAATTTATATTATTGTTTAATTTATATGATAGAACTCAATAATTTAAAAACCGATTTATGGGATCACTTGTCAAATAGAAGATTAAAATATTTAAAATAATTTCTATATTTATTTAGTGAAATCCAAAATATTAAAACTTTTAGTATATACTAGTTATATACTAGTTATTAAGATTCAACAATAATTTGAGTTCTATCATATAAATATTTATATTAAAATATTAAGGTTCAACAAGTGATTTAATAAATCGATTTTTTAATTATTAAGTTCTACCATATAAATTAAAAAATAATAAAAGTTATAATTTTAAATATTTTAAAGATTTAAATTTTAAAATAACTACTATATTATTTAGTGAAATTTAAAATATTAAATTTTTAAATATATAATCCACAATAATTTGATAAATTTGTTTAAATAAAAAATGTCACTATAAAAAAATTACAATTAGAAAAGGTAAAATTTTAAAATACAAATGACAATATAATTTTATAATAATTTTATTATTTTTATTATTTTACGTAAAGAGAATTTTGTTCATTAAGGTCTAAAAATAATATTAAAATTAGTACTATCAAAAAATATTTTAAATTTAATATTATGAAAAAATTATATAAAGACTAATTTAATTAATTTTTAAAATTTTAGAGATGAAAATGATATACTGTTTGGACTTTCAGATACTATTTCAATTATAAATAACTTTTTTACATACCAAGTGATACGTGGGATAGTAGGTGTCACTGACTTGACACGTCAACCAATTATCTGGTGATACGTGGCACTTAATGTGACATGTCATTATCTAACTAATAGAAAGATCAATTTGACTTGTGTACGTTTTATCTTTCAAAGACTAATATAACTAAAAAAATTATTTAATGACTAATTTGAAGAATGGGTAATTTTTCAAGAACGAATTTAGTTATTAACTCCCAAAATATATGAATATGATAGTATATGTTATTTATTTATTTATTTGAGATATAAATTTTTGATGGACTTAATAGTATATAAATATACTCAGAGAGTCAGAATATATCAATTTTCTCCGGTTCAGCCAGATTTTGAGTCTGATGGATTTATTCATCATGAAGAATATGTTGCTCTTTGTTTCAATTTTTTTTTGAATATAATAATTGTTGAATTAATTATTAAAATATAATTCTTGCTGCCATTAATAGTTAAATTTGTTATTGAAACTATTAGAGTTTTCTGTTATTTGAATTTATTTAATTATTTTTGGTTATGAATGATAGTAGAGGAGAAAAATAGATGGTAGTATAATAGATAAAAATTTTGGATAGTAGTAATTAGGAGTATTTAAAATCGATTCAACTCAAACAAAATCGATCAACTGAATAAAAAAAATTGATAACCAAATAAATCGAAAATTAAAAAAAAAATAATTTTTTGCAGTTTTTTTTGGTTCATTTTGATTTTCAGTTTTAATTAATAGAAAAAAGATGAATCAAATCAAACCAAACCGATCAATATAACTAAATCCCTAAAATATCTTTACCCTCATCAAACCTAAATTTCCATTTCCCACATATGGTTCTTTCCATTGATAAGAAAACTACCACAAATTAAATGCCACTGTGCTCTTCAAAACTATTGTTCCAAAAGCGGTTGCACCAAAACAATTTCTCTGATCTCACATTATCCCTAATCCTATACCTTCTTTCTAAAAAGTTTATTATCTTAATTAAATTTCCATTTACTGTCTTGGAACTATGATTGTTCTTTTTATGTATACTATGTTGAACACGAGATTACATCATAATTTTTCTATTCAAATAAAAAAAATTTCGGGTGGTATAAATGTAGTACTTATAAAAAATATTCAGACACTTAATTCTGATAAACAAAATTTATATAGTATATTTATCTCAAAAAAAAAAATTCCTTATACTTATTCTTTATTTTATAACTATTTTATTTAGCCATTGAGAAGAATTGTTAGTTACCGAATAAAAGAAGAAAAAATGTTAAAATTCCACATGAATTACAAAAGAGAAACTGAAAATTAATCGTTTAACTGAGTTATAATGTTGAAATCATTTATTATAATTAAATATATTTAGTAAGTATTAGTTAATATGACTGTGTTTAGGGCATAATAAAAAATATAAATCCTAATTTATTTTTTAATTTTTCTGATTCAATATAAAGATGTTTTAGAAAAAGAGTTTTGTATTTGACATACAGTAGTGTACTGTTTATGTGAATAAAAAAAGAAAAAGATTTGTCGTTGTATGATATCCCATTTTAGGGCTAAGCGGGGATTTGTCCTTAGCAATTGAATATATAGGCATAAAAGTGAAAATCACATAGCCTGTTGTACGGTCTTATCATGGAGTCAGTGGTTCACTGTCTCTTTATCAGTTGTAAGGTATCAATTTCTACATTCAAAAACAAATTATCATAAGAATTGGGGATTTGGGATGCCCTTTTGTGTGTGAAACGTGTTAAACATTAGGTATTATGAAGATTGTGTGTAATTTTAGAAGATATAAAACTTGTAATAATAAGTGTAAAATGTCAAGTTAAAGATAATAGAATAGGACACGGCTGATAATTAATAGTCAAAAGAAACATTTGTGCCACTAATTTGATTTAACTCCTTCATATATCTTTGTTTTGTAAAAAAAAAAAGGAAATAGACTTAAAATTCTTCATATTTCAAATTCAAAAAGGAAAAATATATTGAATATAAAATTATTTATATATCTTTATCTAACTAATTTAGTTTTTATAAAAGATAATTCATCACATGTAACACCGTATGTTTAAGCCCCTTCTTAAGGTGAAGGCTAGATTTATGCACAAATTGTGTCACTCAAAATCCCTTTTGTGTGACTATATAATTTCACCCCTTTGAAAAACTTTCTTGTGACTATATAATTTCACTGGAGAATCAGAGATGTGCAGTAAAAATTTCTTGTAAATATAAAAATAACAAAAAACTTGTTGTAAATGCTTAATTTATTGGAACCACGTTTAAGCATCTAATTCTGTTGCCCCTTTATCTTTTTACCTTGTGTGTAACTGAGTCTATGGATTTTACTAGCTGATCATTCCATAAAGAATGGCCTACTTTTTTTCTGTGTGTGTTGGTGTTTGTCTTGATTGTGGATGAATAATAATAGAAGGACTTCGGCACTGCCTTCATAAGGATGGAAAAAAAAAAGCCGAAATTAAATGGTGTCTCTGGGCCCAAACTTTGCATCCCTTTAATCTACCTTATAGCCAGTCACTATCACATTATGTGACCTATGTTTGTTTCCCCAGAAAATCATGCATTCTATATACAAGTTCATTGACAAATTGAATACTAACATTGATTAACTCTCTAAAGAGTCTAAGGTCAAAATAGTAACAACATATATATTTAATTGTTTGCTTCAGATAGAAAATTGAAAAAAAAAAAACGGTACAAAATAATTGTGGGAATCCACGTATTCTACTCGGTTCCGCGTAAAATGAACAGAGGAATACCAACCTTTTTGTTATCTCAGTAAATAGAACCCTTTTCGTCGTTTTCTTCATCAGTCATTCAATTTGAATAACCTGGGTCCCGCACCGTCACTATAATTCACCAGTAAAATATTCTGGATGTACAATATCGATGGGCTTCATTAATCAATATATGAAAAATATAAAAATAAGATTAAAATTATTTTCACAATGACTAAAAGCTTAATTTTTTTATTTCATAATATATTTGACAAGTGCTTGTTGATATATTTATTAACTAGAGCTTTTAAAACATGGGTTATATTAAGTAATTAATAATTTTTTTAAATAATATAAACAACGAATTTTAAAATTGGTCCAATTCAAATAAAATAATATTACATTCTAAATTACTTATTTAAATTATAATATTAAAATAATTATTTACATACTTAATAAATTAAACATTCAATATATTTATTATTCATATTGTTTAATATTTTTATTATTTACTTATACTCGTCTTTAAAATATTTACTATCTAGGATGATTTACTAGATTTTACAACAAAAACTAGAAATCAAATAGAAAGAAAGATAGCCCTTAAGATTTGTGATTTTAGATTACTCTATATTAGGTATGAAGGGGATAAGGCAACAGTAATAGTAAAGTACGGATGGAAAAAGGCAGTTAATAACTGTCAACCGCGTTTGGGAAAGTGTGATGGATGTCACCTCACAGAAAAGGCATCTCTGACTATGTGCTCAGTTGAGTTTAGTAATTGGTTGAGGCCTCACACTCTAGAAATTTCAGACTGGCCCTACTTCTTTTCTTTTTAACTATTTTCTCCTTTTCCTTCTTCTTATCTTTTTGTCGTGCTCTAATTTTTTCTTGTTTCTTTCGGTCACCCTTCCCTCCTTTTCTATTCTCGTGTTTGTTTTGGGTCAACTACTGTTCCTATTTATCCAATGGAAGAAGCTTCCATTTGTTGGGCTTTTGTTGGGCTCAGAGCAAACCCAAACCAGACCATTAAACTCGGAATAACCTTCCACATTACCAAAATAAATAAAAAAGGACTCTAACAACAAAAAAAAACAACAATGCTAGGGAACTAAGAGGATACTAGTAAAAAATCAGCCAAATGACTCTAGATAAATCTAAAATTTTTATGTAGATGATACATATGCTAAGCATTAGGATGTTTCTTCTACTAAGTATGTTTCTTTTTCATACTAAATGGATGTACTTTTATATATTTTTTGAATGATTTACTGCAGCCGTGGAGAGAAAGTGAATTCCGTAGAGATTTCACCGTGATTCTAGCTAAAACACCTCAACGTATCTCTTCACACTTGAATTTGACATTAAAACTAATTAGTAACAAATATTTTAATATATAAATAAATAAAATTAATTAAAATCATTATAAATAATTAAGTTGTTTAATTTTTGTCTGATTACGTCTTGATTTCATATACTTTTCCAAAAAAAAAGGAACTCAGAACCTTCCATGGAGAATGACCAAATAAATAAATAAACAAAGAATCATAACGCTAAAAATTGTTAATAATATTTCATTAATTTATTAAAGGTAAACTAAAAAGAATATGCGAGTCAATTGTCAAATTCTTTTAATCTCTCGTCATCTATTTGTCAAAATTCATAATAATTTATTCTATTTTGTTATAGAAAACATAATTGTCTACCGATAAACCACTCCACCCCCTCCTTTTTATTCTTTTAATTTTTTTGTTTACATTTAGCAAACTTCTTTGATTTGGTACACTCATTAAACTTTAAGTTAATGGTATTTTATTGGCAAGTTGGGACAAAAAGCTAGCAAATAAGAGAAGAAAAATAACGCTATGCCTACGCAGTACGCACACATATTTTTGGCATGTGGTTATGTAAGTATGAACCCTGGTTTTGTGAGTTGTCTGTCCATGATCCAAGTCCACAGTATCATTTCCCTACGCAAATCCAGCTTTGTGAAATCACTTTAATTAAGTCTTAACTATACTATTAAATAATTCAATCTAAGGGTGCTATTGTCTCCTCTTGCTTTCTAACCTTTACGTCACACTGACGGAGTCGAGACCGGAGGCAAATCTAGGGTGAGCACCAATCGGTTTGATTTGAGTTTACGATAAAATTAAATTTAAACCGATTAAAATGTAATTGGTTTGGTTTGGTTTAAATTTAGTATATGTACCTAAACAAAATCAAATTAATTAAGAACGAATTGGTTCGGTTTGGATAATTGAGTATTTAATGACTTTAAAATTCATAAAAAAATAAAATCAAATTTTTATTTTAAAAATTCAACAAGTACAATAAATATAACATCAATAGAAAAAATCTAAACATGTTAAATACCAAATACATTAAAAACTAAATTTATTAAAATCTAAACATATTAATAATGAATAATTATTATCTAATAAAAAATCATATATATATATTTTTATTTTTTTTATTTGATTAATATATGATCGGGTTTTCGAGTTGGTTTAGGTTCCACACCCCTAAAATTGATATCCGAACCAATCACTAATAAAAATCATCGATTTGGTTCGAAGAAATCCGATTACCCATTAATTTCAGAACCAATTTAATTAGTTCGGTTCAAATTCAAACGGATAATAGGTAGCGCTACCCGTACTCACTAACGCTAGGCAAATCCCACCCACAAAATCCAAAGGATCTAAGCCCAAGCACTTCCTTTAATCAGGTAAAGAACAAAGTGAATTAAATACCAAAAAAAAAGAACAAAGTGAATTTTTAATCTTAAACAATCATGTAAAATATACATTAAAATGAATTATATTAAAATAAAATACACATTAAAATATAAAATAAATATTAAAAATATATTAAATTAAATTATATATTTTATATATAAATATATAATAATTAATTTTAATATATAAATAAGATTTTTAAATCTTAAAAGAAGATAATAAAATATAAAATATTAATAATAGGGTTAAAGATTCAATTCGTTTGACCATGACAAGGACAGCCAGTTCAGTTCACGAATTCTTGTATCTCTCTTTCCAGGTGATGGATGGCTTATCACAATTCAAGAGACACACACCCCCTCCTTTCTCTTCACCTTCTCCTATCCCTTTCAGTCAAGCCCCCCCTTATCCAGTTTTAAAATCTAGAAAGTAGAAACTAGATGTGGGGAGACAAAGTCACACGTGTCATAATCCACACTCCAACTTGTTAAATGCAAAGGCGAAGCCCACTCTGCTAGTTCTTATTAGTTCTTACAATTCCTTAACCATAGTCCATACCGTGGGAAGACAAAGACAAACTGCAACCCATAACTCCCAATCAAATTCCTCAAATAAACTAAGCCCTAAATACTAGAAACATTAAATTACTTAGCTGTCTCCTCTACATAGAGTCCGCGTTGCCACTTTCCTTTCAAACACAGTCTCACTTCCCGCACACACTATATATAACTCATCAATTTCAATTCTCTATTTCCCTCCCAAAAACACACACAACAAGTCAAGACCAGAAACAAAGACATCAAAAGCCATAAACTCACCCTTTTCAACAAACTATTCCATTCACTCAAATAATTTCAAAGTTATAAACTTTACATCCATTAGCATGTTTCCCATCAATCATATTGTCAATAACCAGCTTGCGAGTAGCTCCTCGGAGAACACTGTCTTGTCATCGCCGTTGTCGGAGGGGGAGGTAGTGCTGGCGGCTAGCCACCCCAAGAAGAGAGCGGGGAGGAAAAAGTTCAGGGAGACGCGCCACCCTGTCTACCGCGGCGTGCGGCGGAGGAACTCCGGCAAGTGGGTTTGCGAGGTGAGGGAGCCAAACAAGAAGACGAGGATATGGCTCGGGACGTTCGCCACTGCGGAGATGGCAGCGCGTGCGCACGACGTGGCCGCTATCGCTCTCAGGGGGAGGTCTGCCTGCCTCAACTTCGCAGACTCGGCGTGGCGCCTTCCGGTGCCGGAGACGACAGACGCAAGAGACATCCAGAAGGCTGCAGCGGAAGCTGCCGAGGCATTCCGCCCCGTGACGGAATCGGAGACTGGTGAAGTGAGGCGGGAGGGTGCTGTGGGGGTAAAGGGCGCGTCAGAGACGACCATGGTGGCGGAGGCGGCGGAAGAGCAAGAAGAAGAAGAAGGGGTGCCGGAGATTTGGAGGACCATGGCGTTGATGTCTCCAACGCATTACTGTGCGAGTGAGTATGGCGTTGATGACGTGGAATTTGATGATGCCGAAGTATCCTTGTGGAGTTATTCAATTTAATTTAAGGAGGCAAAAAATACAAGTCATTCATTCATTCATTATTTATTTATTTAGAAACTATTTTTAGGAATAAAGAGATTGTTTGTGTAGTATTAGACGTTTTGACCTTTCTGTGCTAAAGTGTCGTACTCCTAGGTTTTTTTTAACACTAGTACGGATGATGCCACAGAAAGTGATGGGGAATGTGGATAGACGATAGATAGAAATATAGAAAATTTGATTAAAAAGGCTACACGGAATTTATTTCTTCAGATTGTGTATAATTAAAAATAAAATCAATCATATATGTATATATAATATAAGGATTAATAATCTACTTATTGATATGGTTTTTTATAGTAGTAACAATTTGTAACTATATTATTATACATACTCAAAGTTAACTTTGTATTTTCTTAGCTTCACATAAAGTATTAGTAGTTTCAACATAAGAGAAATATGTAACAAAGGATTACCAAAATTGCACTAATAATTTAACAAAGGAAAAGAAGGATGTATAACGACCAAAACGTTAGGCTATAAAAATACTAAGAAAATAAAATAAAGAGTAAGCATGAATGAAGCATGACTACTTTGAAGGTATATATTAAGGCCAGCTGTTTCCTGAAGCAGTAGACGCTCCTTTAATTTAAGGAATGGAGCTCCTCTATCTTCTTCATCTTTCCTTGCTCTGCTTCACCAGAACTTGTTCCTCGAAGCTCTAAATAAACAGCATCATTGAAGAATACGTTGATATGTGCTGTATGTGTGATATCTCTGTCAAAATCACATTCCTCAATGTCATTTGGAAAGTCCTTCTTCTGGCCCTCTTTTAATTTGCAACACCTAGTTCCTTGGGATCTAAATTACTACCCTCTAACCTCTTATGTACACCTTCATGTGCATCACGAATTATGGGATGGAAATAAATCTGCATTGAGTTTTTTCGAACTCAGCATACATAAACAACAATAAACCCCTCTCTCTAAGTAGTCGTCATAGGACAGAAAACTCACCTGTCTAAAAGGAACATAAGGATGAGTTCAGAAAGACACCAGAAACAATGAATATAAAGATGGGATTGAAACTGACGATTTATCCACGGCAGTTGGAATCCAATAGCGGCTTGAAAAGGATGTAGTTGCAGTATCAGAAAGAAGCATGACACAAGCAAACAGTGATGACTGATGAGTGGTGATATGAGAGTTAGCATTACCTTTATGTAACCACCCCCCCACCCCCCAAATGAAGGTCAACGGTAATCGATAACTTTTTCATCTTCTATTTAACCCACGTGCTATCATGTAAAAAATATTAATTAAAATATAAAAGTATAATATCAGACAACATTTAGGATTGGTTTGGATGAGCTTTTGAAATAAATTTTTTTCAGGTATTTTTTTTAAAGATTTTATAGAAAAATAAAAGTAATTTTATGTTTAGATATCTTATATAAAAAGATTTTTTTATTTATCAATTATGTTTAGATATAACAATATAAAAATATTTTTTTGTTTATTTAATATATAATTTTTTTTAAAAAATCTTTTAAAAAAGATGTAAATTATAACTTTTTAATTTTTTTATTTTTCTATTATAAAAAAATATTTTTTTTTATCAAGATAATACATAATAGCGCCCAAAATTGTTTAATGTTTATAACTAAGCCATGCATATACAAATAACTGACGCATCTTTGAGATATTATCTTTCTGTTATTATTATTATGGTCTGTATTTTGAATGAATTCTTGTTCTAATACATAGACAGTTCCACTCTGCATCTAAATTGGGAATCAGGGTTGCCCCAACCTCCTCCAAACTTGATGATCCCATTCCCACGGTACCATGATTTGGCACGCTGTGCGATCCAATTCAATCTACTTCCATCGAACTTGAATTTAAATTCCTTCTCGTTTATTCCAATCCACAGCGACGCACATGGATGTAGATGGGGGCAACAAGCGTGTCTTCCACCGTCTTGCTGTAGCCACGGCGGCCGACACCAGGCACCACCAAAAAAAAGTGTGCTACCATTGGCAAGCTGGAAACTGCAACAGACATCCCTGCCCCTTTCTCCACAGTGCCACCGTCTACGGTAGCACCATGTCTTGCAATAATAATAATGGCCGCCGGAGCCATACTTTTATGAATGGCACTTCCACGTGGGGCCATGGCTGTGGTGGAGGTAATCATAGAGCAGTTAGGAAGGCTGATAAAGTCTGTAATTACTGGGTGCAGGGGAATTGTGGTTATGGTGAGAGGTGTAAGTTCATTCATTCTTGGAGTTGTGGGGATGGTTTCTCTTTGCTGACTCAGCTTGAAGGCCACACCAAGGTAAAAGTAAAACAATCTTGGTAACATAATCATGATCGTTCTTGAAGTTGATGGGTTAGTTTTGTGTTGAACTGAACAGGTTGTGAGTGGAATAGCTCTGCCTTCTGGTTCCGATAAGCTTTATACTGCAAGTATTGATGAGACTCTCAGAGTTTGGGACTGCCAGTCTGGACAGGTTATGTTCCCACTCTTTTCTTAATATGCATGTTTCAATGCTGAGCTTGTTTTTGTGTGCGAATTGCAGTGTACTGCTGAGATCAATGTTGGTGGCGAAGTAGGGTGCATGATCAATGAAGGACCTTGGATTTTTGTTGGTATACCCAATTGTGTTAGGGTAAGAGAAGGCACAGATTGGCATATGATTTTTTACCAGACACAGCACATCATGTTTGGCTGATAAAATGGTAATGCAGGCTTGGAACACTCAAACTTGTATGGAACTAAGTCTACAAGGCCCTGTTGGACAAGTATATGCTCTTGTTGTCAACAATGATATTCTCTTTGCTGGTACACAGGTAAATCGTTTTCTCAATTCACTCTTTATTTGTTTAGTGTAGAAACATAATTTATTCTTGGCTCTTGTATTTTAGGATGGGTCTATATTGGCATGGAAATTTAACGTAGTGGTCAATGTCTTTGAGCCTGCTGCATCGCTTACAGGTCACTCGCGTGGTGTTGTTTCATTAGTAGTTGGACCCAATAGACTTTACTCTGCTTCAATGGACAACACTATAAGAGTAAGTTGCATAGGATTAATCATAAGCACAAGCATGTACTCCATTATTTATTGTGTCTTGGATTGTAATTTCATACTTTTTTTAATTGGATGTTGTCTTTCAGGTGTGGAACCTTGAACATTTACAGTGTCTACAGATATTAACGGATCACACATCTATTGTGATGTCAGTTCTCTGCTGGGACCAGTTCCTTCTATCTTGTTCACTGGACAAAACAGTAAAGGTTGGTTTGCATTATTTGTTGAATTCGTATCATTTACTAGTATATAATTTTTGTAATCTTGATTTCTCTCTTGTACAGGTGTGGGTTACTACAGAAAGTGGAAAGTTAGAAGTAACATACACTCACAAAGAAGAACATGTATAGATGTTTGAATTCATTTGTTTATGTTGATACAAGTAAATATGCATGTGTTTTTTGATGATTAATTAATGGTATGATGTGGCTGTAGGGTGTGGTTGCTCTTTGTGGGGTGCATGATTCACAAGGAAAGCCAATTTTGCTTTGCTCTTGCACTGATAATACTCTACGCCTTTATGAGTTACCTTCGTAAGTATAATTTTGATTAATGGTTTGATTTGGTTTAATGGTAACTAAGATGTTGACTAACTCTTTATACTTTGCCACATCTTTTTCAGATTTCTAGATAGAGGAAAAATATTCACAAAACAAGAGATACGAACAATTAAGATGGGGCCTGGTGGCATATTTTTCACTGGTGATGGATCAGGTCAAGTGAGAGTATGGAATTGGGCAATAGACCCAACCATTTCCATCCAATAATAATAATAATCCCTTTTGGGTTTTAATATTATATGTCCAGTCTTGTTACATTTTGTTAAATCATACCCCAAAATAAGTTTAAAAAAAAAAACATTCTCTTATCATTTTGACTCAAGGATCCTTAAATTCCATCTTTATTATATGTCCACTTGATAAAATTTTACATTTATTTTAACTTCTATAATGGTGGTGAGGCAAGTTACGGTTTAGGCCTTAGGAGATGTATCCAGTGAAAATGTGAAATGAACGAATTTCTATTGTGTATAATCTTCATGATTAATCAAAACTAACATGTATAATCTTCATGATTAATCAAAACTAACATTGTTTTTTATATAAAAAAACTACACAAATAATTCATAATGTAATATGTAATATGTAATCACAATTTAATAGTTTGATCGATAAAAATAACACTTTTTTTATCTATTGAAAATGTAAACTTGTAAATTTACACCCGAATGAAAGTATTATGCCAATGTAAAAGCTAGGCTAAAATAATTAAGTTAAAGCTGGAGCCAGGTCCTTGCTTGATTCACTTTCACGTTTAACCGTAACAACATTTAAAAAATTATCGAGGTTAGAAACAAACTAACCATAAACAGAGTAATGGTATAAGTATACTTGTCCCCTAAGTATTCATAAGACTTTATATTTACCAGTAATGACAGTAACCTCACATATGTACATCTATGAATTTTACTAATTTTCTATGTGAAACCAAAAATAAATTGCTATTGCAAATATTTGGTATTTAGATTCATCAGATTAAGAAGCTTGCTTAAGAAATAACTCTAAGCCAGCATTTGACTCTTCAATAGTTAGCTGGATCTTTAATTTTATTTTTTCAAACATAAATTTTGCATAAACTGTTGAGCCTAGTTTGATTTTGGGTTAAGTTATGATGACAAACATTGTTTTGGGTGAAAAGCCCAATATAGTTTAATGTGAGTGTTCAGTGATGCAGGCCCATATGTTCAAGTCCAACAAGTGCTTCAGCAATATAAAAGAGCCAAAGCTCATTCTTGTTGCACCGTTCAGCAAGAATAAAAGGGTATACATTTGGCAAAAAGAAAAGAAAGACAAGACATCATCAAGGACAGCTGGGGCTCTAGCAAAGCAACAAGACACAAGGATCCCCACTAACCCAAGGACATCAGCAAAAGCTCTGCTGTGGATCGTGGTTGTGCAAAACACAAACTTGCAAAGAGTAGTAGCAGCAAGAAAATGGAGCAGAATACAAAAGGAGAAGCATGCCAAGGAAGAAAGCAAAGAAAGGACCACAGAGATGGTGGACGAGCTCCTCGGACAGCAGAGGTGGTGGAGCAGAATGGAGCAAGGACTGCATGCCAGCTGAGACAGCTCCAACATGCAGCTGGTACAAGGAAATGAAAGAGGAAATGAAAGAGGCAACAATGAAGTCAAGTTGAAGATATATAAGAAGCCTCTCTTCATAATTTGGAGGCAAGAAAAAGAGAACACACATACAGAGCACCATCTCATACATTGAGCTAGAATCTTTTTCTTCTACTCAAGCTTAATTCTGATCTTTGTGTTATGGCTGTCTTGCGTTATTTTCTGTTTTGAGAAAAGGAAAATATGTGAGGTTCAAAAGCCAAGAGAGAAAAGGCAAGAGTAATGCAAAATAGCCACTTTTTCTTCTGATGTAATTTGGGTATATGAACTAGGATTAGTTCCCCTTGCCTAGTTGGGATAGCACTGGGTGAAGTCTAAATCTGTTTGATTCCCCTTTCAAGTTGGGACAGCACTTGGGATGCTAAGCTTTGGGAAGAAAGCTTAGGGGTAGATACTAGTTGAATTAGGAATTAATTCAATAGTATTGGTGTATGTAACCTGAGAATTATAGTAAAAATTCCACCATAGTTTGTGGTGGAGACTGGACATAGGATTCATGGCACTGAGAATCCGAACCAGGATACATGCTGTCCTTCTTTCTCTCTTCTCTACTCTTTTAATGTTCTGCGTATGAGATAATTTCAAATAATCTCCTGCAACTTAAGCTTCCACTGCAACAGAGTTTGAAACTCTAAGTTTTAAGCTAACTTGATTCAACCCCCCTTCTCAAGTTCATATAGAACCATCAATTGGTATCAAGAGCAAGGTCTCAAGGAGTCAAGCTTCACAGCTCGGAGTAAAGATCCATGGCCAACAACATGAATCCCAACATCGTGGCTTTCACTCTCACTGAAGGGCAGTCTAATAATAGACCTCCCTATTTCAATGGCAGCAACTACCTATACTGGAAAGAGAGAATGAGAATCTTTGTGCAATCAATTGACTACAACATATGGAAGATCATCCTCAATGGACCAGACGTTCCCACCAAACAGAACGCTGATGGAGAAGTTGTGGCTAAGGAAGACAATGAGTGGACAGAGGAAGAAAAGAAGAAGGTTGAACTCAATGCCAAGGCAATCAACCTGATGCACTGTGCAATTAGTTTTGAAGAGTTCAGAAAAGTGTCAAGGTGCAAAACGGCTAAAGAAATATGGGACAAGCTCAGACTCACCCATGAAGGCACCAAGCAAGTGAGGGAGACCAGAATTGACATGCTGATGAAGGAGTATGAAATGTTTAGCATGAAGGAGAATAAGAGCATCGATCAAATGTTCGAAAGGTTCACAATAATCATCAACAATTTGGATGCCATGGGAAGGAGCTACTCTGAAGAAACCTTAGTGAGGAAGATCCTGAGGAGTCTCACTAAAAAATGGGAAGTAAAAAGCACAACCATCTCTGGAAGAAATGATTTGATCAAAATCACCTATGATGAGCTAAGAGGCAAGCTGCTGGCCTATGAAACCACTCACGTGTCTCAAGACAAAGATGACAAAAAGAAAAGTATATCACTAAAATCAAGAATGACAACCCAAGGAGAAGAATCTGATGACAGTTTCTCAGATGAAGAAATGGTGCTCTTTGCAAGAAAAATGAGAAGACTACTGAGATTCAAAAGCAAAGGCAAAGGAAGCTCTTCATCCAAAGATGTCAAGAAAGATCAAGTCAAGTTCACATGCCATCACTGCAAGGAACCTGGTCACTTCAAGTCAAATTGCCCTCAACTTAAGAAAGGCGAAAAATCCAAGAAAGACAAAAAGAAGGTGATAATGGCAACATGGGAGGACTTGGAGAACGACACAAGCTCAGAGAGCTCAGATCAAGAAGCTCAGCTATGTTTGATGGCAGACCATGAAAATGAAAATGAGGTAGATCTTTCTGACTTGACTATTGATGAACTACACTATATTATCAAAGACATTTCTGTCAATTCCAAGAAACTCTTGGATAAGTATGCAAAATACAAGAAAGAAAATGAGGCTTTGAGGATTGAAAATGACCTTCTTTTAAAAAAGGTAAAGGCAAATGAAACTGGAAATGAAAATTTTTTAAAAGAAGAAAACAATGCCTTGCGAGATGAATTAGAGAAATTCAAACTCAAGCATGAAGTTATTGCTTCCACTGATTTGATTTCTGAAAACAAAAAGCTGAATGAACAAATAAAAAATCTGAATGAAGACTTAGCAAAGTTTGTTCAAGGCTCTCAAAATCTGAACAAACTGCTAGCTAGTCAAAGATTTGGATCTGAAAAATCTGGACTTAGATTCAAAGAGAAAAATAAGGCAGTTTTTAAACCAAACTTTAAAAAATCTGAAGCCTCCTCTTCCAAGATTTTCAAACTAAAAGGATTCAGCAAACCTCAAAAATCAGTGAGCAAGAATCAATGCTACAAGTGCAATAGAAATGGTCATGATCCTCCTCAATGCTTCATCTTTCCTAGGTCTTTTGGTAATGATGGTAAGCTATATAAAGTTGTTCATGATTTTAATGCTCTTGGGCAACCAAGAAGATTTCACATCAAATGATCTAAATGGATTTGGATACCTAAGGTTAGTTGAAGAACATGCAGGTTTGCCTTACATCCAAGAAGAAAAAGGACATGTGATATCTTGATAGTAGATGTTCAAGGCATATGACCGGAAGGGATGCTTTCTTCATTAAACTCAACAAGTATGATGGAGGATTTGTCACTTTTGGAGATAATGGTAAAAGTAAAATAATTGCCATTGGTAAGGTTGGCAAAGATTTTTCAACTTGCATAGATAGTGTCTTTTTAGTTGATGGGTTAAAGCATAATCTATTGAGCATAAGTCAATTGTGTGACCTTGGATATGCTGTAACCTTTAGGAAATTTGATTGTAGAGTCATAAATGAGAAAACATAGGCTATTTTATTTGTTGCCAAAAGAAGTGATAATGTTTATGGTATCACTCTAGATGATCTAAAAGTTCAAAATGTAACCTGTTTCTCTTTAATGGAATCTGAAAAATGGATGTGGCCTAAGAGGTTAGGACATGCTAGCATGTTCCAAATCTCCAAGCTTGTAAAGAGAGGCTTAGTTAGAGGTCTTCCTAATATAAAGTTTGATAAGGACATCATTTGTGATGCTTGTCAAATGGGTAAACAAATTAAAACCTCTTTTAAACCCAAGGAAGATGTATCTACTAAGAAACCATTGGAGTTGTTGCATCTTGATCTGTTTGGACCAACTAGGACTCAAAGTCTTGGAGGAAAGAGTTATGGCATGGTAATTGTGGATGACTATACTAGATTCGGCTGGGTGTTCTTTCTTGCTCATAAACATGAAGCCTTTTCTATTTTTGAGAAATTCAGCAAAAAGATTCAAAATGAAAAAGGTTTTAAAATTGTTTCAATTAGAAGTGATCATGGTAAGAAATTTGAAAATCAATTCTTTGAATCTTTTTGTGATGAACAAGGCATATCACATAACTTCTCTTGTCCAAGAATACCTCAACAAAATGGTGTTGTGGAAAGAAGAAATAGAAGTTTACAAGAAATGGCTAGAGCTATGTTATGTGAATATGAAATTCCTAAGTTCTTATGGGCTGAAGCTGTAAATACAGCTTGCTATGTTTTAAATAGAACCCTCATTAGGAAGTTTTTAAAGAAAACACCATATGAACTTTGGAAATGGCATCCTCCCAATCTTAGCTATTTTCATGTGTTTGGATGCAAGTGTTTCATTCTGAACATCAAAGAAAATTTAGGAAAATTTGATCCTAAAACACATGAAGGCATTTTTCTAGGTTACTCCACAAATAGTAAGGCCTACAGAGTTTACAACAAGAACTCCAAAACAGTTGAGGAGACCATGCATGTCACTTTCTGTGAATCTAACAATGTTCCCAGTGTTTGTATTGAAGATAGTCCAAGATTTGAAGCTGAGGTTCCAAAGATTACTGAACCAGTTCCACAAAATCCAATTTCTCATGAAGTTGCATCTGTTAGCAGCGAAAATCCCAATTCTGCAGGAGACAATTTGTAATTATCTCCTGTCGCAGCTGAAAATACTGATGCAGAGGCAAATGTTGATCAAGAGGAACCTGAATCCTCAAATCAGTCAAGAAGACCAAGAGAATGGAGGTTTCTGAAAAACTATCCTGAAGAGTTCATAATTGGAAATCCTTCTACTGGTAGAACCACTCGTTCATCTTTGAAAAGAGTCGAATCCAACAACATTGCTCTTTTATCAAAGATTGAACCTTAAAACATTTAAGAAGCTCTTGCTGATTCATCTTGGGTGTTAGCTATGAAAGAGGAATTACAGCAATTTGAGAAGAACCAAGTTTGGTCATTGGTGCCTTATCCACATGGAAAGAAAGTCACTGGCACTAAATGGATTTTCAGAAACAAGCTGGGTGAAGATGGATCCATAGTCCGAAATAAAGCTAGATTGGTTGCTCAAGGATATGATCAAGAGGAAGGGACTGATTTCGATGAATCCTTTGCACCTGTAGCTCGAATGGAAGCCATCCGATTGCTCCTAGCTTATGCCGCTCATTGTGGTTTCAAGCTGTTCCAAATGGACGTAAAGTGTGCTTTCCTAAATGGCATAATAGATAGAGAGGTTTATGTGGCTCAACCACCTGGGTTTGAAAACAAAACTTTTCCTAGCCATGTTTTCAAACTAGCCAAAGCCTTGTATGGTTTAAGACAAGCTCCTAGAGCTTGGTATGAGAGGCTTAGCTCATTTTTATTGAAAAACAACTTTCAAAGAGGAGCCACTGACACCACTTTATTTATTATAAATGATCATGATCATTTTAATCTTGTGCAAGTTTATGTTGATGATATCATATTTGGTTCGGCTAATGAGGATTTGTGTGCAGATTTTGCTAAGCTTATGACAAATGAATTTGATATGAACATGATGGGAGAGCTCAATTTCTTTCTAGGCTTGCAAATCAAGCAAACTGCAGAAGGCATATTCATCCATCAAGAAAAATATGCAAAGGAACTTGTCAAGAAGTTTGGGCTGGACTGTGCTAAGCCAATGGGAACCCCCATGCATCCTAATATCAAGCTTAATAAGGATGACCATGGTAGAAATGTTGATGAGACACGCTATAGAGGGATGATTAGATCTTTGATGTATCTAACCTCCTCAAGGCCTGATATCATCCAAAGTGTTGGAGTTTGCTCACGGTTTCAATCAAAGCCTAAGGAGTCCCATCTCTCAGCTGTCAAAAGGATCATCCGATATGTGCTTGGTACCACTAACTATGGTTTATGGTTTCCTAAGACTGATTCATTTCAATTAGTGAGTTTCTGTGATGCAGATTTTGTTGGGGATATGATTGATAGAAGAAGCACAAGTGGCATGTGCTGCTTTCTAGGAAAATCTCTAATTGTTTGGTCTAGCAAGAAGCAAGCTACTGTGGCCCTTTCAACAGCCGAAGCTGAGTATATTGCAGCCTCTTCTTGTTGTTCTCAATTATTATGGCTGAAAACTCAACTAGCTGACTATAAACTTAATGTCTCTAATATTCCATTATTTTGTGACAACATGAGTGCTATTAACATTTTCGAAAACCATGTTTTCCACTCTAGAACAAAGCACATTGAAGTTCGTTTTCATTCGATAAGAGAGCATGTGCAAAATGGAAATTTAGATATTTAGTTTGTTAATTCTGAAGGTTAGCTAGCTGACATATTCACCAAACCATTGATAGAAGAGAGGTTCTGCAAGCTACGAACTAAACTAGGCATTCTTGCTTCATCTTTGTTTTCTTAATAACTCTGCTAATGAGATTTTTTGTGTTTTGTCTCATAAATCGCGATGAGATTTTTTTGGCAGATGATGAGTAACCTTCATTAAGTCACTATGAAGCCACTGGATTCATATCTGAACACAATACATAATGGACATCCAGTGCTGAAGCAGTCTCTGGAATTATAGGCTGTTCCTTATTGAAAAATTGGGGCTTTTTTCATTTTTGTTGATTTGAAAAATTTTGATGACTAAGCCTTTATAAAAAGTGGGCTTTCAATTTTTGGGCTTAGTTTCAGTTGAATTTGTTGTCCATCTCATGTTTGCTTTTCACTCATATTTGTTTTCAAATCCATTCTTTGTTTTTATCTGAAACGTACGAAGGTTACAGCTGTAACTTTCAATGTTTTCCAAAACCACTTTAAAGTTTTCATTTTTATCTGTTTTCAAGATGCAACCTTTGCACTCTTCTACACCTATATTAACTCCCCATTACATGCATCCTCTCACACTAGTCCTTCCACTCTTTCATCTTCTCCAAACCAGTGTTCTATAAATATGGCTCGAAAGAAGAGAGCTGCTCGCAGAGGCTCCCACAGTGGTACCCACCGTTCTAATCACACACACTCTTCTCCTTCACTATCACCTACTCATTCCTCACCTCCATCACCACAAAACCCTTCACCTGACATGGCCCGCACTAAGACCACCGCTCGCCGCCCTGGCGTTGCTCCTCGTCCTACACCTCCTCCTCCTCCAACCACCTCTCAACCAAGTTCATCCAAACCCAGCTCTTCCAGAGGAAAGATGCCTCTTCACGAAGATGAAGAGATACCCCCCACTCAGAGTCGCCATACTCGCGGTACAGTCATTGACTTTCCTCTTCGTTCTGTGTCTGAACCTAGGCTGTCAAACCCCATTACTTACAAGTCTTTCTATGCTGATTTTCCCCATGAGTCTTTTGATCATCGTCGTTATCAATCTCTCATGAACTATCTGTTCTTCTGTAAAGACATCCTTCGTCGAACTATCTGCCCTCCTAAGCTTGTCAATCTTGACAAACTCCGTAGAAAAGGTCTGAACTTTACACCTCTGTTTGCATATCAAGGATGGATCCCCATTCTGTCCATCAAGGAGAAAGTTTATCCTGACCTGGTTCAGCAGTTTTATAGTAACCTCACCTACAAAGAAGGGAGAATCACGTCCTTTGTCAAAGGTAAGGTGATCATCATCGACAAATACCACCTAGGAAAAGTCCTAGATTATTAGGACAGGGGGGTTGATGTGTATACATCGGGTAAGTGGGACGATACCATGAATGTGTCTTACTTTGAAGCTCTGAGTGTCGTGTGCGTCAATATCCCTCTCTTAGAAGGTACCACTCCTACTCACAAGTCTCTTGGCCATATCCGTGCCCAGCTGCACAGGATTGTTAACCAAATCATTTTGCCTCAGCGAGGCTCTCTTCAACGTGTATCCTTCTGTGACACACTGGTTCTGTTTGCTCTTCTTTCTAGAATTCCCATTTCTTTTGCTTACTTACTTGTAAGACATATGTATGCTTGTGTCAGTACCAAAAATGTTTTACCATATGCCATGCTTTTTACAAAAATTTGTCAATATTATAATGTTAATTTTGGGGCCGAAAAATCTGAAGAGTGTAACTCATATATCAAAGGGGGTGGTGCAGTAAAAAAAACAGGTCACAAGCATCGCCAAACTGATGACAGCACTGATGTTCCCTCTGTTGATGAGGATCCTCTGATTCCCCCTTCCACCTCCACTACAATCAAGGTCATGACTCGCATTATGAAAAATGTGCTTGAAGAGTTCATCAATCTGGCAGACCTTCTTTTCACTCATGGGGCTGAGCACAAGAGGAACCAAGTTATGGAGGAAAATGCTCTCAAGAAAACCAAGGGGAGAATTCGGATTCTAAGAGACTTTGTGGAAGATATCAAAGTTGGCCTCACAACTTCTGACAATGAGGGGGAGGACGATGGAACCTCTGATGAATCCAACTCCGATGCCTAGCTTCTTGTTATCTCATCTGCGACTATGACTTGTTTTCATTTTGGACTTGTTTAGTTTATTTTGGATGACTGTAAAGACCTTAACTACTCTGCTACTTAAACTATATGCGCTGGCCACTAACAAATTTTGTGCAAGTTTTTCCTTTCTTCCCTTGATGACAAAAAGGGGAGTAAAGAAAAGGAATACTAGCTTTGGCTTAGAGATTAATAGTAATAATTAAGAACAATGTTCTGTGGTGCTATATTTTGCCCTGTGATGTGCTTAATGTAAATTGTTCTGTGCTTTCATTACTGTGATATACTGCTTGGAAATATTGGTCTTGGCTGTTTTTAAGTTCCTTTCCAGGTTAAGATGTAAGCCATGATCGAGGGGGAGTAATACTGGCATTGAGGGGGAGCTACTCACAAATCAAAAGTCATCAAAGGGAAGTGTTCTTTACTCTTTCAAATTAGTCTTTAATTTCCCTATTTTATCATGTTTGTCATCAAGGGAGAGATTGTCGAGCCTAGTTTGATTTTGGGTTAAGTTATGATGACAAACATTGTTTTGGGTGGAAAGCCCAATATACTTTAATGTGAGTGTTCAGTGATGCAGGCCCATATGTCCAAGTCCAACAAGTGCTTCAGCAATATAAAAGAGCCAAAGCTCATTCTTGTTGCACCATTCAGCAAGAATAAAAGGGTATACATTTGGCAAAAAGAAAAGAAAGACAAGGACATCTGTCAACATCAAGGACAGCTGGGGCTCTAGTAAAGCAACAAGACACAAGGACCCCCACTAACCCAAGGACATAAGCAAAAGCTCTGCTGTGGATCGTGGTTGTGCAAAACACAAGCTTGCAAAGAGTAGTAGCAGCAAGAAAATGGAGCAGAATACAAAAGGAGAAGCATGCCAAGGAAGAAAGCAAAGAAAGGACCACAGAGATGGTGGACGAGCTCCTCGGACAGCAGAGGCGGTGGAGCAGAATGGAGCAAGGACTACATGCCAGCTGAGACAGCTCCAACATGCAGTTGGTACAAGGAAATGAAAGAGGAAATGAAAGAGGCAACAATGAAGTCAAGTTGAAGATATATAAGAAGCCTCTCTTTATAATTTGGAGGCAAGAAAAAGAGAACACACATACAGAGCACCATCTCATACATTGAGCTGGAATCTTTTTCTTCTACTCAAGCTTAATTATGATTTTTGTGTTATGGCTGTCTTGCGTTATTTTCTGTTTTGAGAAAAGGCAAATATGTGAGGTTCAAAAGCCAAGAGAGAAAAGGTAAGAGTGATGCAAAATAGCCACTTTTTCTTCTGATGTAATTTGGGTATATGAACTAGGATTAGTTCCCCTTGCCTAGTTGGGATAGCACTGGGTGAAGTCTGAATCTGTTTGATTCCCCTTCCAAGTTGGGACAGCACTTTGGGATGCTAAGCTTTGGGAAGAAAGCTTAGGGGTAGATACTAGTTGAATTAGGAATTAATTCAATAGTATTGGTGTATGTAACCTGAGAATTATAGTGAAAATTTCACCATGGTTTGTGGTGGAGACTGGATGTAGGATTCATGGCACTGAGAATCCGAACCAGGATACATGCTGGCCTTCTTTCTCTCTTCTCTACTCTTTTAACGTTCTGCGTACGAGACAATTTCAAATAATCTCCTGCAATTTAAGCTTCCACTACAACAGAGTTTGAAATTCTAAGTTTTAAGCTAACTTGATTCAACCCCCTTCTCAAGTTCATATGAACCATCATAAACAAACATAAAAATTCACATATAACTAGCACCCATTACCTAACTTTATCTTTTAAGTATTGATGGCTATGATCCATGAACATGTGTGACGTGCAATCTACCTTTTTACTAACTTTCTGCGATATTTTGATTGATCCAATGAATCAACAATATGATGCTGAAATTTCAAACACAAAAAATGCCAACAAATCTCAGAAAATGCAATGCATTGCTACTCGATCTTTCTTTTCTTTTTTTTTTTATTTTATTTTTTTGCAACTATAATTCGGTGCCAAACCGCAGCTATTGCCTATAATTCATTAACTTGTTGACATAAAGAAGATTTGTTCTAATTGAGTCTCTGCACGCTAACACACTTAAATTATTCGAAGTCAACTCCAATCAAATTTCTAATTACTTTACACCCATTTGTTGAAACTAGTTAGTTGATCAGTTGGATTGGATTTGGTTCATGCCTTTTGGAAAACCTTTTAGCCACAACCATGCATTTATTGTTAAAAAAAAGTCAACTATTAAATATATAAAGAAATTTTGAACCCCCAAAAATATTGAAGAGAGGGTTGAGGCCTTGAGGGGTTAATAATTGTGAGAAAGAAATATAAGAATCAGGCAGATTGATGTCGGCTCCCCAAGTCCCCAGTCCCCACCTTTTTAAGGACTGTGTATAAAATTCTATCCTTTTTTTGTGATTGAACATAACACAAAAAAAGATTTAAAAAAAAGAGTAATACTCTTATTTAGTAATAATGTCTAAATAATCAGCTGCTTTGTTTGTTATGCGCTGAATAAGCACTAAAATAGTTGTCCAATTGCGTTGGAGCATCTCTTTGATTTTGTTAAGTAGATCAAAATCATTCGTAATCACGCTAGTTGTGTCTCGTAAAACAAAAAAAAAAAACGCATCAGGATTATCAGTTTCACATATAATCTCTTTACACTCGCAATTCCAAAGCCCTTTTCAAATAGACTCTATCCCTTTATTAAGTGACCGAGTAAGCAACAATTCTTTTTGGCAGTAAATAAATAAGGAGAGCAACATAATGGTTTTTTGTTATCTGAATATGTGTTCCAATTAAACAACATATATTATTAATTAAATTTTATTCTATATATTTTTTTAAACAGTTTTGTTACTCTTAATAAGAGATTGTCATTTTTTATTTTTATATTGGATTAATAATAATATTCTTTTAAATTATAGACGATTGATATGTTAATTTCAAATATAAAATGATTTAATTTGGGATGTAAAAGTTAGATTTTAAGTCGAATTTTTAATTTTTAGAGATACAAAAATTAAATCATCTGATTTTTTGGTATAAAAATTGAACCTTTCTTCAACTGTTTAAAAAAATTAGAAAAATTTGAGGAACGCATTTCGAATTCTCTAATTTTAATACTTCTTATAATTTTAAAACATATTAAAAATTATAATGTTAAAGAAAAAAATTAGGCGAGATTGTATGTTATATAGTATGTATGGCCCTGAAAATTATCGCAATCACTGCAAACAATAGAAGTATGGCGGCATCACATACATACATAGATAACTCCCACTTCATGCTGAGCTGATGGTATTCTTGGGAATATCCCTTTGTTTGAATCGAGGATTTTTGTACTCATGCAATTCCCTTTGATTTATAGTGTAATTCACTTTGATTTATAGTGAGAATATACTTTGATTTATAGTGTAATTCACTTTGAAATGGTCAATTACATTTCATACATGCATATTCTCTCTCCTGTGACCAATTCAAAGCTAAGGTACTTTTTATTTTTCTTGATTAGGACTCAATCAATAATGGTATTAAAAGGTTTATTGACTAAAAGTGGCTGTAGCATTATTAAATGGTAGCATAATCTATGATTTCACATGTCAAAATTTAACAAACTAGACCCAGAAAAACTCAACAAGCCTTGAATTACTAATTAATAATTACTAATTACTATATATACTTTCCCACTTCAACTAATAAATTAACCCCTATTTAAGAATCAAAGTTCTAGTACTGCTATTGTCATAAAACCACATATATATAGTTAAGACTTAAGAGATAGAATGAAAGCAATCGCTATAGAATGAAAACAAACGCCACAAACTTAATTATGTCTTTGATTGAAAACCCAACTTGAACGGCAAAGACACTTTCCACTCACCACAATAACACCCCAAGACTCCTCAACTAATGAAGTAAACTAATTCTACACGTCATATATAGATATACACTCACTATTGCTATTGCTATATATATAGTTTGGGGTGGTTTCTTTCTCTTATCTATTAGTATACACACACAAACAGACATTCCACTCATTATTAAGAGATATAGAGAAGATGAAGATGGGTGGTTCATCATCCTCGCCTGTAGTGGAATCAGCAACATGGTTCTGTGTGGTGGTGTTGGTGGGTATGATAATGTTGGGGTCCATAAGGGTTGATGATGATGGTGGTGGTGTTGTAAAAGGGGAGAAGCTGGGAGAGAGAAGGGTGTGTGATGAGATATATGTTGTGGGAGAAGGGGAGACACTTCACACAATCAGTGAAAAGTGCGGTGATCCCTTCATTGTTGAGAGGAATCCACATATCCATGATCCTGATGATGTTTTCCCTGGCCTTGTTATCAAAATCATCCAACACCACCACCACTAGCTACCTACCAACCACAACATACACATCATATACTACATAGTTTTTAGTTTAATTTTCTCTGTCTTTGTCATTCTATAACAGGAAGATCACATATATAAAGGGAGAAGTTCAACAACACATCTTGTAGTTATCTATAGTTATATACTTACATACATTAGCTAGGTTTCTTCTTATTCTTCTTCTTTTATTTAATCACTTTGAAGAATCATAATGAAAATATACAGTGTGGACTAGTTTGTGCCACATGAATATTTCCCAGAGAAATATGAGCTTCCCATTTTTATGTAAATTCAGGCATGTATAATATTGTTCTGACTTTATTTTGTTCTGCTCTGATGAGAGAAGAGAGAGGACTACAGTTGAACTTACAAGAGTTCCAAAAGCACAAATATTCTGATTAATTAGATGTATTTTCATATCCCTTCTAGTTTTATGTTATCTAATTATTATTCTTTGGAAATCAACAGTTGAATAGCCATGATATGTTTATTTGTCCCAAGATATGTAATGCCTCTAATAACGATTTGGAAGTGGTGGTTGTCTAATTTCATCTCCAACAATGGAAAGAAACGAAGCATACCAAGGAAAGAGACTTGAGTTTGAAGCTAAGTAATCATCATATACGCAATATAATTTGGAAGTATCATAATACTTTTGTCTTTCTTTTGAATTTGGGAATGTACGAAACAAAGAAAAATACGAAGGTAAGTGATTGAAGCCTTCTAGCTTTGAATTGATGGACACGTCTTTCCCATGACTTTTCAAACTAAATAAAAGAAATAGAACGTAGTCTTGGTATACGAGGTTAAATTTCCACAAAAGATACAAGCTAGTGTTTAAGAAATAGTAGTCCACGTCTATGTATCGGTTCCTCTCTTATACAACGTTTTGTACACTGACTGAATTATGAAGGAAAAATACATTGTCCATCATAACAAATGACGTATAGAAATACTTATAAGAAAAAAACCTACAAACTGTATTCGTAAGTGTCTCATGTCCTTTTTGGTAAGGAAGTACTGTGTTTATACCTTCAATTCCAGTTTGTTCCTTAAATCTTAAGTCATTATTACTTGAACTTAGCACGTGTCCACATTTCTGTGTCAGACACCAAAATTTTTCCCACTAAGTACTGTGTTGATTTTTTAGCTGGAGATAGACAAATATAAACCTGATTTTTACTCGAATTTTATGTGATATGGTGTAATCAAGTTAACTTAATTAATAAGGTTCTTTTTTTTCTTTTTCCCTTTGATGGAAACTTGTTTGTTAGTATGTTAATATGTCATTCCAATTCCTTATATATAGTATATAGTATATAGCATGGAGATATATTAAGCCATGCTATTTTAACTTTTAAGTCATGCATGTGACAAATCAATGAAGAAGTTCGTGGAATTTTGTTTATAATGATAGGCAAGGGAAGCATTTTCAACAAGTTCCAAGAACACTGAGTCTTTGTATGGAGTTGGCGTTGCAAATAGATGTTGTTGACCAAACAAATTATAATTGCAAGAGCAAATAAAGGGTGGTGGTTCATGAAGCGTTCACTTTAATAATGTTCTGGTTATGATAATATTACATTATATCATATATAAAAGGAGAGTTCAATTCTTTAACCCTGCACAATTATTCTACCATCTATCAAGTGAAGTTGTCCATCAATAATGGGTTGGGGTTTGAAGACATTTAAATGCTCATTTCTTATTTGGAGCCTTTTCTTTATTGGTTTATCTTATTCTGAAAATTTTGATTTTGAAAAAGGTAAACATTACTTTTTTTTATCATTATTATTAGATCTAATCATATGTAAGTCACTTAATTTTCTTTGATCTGTTCCATTCATGCAGCTCCAAAGTTCAAGTTTGTGAAAGAAGCAACTTTGGCACCACCAATCTTATATTATGATTATATAATAATTGGTGGAGGAACATGTGGTTGTCCACTAGCAGCAACACTTTCACAAGGTGCAAGAGTCTTAGTCCTTGAAAGGGGTGGTTCACCATACACAAACCCAGAGAAGATCAACATATACAACTTTGTCAGTGCACTGTCTGACATAAGCCCTTCAGCATTTGCACAGCAATTCATATCAAGGGATGGTGTCCTAAATGCAAGGGCACGTGTCCTTGGTGGTGGTTCTGTCCTAAATGCAGGATTCTACTCAAGAGCTAGTTTAAGGTACATAATGGAATCCGGGTGGAATGAAACTCTGGCAAAGATTGCATACAAATGGGTTGAGAAGAAGGTGGCTTTTAAGCCTACACTGCTGCAGTGGCAAGCAGCAGTGAAGGATGCATTACTTGAAGTTGGGGTGCTACCTTACAATGGCTTCACTCTTGATCACCTTTATGGGACTAAGATTGGAGCCACCATCTTTGACAAGGATGGTAATAGGCACACTGCTGCTGACTTGTTAGAGTATGCTGATCCAAGGAGGATTTCTGTTTATGTCCATGCCACAGTCCACAAGATACTTTTTAGATACAATATAGGTAATATTGGATATTCTTTTACTTTTCTTACTAAAATTCGATTAGCCTTTATAAGAATAAATACAAATACTTCTGTTAATGACTGAATGATTTATAAGTTCTTTCTGATTTAAATTTTAGATCTTATTTATCAGTAGATAAAATCATATTGACATGATACTCCACAAATATGATGTGAATTATAGACACACTGACTTGAATTATAATGTGCAGAAAGAAGGAGGCCTCAAGCTTATGGAGTGATTTTCAAAGATGCATTAGGAAAAATGCACAAAGCATACTTAGGAAAGAGACCAAAAAATGAGATAATTGTATCAGCTGGGGCCCTTGGAAGCCCACAGATACTGATGCTAAGTGGAATTGGGCCTGCAAGCCATCTGAAGGCCCATGGAATCAAGGTGGTTTTGGACCAGCCTCTGGTGGGCAAAGGTATGGCAGATAATCCAATGAATGTGTTGGTGGTTCCTTCTCCTTTACCTGTTGAAGTGTCTCTGATCCAAACAGTTGGAGTCACCAAGTTCGGTAGCTTCATTGAAACAGCCAGTGGATTGAGCATAGGTCATTCTTGGGCTGAAAGGCTTCAAGGGATCTTTGAATTTGTGTCCAACCAGGTTGGTATTGGTGCTAAACTGCTAATGCTGTATATTCATCACATTATTCAATTAGTTAATACTAATTAAGCATGAAATTATTTTTGGTTTGAACTTTTCAGAGTGGGAAACCATCATCAGTGATGTATCCACCAGAAACAAAGGAGGAGAGTGTTGGAGACACCATAAGATCACTATCCAATCCAATTCTGAGAGGAGGAGTCATCCTTGAAAAGATCATAGGACCAAGATCAACAGGGCATCTAGAACTCGTTACCACAAATCCCAATGACAACCCTTCAGTTACCTTCAACTATTTCAAGGATCCAGAAGACCTAAAGAAGTGTGTTCTTGGCATGAAAACAATCATAGATGTCATCAACTCCAAATCATTCTCAAAGTTCAGGTTCAAGAACATGCCTGTGGAAGCTCTCATTGACTTGATGTATCACATACCAATGAACTTGAGACCAAAGCATGCCTCTCCTACCCTTTCTTTGGAACAGTATTGCATAGACACTGTCTTAACTATCTGGCATTACCATGGAGGATGCCAAGTTGGAAAAGTTGTTGATCTTAATTACAGGGTTCTTGGTGTTGATGCTTTGAGAGTTATTGATGGATCCACCTTTTATCGCTCTCCAGGGACTAATCCTCAAGCTACTGTTATGATGCTTGGAAGGTACATGCTTATTAATTAATTGTTAATTAACCATTGTGCTTCATTATTATATATTAACAATCAGTATATATACATTTGTACAGATACATGGGAGAGAAGATTTTAAGGAAAAGATACTTCCCTGGAAAGAAGTGAAGGGATAATTCACTGGGTGCAAAATTTTTTAGATCCATAGTTTATTGTCGTGTATGACAATTCATTTTTCCAAAATATTATTACTTACTGAGATTTCAGATAATAAATATTTTTAGAAGAATGTATACTTCTTTCTTAATCTATTATTTACGGTGTTCAGAAAAAGCGTTGTTTTCCTGTACTTTCTCATAAAAACAATAAAAAGATTGAAGTAGAAAGATTCATGATAATTGTTACTATTATATAACTAAAGAAGCAGTGTTTAAATTTAAGCAATAAGAATAAGACATAATAAGCATTAGCATATGCTGATGGGGTACCCAATCAAACCCCCTAACACCTTCGTAAAGTGGAAGAAGCATCTAACTTTAATTCCATATCTTTTTTTTCTCTCTCCAAACCACTGATGGAGACTAAGAAAGATAAAGAATCTACTACTCAGAAGGAGCATTTTCAGGGGAAAAAAGAAGATTTACGTGTAGAATATTCACAGAGCATAAGGGTCCTCAATGTAAGCATATGCTTTTGGGTAATTGGTTTATTCCATCCTCTTCAATTGAAGTAGTGAACGGTTGCTTATAAATTAGAATGGTGATGGAAAGGTTTTGGTGCAAATTAAATTGTATAAGCAAAGGAGCTATAGGGCTTCTCTTTCTTGGCAGGAAATGAAGATATATACATATACATATACATATGTATGTATATGTTCTCGCCAAAGGAGAGTTGCCCTGTTGCTGCTTTAGCTTAATTTTCCAGTTTTCTATTCTGTTTTCTATATCTATATATATATAGCTCCACAGAACCTCCAAAAGGTAATAAATTAAAGTCTATGGCCTTCAACTTACTGAAATTTAATGTTGTGTATGTTTCATGGCTCATGCATTAAAGCTTTCTATTATTATTATGAGCACTACTGAGACTAAAATAAAGTATTGATTTACACGATGAATCATCAATGATATCATTCCATATCATTAAGCAGACAGCAGGCATTTTAATTTATTATATAGAAAGCAGAAGCCATTGTTGGGGTCCTGATCTCTCATGCATTCAGATATGGATGGCAAGCTAATTAAGGGGGTTACCTTCATTTCCTCGATCAACATTAAAACTCATAGCGGGAACTGCTTCTTTGCATGCATGTAATAACAACGCAAAGAATCCACCGCCCAAGGAGCATTGAAAATTAAGATTTAGGGACAACACTCTACAGATCATTAGTTACTTTTGCATATTAATTTTTCGATCATTGTATATATACACAAAAATTAATTATTAGAATAAAATATATATTAGAATATAAATTATACATTAAAAAATAGATGAAGTTAAGTATATATATATATATATATATATATATATATATATATATATATATATATATATATATATATAAAGATTAATTTTAGTAGTTAATTTTAATATATAAATATTTTTTTTTTTGTTGTATAACAATGGTAGCTCACTTTTTGTGGTTTTACTCGATCGAGACTACTATGTATTTGTTTGGTAATCATTAGACACTATGTAGACGACTTTCTGATTATATGTCAACTTGTAATTACCTCGTTTGCTTCTAGATTCTCGTTAATTAAAAGTCAAATGTCACAAAAAGTCTCTACAAGTTTTGGCAACAATATAATAGTCAACTAGTCGTATTCGTCGTGAAAGAGTTCTAACAGATATATATGTATCAGTACTACGTATATAGGATGCAAAAAAGAAAAGGTTATTTACGGAAAAAGAAAATAATTACTAAATTAATTATGATGTATTATAGATAAATATATATTATTTTAATTTAATTTTAGTATATAACAATATTAATATTGATAGAAATAAAACACAATTCCCTACTTGCAAGAATTAGAGGAGCAACAATATCCACTCACAACAAGTATTAACACCAGTACAATAATTCCCAATAGCAGCGGAAAAATCACATAAACCAGAAATTAGAAACAAGCTAACACACCAAGATTTTTAACGTGGAAAACCTCCTCAATGAGAGAAGTAAAAATCACGAGTCACCAAGACCAGGATATAGCTTCACTATGATGAAAAATAGGGTACAAGAGAGTCACAAATTACTGCACAAAATGTGCATACAACAAGCCAAACAACCCAAGCTTCAAAGCTTACAAAACAAGAGCAAGAAGATGAAAATACCACAAAAACAGAGCTATTGTGCGTGGCCAATATATCCAGCTATAGATGTCGAATTAAAGATCCGAATGGTGAAATTAAAGAATCAGATGTGTATACCACACTGTCCAAATTTGAGCTCGATCCAACGGTTAACGAATCTGTAGTGATCAATTTACAGAGATAGCTTTGTGTATGTGCGAAAATGACTTTCTCTCTTCTCTTCTCTCTAGTGTTTGGTATTCTCCTTGCAATTGAGACCTCTCTCACTCAACCCTAACTCACCTCAGCCACTTCAACTATTCATGGATTTGGATACTAGCATTTGATCTTTTTTCTCCACATAGGAAGGGAGCCCAAAAACCCAACAAATCTCCCCCTCATGACTATGTGGAGGTAATCGCCACTCCGGCGATTAAGCAACAAACTTCAAACTTCCATCTTGGTAATGCCTTGGTCATCATATCAGAACCATTCTCATCAATATGAACCTTTTTAAGTTTCAACAACTTAGCATCCAAAACATCACGTATCCAATGATACCTCACATCAATATGTTTGGATCGAGAATGAAAACTAGAGTTTTTACCAAGATGTATAGCACTTTGACTATCGCAAAACAACACATACCTCTCTTGAGCAGACCCGAGTTCCTTCAAGAATTCTTCATCTAAAGCATCTCCTTGCACGCTTCGGTAATGGCAATAAACTCGGCATCGGTAGTAGACAAAGCAACACATTTTTGCAATCTTGATTGCCAAGACACAGCTCCACCCGCAAAGTTGAGCAAGAAGCCTGAAATGGACCTTCTAGAGTCAATATCTCCTACCATGTCTGAGTCAGTGTAACCAACTAGAATAGGCTTATCACTTCTATAACACAACTTCATGTTAGAAGTACCACGAAGATATCTCATTATCCATTTTACAGCATTCCAATGCTCTCTTCCTGGGTTTCAAACAAAACGGCTAACACAACCAACAACACGAGCTATATCCGGTCTTATGCACACCATAGCATACATTAAACTGCCCACGGTTGATGCATATGGAACTTTTTTCATATCTTTCTTCTCTTCATCACTTGATGGATTTTGCTTGCAACTCAATTTAAAGTGTGTAGCAAGAGGAGTACTAACGGCCTTTGCTTTCTTCATTTGAAACCTGTGCAACATTGTTTCTATGTATTTCTCCTGTGACAACCAAAGTTTCTTCTCCTTTCTATCATGCTCAATTCTTATACCAAGAATCTCCTTTGCTGGCCCAAGGTCCTTCATTGCAAATGACATTGCAAGTTGCTTCTTCAACATATCAATCCTAGAAGCATTCTGACCAACAATAAGCATGTCATCAACATATATCAAAAGGATAATAAAATCATTACTAGAAAAATGTTTAACAAATACACAATGATCAGAAGTAGTCTTCTTGTAGCCTTGTTCTGCCATAACAGACTCAAACTTTTTGTACCATTGTCTCGGAGCTTGCTTCAAGCCATACAAGCTCTTCTTTAGCTTGCAAACATGATCCTCTTTGCCTTTTACCATGAAACCTTCAAGTTGTTCCATGTAAATTTCATCCTTAAGATCACCATGAAGGAAAGCAGTTTTCACATCCATCAGCTCTATCTTTAAATCAAGACTTGCAGCCAAACTCAAAACAGTCCTAATAGAAGACCTTCTCACAACCGGTGAAAAGATTTCATTATAGTCAACTCCCTTTTTCTGCTTGTAACCCTTTGACAAACCCCAATTTGACGGTTTATCTTGTATTGAATTTAGGGGATTTTATCACCTTTTTCCCACATTTACCCAATGAATTAGCATGGTTTTGTATATTCTCCTTTAATTGTGCTTAAGAGTGAAAACATGCTTTTTAGGTCTTAAAATAGCTAAATTTAATTCACCTTGATTCTATTAGATGCCTTGATATGTTTGTTAAGTGATTTCAGATTTAGGAGGCAAAGATTGGATCAAGGGAATGAAGAAAAAGCATGTAAAGTTGGAGAACTCATGAAGAAATGAAAGAACCGGAAAGCTGTCAAGCCGACCTCTTCGCACTTAATTGACCATAACTTGAGCTACAGAGGTCCAAATGATGCGGTTCCAGTTGGGTTGGAAAGCTAACATCCGGGGCTTCGAAATGATATAAATTTTGTCATATGTTGCTTCGCGTTCAGGGGCGCGCACGCGCACTTTGCGCGCGCGCGCCGATTCTGTCCGTGGCCCACTTTAATGAAATCGTCCCCAGCGGTTTTAGGAGCCATGTGGGCCCAATCCAACTCATTTCTGATGCTATTTAAGTCAAGTATTGAAGGGAAATCAAGATACTTTAGGTACTTTTGATCATTAGCTTAGTTTTAGGAGTTAGAGTTAGTTTTAGAGAGAGAAGCTCTCACTTCTCTCTAGGATTAGGAATTAGGGTTAGATTAGGATCTCATAGTTCTAGGTTTAATTCAAGTATCCTTCTACTTCTACCTTCAAGTGGTGATTGCTACACTTTGGTTCTTCTTTCTATCCCTATCCTCTTGTTGTAATTCCTCTTATTTTGTCTCTAGGTTTTGTAATTGAGATATTCTTGTTCTTTTGTTTCCTTTTAATAATGCAATTTGAGATAATTCATGTGATTGTGATGTTGTTGATTGTTGTTTTGTTAATTCTTTGTAATTGTTGGTTGTTGATTCCTTTTATTCTTACAAATAAAAATGCTTTCTTTCATTACCCTCCAAGTGTTTGATGAAATGCTTGAGAGGATGTTAGAGTAGGATTTTATGTTCTTGGCTTGGGAAGGTAACTTAGGATTTCTTGAGTCACTAGTGTCCAATTGATTGCTAGTTGATAGCCATTAACTCTAGCCTTCATTAATCCAATTAGTGGAAAGCTAGGACTTATGGACTAGGATTGATATAACTCACTTGACTTTCCTTTGTTAATTGATTTAAGGATGACTAAGTGGGATTAATCCTTGCAATTACCATACTTGTGGCTAGTGATAATGATGAAGACCCTTGACAACCAAATCTTGCCAAGACCATTTTGTTAATAAAGTTTTCTTACCATTTACTATTCATTTTTCTCATCTAAAACCCCAAAATAAATAAATCCATAACCAATAACAAGAACACTACCCTGCAAGTCCTTTGAGAGATGACCCGAGGTCCAATACTTCGGTTTATAAATTCTAGGGGTTTGTACTAGTGACAAACAACTTTTTGTATGAAAGGATTATTGTTTGGTTTAGAAACTATACTTTACAACGAGATTTCATTAGTGAAATTCTAAACCGTCAAAAATCCAATCGTCAAAATGGCGCCGTTGCCGGGGATTTGCAATGGTGTTGTGTTATTGGTCATTGTACATATGTGAATATTGTGAATAGGTTTATCTTTTGTTTGTTTCTTAATTTTTGTTAGTTTTATTTCGTTTTTCCATAATGAGTTCTCACTTTGGCTATGAGTTTGGCTCTAATTGTGTTGTAGGGAATGTGAACTTCAATGCTAACATGTACCAAGGATGGAACACTCCAAGATGGGAGGAGCCTCAAGGAATTGATCACTTCCATTGGCATGAACCTCCGGACACTTATAGGTATAATTCTCATCCTAATGCATGTCAATTCAATGGTTATGGTGACTCCTTTTATGACAATCAACCACCACCATATACCTATGAATCTCATCCTCAACATGATGCTCAACCATACTCACAAGCCCCATATCACCAAAACCCTCCATATGACCCCAATCCTTATCCACCATACCCACCACCTTATGAGCCATATGAACCATACATGGAACCACCACCATTCCAACACAATTACTCTCAAGAACCACCTCAATGCACACCATCTCCATACCCTTACCAAGAAGAACCACCTTCCTACTATAAACCCTCTCTCCAAAATAATGAACCCTCTTATCCACCTCAAGCCCCAATAGATGACTCTCTCACATTGCTACTTCAAGGACAAGCGGATATGCAAAGGAACACCCTAGAGTTTGTGACTAACTTGACCAAGGTAGTGTCCACCTTATCCTACAAATTTTTGAACACTCAAGGTGCTTCCGTGGCCACATGTGAAGAATCCATTGAAGATCATAGCATGAAGGAGAGATTGGAAAACCCGGTGGAAAGTGAGGGAGGCTATTTTGTATTAGAGCAATTGGAGGAGCCTATGGTTATTGAAGAAAAGGAAGAAGTGGTTGAAGATCTAGCGGATGTTGAAAGTCCATGGGAATGTAGCATCATGGAGCACTTTCCCAAGAAGCTTGATATTGATGTTGAGGAGGGTGCGCAACCTCCAAGGCATGTCATAGTTGAAGACTTGGAAGAAGCTTATCAAGAGATGGATTCAATCATGGATGAATTCCTCTCTACAATGGAATCCTCTCCCATTGGACATGAAGTTGAAACTATAAAAGAGTGTGCACAACCTCCCAAGGATAACGAAAATGGCATGGTATATATTGAAATTGAAGAATATGAAGAGGTTGATCAAGAGATGAACTCATTCATCAATGAATTCCTATCCAAAGTTGAATCACCTCCCATTAAACAAGATGAAGTTCTTGAAGACAACACCAAGCCACGTAACAAAGGGGATGAGGTTGAAATTGAAGAAGCTTGTGAAGAGGTGGAAATAACTAAAGAAGAGCCTAAAGAAGTAGACCTTGCATTGTCTAAGTGTGGGGAGGTCTCCCTTCCCAAGTCACCATCCAACACAACATTCAAGTGGGTAAAACTTCTATCCCTAAGCTTCACTTTCTCACTTGAATATGGTTTGATTGAAAATGATGGGCAACTTAGAGCTCTTTGTGGAGTTAAGAGTAAGAGGGAGTGGTGTAATGGTTGGAAAAAGAATGTTAGGCTCATTAAGGTTAAACCCTCAAAGCATAAATACTATGGTTGGAGGAATGCTAAATTGTATGGGTCTAGAAGGAGAATTTGGTGCATAAAGAAGAATTCTATATGCCTACCACCCAAGTTGAATCATGATAATCAACTAGAAGATGGGTGTGAAAATAAGATATGGGATCCCGGATCACAACATGAAGACCAATTTTGGGAGCTCATATCTTGGGGAGAACCTCACCCAAGTTTGGTGAAGATGGTTGGAAATTCTATCAACCAATTGAGAGGCAAAGATCCTTGGAGATTCAAGGATGAGTACAAACATAAGCCACCATGACAATAAGCTCCTCAAAATGTCCAACTTAAGGACTTAAACTAAAAGTGCTAGGTGGGAGACACCCCACCATGGTAAACTCTTTCCACCCTCTTTTAGTTTTGTTTAATAAGTGATTTGAGTTGCCATTGTAGGTAGATTTTCATTTCATATTGATTTGTTGGTAAAGATTGGTTGTTAGTATGTTGTATTCATTAGTAGTAGATGAATAAATCCTAAAATCAAATTGCATTTATGTGAATTGTTTGATATGTGATTGAATAAAGAAGAGTTTTGGACATTATAGGGAGCTCTTGGGCATTTTTTTCTGCTTTTTGGGCAAAAAAAAAAAAACGGCCATCGGCGCGTAAGCACGCTGTGCGCGCGCGCGCACATTGCACTTCTGCAGCTTCTGGTACAAAAACCAGAGAGTTGTGCGCGCGTTGTGCCAGCATTGTGCTGGGAGCCCAACCTCATCCATGCGTAAGCGCGCGGATCGTCCCAACCTCATCCACGCGTAAGCGCGTTGTGCGCGCGCGCGCGGATTTGCACCCTGCTTTTCTCTTTCCTCCTTTCTCCTTCTTTCCTCTTCTCTTCTTTTTTTTCTCATTTTTTTCTTCTTCTTCTCTTGAAAGATTTTTTTTTCTTTTCTCTTTTAATATAAAAAAAAAGAAAATTTTTTTTAATAATTAAAAAAAAATATAGTAATAAATAAATAAATAAATAAATAAATAAAATACTAAAAAAAATTTAAAAATATATAAAAAAATTTTTTTTCTCTTCTTCCATTTCCTTTTGTCTATTACATTTGCATACTTTTATTCTTTGCATTTTAATTTTGTTTCTATAATTTTTTCTCATTTTATTTTCTAAATTTCTCATTTTAATAATGGTGTTGAATTCTCTCACTCAATTGTTGAGAATTTCTTGCATTTGTTTGGTGCTTCATGACTTGTTACATTAATTGTAATATTTGTCAACACACAAGATTAGTGCGTTAGTCCTTCCTAATTCATTACCCTTTGTTTTTTTTTCTTGTACCGCTTCATCATTGAGTTAGGATAGAATTAAATGCTTTCATGCGTATCACTAATCTTGTTTGTGTCAATCCTTATTTGATCTTGATGCTCCATATACTCTCCATGCTTTAACTCAACTCTTGCATCAAGTATTAGTTGATATGCCCTTTGCTTAAATTGTTTTCTTACTCACATGTTGTAGCTACCATGTAGTAGAGAACCATACTCTTATTTGGCATTAGCCCCCGCCTATGTTCTAATTGCTTTGATGTCTTTGTTATAGGCTTAATTTTCTTTCTTTTTCTCTCCTTCTAGGTTGGCCACCAAGAAGGAAAGGAATGAGAAAGCTTCTAAATGGGGCAACAAACAAGTTCATCCGCACAACCCTTTGAATAAACTCATCAATTGTAGCAACCCGTCCACCTTGCTCTTCTTTGCATGCACCGAGGACGGTGCAATATTCAAGTGTGGGGAGGTCGTCCGACCGATCTCCATGGGTAACAATTTCCTTTTTCAACATCAATGTTAGCTAGCTATTGCATTGCATGATAGGTTGCATGTTAGTTAGAATTTATACATATTTTTACCACTTCTTTCTTATTAGGACTACTTGGTTAGGGTGATGATTTCCTTTCCAAGAAACTGTTTTAGGGCACCCTACCAATTTGAAAAAGAAAATTTGTGGAACTTGCTTGAAAGAATTTATTTTGGAACATGGTTTTTGAGCTAAGAACACAAGCAAGTGAGATTTGAGCCTAATAGTGTGGTTACATCTTATAACCACTTATTTTTCCTTCTTGTGTGTATTATTCTCTTCCTATGATTGTGATCTTTGCTTTGTTTGAGTCTATATGTCCATTATTCTTTGTATTCATGCATTTATATGATTGAGGCCATCATTTCATTAGCTCACTTACCCAAATAGCCTTACCTTTTATCTTCCTTTGTTAGCCAAATTTGAGCCTATGATTAACCCACTTTGTTCTTAATTTAGCACATTACAAGCCTTAAAGCGAAAAACAATAAAAGTCCTTATTTGGATCTTTGATTGGCTTAGGCTAGTGAGTGTGAGTGTCATCCAAGAGTGGGAAGACTTTGGGACATTGGTTGGGATAAAAGGGTGTTTGTGTTTCGTATTTTTATATTGGGGAATTGGGTACATGCTCATCTATTGATTAAATGTATAGACCTTATGCATTGATGTTCTTGTATATAGTTTAAAAAAAAAAGAAATAAAAGTTAAAAAAAAGAAAAAAAAAGAAAAAGAAAAAGAAAAGAAAAGAAAATGTATATAGAAAAAGAAAGAAAAAGAAAAGCAATAAAGGGGACAAAATGCCCCAAAGTGAAGCTCAAACAATAAAGAATCAATGCATATGGAATGTGAATCAAAAAGGAAATGCATGAGTATGTGAAAAAGTGAGGAATGGGTAGTTAGTTTAGTACTTAATTGTATAGGTCATTATATAGGTTAGGTGGGAAGGTTTAAGCTAATCAAAGAACCAAATCCTAGTCCACTAGCCATATATGACCCTACCTTGACCCTAGCCCCATTACAACCTAAAGGAAAGACCTCATGATAATTGTATGCATGCATGAAATAATTGTTGATTGTTAGATGAAAAACAAATCTTGGAAAGCATGGTTAGGGGAGAATTGAGAGAATCAACCCCAAACACCGAGCGACTAGAGTGCAAACACTCCCGGTGAGGGTTCGATGCTCAATTCCTTGATTCCCGGCTTTCATGAGCATTCTTCTTGCAAGTCTACTTGAACTTCATTTCATACTTAAATTGGTAGGATTCATGAATCGTCATATGACCTTAGCCCTACCCGTTTATACATGCTCTTGGAGGATTGATTTATTTTTAACCAAGTAGGTAAAACCATTTTGCATTTAGTTGCATATAGCTCATTTACATAGAATAGATGTTGATGCCCTTTGCTTTCTCTTGGCTTAAGCATGAGGACATGCTTGGTTTAAGTGTGGGGAGGTTGACAAACCCCAATTTGACGGTTTATCTTGTATTGAATTTAGGAGATTTTATCACCTTTTTCCCACATTTACCCAATGAATTAGCATGGTTTTGTATATTCTCCTTTAATTGTGCTTAAGAGTGAAAACATGCTTTTTAGGTCTTAAAATAGCTAAATTTAATTCACCTTGATTCTATTAGATGCCTTGATATGTTTGTTAAGTGATTTCAGATTTAGGAGGCAAATATTGGATCAAGGGAATGAAGAAAAAGCATGTAAAGTTGGAGAACTCATGAAGAAATGAAAGAACCGGAAAGCTGTCAAGCCGACCTCTTCGCACTTAATTGACCATAACTTGAGCTACAGAGGTCCAAATGATGCAGTTCCAGTTGGGTTGGAAAGCTAACATCCGGGGCTTCGAAATGATATAGATTTTGCCATATGTTGCTTCGCGTTCAGGGGCGCGCACGCGCACTTTGCGCGCGTGCGCCGATTCTGTCCGTGGCCCACTTTAATGAAATCGTCCCCAGCGGTTTTAGGAGCCATGTGGGCCCAATCCAACTCATTTCTGATGCTATTTAAGTCAAGTATTGAAGGGAAATCAAGATACTTTAGGTACTTTTGATCATTAGCTTAGTTTTAGGAGTTAGAGTTAGTTTTAGAGAGAAAAGCTCTCACTTCTCTCTAGGATTAGGAATTAGGGTTAGATTAGGATCTCATAGTTCTAGGTTTAATTCAAGTCTCCTTCTACTTCTACCTTCAAGTGGTGATTGCTACACTTTGGTTCTTCTTTCTATCCCTATCCTCTTGTTGTAATTCCTCTTATTTTGTCTCTAGGTTTTGTAATTGAGATATTCTTGTTCTTTTGTTTCCTTTTAATAATGCAATTTGAGATAATTCATGTGATTGTGATGTTGTTGATTGTTGTTTTGTTAATTCTTTGTAATTGTTGGTTGTTGATTCCTTTTATTCTTACAAATAAAAATGCTTTCTTTCATTACCCTCCAAGTGTTTGATGAAATGCTTGAGAGGATGTTAGAGTAGGATTTTATGTTCTTGGCTTGGGAAGGTAACTTAGGATTTCTTGAGTCACTAGTGTCCAATTGATTGCTAGTTGATAGCCATTAACTCTAGCCTTCATTAATCCAATTAGTGGAAAGCTAGGACTTATGGACTAGGATTGATATAACTCACTTGACTTTCCTTTGTTAATTGATTTAAGGATGACTAAGTGGGATTAATCCTTGCAACTACCATACTTGTGGCTAGTGATAATGATGAAGACCCTTGACAACCAAATCTTGCCAAGACCATTTTGTTAATAAAGTTTTCTTACCATTTACTATTCATTTTTCTCATCTAAAACCCCAAAATAAATAAATCCATAACCAATAACAAGAACACTACCCTGCAAGTCCTTTGAGAGACGACCCGAGGTCCAATACTTCGGTTTATAAATTCTAGGGGTTTGTACTAGTGACAAACAACTTTTTGTATGAAAGGATTATTGTTTGGTTTAGAAACTATACTTTACAACGAGATTTCATTAGTGAAATTCTAAACCGTCAAAAATCCAATCGTCACCCTTGACCACAATCTAGCCTTGTACCTTGGACACTGAGAATTTTTTTCATGCTTCAACCTATAAACCTACATGTTTTGCAAAGCTTTCTTTCCTTTTGGCAACTTCACAAGTTCAAATATTTGATTATCATATAAGGATTTCATTTCCTCTTGCATTGCATCAAACCATTTCTTATTGTCGTCACCTTCCATAACTTCCGCATAACATTCAGGTTCTCCCCCATCAGTCAAGGTCACATATCCATCAATAAATGTTACATACTCAGTAGAAGGATACCTCGTTGAAGGTCGTCGCTCTCTAGTAGACCTCCTAGGATGGAAACCTGGTGGATCTTCAGGTAGCTCAGGTTGAATATCAGCATCATCATCAACTAGAGCATCAATAGGATCTCCCATCTCCTGGTCATTAGGAACCAAAGTCTCATTTTGCTGCATATGCTCCTGATCTTGATTCTCTGTTTGTTTTGACGAAGGAAGCGACTGAATTGGATCTACATCAGTCAAGTCACTGATCTCTTTGTGATTGACTCTTCTTTGCCTTATCAATGTCCTCAATGGTCTGGTCTTCAATAAACTCTACATCACGGCTCCTTACAAGCTTCTTTTCAACTGGATCATAAAGCCTATAACCAAACTCATCTTGACCATACCCAATAAAAATGCACTGCCTTGTCTTCACATCCAACTTGGACCTCTCATCCTTTGGAACATGAAAACAAATGCTTTGCATCCAAAGACTCTCAAGTGACCATACGAGACATCTTTGCCCGACCAAACATGATATGGAACATCATTGTCCAAAGCAATTGTAGGACTCAGATTAATCACATGAGCCGCTGTAAGTAACGCTACCCCCAAAAGACTTTAGGTAGCTTTGCTTCAGTAAGCATACACCTATCTCTTTCAATCAGTGTTCTATTCATCCTTTCTGCCAAACCATTCAACTGAGGTGTTTTAGGAGGTGTCTTTTCATGCCTAATGCCTTGCTGCTTGCAATACACATCAAATGGTCCACAATACTCATCACCATTATCAGTGCGAATACATTTAAGCTTTTTACCTGTTTGCCTCTCAACCAAAGCTTGGAATTGTTTGAACTTTTCCAAAGCTTGGTTCTTTGTTTTCAAAGCATAAGTCCAAAGCTTTCTTGAATGATCATCAATAAAAGTAATAAAGTAAATAGCTCCAGTAAAAGACCATACCTTCAAAGGACCACAAATATCGGAGTGCACCAATTCCAAGAAGTCTGGTTTTCTTGAAGGTTGATGCTTCTTGAAGGATAATCTTCTTTGTTTGCCAGCCATGCAATGAGAATATTTCTCCAACTCTGCATTCTTTAAACCCGAAAGAGCATCCTTTTGAGCCAAATAGCTAAGTCCTTTTTCACTAATATGACCAAGTCTTCTGTGCCACAAGCTACAAACTTCTTTACTTTCAATAGCATTCACACTACCTTTTGCAATCATGGCATGCATCACATACAAATTTGCAGTACCTTTTTCTCGAGCCACTAGTGCGGTATTTTACAACCCACACTACTAACTGGCAAGTGCACCGGGTCGTACCAAGTAATACCTTACGTGAGTAAGGGTCGATCCCACGAGGATTGATGGATCAAGCAACAATAGTGCTTGATAGGATTAGTTAGACAAACAGAAAATGGTTTTGAGATATTCAAAGAGCATTAAACAGTACTTTAAGAATTTCATAAAGTAAGCAGCATTGAGTTGGGAATAAAATATTTGAGAAATCAGTTAAGGTTTCAGAGTTATCTAATTTCCGGATTAACTTTTATTACTAATTAATTTAATCATGCAAGATTTAATTACATGGCAAACTATATGTGACTAGACCCTAATTCCTTAGACCTTCCTAGTCTCCTCTAAAATTCATTAACTGCCAATTCCTTGGTCAATTAATTCCAATTAGAGGGTGATGAACAATTTCTAGTTTATATGCCAAAAGAATCCTAATTATCCACAAATAAGGGAATTATATGTCACGTATCCAGTTAAATACAAACAATTAGAAATTCGGTATAATATGTTTTCAAGCTGTTGTTCAAGTAAAGAGCTTTTCCAAGTTTTACAAGAACTCAATTAGAACATGGGTCATACTTCCGTTCCACCCATATTCATAAAATAAAGAACGAAAATAATTATTGAAATATAAATCAAGACATGAATTAAATTAAAAAGATCAAACGAATCAATCCATAAAAATAGACAAAGCTCCTAACCTTAACAATGTGTACCGTGTCTAAATGTACAGAGTTCCTATTTATAACTAATCCCAATAAATTTAAAATCTAATTATCTAAAACTAAAAATAATATCTTTTCCTAAAAGATAAGATTTGAATTTAAATTCGAATTAATTAACCAGTCGTCAGCTGATGGGTGGGGATCACTTGATTTGTCCATTCTGCAGATTTTAATATGTATTTTCTAGGCTGAAAATTGAGACAAAATGCGGCCCAAAATCCACGCTAGCGATTTCTGTAAATTTTGCAGATCGCGCATGTCACGCGTACGCGTCGCTGGTCGTTTTCGCAAGTCACGCAGACGCGTCAGTCACGCAGACGCGTCACTGAGCAAATCTTCAATTCACGCATGCACGTCAGTCACGCGCACGCGTCGCCATGGATACCTCGAATTCACGTGCACGCGTCAGGCACGCGTGCGCGTCGTTACTCGCAGCCATCTCTTTGATTTTTGTGCTGTAGAAACTCCATCAAATTCCGCCGAATGCTACCTGAAATAAATAAAATTACCCAAGACTCAAAATAGCATCCATAGTGGCTAAAATATAATTAATTCTTAATTAAACTCAACAATTTAAGTGCAAATTCACTAGGAAAAGATAGACAAGATGCTCACGCATCACATCACCAAACTTAAACTGTTGCTTGTCCTCAAGCAACCAAAACTAATATAAGCTTATGATATGAATTTGCATGAGAATGAGAGTACGATTAAGCTCGTGTCTCTTCTTATAGTGGGGTTTACAACTGCAATCCTGAATAGATTTGGCATCTCACTCTCCTTTGAATCAGAAGAATGTTATTGTCATTCGGAATTTGAATCCAGATAATATTATAAATTCTCTTGATCTTTTATATTTCAGTTTAATCTTTGAACACAGCAAAATTTATTTTAATTTATTTTTCTTTGGTGCTTCGCACCTTGAGCCTAGCCGTGAATTTAAATATTTTGTCTCAAGAGTTACTTGACACAGAAACACCACAAGCACTTAACTGGGGGACTCTCTTTGAGTCCTGATTTTTCTTTCGGTTACTCCCATACAGTAGTGCTCAAAGCCTTTGGCATACTCTGTTAAACGTACTTGGTCTCGACTCTAAGTGTTCTGTCTCAAGGATTATTTGACACAATCACACCACAAGCATATGACTAGGGAAACAACTCTTTGAGCTTTTAATCATGTCTGACCTCCCTAGTCATTGATGCTCATAGCCTTGGACCTTTCTTTTATTATCATTTAATTATTTATTATTATTTTTTTTTGCTGTTTCTTTTGCTTCAAGGATTAAATTTTTTTTTATTTCAGAGAAGTTATAATAATTCTCTAAATTCCTGTTCCTTATACATCAACATTCTTTGATTCAAATTTAAATATGCACTGTTCATATCATGCATTCAGAATTGCAGAAAATACCACCACATTTAAGTAAATCATATTATTCTTAAAATTAACTCAATTTCTCATGCAATACATCACTTCTTTTTCTTTTCTTTTTAGATTCAAGTTCAGTGAGTGGTACATGAAACATCTTTTCAGCATTAAAGCAATTAAAAGAAAACTAAACTAGTCATAGGATTCTAACTAATAAAGGATCATGCAACATACAAAGTAAAATAGTAGAAAACCGGAACATAACATAGAAAAAGAGGGGAGGAATAAAAATGAAAGGAACTCAACCACCTTAGTTATCCTAGCGGTCGCTTTATTCTTCAGGTTGTGTTCCTCAGTGAAGATGATTCGCCTTCCTTTTGTGCCAGAAAACCAGTAATTGCAGCGTTCAACAACACCAAACTTAAAGGTTTGCTTGTCCTCAAGTAAAGAAGAATTGAAAATAGAACAGACGAAGATTATGAGGAGAGAAAAATAAAAGGATAAAAGAATAAGAGAGAATTAGGATTGGGAGATAGAGAAGGAAAACTGGGCGGCGCAAGCGACACGTACGCATACGACACGCATACGCGTGGGTCGCGCATTCTTTATAATGACGCGTTAGCGTCAGGCATGTGTTCGCGTGCTCTGGATTTTGTGCAATTCGCACGAAGCTAGCCGCGCGCCCGCGCGACTCTCTGTTCACATGGCTTGGGAGCCAATTTTTCATACGACGCGTTCGCATTATGCACGCGCTCGCGTGGATGGCCATATGTGCAACTGACGTGAACACGTCAGTCACGCGTCCGCGTGCTCTAACTTGTGCTTTTAGCACACTTCCTGCCCCAAGCTAGCATAACTCTCTGCCCAAACACTCTTTTACGTCGATTTTGCAGGTCATGCGTACGCGTCAATGTCGCGCACGCATGGATGGCGATAAGTGCAAATGACGCGCACGCGTGGGTTGTTTGTGCTAAAGGCTTGGTTTCGGCGCCTTTCCTGTTCAACTCTCTGTCAAATTTTATTTTTCACTCACACATGATCGACGCGTTCGCATCAGTGACGCTTGCGCATCGTATGCGCTCTTTCTTTTTTTTATTATATATATAGAGCTTTGAGGTGTTCGGTTCCTATGATAAAATAGCTGCATGATCAGAAAATTAGTAAGAACTCAATAAACCAAAAAGGTAAGAAATAACTAAGGATACGAAATCATCGGGTTGCCTCCCGACAAGCGCTTCTTTATCGTCATTAGCTTGATGGTTAGTTCTGCTAATTCAGCAGATGAGTGGACCTCTGGCGATCAATCTCGCCTCCAAGATAGTGCTTCAACCTCTGGCTATTCATTGTAAATTTTCTGTCAAAATTCTCTTCCTGTAATTCCACATAACCATATGGTGAAGCTTTGGTAACCACAAATGGCCCTGACTACCGGGATTTCAGCTTCTCGGAAAAGAATTTGAGCCTTGAATTATATAGAAGCACTCTTTGTCCTAGCTCAAAGACTCTGATGGTAATCTTCTTATCATGCAGTAGCTTGGTTCTCTCCTTATAGAGCTTGGCATTCTCATAGGCTGAATATCTGAATTCATCAAGCTCATTCAGCTGAAGCATTCGCTTGATTCCTGCAGCTTCTGAATCAAGATTCAGATACTTGATTGCCAGTAAGCTTTATGCTCAAACTCAACTGGCAAGTGACAGGCTTTGCTATAGACCAACTGATAAGGGGACATGCCAATGGGAGTCTTGTATACTATCCAGTATGCCCAGAGAGCATCACCAAGCTTCCTAGACCAGTCCTTTCTCGAAACACTGACGGTCTTCTCTAGAATCCTCTTAAGTTCCCTGTTGGAAACTTCAAGCTGTCCACTTGTCTGAGGGTGATAGGGGGTTGCCACTTTATGACGGACTCCATATCTCTGCAGAAGAGAGTCCAACTGTCTGTTGTAGAAATGGCTTCCTCCATCACTAATGAGTGTCCTCAGAACACCAAACCGGCTAAAGATATATTTCTGAAGAAAGCTCATTACCACCTTGGGATCATTGGTGGGCAAAGCCACAACTTCCACCCACTTGGACACATAGTCAACTGCCACTAGAATATAGCTGTTTGAATGTGAGGGTGGAAAAGGTCCCATGAAATTAATACCCCACACATCAAACAACTCAACCTCAAGAATTCCCTGCTGTGGCATTTCATGGTTGGCAGGGAGATTTGCAGCTTTTTCACATCTGCCACAGTGCTTCACAAATGCTCTTGAGTCCCTGAAGAGAGTCGGCCAGTAAAACCCGCTCTGAAGGACTTTTGTAGCTGTCCTTTCACCACCAAAGTGGCCTCCATAATCAGACCTATGACAGTGCCAAAGAATCTGCTGCTTTTTCTCATCCGGGACACATCTCCGGATTATTCCATCTGAGCACCTTTTAAAAAGGTATGGTTCTTTCCAAATGTAGTATTTTGCATCAGTCTGTAGCTTCTTCACCTGTTGCCTACTGTACTCCCTTGGGATAAAATTCATGGCCTTATAATTTGCAATGTCTGCAAACCATGGAGCCTGCTGAATGAGGAACAATTGTTCATCTAGAAATGTCTCAGTCACAGCTATGGGTGATTGTACTCCTGCTTTAGGCTCAATTCTGGAAAGATGGTCAGCTACTTGATTCTCTGACCCTTTCTTGTCTTTTATCTCAATATCAAACTCCTGAAGGAGTAACACCCATCTGATTAATCTTGGTTTAGAATCCTGTTTGGTTAGAAGGTACTTCAGAGCAGCATGATCAGTATCAATAATAACCTTAGAACCAAGTAAATAGGACCTAAACTTATCAACAGCATACACAACAGCTAATAATTCCTTTTCTGTAGTTGTGTAATTCTTTTGGGCATCATTTAACACACGACTGGCATAGTAAATGACATGTACAAGCTTACCATGCCTCAGTCCTAAAACAGCTCCTATAGCAAAATCACTAGCATCACACATTAATTCAAATGGTAGATCCCAGTCAGGGGGAGCTATAATGGGGGCAGAGGTAAGGTTTGCTTTTAGAGTTTCAAAAGTATGCAAACAATCAGAATCAAAGACAAAAGGAACATCAGCAACCAAGAGGTTGCTTAGAGGTTTAGCAATTTTAGAAAAATCATTTATAAATCTTCTATAAAATCCTGCATGACCCAAGAAACTCCTGATTGCCTTAACATTAGTTGGTGGTGGTAATTTTTCAATTACCTCCACCTTTGCTCTATCAACCTCAATTCCCTTACTTGAAATTCGGTGTCCAAGAACAATACCTTCTGTAACCATAAAATGGCATTTTTTCCAATTTAAAACAAGGTTTGATTATTGACACCATTTCAAGACAAGAGATAAATGCTTAAGGCAGGATTCAAAAGAATTACCAAAAATAGAAAAGTCATTCATAAATACCTCAATAAACTTTTCAACCATATCCAAAAAAATTGAAAGCATACACCTCTGAAAAGTTGCTGGAGCATTGCAAAGTCCAAAAGGCATTCTTCTGTAGGCAAATACTCCAAAGGGGCATGTGAATGTTGTCTTCTCCTGATCTTGAGGGTCCACTGCAATTTGATTATATCCAGAATATTCATCTAGAAAACAGTAAAATGCATGACCAGCTAACCTCTCAAGCATCTGATCAATGAAGGGCAAGGGGAAATGATCCTTCCTTGTAGTAGTGTTGAGCCTCCTGTAGTCTATACACATTCTCCATCCCGTGACGGTTCTTGTGGGAATAACATCATTCTTTTCATTTTTAATCACTATCATCCCTCATTTCTTGGGAACTACCTGCACAGGACTTACCCAAGGACTGTCAGAAATAGGATAAATAATTCCTGCTTCCCATAGTTTCATTACCTCTTTTTGGACCACCTCTTTCATAATTGGATTGAGTCTCCTTTGTGGTTGCATGGTGGACGAAACTGTGATCACTATTCTTTAAGTTGTACTTTTATGGAATTTGAAATTGGCACGAGTGGACACAATTCCGTTCAACTAACCAGCAAGTGTACTGGGTCGTCCAAGTAATAAACCTTACGCGAGTAAGGGTCGATCCCACAGAGATTGTTGGTATGAAGCAAGCTATGGTCACCTTGTAAATCTCAGTTAGGCAGATAAAATTATGGAATTTAGAAAATCAAATAATAAAAAGAAATAATAAAAAGGGATACTTATGCAGATTCATTGGTGGGAATTTCAGATAAGCATATGGAGATACTGTATGGCTCAAGGACGCCTACTTTCCTACTGCTTCAACTCAATCCTTCTTACTCCTTTCCATGGCAAGCTGTGTATAGGGGTTCACCGTTCGACGATGGCTACTTTGAATCCTCTCGGGAAAATGGTCCTCTGCGGCTGTCACTCGCATGGCTAATCGTCTGGAGGCATCACACTGGCCGAAGGCTACATCCCATCCTCGCAGTGAAAACTACGCTCACGCGCTCTGTCACAGCACGGCTAATCACTGGTTGGTTCTCGCTCCTACTGGAATAGAATCCCTTGATTCTTTTGCGTCTGTCACTAACGCCCAGCACTTGCGAGTCTGAAGCACGTCACAGTCATTCATTACCGGAATCCTACTCAGAATACCACAGACAAGGTTAGACTTTCCGGATTCCCAGGATCCTACTCGGAATACCACAGACAAGGTGAGACTTTCCGGATCCTCATAAATGCCGCCATCTATCTAGCTTATACCACGAAGATTCTGTTGGGGAATCTAAGAGATACACATTCAAGCTCTGTTGCATGTAGAACGGAAGTGGTTGTCAATCACGTGCGTTCATAAGTGAGAATGATAATGAGCGTCACATAATCATCACATTCATCATGTTCTTGGGTACGAATGAATATCTTGGAATAAGAATAAGAGAGATTTGAATAAAAGAAAATAGAATTGCATTAATACTTGAGGTACAGTAGAGCTCCACACCCTTAATCTATGGTGTGCAGAAACTCCACCGTTGAAAATACATAAGTAAAAGGTTCAGGCATGGCCGAATGGCCAGCCCCCTGAATGTGATCAATAGTCTCCTAAGATGAGGAATAAAACAAAACTGAGACCAAAGATGTCTAATACAATAGTAAATTATCCTATTTATACTAGACTAGCTACTAGGGTTTACATGAGTAAGTATTTGATGCATAAATTCACTTCCGGGGCCCACTTGGTGTATGTTTGGGCTGAGCTTGATCAATCCACGAGCTGAGGCTTCTCTTGGAGTTGAACTCCGAGTTATGACGTGTTTTGGGCGTTCAACTCCGGATCATGACATTTTTCTGGCGTTTAACTCCAGACAGCAGCATGTACTTGGCGTTCAACGCCAAGTTACGTCGTCAATCTCCGAATAAAGTATGGACTATTATATATTGCTGGAAAGCTCTGGATGTCTACTTTCCAACGCCGTTGAGAGCACGCCATTTGGAGTTCTGTAGCTCCAGAAAATCCATTTCGAGTACAGGGAGGTCAGATTCCAACAGCATCAGCAGTCCTTTTGTCAGCCTTTTTCAGAGTTTTGCTCGAGTCCCTCAATTTCAGCCAGAATTTACCTGAAATCACAGAAAAACACACAAACTCATAGTAAAGTCCAAAAATGTGAATTTAACATAAAAACTAATGAAAACATCCCTAAAAGTAGCTTAAACTTACTAAAAACTATCTAAAAACAATGCCAAAAAGCGTATAAATTATCCGCTCATCACAACACCAAACTTAAATTGTTGCTTGTCCCCAAGCAACTGAAAATCAAATAGGATAAAAGAATAGAATATACTATAAATTCCAGAATATCAATGAATATTAATTATAATTAGATGAGCGGGACTTGTAGCTTTTTGCTTCTGAACAGTTTTGGCATCTCACTTTTTCCTTTGAAGTTCAGAGTGATTGGCGTCTCTGGGAACTTAGAATTTTGGATAGTGTTATTGACTTTCCTAGTTAAGCATGTTGATTCTTGAACACAGCTACTTATGAGTCTTGGCCGTGGCCCTAAGCACTTTGTTTTCCAGTATTACCACCGGATACACAAATGCCACAGACACATAACTGGGTGAACCTTTTCAGATTGTGACTTAGCTTTGCTAGAGTCCCCAGTTAGTGGTGTCCAGAGCTCTTAAGCACACTCTTTTGCTTTGGATCACGACTTTAACCACTCAGTCTCAAGCTTTTCACTTGGACCTTCATGACACAAGCACATGGTTAGGGACAGCTTGATTTAGCCGCTTAGGCCTGGATTTAATTTCCTTGGGCCCTCCTATCCATTGATGCTCAAAGCCTTGGATCCTTTTTACCCTTGCCTTTTGGTTTTAAGGGCTATTGGCTTTTTCTACTGCTCCTTCTTTATTTTATTTTTTTCGCCATTTTTTTTCTCCTTTTTTTTCACAAGCTTTCTTTTTCACTGCTTTTTCTTGCTTCAAGAATCAATTTCATGATTTTTCAGATCCTCAATAACATTTCTCCTTGTTCATCATTCTTTCAAGAGCCAACAATTTTAACACTCATAAACAACAAGATCAAAAGACATATGCACTGTTCAATCATTCATTCAGAAAACAAAAAGTATTGTTACCACATCAATATAATTAAATTAAATTCAAGGATAAATTCGAAATTCATGTACTTCTTGTTCTTTTGAATTAAAACATTTTTCATTTAAGAGAGGTGAAGGATTAATGGATTTTATTCATAGCTTTAAGGCATGGTTACATACTAATGATCATGAAGTAGAGACACAAAACATAGATAAACACAATATTAAAAACCGAAAATAGAAAGAAATAAAGAACAAGGAATGAATCCACCTTTAGTGGCGTCTTCTTCTTGAAGGACCAACAATGTCCTTAAGCTCTTCTATGTCCCTTCCTTGCCTTTGTTGCTCCTCCCTCATTGCTCTTTGATCTTCTCTTATTTCTTGGAGAATGATGGAGTGCTCATGATGTTCCACCCTTAATTGTTTCACATTGTGGCTCAAATCTTCTAAGGAGGTGTTGAGTTGCTCCCAATAGTTGTTGGGAGGGAAGTGCATCCCTTGAGGCATCTCAGGAATTTGTTGATGATGAGCTTCCTCATGCACTTCTTGAGAGCCGTGCATGGTTTCTCTTGCTTGCTCCATCCTCTTCTTGGTGATGGGCTTATCCTCTTCAATGGGGGTGTCTCCTTCTATGATAACTCCAGCTGAGTAACACAGATGGCAAATAAGGTGAGGAAAAGCTAGCCTTGCCATGGTGGAGGACTTATCGGCTATTTTGTAGAGTTCATTGGAGATGACCTCATGAACTTCTACTTCCTCTCCAATCATGATGCTATGAATCATGATGGTCCGATCCACAGTAACTTCAGATCGGTTGCTAGTAGGAATGATGGAGCGTTGAATGAATTCCAACCATCCTCTAGCTACAGGCTTGAGATCCAGTCTTCTTAGTTGAACTGGCTTGCCTTTGGAATCTATTCTCCACTGAGCTCCTTCCACACATATGTCCATAAGGACTTGGTCCAACCTTTGGTTAAAGTTGACCCTTCTAGTGTAGGGGCGTTCGTCTCCTTGCATCATGGGCAAGTGAAACGCCAATCTCATATTTTCCGGACTAAAATCTAAGTATTTCCCCCGAACCATTGTGAGATAGTTCTTTGGATTCGGGTTCATACTTTGATCATGGTTCCTAGTGATCCATGCATTGGCATAGAACTCTTGAACCATCAATATTCCGACTTGTTGCATGGGGTTGGTTAGGACTTCCCAACCTCTTCTTTGGATTTCATGTCGGATTTCTGGATACTCATTCTTTTTGAGCTTGAAAGGGACCTCGGGGATCACCTTCTTCTTTGCCACAACATCATAGAAGTGGTCTTGATGGCTCTTGGAGATGAATCTTTCCATCTCCCATGACTCGGAGGTGGACGCTTTTGTCTTCCCTTTCCCTTTTTTAGAGGATGCTCCGGCCTTAGGTGCCATTGATGGTAATGGAAAAACAAAAAGCTTATGCTTTTACCACACCAAACTTAAAATTTTGCTCGCCCTCGAGCAAGAAAGAAAAGAAGAGAAGAAGAAGAAGAAGAAGAAGATATGGTAGAGAGGGAGAGAGGTAGGTTCGGCTAAGGGGGAGAAGATGGGTTAGTGTTGTGTGAAAATGAAGTAGAATGGAAGGGTATTTATAGGGAGAGGGGAGGGTGGGTGTTCGGCCATTTTGGGTGGGAATGGGTGGGAAATTGATTTTGAATTTTATGAAGGTAGGTGGGGTTTATGGGGAAGAGTGGATTGATGTGAGTGGTGAAGGGGCAATTGGGAAGAGGAATTGAGGTGATTGGTGAAGGGTTTTGGGAAGTGTGATATGGGGAAGAGTGAAATAGGATTAGGAGAGTGTGATTAGGATTAAAAGGTAAGGTGGGAATATGGTAGGTGGGGATCCTGTGGGGTCCACAGATCCTGAGGTGATCCTGTGGGGTCCACAGGATCCTAAGGTGTCAAGGAATTCCATCCCTACACCAAATAGGCATGTAAAATGCCTTTGCACACCAAACTGGCGTTTAAACGCCCATTGGTGCACGTTCTGGGCGTTCAACGCCCATGTAAAGCATGTTTCTGGCGTTGAACGCCAGTTTCATGCTTGTTGCTGGCATTCAGCGCCAGCTTTTCTTCTCTGGGCACATTCCTGGCGTTCAGCGCCAGAATGTTGCTTGTTTCTGGCGTTCAGCGCCAGAATGGTGCTCTGTTCTGGCGTTGAACGCCAGCCAGATGCATCTTACTGGCGTTGAACGCCAGCCTGTGCGTCCTCCAGGGTGAAAAATTTTTTTCTTCTGTTTTTGACTCTGTTTTTAATTTTTTTTATTTTTTTCGTGACTCCTCATGATCATGTACCTAATAAAACACAAAATAACAATATAATAAAAATTAGATAAATAATATTGGGTTGCCTCCCAACAAGCGCTTCTTTAATGTCAATAGCTTGACAGTGGCTCTCATGGAGCCACAAGGTGATCAGGTCAATGTTAGTGTAGTCCCAACACCAAACTTAGAGTTTGGATATGGGGTCTTAACACCAAACTTAGAGTTTGGTTGTGGCCTCACAATACCAAACTTAGAGTTTGACTGTGTGGGTTCTTCTTGACTCTGAACTGAGAGAAGCTCTTCATGCTTACTCTCTTCTGTCATAGAGAGATGGCCATGTGCCTTAAACACAAGGTAGTCCCCATTCAATTGAAGGACTAACTCACTTCTGTTGACATCTATCACAGCTTCTGCTGTGGCTAGGAAGGGTCTTCCAAGGATGATGCAATCATCCTCTTCCTTCCTAGTGTCTAAGATTATGAAATCAGCAGGGATGTAAAGGCCTTCAACCTTTACTATCACGTCCTCTACTATTCCATAAGCTTGTCTCATTGATTTATCTGCCAATTGCAATGAGAACAAGGCAGGTTGTACCTCAATGATCCCTAGCTTCTCCATTACAGAGAGTGGCATAAGATTTATCCCTGACCCTAGATCACATAGAGCTTTTTCAAAGCTCATGGTGCCAATGGTACAAGGTATTAATAACTTGCCAGGATCTTGTTTCTTTTGAGGTAGAGTTTTCTGAATCCAAGTATCTAGTTCACTAATGAGCAAGGGAGGTTCACTTTCCCAGGTCTCATTACCAAACAACTTGGCATTCAGCTTCATGATAGCTCCTAAATATTGAGCAACTTGCTCTCCAGTCACATCTTCATCCTCTTCAGAGGAAGAATAGTCTTCAGAGCTCATGAATGGCAGAAGGAGATTTAATGGAATCTCTATTGTCTCTATATGAGCCTCAGATTCCTTTGGATCCTTAATAGGAAACTCCTTCTTGCTTGAGGGACGTCCCAGGAGGTCTTCCTCACTAGGATTTTCGTCCTCCTCCTCCCTTGTGCATTCGGCCATGTTGAGTATATCAATGGCCTTGCACTCTCCTTTTGGATTCTCTTCTGTGTTGCTTGGGAGAATACTGGGAGGAGTTTCAATGACTTTCTTACTCAGCTGGCCCACTTGTGCCTCTAGATTTCTGATGGAGGATCTTGTTTTATTCATGAAACTGAAAGTGGCCTTTGACAGATCAGAGACTATATTGGCTAGATTAGAAGTGTTTTGTTCAGAACTCTCTGTCTATTGCTGAGAAGATGATGGATATGGCTTACTATTGCTCAGCCTATTGCGTCCACCATTGTTAAAGCCTTGTTGAGGCTTTTGTTGATCCTTCCAAGAGAAATTTGGGTGATTTCTCCATGATGGGTTATAGGTGTTTTCATATGGTTCACCCATGTAATTAACCTCTGCCATGGCAGGGTTTTCAGGATCATAAGCTTCTTCAGAAGCTGCCTCTCTAGTACTGTTGGATGCATGTTGCAAGCCATTCAGATTTTGAGAGATCATGTTGACCTGTTGAGTCAACACTTTGTTCTGAGCCAATATGGCATTCAGAGCATCAATTTCAAGAACTCCTTTCTTCTGAGGTATCCCATTATTCACGGAATTCCTCTCAGAGGTATACATGAACTGGTTGTTCGCAACCATGTCAATGAGTTCTTGAGCCTCTTCAGGCGTTTTCTTCAGATGAATAGATCCACCTGCAGAATGGTCCAGTGACATTTTCGAAAATTCAGAGAGACCATAATAGAATATATCTAATATGGTCCATTCTGAAAACATATCAGATGGACATCTTTTGGTCAGCTGCTTATATCTTTCCCAAGCTTCATAGATTGATTCACCATCTTTTTGTTTGAAGGTTTGAACATCCACTCTCAGCTTGCTCAGCTTTTGAGGAGGAAAGAATTTATCCAAGAAGGCAGTGACTAGCTTATCCCAGGAGTCCAGGCTATCCTTAGGTTGTGAATCCAACCATATTCTAGCTCTGTCTCTTGCAGCAAAAGGAAAAAGCATGAGTTTGTAGACTTCAGGATCAACTCCATTCGTCTTTACAATCTCACAGATCTGCAAGAACTCAGTTAAAAACTGATAAGGATCTTCAGATGGAAGTCCATAAAACTTGCAGTTTTATTGCATTAATGCAACTAGCTGAGGTTTCAGCTCAAAGTTATTGGCTCCAATGGCAGGAATGGAGATGCTTCTTCCATCAAACTTGGACGTTGGCTTTGTGAAGTCACCAAGCATTCTCCTTGCATTATTATTATTATTTTCGGCTGCCATCTCCTTCTCTTGTTCGAAAATTTCTGAAAGGTTGTTTCTGGATTGTTGTAATTTAGCTTCTCTTAATTTTCTCTTCAGAGTCCTTTCAGGTTCTTGATCAATTTCAACAAGAGTGCCTTTTTCTCTGTTCCTGCTCATATGAAAGAGAAGAAAACAAGAAAAGAAAGAGGAATCCTCTATGTCACAGTATAGAGATTCCTTTATGTCAGTAGAAAAAGAAAGGGGTAGAAGAATCCAAATACAAGGGATATAAGAAGTTCGGATTCTTAGATGAAGAGAGGTGAAGAGAAGTGTTAGTAATTAATTAATTAAATAGAATAAGAGAAGAGAAGAGAAATTTCGACAATAATTTTTGAAAAAGAGGTTAGTAATTTTCGAAAATCAAAGACAAAATATAATTAAAATTAAAATTTTAAAACAAAAAGAATTTTTGAAAAATAGATGAGATATTTTCAAAAATTAGAGAGGGAAAAGTAGTTAGGTGGTTTTGAAAAAGATAAGAAACAAACAAATTTTAAAAGATAAGAAGATAAGATAAAAGATAAAATAAAAGATTTGAAATCAAATTTTGAAAAAGATAAGAAGATAAGATAAAAGATAAAATAAAAGTTTTAAGAAAAAGATATTTTGAAAAAGATTTAATTTTTAAAATGACTTAACTAACAAGAAATTACAAGATAAGGTTCTAGAAATTAAAGATTGAACCTTTCTTAACAAGAAAGTAACAAACTTCAAATTTTTGAACCAATCACATTAATTGTTAGCTAATTTTCGAAAATTAGATATAAGAGATAAGAAAAAGATTTTTGAAAATTAATTTTTAAAATTTTCGAAAATAATAAAAAAATGAAAAAGATTTTGAAAAGATAAGATTTTTAAAATTGAAATTTTGACTTGACTTGTAAGAAATAACTGATTTTAAAAATTTTTGACCAAGTCAACCAAAATTTCGAAAATTATGAGAGAAATAAGGAAAAGATATTTTTTTATTTTTGAATTTTTAAAGAAAAACACAAAAATGACCCAAAACATGAAAATTTTGGATCAAGACACAAGATGCATGCAAGAACACTATGAATGTCAAGATGAACACCAAGAACACTTTGAAGATCATGATGAACATCAAGAACATAATTTTGAAAAAATTTTGATGCAAAGACAACATGCAAGACACCAAACTTAGAAATCTTTAATGCATGGACTCTAACAAACAAAAAATGCACATGAAAAACAACAAACAACACAAAACAAGGAAACATCACGATCAAACAAGAAGACTTGTCAAGAACAACTTGAAGATCATGAAGAACACTATGAATGCATGAGATTTTCGAAAAAATGCAAGAAAAATTTTAAAAGCATGCAATTGACACAAAACTTAAAAATTGACTCAAGATTCAAACAAGAAACACAAAATATTTTTTATTTTTATGATTTTCTAATTTTTTTTGTATTTTTATTAATTTTTTTTCGAAAATATTTTTTGGAAAAACGAAAAAGAAAAGAAAAATTTTTGAAAAAAATTTTTTGAAAAGAAAATTACCTAATCTGAGCAACAAGATGAGCCGTCAGTTGTCCATACTCGAACAATCCCCGGCAACGACGCCAAAAACTTGGTGGACGAAATTGTGATCACTATTCTTTAAGTTGTACTTTTATGGAATTTGAAATTGGCACGAGTGGACACAACTCCGTTCAACTAACCAGCAAGTGTACTGGGTCGTCCAAGTAATAAACCTTACGCGAGTAAGGGTCGATCCCACAGAGATTGTTGGTATGAAGCAAGCTATGGTCACCTTGTAAATCTCAGTTAGGCAGATAAAATTATGGAATTTAGAAAATCAAATAATAAAAAGAAATAATAAAAAGGGATACTTATGCAGATTCATTGGTGGGAATTTCAGATAAGCATATGGAGATACTGTATGGCTCAAGGACGCCTACTTTCCTACTGCTTCAACTCAATCCTTCTTACTCCTTTCCATGGCAAGCTGTGTATAGGGGTTCACCGTTCGACGATGGCTACTTTGAATCCTCTCGGAAAAATGGTCCTCTGCGGCTGTCACTCGCATGGCTAATCGTCTGGAGGCATCACACTGGCCAAAGGCTACATCCCATCCTCGCAGTGAAAATTACGCTCACGCGCTCTGTCACAGCACGGCTAATCACTGGTTGGTTCCCACTCCTACTGGAATAGAATCCCTTGATTCTTTTGCGTCTGTCACTAACGCCCAGCACTTGCGAGTCTGAAGCACGTCACAATCATTCATTACCGGAATCCTACTCGGAATACCACAGACAAGGTTAGACTTTCCGGATTCCCAGGATCCTACTCGGAATACCACAGACAAGGTGAGACTTTCCGGATCCTCATAAATGCCGCCATCTATCTAGCTTATACCACGAAGATTCTGTTGGGGAATCTAAGAGATACACATTCAAGCTCTGTTGCATGTAGAACGGAAGTGGTTGTCAATCACGTGCGTTCATAAGTGAGAATGATAATGAGCGTCACATAATCATCACATTCATCATGTTCTTGGGTACGAATGAATATCTTGGAATAAGAATAAGAGAGATTTGAATAAAAGAAAATAGAATTGCATTAATACTTGAGGTACAGTAGAGCTCCACACCCTTAATCTATGGTGTGCAGAAACTCCACCGTTGAAAATACATAAGTAAAAGGTTCAGGCATGGCCGAATGGCCAGCCCCCTGAATGTGATCAATAGTCTCCTAAGATGAGGAATAAAACAAAACTGAGACCAAAGATGTCTAATACAATAGTAAATTATCCTATTTATACTAGACTAGCTACTAGGGTTTACATGAGTAAGTATTTGATGCATAAATTCACTTCCGGGGCCCACTTGGTGTATGTTTGGGCTGAGCTTGATCAATCCACGAGCTGAGGCTTCTCTTGGAGTTGAACTCCGAGTTATGACGTGTTTTGGGCGTTCAACTCCGGATCATGACGTTTTTCTGGCGTTTAACTCCAGACAGCAGCATGTACTTGGCGTTCAATGCCAAGTTACGTCGCCAAATAAAGTATGGACTATTATATATTGCTGGAAAGCTCTGGATGTCTACTTTCCAACGCCGTTGAGAGCACGCCATTTGGAGTTCTGTAGCTCCAGAAAATCCATTTCGAGTACAGGGAGGTCAGATTCCAACAGCATCAGCAGTCCTTTTGTCAGCCTTTTTCAGAGTTTTGCTCGAGTCCCTCAATTTCAGCCAGAATTTACCTGAAATCACAGAAAAACACACAAACTCATAGTAAAGTCCAGAAATGTGAATTTAACATAAAAACTAATGAAAACATCCCTAAAAGTAGCTTAAACTTACTAAAAACTATCTAAAAACAATGCCAAAAAGCGTATAAATTATCCGCTCATCACTGCACAACTGGTTTAGTATCATCTTCAAGGAGTATCTTGTGCATACACTTGGTTGGACTAATCCCCTTCAAGTCACTAATGGTCCACCCAAGAGCTATTTTATGACTCTTGAGCACTGTGATAAGTGCCTCTTCCTCTTCAGGCTTCAGGGAAGAGCTTATAATTACTGAATATGAGTCATTCTCACCCAAGAATACATATTTCAGAGAAGGGGGTAAGGATAGCTCAAGCTTGGGGGCTTCATCCTCTGCTTTAGGCGTGTGAACCATAGCCTTCTGGGGTGGTGAATTATCAATTTCAACTACTTTATACTCTGAGATAGGATCCAGAATGTCATCAAGCATCTCAGCCTTCAGTACCTCTTGATCAAGTGGTTCAATAACATCTACTTTCATACACCCTTCAGAGTCATTAGGGTGCTTGAGAGATTCAAAAACATGAAGGACCATTTGTTCTTCATTGACCCTCAAGGTTAATTCACCGTTTTGTACATCAATCAGAGCTCTACCTGTAGCTAAAAAGGGTCTACCAAGTATAATAGAGGACTTTACCTCCTCTTCCATGTCTAATATAACAAAATCAACAGGAAAGATGAATGGTCCTACCTTAACAAGTAAATCCTCAACAACACCCACAGGTAATTTAATAGAAAGATCAGCAAGTTGAAGAGAAATATGAGTGGGTTTTACCTCCTCAATTTGAAGCTTTTTCATCACTGAAAGTGGCATGAGATTGATGCTGGCTCTAAGGTCACATAAAGCTCTCTGAATGGTGACATCTCCAATGGTGCAAGGAATGACAAAGCTCCCTGGATCTGGCATCTTCTCAGGAAGGTTGTGTTGAATAATTGCACTACATTTCTTGGTTAACACCACTGTTTCTTGTTCCTTTCAGTTCCTCTTGTGGGTCAACAATTCTTTCATAAATTTAGCATAGAGAGGCATTTACTCCAGAGCCTCTGCAAAGGGAATGTTGATCTGTAGCTTCTTGAAGACATCTAAAAATTTAGAGAACTGCTTTTCTTTGGAAGCCTTCTGAAGTCTCTGAGGATATGGCATTTTTGGCTTGTATTCAGGAGCCTTTGGCAATGTAGTATACGTGTCTAGAGAGTCAGGGAATGGGTTGTCTGCACGCTTTGGAGGGGTGTGCTCCACTTCTTCCTTTTTCTCCTCTGGAGCTTTCTTTTCAACTAGCTCTTCATTGGCCCTTGTCTCAGAGCCAGCTGTTTTACCACTTCTCAATTGAATGACCTTACAGTCTTCTCTTGGGTTCACCACCGTATCACTTGGAAATGTACTTGCAGACCTCTCAGGTATTTGCTTGCTCAGCTGGCCCATTTGCACTTCCAAGTTTCTAATTGAGGCTCTGGTTTCCTGCATAAAACTCATCATCATCTCCCAATTAGAATCTTCCTTGGATTTAGAGTTAGCCTGCTGAGGCTGAGATTTGCGGTGATTGTAATTGTTCTGTTAGAAACCGCCCTGAGAATTATTGTTGAAATTCTGAGGTCTCTGGGTTGGTCCCTGCACCCAAAATTTGGGTGATTTCTCCATCCTTGATTGTATGTTTGAGAATAGGGGTCATTATTGGGATTTCTAGAACCGCTCCCCATGTAATTAACCTGTTCAGAAGAGGATTGAGCATAATCATAGTTGTCATTCTGCACTAAACGTCCTGCCATGTCATAAGAGATCTCTTGAGGTGAATTTTGGGTGTTGATAGCTGAGACTTGCATGCCACCCATGTGTTGAGTAAGCAGATTTATTTGCTGAGACATAAGCTTGTTCTGAGCAAGAATAGCATTAAGAGTTTCCACTTCCATGACACCCTTCTTTTGAGGAGCCTCAGAGTTCACATGATTCCTGTTAGATGAGTATAAATATTGGTTGCTAGCAACCAATTCAATAAGCTCAATAGTCTCCTCCGGTGTCTTCTTCTTATGCAATGAACCTCCTGCAGAATTATCTAGGCACATCTTAGACATTTCACCCAAGCCTTCATAAAAGATGTCTAGTTGAGTCCATTTGGAGAACATGTCCGGAGGGCATTGCCTAGTTAGTAGCTTGTATCTCTCCTAAGCTTCATACAGAGTCTCACCATCCTTCTGCCTGAAGGTCTGAACCTTCATCCTAAGCTTAGTCAGCTTCTTTGGTGGGAAAAATTTTGTGAGAAACTCAGTAACCACCTTGTTCCAAGTATCTAAACTCTCCTTGGGCTGAGAATCTAGCCATAACTTTGCTCCATCCCTCAGTGCAAATGGAAAGAGCATGAGTTTGTACACATCTGGGTTTTCTCCATTTGTCTTCACAGTATCACAAATTTGCAGAAAACTAGAAATAAAATGATTTGGGTCTTCGTGGGAAAGACCATGATACTGGCAGTTTTGTTGCACCAAAGTGACCAGTTGAGGCTTCAACTCAAAGTTGTTCGCAGCAATAGGAGGCACCATGATGCTTTTTCCATAGAGATCTGCAGTAGGAGAAGAGTAAGAGCCAAGCACTCTCCTTTGTTGCTCATTCCCATTCAGGTTTGCCCCATTGGCATTATCAGTATTATTCGGATCCATAGTAGATTCTGCAGCCTTGTAAAGTCTTGCCTGTTGTAAACGCCACCTGAAGGTCCTTTCAGGTTCAGGATCAAAGTCTAAGAGATATTCTTTGTCTCTGTTCCTGCGCATAAACAAATAGAAAACAAGAAAGAATGGGAATCTCTACGTCAGAGTGCAAAGAATTCCTAGTGAGGTAACCTGTGTAAAGAAATAAAAAAGAATAATAAATAGTCAACACCAAACTTAATTTCAGAGATTAAGAAAAATATTGGTCCTATTTATTTATTTAAATTTTTTTCGAAAATAATAAAACAAAAGTTAAATAAAATTAAAACTAAAATGCCTAATCTAAGCAATCAAATAACTAATAGTTGTTAATCACTATCAATCTCCGGCAACGGCGCCAGAAACTTGGTGCGGTATTTTACAACCCACACTACTAACCGGCAAGTGCACCGGGTTGTACCAAGTAATACCTTACGTGAATAAGGGTCGATCCCACGAGGATTGATGGATCAAGCAACAATAATGTTTGATAGGATTAGTTAGACAAATAGAAAATAGTTTTGAGATATTCAAAGAGCATTAAACGGTACTTTAAAAATTTCAGAAAGTAAGCAGCAATGAGTTGGGAATAAAATATTTGAGAAAGCAGTTAAGGTTTCAGAGTTATCTAATTTCCGGAATAACTTTTATTACTAATTAATATAATCATGCAAGATTTAATTTCATGACAAACTATATGTGACTAGACCCTAATTCCTTAGACCTTCCTAGTCTCTTCTAAAATTCATTAACTGCCAATTTCTTGGTCAATTAATTCCAATTAGAGGGTGATGATCAATTTCTAGTTTATATGCCAAAAGAATCCTAATTATCCACAAATAAGGGGATTAGATGTCACGTATCCCGTTAAATACAAACAATTAGAAATTCAGTATAATATATTTTCAAGTTGTTGTTCAAGTAAAGAGCTTTTCCAAGTTTTACAAGAACTCAATTAGAACATGGGTCATACTTCCATTCCACCCATATTCATAAAATAAAGAACGAAAACAATTATTGAAATATAAATCAAGACATGAATTAAATTAAAAAAATCAAACGAATCAATCCATGAAAATAGACAAACCTCCTAACCTTAACAATGAAGGATTAGTTGCTCATGGTTCAAAGAGGAAAAATAAGGTTCTGGTAACAATGTGTACCTATCTAAATGTAAAGAGTTCCTATTTATAACTAATCCCAATAAATTTAAAATCTAATTATCTAAAACTAAAAATAATATCTTTTCCTAAAAGATAAGATTTGAATTTAAATTCGAATTAATTAACCAGTCTTCAGCTGATGGGTGGGGATCACTTGATTTGTCCATTCTGCAGCTTCTAATATGTGTTTTTTGGGCTAAAAACTGAGTCAAAACGCGGTCCAAAATCCACGCCAGCGATTTCTGTAAATTCTGCAGATCGTGCATGTCACGCGTACGCGTCAGTCACGCGTACGCGTCGCTGGTCTTTTCGCAAGTCACGCGGACGCGTCGGTCACGCGGACGCGTCGCTGAGCAAATCTTCAATTCACGCGTGCGCGTCAGTCACGCGCACGCGTCACCATGGATACCTCGAATTCACGCGCACACGTCAGGCACGCGTGCGCGTCGTTCCTCGCAGCCATCTCTTTGATTTTTTGTGCTGTAGAAACTCCATCAAATTCTGCCGAATGCTACCTGAAATAAATAAAAATACCCAAGACTCAAAATAGCATCCATAGTGGCTAAAATATAATTAATTCTTAATTAAACTCAACAATTTAAGTGCAAATTCACTAGGAAAAGATAGACAAGATGCTCACGCATCAGCCACCACTAAGTTGCCTTTAGTAAGCTTCCATTGTCCAAAGTCGAAAGTGTTTACAAAGCCTTCATTATCAAGCCTTTTAACTGAAACCAAATTCAAGCGAACATCTGGAGCGTGTCTAACATCTTTGAGTAGCAGCTTCATTCCCATATTAGTCTCAAGACAAACATCTCCTACACCAATAACTTTGGCCAAGCCATCATTACCCATCTTAAGTACTCCAAAATTACCTGGAGTATAAGAAGTGAAGAACTCTTTCTTCGGTGTAACATGTATTGAGGCGCCACTATCAATTACCCAGCTGAACTCATCATCAGAAACAAGATTGACCTTGTACTCATAATCAGTAATATCAACAGTAAGAAGATCATCTGAAATAGAAGATACACGATCATTACCACCGTCATCCTTCTTTTCTTGCTTACCTTTGTTCTCCTTTTTCCAAAGATAGCAATATTTTTTAACGTGACCCATTTTGTGACAATAGTGACACTCAACATTCTTGTATCTTCTCTTGGATTTGCTCCTGCTTTTACCTCTACCCTTTTGAACTCTATTCTGATTTCTTCCCCTGGTTTCAGTGACTAACATTTCAGAGTGTGATGAAGAATTTTGCGTCTTCCTTTTCATCTCTTCATTTAAAATGCCACCTTTAACAAGTTGCATGCTCACTTTACCATTCGGAACAGAATTAGTAAGAGAGATATGAAATGTCTCCCAAGAATCTGGTAGAGTATTTAGCAACCACAATCCTTGAACCTCATCTTCAAACTTAATTCTCATGCTTGACAACTGATCCAGAACCCCTTGAAATTCATTCAAGTGATCTAATACTTATGACTCCTCCTTGTATCTCAAATTCATCAACATATTCAACAAGTACAATTTATTGTTGCCAGACTTGGAAGTATACAAGGATTCAATTTGATTCCACAAAGCCCTAACATGAGTCTCATTAGTAATGTGATTGTAAACATTATCATTCACCCATTGCCTAATAAAACCACAAACTTGTTGGTGTTCAAACTTCCATAGATGATAATTAGTTCCATTCAAACTTATCATCCTAGTAGAATTATTTGCCTCCATCTTTCAAGCAAGTTATAACCAAATACCCAAAACTGAGTTCTGATGCCAATTGATAGGAATAAAACACAATTCCCTACTTGCAAGAATTAGAGGAGCAACAATATTCACTCATAACAAGTATTAACACCAGCACAATAAATCCCAATAGCTGTGAAAAAATCACATAAACCAGAAATTAGAAACAAGCTAACACACCAATATTTTTAACGTGAAAAAACCTCCTCAATGAGAGAAGTAAAAACCACGAGTCACCAAGACCAGGATATAGCTTCACTATGATGAAAAATAGGATACAAGAGAGTCACAAATTACTGCACAAAACGTGCATACAACAAGCCAAACAACACAAACTTCAAAGCTTACAAAACAAGAGCAAAAAGATGAAAATACCACAAAAATAGAGCTATTATGCGTGGCCAATATCTCCAGCTACAGATGTTGAATTGAAGATCCGAACGGTGAAATCAAAAAACCAGATGTGTAGAACACACTGTACAAATTTAAGCTCGATCCAATGGTTAACGAATCTGCAGTGACCAATTTACAGAGACAGCTTTGTGTATGTGCGAAAATGACTTTCTCTCTTCTCTTCTTTCTAGTGTTTGGTGTTCTCCTTGCAATTGAGACCTCTCTCACTCAACCCTAACTCACCTCAGCCACTTCAACTATTCAGGGTTTGGATACTAGCATTTGGACTTTTTTCTCCACATAGAAAGGGAGCCCAAAAATCCAACAAATATTGTTATAAAAAGCAATAAAAGAATTTTTTTATTGAATTATATAGTGTCCATCAATACATTTTGCACTTAATTAAATTTCATTCATGAATGGAACAAAATAAATTTTTTCTTACTGTAATATGTAGCTCAGAATTTCTCAAGTAACAAGTAGTTTATACTTTATACGATTGAATCCACAATTTAATATTTTTAATTGTTGTTTTATGTATATTTTTTGTATTTTGTTTAAGTTTGAAGTTTTGTATTTGACTCATATCTCTATTTCTTAAATCCTTTTTAGGAATAATTCTTTTCTTTACAATCTTTTCTATATGTAATAAAAAAAGCTTAAAAAGAATATATATATATATGTACTAAACCATAATTTACTATATTTGAGTCCATAATTAACCATTATTTTTTGTGTATCTCATTTGAACTTGAAATTCTGTATTAGATCGCTCGTATCCATTTTTTCCCAAGTATTTTTGGTATAATTTTAATAACTTTGACACACACACAAAAGCTTAATAAAAGAATAACTAAGTAATCTTTTAATAAGGGTTAGTTAACAATCTTTGCAAAATATATTGCAAATCTAGTAAATAACTCCAAAAAGAAAAAGAAAATCTCGTAACGAATAACAACTTGAGTGCTTTCTGTCCCATTGATGAATATATAGTTGATATAGGATGTGCTTGTTAAAATTTATATATTTTTCAAAATTAATTTATTGAAGGTAATATTTTAAATTAAAAATGAATTATTAAAAGTTCTAATAGTTATATTTAGTAAATAAAAATAAAAGTGAACATTCTGCAGTGTCTTTTTTGTCACGAAAATATTGAAAAGCTGTATGTTTAAATATATGATATTGCTAAAAAAATTTTTAGAATATTACTTAAAAAATAATAGTATCCTGATTTAGTTATCTAATACAATACAGTATAATCTATATTTAGTCTCTATTACAATGTTGGTAGAATTTTTATTATCTTTTCAAGTATTACATACACCAATTTTTTAGGATTCAATATAATTATGTATGAGATACACAAGTTTTAACATAAACTTAATTTGGTTATGTAATTATTTAGACTCAACACACTAAGTGCTTATTTAACTTAAGAAAAGATACCTCTCAAGTACATGACACAAGACAGAAATACAAAAAAAAAATTCTAAAATTACTCATGACTTTTTTCTCAAAGTATTTCTCTTAGCCTTTTTTTTCAGTGGCTTTTTCTCAAGACTTTCTTGCCTTTTACCTCTAAATGAATATAAAGTAAGATATAACATTGAAATAGAAATACAAATGATAAATTATGAAGGAGATGATGATTTATGACCTTAACACTATAAGTTGAACTGCAACTACTGAATTCAAAATGTTTTTCTTCGTCTTGGCGAAGTGCTCGCTTTAATGTAAGTGTAATGTTTCCAAGATTTCAAACTTTGTTGTGAAATTTTTATTCTTCTCTCAATTCGGGTTCTCTCTCTTTGTCTTCAAAATGAAAATCATTTTTCTTTTGTATCTTTCTTGAGCCAAGGCTAAAATTTTTTCAAAGTCAACTTCCTGATCTTTGAACTAGCTATAACTCTTTTTACCTTTTCTTCATTCAGACTACAAAATTAGAGATTTGAAATCTGATTTGGACTTAACTGAAGAGATGGTTGCAGCAATAAATTGCTTGCTTAGTGTGGTTCCAAATCTAAATTCTTAGATTTGTGCCTTGGCTCCAAGAAATATTTTTAACCATTGATTCACAGTAAAAAAATTTTGTCATCACTTTTTTTATGCTATTCGAAATAGTAATGCAAACTGTAGAAGAAAATATGAAGGAATTAATTTACATGTTAAAAAAAAAAACAAATTACCTTTAACCTTTGATTGTGATGAACTTGCTTTTGTATGTTTAACTTAATTTGACATTAGCATCATTAATTATCTTTTCCTTTCTTCCTCTTTCTGTGTTAGGATGAAAAAAGGTGAAGCTCTCTTTCTTCTCATTACTCGAAGTGAACTCATAAAGGCTTAAAGTTGCTTCTCTTTTGCTTGAAAGCTAATGGGTTAGGTTAGTGAATCATTAATTCAGCAGCCTTGCATTTGATTTCATAGGTTTGGGCTGCAATAACAAATAGTTTGGACCACACTTAAACATCATCATCAAATTCACTTGAGTTATTAACCCAAATTCAATATGTTTCTCATCATCAATTTGTTATTTATTTTTTTCTAAACTCAACATTAGAGAAGTATAAGCATTATACATATGAACGATATCTCAAATAAGATATTCATCCCTATTTTTTTTAATTATTCTTATTCTTTGAATTTTCAATTTCTGTTTTGTTTTTATTTTTATTTATTTATTTTTATTTTTTGATTTTTTTATTTTTTTGTTGAAACACGTTAAAAAAATTGGATAAATTGAAATTAAAATTATTATGATTTACAAAATAAATTTTACCATAGTTTATTAATAATTTGATTTAATTAACTAAAATTAAAAAAATAATTAATCTTAATTACAAAACAATTCCTCCAATAACAATTGAATAAGTCACAGAGGTAACTAACTTTTTATTTATAAAAAAAATTGGCTAAAAATCATATATATATATATATATATATATATATATATATATATATATTTTATGGTTTATCAGTGGCTAAGAGAAGGGTTTAGGGGTTTGAATCTTAGCCCATTTTTTCGTTTAGTAACTCTTGCTGTCCTTTGAAACACTTGAGGAGATATTTCTTATTTTTGTCTCGTGCCTAGTCAAGAGACTTTTTCATTTTGTCTCGTGACCAGTCAGGAGATAATTTCAGTTTTGTCTCCTATGCAGCAGAATCAGAAATGGAGTAGAAGAGAGAGAAAATTACACCAAGATATATCCTGGTTCAGCTGCAGAGTGCAATGCAGCCTACATCCAGTCTTCATCACAACAATGATGGAATTTTACTATAATCATCTTTGATTACAAGCACCAATTCTCTCTAGAAACTACCCTTCTTATCCGGGACAAGTCCAGAACTTAATCCCCAATCCTGAACTTGACTTGGTCACTGCCAAGCTTTCAACTGCTAAGTGCTAACCCAACTTGCAAGGAAATTTTCACAGAATCATGATACATAACACAGATGTACAAAAGATCTCTAAGGATATCTATGACTTTTTTCTTTTAATTTTGCACTTTCTGCCTTTTTCCGTTCTACGCCTTTTTCTTACAAACCTCACTGTTTGTCTTTTTCCATGAGACTCAAGACAGACAAAATTAAACAGAAAAATACAAAATAGAATACATTGAAGGAGAAGAACTTCTGTTAGCTTAGGTAGTTATGTGAACACTGTGCTTTCCACTCTTTTCCTTGCTTCAAGCCCTGGCTGTTCTCCCTTATTTATAAAAGGGGAATCCTCTACGGTTAAAACTGTTGGTTCAAGCTAAACTTCTTCTTCTTCATGCAAAACCGGTTCGGCCAGAGAGAGAGGAGAGATAACCTAATGCTAAAAACCAACATACAATTTTCTCTGTGTCTCTCTTCCATACCAAGCTTCATCAATTCGAGCCATTCATCTTGACTTACATTCCAAGAAGGATTCCTAGTCCTAGCCCTTGATGCATTCTTGATGCATGACAACTCCTCCTGCTCCACTTTTGCTTCCTCTTTCACGTAGCCTCCCTAGCTACCTTCTGTGATGAGTGAACACCAAGCAGAGACGAGCCATGCCTCTGAGATCTTCTTCTTCTGACTGAAATCTTCTTTTTTCATTTTTGGTATGGAGAGCATGAGCTTACTTTACCAAATCTTACCCCATTTTTGTGAAGATCTCAGCCACAGCATACTTTTTGTTTTCTTTTTCTTGCCATAATTACAATGGTCTTGTTACTAGCTTCTTCTTCTTTCTGGTAGCTTGTAAAAGCTTCCATATTTTTCTGAGAAGTGACCAAAGAGAAGAGAGAGTAAAGAAAAAAAATTTGAACAATAATCAATGTAGCAAAGAAAGAGAATTAAAATGAATTAAGTTTCCCACTTCCCTTTGCTGAGTAGCGTGCCTCATTAAAACAATTCATTAAATCAATTGCTATTTCCCTCTCATGGTTCCAATGCAATTAATGTTAGTCAAAGAAATTTGAAATCCACCACATGATAGAAATGAGATCCCTTGAAAGCATGAAGCAAAACATTTATTTTCTCTCTTTTCTTCATTTTGGACCAAGCTAGTTGATTTCCAACCAAAATTTAAATTGGGCTAATAATAATGATTAAAGAATCTGGCCCAATAACAAAATATTGATTCAGTCATAACACTTAAACATTTTAAACAAGGCTGAATGTTTATATTTACATTGGGCTTGCAATTTTTCTTTTCTTTTCGGCCCAATAGCAAAATCTGCACAGCAAAATTATTTTAATTAACATATATGAATTGAAATTAAATTAATAATTTTTTAATTAATTGTTTTAATAATATTTGTTCATCATTATATTAAATTAAAATTTTCCAAACTCATTATATATATAAATTAGAATTTTCCAAACTCATTATATATATTTATATATATATATTGTCTATAAAATCATTCTCTTTTTATATTTTTAAGAAGTGTTCTAAATCCTATGATCGATCATGACATATATCGCTACTCTAGGTTTGGGAATATATAGTTGAATAATCGCAAATATTAATGGTTTTAAAAAAAAAACTTTGCAAAATTGAAATTTTAAAAAATAGATTGTTCTTAACAACATTTGTTAATAATGGTATAAAGGCACTATTTAAAAAAAAAAAGTTAATACATTTATATTATACAAAAATTCAAAATTCATTTAATAAGCTAAATATTTTAAGTGAATCCTTTTATATTGATTGACCTTACACTGTATACAACTATATATGTTGGTAGGGGTCACACAAGGAGCATCCAACGATTCCTGTATGTTTCGATTTCGTCCTTCTTCAATTCCAAGCTTCGTCTAAAAGTAGGTGAAAAAATCTTTCAAGAGATAGTGATACCATTAGGACCTCTAAGAATCAAAACCTAGTGATGAGAACAATTATCAACCCAACTTTTCCTTATTTTTATTTCCATATATATAAAAGAAAAGGAATTGCTTTAGATGAGTATATCCAAGGCATAATCCAAGATGCCGTTTTCTTTTGTGGTTAGCCCTAAGGTTGCATTGGTGCCTATAAAACTTTGGAGGTGTGTGTATATATAACTGACTAACCAAGAGCGAGCATGCATTGGCATGTTTGAAGAAGTGCCATTAATTATTATATTAAGCAATTCACTCGTAGGGCAAATCTCTATTGGCAGGTTATATATTATATATTGCTGCTGATAATTAATTTTATCTCAGTAATTAATTATTTTGCCAAAGGAGAGCTGCCCTGTGAGTGTTTAGCTTAGACATTTTCTTCTTTTCTATATGCATATGCAACCATTTCAAAAGGTATATCTGAGTTTTTTCTCTTTCTCTTTTTTAATTTTAATATATATAACTAACTATAAACTAGGAAAATAGGTTTTAGGGTTTAGGAAAATCATATATTATTTCTTTATATATATTATTTTTGGAAATGCCATATTAAAGTGTTGCAATGGTTTTATCATATTTTTTTTAAAGTTTAAAATACCAAAAAACTTGTTATATTTCGTTTTCATCATTTTGATTTTTTTACGAATAAGAAATCTTATTATGTAAATTAAATCCCAAACCCTATATAATTGGAATTGAAGAAAACAAAAACCTGATAAATTATTGTATCTAGGTCATAATTAGCGTAGTTGTTTACCTCAGCATTGCTTATAGTCGTCCAAGTAGCCATTCTCAAAGAGTTTCGACCATAACTTGTCTAAGTGTTTGGATTTGTAAGTTTAGTATTTGAATAGATAAATTGAACTAACCCATCTATCCATTATGGTTGTTAGGAGAATTATATTATTAATTAGGGAAAAAAAGTTGTTTAAGTAAATAAATATAAAATAATATTATTAACAATTTATGATATATTATTTTTAAGAAGATAGTTTTAATATATTAGAAAACTTTTTCATTCACATTAGAAAAAGAGCAATTTTAATCAAAATTTAAATTAGTCTTGATTATGGAGTATACAATGTCAAAGATGTAACCATTAATGGTAATAATAGAACTCAAAGTAAAAAGTGCACAGCAGTTATCAATAATAACAATAGAGTGTCAAGGATTAACAAATGAGGAAACGATTACTAATTATTTTAGTTTGAAAATTAGTGAAGATATTATTGGAGTAACTCACGTGACATTAGATTAGTTTATAAAGAGAATTTCAGATAAATATTGTAATGAGTTTAATTTTTTTTTTTTTTGAGAATCACTATTTACAAATTTAAAAATATTTTTAGTTTTTTTGACATCTCAGAGTAATTGGGAATATAAAGTAATTCTTTTGAAGTCTGAATTCAAATTATAAACTGACTTTTCTTGGAGTGGAAGGGTGGAACTTCTGCTTGTTGGGAAGGCAAGAGTGTGAAGTAATTCAAAATAAGATTGAACGTATTATATATTTGTGGCTGAGTAAGTCACTTGTATATATATTGTGTAACTTTCTTTTTTTTTTTTTTGTATCTTTTTCTGTTTTGATTTTGACAGAGTCTTGCTAGTTATTATTCCGGTTTGTTGGAGTAGTGATAGTTTTGTTGGAGAAATTGTTGGAAAGAGTCTCCGCCAGTTATATCTAGTTCGAGGTTATTGTGGTTGTGGGCCAGAATTTGAGTAATAGGTCATACTTTATTTTCTATTTTTAATTAAAAATTTTTATTTTTATGTTTATTTATTTTTTTTTATCTTCTTCTTCACTCTTTAGTTTTTACATTTTATTTTGTTTTTGACACCTTACATTATTTTATCTTTAAATTTTACTTCAAAAACTACAATTGAGACATTAAGATACTCATCGAAAGAATTGTTTTTACTCTTTGAAATAAGATTATGAAACAAAATTTAGAATTTGTTAATTTATTTATTGTTAACAATAAAACAAAAAATCGAATAAAATACTAGTAAAGACTCATATACAATTATCTTTATATAAAATTGATAATTAAAAATAGTTAGATACGATAATTTAATTAAATATATTAAATTATTTAACAGTTTTTAACTATTATTAACTATATCTCAATTGTTGATTGAAAGAAAAACTACGATGTCGAAGAAGAAAATGAAGATTGTGAAGACAATACATGGATGGAACCATTTAACCAAGACGTCCCCATAGTTCATATAGTATCACCCGAGGACAAATTCTTTCTAAAAGTCTGCACTTTGTTAATCAAGTTTTTGAGCATTATTTCTAATGTAATATAAAAAAAAAAAAACATTTTTTCTAGCTTTTAACTAATGTGGCTGTGCAACATACATTTTGTTTATCAATTATGAGGTCAGGTTAAGTAACCTGATTAATAGTAATGATGACTAAAATTGTTGATTAATATAAATTAAAATTACTAGTCTTAGCTTAAGCATTTTAGTGTGTGCCTTCATTTTATATGCATTAATAAGCTATAATTTATCAAGCTGCTTTAATTTTCTCTAATAAGGCAATAACACCATTATTAGCCAAGCTTCATTCTGTGTCCCAATTTTGACAATCTTAGCTCTAGCCTCTATGCATTACAATTCCCTTTATGAGACAAATTCATATATGATAAAAGAATAAATATTATTAAGGACACAAGAAAAAGAGAGATCATTAGCCAGCGGCAGTTATAATTGGAAGGTGAGGATAGGACGGATATCCATATATTCCATACCATATGCCATACCTCCAACTCCAACGCAATAAAGCAATATAATGGTTTATGAGTTTATTAGTCATAGGGCATGCATCTCCTCTCTAACTTCATACACTATTGTTTTAGCTTAGTATATCAACTAGCTCCACGTTAAACACGTGTATACTACGCGCGTATAGTTAAGCAATATTAAGGTAAGTGCATGTGTCTTGAGCACCGATAGTCCAATAATATATGTATGTGCATGAATATTTTATCCGGTGATACTACAGTACAAATATTTTTGTAACCAAGCCTAATTAATTAGATACAAACTTAGCAAAAAAAAAAAACGCATATATGTCACTATTTTTTTATCTCCGCATTTTTTTAGCATAATTTTTTTCTAGAAAACATAAAAATTTATTAATATATCATAAAAAATTTTGTACATAATACAACAATTTTTCATATAGCATAAATTTATCAATTTAGCACATAAATATTTGCACATAGCATATGAATTTTTTACATAACACATGAACTTTTGTTACGAATATATTTTGTTGATAGCATGAGTCAATATTTTAAGTATGTGTGCATCAAAATTTTTATATTATGCACTAAAATTTATGTGTTATGTATAATTTATTAGTTAAATGTTAATATTGTGAGCATGTGTTTTTTTAAAATTTTTTGTGTTGTTTATATTGTATTGTACATCAAAATTTATGTGATGTGTATTAAAATTTTTGTACTTTAGTTTTTAACGTAAAAAATGAAGACCACACAAAAACGATGATGATGATAATAAAAGAAGATGAGAAAGAAAAAGAAAGAAAAAAATCGAAGAAATTAAACAACAACGAACAATAGCAACAGCAACGATAACGGTGATAAAGGAAGCAACAACGAGATTGATAAAATAAACAAAAGACAACAATAACAAATTAAAAGATGAGGATAAGAGAAGAAGAGAGAAAAAAAAAGCAGCAAAAAAAAATAGCAATGCCACGGTATATATGAAAGAGAAAAAACGCGCAATAATCTTAGTTAAAAGCTTATTTAAAAAAACACTTAACATCTCGTTTTATTATATTTTATATATAAATAAAAACTTTAGTTGTAATAATAACATTAATAATTGTACGCACATATGTGACACATTGTTGTTTTTTAAATACAAAAGTAAAACACAGTTGGTAATTTACTGTACTTGACCTAACTGCTGACTCATTATCTAAGAATGCAACCTAACTTGACTATTGAGTTCCTAATTACAATTACAATGTTGGCCATACTATTTCCACATTCCATGGTACTCCATGGTACTCCACAAATAAATCATGGAATCTTGTAGTTCTTTGTTGCTTGCATGGCTCTTCTTTATTTCTAAACTACTATTTCATCGCACCTAGATTTAATGTGAACAAATGACTCTGATATTGATGTGATTTAGCTCAAGTATGTATGACTATGTCACTTCCTTAGTTGTCACTAGTGTCATATGAAATATTCATAACTCTAATTGTTTTTAATTGAGTTATCATTCAATCGATTGTTTTGAAAAACCAATCGATTGAATTTCAAGGAAACATGATTCGGAAGCCATGGACGAACGTAATGAGATCAAAGTTAATTTTTTAATCAATTGGAATTATTAGGATGAATGGAAGATATAATTGGTTGTTATTTTTGTATTTGATTGTTAATAAATATAATAGATAATTGATAAAATAATAATTTATAAAATAAAAAATTATTTTTATAATTAAATAAAATATATGAAGTTGATTTGTAATTAAAATTAGTTCAAGTACTACGTAGTAATTGATAAAAAAACTTTAAAAACATATTTTTTTACTTAGACCACTAAATGGTCCAAAAGTTTCTCGACCACCGAATTCTGTGCCTAGTAATTTACTGTACTTGACCATAGCTGTTGACTCATTATCTAAGAATGCAACCTAAGACGCTTGTTCCATTCCTTCTTGGCATCTTCTCAAGAAAGAGTATTTGGACTTGACTATTGAGTTCCTAACTTCCTAGAGTGTTAGCGCAATACAATCACGTAACTAACTGCTTACAACTATAATTTATTAGCGTTTTTTAATTTGTCATCAGCTAATAAAGTAATAAAAAAATATAAGTAAATAATAAAAATATTAAATAATATAAATAATAAATATATTGGATGTGCAATTTATTAGGTGTGCGAATAATTATTTTAATATTAAAATTTAGGTAAATAATTTAGAGTGTAGTATATTTTATTTAAACTTAGCCAATTTTACAATTTATTATTCATGTTGTTCAAAAAAGTCATTAGTTATTTAACATAATTTGTAAGTAATAATGTTTAATAATGATGCACAATTTATTGGTTTCAATAAGCTAATAATAACAACACAGATAAACAACCAGAAACTAATATTCTAAGAGAACAACGTTCGTTCTCTACATCAAGCTAAATTGTTCCAATTAGAACAACACCATCAAATTTCGTTCCTACTTGAGATTTTATAGATGTTCATGGGTTTAAATAAATAACAAACTAATAAATTTACAACAATAATAATAATAATGTGTTTACGAGATTTGTTTGTTGAACCACATACGCAATAATAATAAAAGGGCATGAAATAATCATACATGCATGATGAAAACTATTAAAAGAAATTAGAGTTGCCGTATCTAGTTGTAAATGCATTAAAAAAATACATAATAAAAAGGTATACCCAGGTCCACGCGAAATCAATTTTTTCAAGGCAATCTTATACATAAAAGGTAATTAAAATAAAAATATTTATAAATAATTAATTAATAAGTGTTATTTGTATATTATCAATAAAAAAAATATAGGTAGACAATGAAAATACTAAACAATGTAAACAATGAATATATCGGATGTTTAATTCACTAGGTGTGCAGATGGTTATCCTAATATTAAGATTTATGTGGATAATTCGGGGTGTAGTGTGTTTTTACTTTATGGAAAAGTGCTAGATAAACAATAATCATCTTGAACAACATGAACAACCACCAATCAAATAAAAATATACTATACCTCCAAATTAACAATCTAAATCTTAATATTAAAATAACCATCCATACACCTAGTGAAATGAACATCAAATATATCTATTGTTCAAATTATTTAATATTTTTATTGTCTACCTATACTTTTTATTTATTTTATTAGGCTAATTTTAGAACCCATTATTAACATTATTTAGGGTACCTATGCTTTATGAATTGAAAAGACACTTCCCTCAAATTAAAGGCGTAATGATACATAAAGAAAAAAAAATTACAAAACTTGCTGAAACAGAAATATGAAAAGCAAGCGATAACACAAGCATAAAAGAAAATTAAAGATGGTATATGAAGGGGCCATGTCACTTTATCAACAATGACATGACTAAAGATCTCATAATTTTTGCTGCCTCAGTTTTTTTCTCCCTCTCCACTTCTGTTCTTTTAAACTTTTATTATCATTATTATTAGGAGGTTCCAAAATGGGGGTTGAATGGACCAATAATAAAGTTCTCTGACCCTTGGGTGAAAGGAATCATCATTTATATATTATGAGCATCAAATTCAAATCTGATCTGATGAAAGGAAATAGCATTTGTGAGTGGATATCCATAGCATAAGCCTCAGTCCTATTCAAGCATATGCCAAACCTCTTTTTACTAGTTTGGTTTATTCCATCCTTCAGAGTTGAGTTCTAAGCAAAGCTTGCAGTATAAAAAGATAGAGTGCTCAAAGCTCAAGGAGGCAACTGCTTCACCATCAGTAAGCAAATCAGCAATAGGGCACCTCTTCACTGGCATGTATAAGTATAATATACTAATTCTTCAAGTATTTCTACGGTCACATACATAACATGCCAAAGGAGAGTTGCCCTGTTGCTGCTTTAGCTTAAAATAATCTCAAAATGCTAATCTTTACATTTATATATGTACTTAAGGTAAGTTCTCTTGTGCCATTATTAGGACATGCAGTTAAATTCTATCAAGTGTCTTTAATTTTGCAACTTGCATACCGAAATCTTTTGCTTGTGCCAATGTGGTATGTTCTTTAATCTTTATCTGCCATTATTGTTTTCTGAGAAACAGGTGCTCTTTCTTTCTGTTGCGTGCCTTTCATCGTTTGTAACGAAATATGTAGCATTATAAGTCATTATTTTTGGATAAATTAAATAGGTGGGCGTTTTTTACAATCACTTTAATCCAAGTGGCTTTTTAGACAAGTCAATAATAGACCACATTTTTTTTTATCAAAGATATATTCCATTGCATAAAATGTTGCAATTACAATTTTAACCATGGGCCAATAACAGCATCTAAGAGATTTTATTACGAGGCCTCAATGCAATAATATAATGTAACAAAATCACCTCAACACGTGGTGGAGATGTATGTATGTATGTTAATTATCCTTATGCCGTTGAAGTTGATGAGGGTTAGGTGGGTAAGCAACTAAGCATGAGGATAAAGAAAAGAAGAAAAAGGTGAAAATGAAAAACCAACTATAAGATGAACAAGAGACATATAATTCATAAATAATAATAATAATAAAATATGATTAAACATGAGAAGCGAGTGCCCTGCATGGCCCAGTTTGGATTCTCTCTACATTTGAAACTTGGGCAATACTCACATATAGAGCAAACATATAAATAGCATATAGAGTGTTAGTATGTTTGGTGATAAAATTTTATTTTATTTTTTAAAAAAAAAAGTGATGGGATTCATGTAATTAACATCACTCATTCAGTCATTCTTGCTCTCTATTTGTGTTCTCTGAATAATTTTACTAGGTCTAATATTGCAGGTTACTGTAAGATTTTCTGATATCATCAAAGGTAGAAAAGGATTCAGATAGAAAGAGTGTAGAAAAGTAGTAGTATAAATAATTATGAAGAACAAGAAAAGAAATAGTGTGAGAAATCAAGAGGAGAAAGTCTAGGGGTCAACACTTTTATTGAAATCTGACCAAGATTTAACCATTAAAAGGAAAATGATTAATCCTATATTATTAAATGTCATCTCACACCATTAAAAATATGATGATAGGTAATTAATAACTAAACATCACAAATTCTGCCGGTCCCTAAAACTCTTCATCAGTACAGAGGAATTATCAATGTAATAGTCGCAACTGAATAAATGAATATATTGAATAAGAGTGTATGACTATAACAGAAATAACGTTGGTATTCGAGAGGCCATTTTTCTTTACAATTCTCACTTTAGTCTTTTTCTATCTAAAATCAATGCTCATTACTTCTGTAACTAACTCTCCAAATTTGTAACTAACTCCTTAAATTTACGGAGCCTTTTTTATTCCTTTTCTCCTATATGTATATTTATGGTGATCCTGAACTTCTTGGCGGTCGGAGTTTGTCATAGTTAACTACACACCATACTACTTTAATTTATTTGGATTCGGACCCCGTTTTTCTTTTCCTTCAAAAAATATGACAACATTAACTATATCATACTATTATTGTTACCATTGTTATTGTTTCAGCTGCATAAAAGCAGTAAGATTTTTTCTCCATGATATATATACATTAGGCTGTCATGAATATTTATTTTTTTTTTTTTTTTTTTTTTTGGTCTTGATGAATATTTATTTCAAACACAGAGGATATGCAAGCTTACACTAATTTCTCACATAATTATTGGATTTTAGCTATTAAGACCAAGGCCCCGATCTGAAAAGCTTCTTGTCTCTTGGAGATGAAGTCATGAAGAAACATTACTCACGTGCAATTTTCTTTTTCGTCAAAACGAACCATATTTCAAGTGTAATAAACGGCTTTTTTAAAGCCCATAATGGGCCAATCCATGTATGAATAACTGTACTCTATTAGGCCCATTCATTCCAGAATTTTTGGGTCTATGATTTTGGAAAAGCCCCTGTTCCTTCATGTAAATGTTGTTCAGTGTATTAGGCCCAGGAAAGAAATAAGGTGTCAAGATGCAAAATCAATCGGACCAAAAGTAAGATGCAAAAGAAACAAAAATCAATTAACGGTAATGCCATTTGGACTCAAAGTAGTTCTGCCATTTGGACTCAAAGTAGTTCTATCTCCTTTTTAAAAGGTTATAACCAAAATTTTTGAGCCCATATTATATTTCACATTTATTTACATTAATGATATATTACTGTTTTCATAAAAGAAGAGCTCTTTTGCTAAAACAAAAATTGAATTCCTCGAGATAGTCTTTGAAGATGGATTTTTCAACCAAGAGATCATATTGCCAAAGAATTAATCAATTTTCTGATGAAAACATGACGGTCAAACAAGTCCAACAATTTTTGAGAATTTGCAACTACATCAGAGACTTTATCTCAGATGTGACCAAACACAACAGCCAATTGTCAAAATTCCTGAAAAAGAAGTCTCCCATCATGGGAACTTGAGCAAACCACAGCTGTCAAAATCCTAAAGAGGATAGCACAAGACCTCCCTCCTTTAAAGATTTCCAACACAGAAAAAAGAATATTGCAGACAGATGTTAGTGATGAATTCTGGGGAGTTGTGCTACTTGAAGAAATTGATGGGACAAGACACTACTGTGTGCATGCTAGTAAACAATTCAAAAAATCTGAAAAACATTACCATGCCACTTACAAAGAGATTCTCGCTGTTAAACGAGGGATAGAAAAGTTCAATTTTCACCTCAGTTCTTATCATTTCACTGTGGAGATGAATAAGACCTCTTTCCCATCAATGTTGAAAATCAAGAAAAAGATCCTACCAGACTTTCAACTTTTGCAGTAAAAGACTGATTTTCTCGCTGTAAATTCGAAGTGAGACACATAAAGGGACACCAAAACACACTTGCTGATTTTCTCTCCAGACCCACCAAAGAACCAATCCCAAAACCAATCCATTACATCTGCACCATGAGTACACACAATCCTTCATACACAATTCTATTCCCTGATTGTCCGCTCCACAGAAGCCTATACAAAAGAAAGATTGGACCTTTTTCCCTCAAAGCAAGACCCCAGACAGAATTTCAAATAAATTGTCTAACCAGACAAACTTTGTTTTACTGGCTACACCAGCTCTTTATCATAACCCAAATCTATCCAAACCCAAGATACTTCAACATGGATACCCCTTTCTGTACTATACCAATAATCCAAGGACCTATACCAGAGGAAATGATGTGGTACATTTGGACTCTGTCTTCTTTATATACATGTGCCATCATAGTGCCAATTTTTCCTATATACCATATCCTGTGTAACCGCACCCAAGCACAATCTCATCTAGTCCGATTATTCTCCATGTATGCCCCACTTGATGCATGGAGAGGAATGTTATATAACATGTTCGACCGGTACCAACTGTGAGATAAATTTTCTTAGGCAAAACGAAAATTCTGTTGTTTTGTCACCTTACAGAGGAATTATTTTACTGGGAGAGACTCACACACCATGAACATGGTTGATATTGTTGGATATTCTACCATATGGTCCATAGATGAAAAGATAGTTCTAAATGCCTTGGCCAAATACCTTTGTCAACTTTGACAACATGGACTATATAAAGAAAGAGATGTAGTCGAAGGACTCCCATTTCAAACAGATGTTCTGCCAATAACTCTCCAAGAGTTCTAGTCCAGATTCATAATTTCAGGACTAATCAATCAATTTGAAAATACTCTTTTTATGCTCCAAGAAACCAGTCCAACACGTCTAGACATATCCCAAACAGAAATTCTGAAAAAGATCTGAATTCTGAAGATCTAAATGGAAGAATATATGCTTTACCACCAAATCCAACCAGAATTGATACAGGGATACCCAATGATGCTGAAGGCTCATACTCAGACCCATATGACCCGGACATGTAAGATGTCCAAGATCCTAATGAAGGAAACACTGAAGACCCATTTACCTATCTACAAGATCTGGATATGGATCTTAGAGCTATCAAATTGGTTTCTGATGAGACATCATCCTTCTCAAATGGTGATAGGACCCTTCCAGAAGACTATTTCAAACCGTCCCTTTATTAGGACAATGTCTCCACTATGTATAATTATTGAGTGCACTAAAATAAAGTGATCTCTGTCACATGTCTAAGAAAAGCCAGAAAGAGATAAGGCTTATCCTTATCCTCCAGCTGATATTGTATGATAGGTTTGTTTAGATTACGTAAGATATTGCTGCTATCTAGAGACTTTTATAAAAGGAGGAGCTCACCTCAATTGTAATCAGATCTCAATGAACATTATAATATATCCACTTTTTCTATCTTACAAAATGTTCTAAATTTTCTTTTTTTTTCTCTGAAAGCTTAGCTAGTGTTATTTTCTTCTTTCTCAATCTAGTGCTATAAAGTATGCTCTAAGCTTGCCTCTGCAGAAGATCCTGTTCATCAGAAAATAGCATGGATAGGATTCACAAGAATTTCTCATAGTGAAAAAGGGACTTAATGTTATAATACTGAGTTTTGTTCAGATCCTTTAATCTCACTCGTTAAAATGATTGTAAAGAGTGACTGGAATAAGCATATAATGTATTATGTCATTGTCATCCTGAAGTACTAGAGATCCACCATATATATATATATATATATTCAAACAAATTTTGTCCAAAACAAAAAATGAAATTCAAACCTAAAAGAAGGAAGCCCAGAATCTATAATTGCCAATTGGGCATGCACTTTTTTCCCTGGGTTCCCCTCCCCACACATTTTTCCTAACCATTATTTGCATTGAGCTATTTGTCACGGAAAATTTTAGAAGGTTAAATTTAACAGTGTTTGTATAGTTTTCTAGAGTGTTTGAGAATACTCTAGATGGTTCCGGAACGTTCTAGAATATCCTAGAAGGTTCCGGAATACTCTAGAAGGTTCTAGAAGACTCTGGAAGGTCATAGAGTATTCTAGAAGAGTATAGATGTATATAGAAGTATAAAGAGTGGTATGGAATAATCTAGAAACATTTAGAGAGTTGTGGTAGGATAGATATTTGTAAAGAAGGTTCTGGATGATTAATCTGGACCGTTGATTAGATTTAATCCTAACCATCTATTGAGGAGGTGGATGGCTATAAATAGGGGTGAGAGTTAGAGTTTGGGGGTGTGTGAATCATTTGTAACAAACACTTGAGTAATAAAGTGTTCTTCCACCAAAGCTTCCTTTCTCTTGTGTTCTTAGCTTTCTTGCTAAGTATTGAGGGTTAGGCTGACTTGGTCTTAGCTCAAGAGGTTGAGTAAGTCCGAGTGCCGGCACGGTAGCGTTGGAGTGTGTCCAAGGCCGTGACAATTTGGTATCCGAGCAAGGTTCGAGAGGGAGCACAAGTGGTTTGTGGGTATGGCTTCAAATATCACCATGGAGCATGTTGAGTCACAAAGGGGAAGGGATACTATTCCTTCTCAATGGGGAGGCAAGAAGGTACGTTCTTCAAGTGAGCCTAGAGGTAAGGACTCTAACTTCTTAGAAGAAAGAGTTTCTATGTTGGAAAATGTTCTATCCTCTATGGATGAGCGGTTCCAAAGGATGGAACATGACAAGGAGACCCTCGAGGCTCACGTGTTAGGAGAACTAGATGCTTTCAAAGAAAGCATGCTCCAAATCGAAGAGAAGTTTGAGAATTCCTTGAAGCTATTTGAGGAAGTTCGAGTTTGGTTCGAGGAGGCAAAATCTCGACCAACCATTATAAGGGAGACGACAAAGATTGATCTCCCCAAGCCAAAGGAATTCAAGGGCGTAAGGGACGCTCGCGAGGTGGAGAACTTCCTATGGCAAATGGAGATGTACTTCGAAGGCCAAGGGGTGGTCGAAGAAGCAATAAAGGTACGCACTGCAGCTCTCTACCTTTCTGATAATGCTACTTTGTGGTGGAGGAGAAAGTGCGTAGATATGGAAAAGGGTACTTGCAACATAGCCACATGGGAAGATTTCAAAAGGGAATTGAAAAGACAATTCTTCCCTGAGAATGTGGTTTATGAAGCAAGGAAGAAGTTGAGGGAGTTGAAGCACAAGAGTACAATTAGTGACTACGTAAAGGAGTTCACTACTCTCACGCTTCAAATCCCCAACTTAGCATCAGAGGATGCATTGTTCTTCTTCATTGATGGACTCCAACCTTGGGCAAAGCAAGAACTACAAAGAAGGAATGTTAAGGATGTCGATGAGGCCATCGTGGTGGCCAAATCACTCACTGAGTATCATAGGGGAGACTCTAAACCCAAGTCTTCCTCCAATCCTAGTTCTGCTAAAGGTGGGGGAGACAAGGGGAAGAGTTTCTCAATCAAGAAGGAAGGAAAATACTCTTCAAAGAAAGAGTACGAGGAAAAGAAGAAGGCTTTCGTGCCCAAAGGAGGATGCTTCGTGTGCAAGGGACCACACCAAATGAAGGACTGTCCCAAGCTAGGGACTCTGGCATCTATCGCCGAGGAACGAGAGGCCCAAACTCAAGTAATTGAGTGTGTTGGATCTATCCAACACATAAATGCTATGAAGGCCAAAGAGGCAAGCACTGCAGAAAAGAAAGGCTTGATGTGTGTCAAAGCCTTTATCAATGAAAAACCCGTCATGGCTATGATCGACACTGGTGCTACACACAACTTCATCACGCCTGATGAAGCAAAGAGGCTTGGGTTGAAGATCACCGAAAAGAATGGTTGGTTCAAACCCGTGAATACCAAGGGTGAACCCCTTAAGGGAGTAGCAAAAGGGGTTGAGATGACTCTTGGTTCTTGGAAAGGCCTTGTGGATTTCTCAGTAGCACACATGGACGATTTTAAAATAGTCATCGGGCTCGATTTGCAAAGGAAGGCAAATATAATACCTATGCCATACTACGACGTAGTATGTGTCATGGAGAAAGGGTCTCCATGCATGGTCCCTACAGTATCTAAAGTTGGAGGACCACCGATACTCTCTGCTATGCAACTCAAGAAAGGGTTCAAGAAGGGAGAGATTACATATTTGGCTCTATTACAAGAGGAGTCAACATCTGAAAGAGAAGACGTTCCTCCCAAAATCAAGGAAGTCCTTGAAAAAAATAAGGATGTGATGCCTTCCGAGTTGCCAAAACAACTACCACCTAGGAGGAAGGTGGACCACAAGAGTGAATTGGAGTTAGGAGCAAAACCGCCTATCTCAAAACCATACAGGATGGGGGCCATTTCTATGGCTGAAGGAGATATTGTGCATACCATCAAGGAAGGGTTGCATCACGATCCACTAGCCAAGAAGTTGGTGGAGTTGGCTAGAGAAGGTAAGACCAAAAGATTTTGGTTAGAAAATGACCTTCTCTACACAAAAGGGAGAAGATTATACGTTCCTAAGTGGGAAAATCTGAGAAGGAAGTTGGTAAGAGAATGCCACGACACCAAGTGGGCTGGTCACCAAGGTCAGCGAAGGACCTTGGCACTCATTGAATCTTCTTATTATTGGCCTCAAATGAGAGATGAAGTGGAGAGCTATGTGAAGACTTGTCTTGTGTGCCAACAAGATAAGATTGAAAACAAGACACCAAGCGGGTTGTTGGAACCGCTGCCTCCATCAGAGCGACCGTGGGAAAGTGTATCTCTAGATTTCATCTCTGCCTTACCGAAGTCCGACGGGTTTGGATCTATTCTTGTGGTAGTTGATCGATTTTCGAAGTATGCTACCTTTATACCTGCCCCTACTGACTGCACTGCAGAGGAAGCAGCACGACTATTCTTCAAGAATGTGGTGAAGTACTGGGGATTGCCTAAAAGCATCATTAGTGATCGAGATCCACGCTTCACAGGACGACTATGGACAGAGCTGTTCAAACTACTTGGGTCAGAGCTTCATTTCTCAACAAGCTTCCATCCTCAAACCGATGGGCAGACTGAGAGAGTGAATGCTTTACTTGAGTGTTACTTGAGGCATTTTGTAAGCGCTAATCAGAAGGATTGGACAAAACTCCTAGACATTGCTCAATTCTCATACAATCTGCAAAGGAGTGAGTCTACAGGGAAGAGCCCATTCGAGATTGTGACTGGACAATAGCCGCTTACACCTCACTCTCTTTCTTCCTCTTACTCAGGGAAGAGCCCTGGAGCTTATCATATGATTAAGTCATGGGAAGAACAAGCAGATGTCACTCGTTCTTACCTCGACAAAGCTGCCAAGAAGATGAAGAAATGGGCAGATAAGAAGAGGAGGCATGCAAGCTATCAAGTGGGAGACAAGGTAATGATCAAACTTCTTCCACAACAATTCAAAGCCTTTCGCAAGGTTCATAAGGGCTTAATGCGCAAATACGAAGGGCCATTTGAGATCATTGGACGTGTTGGGGAGGTTGCTTACAAAGTACAACTTCCTCCCTCTATGAAGAGTCACCCGGTCTTCCATGTGAGTATGCTTAAACCATATCATGGAGACCAAGACGAACCGAGTAGAGGTGACTCAAGTCGCGCTCCGCCTGTGGTAATTAGATCATTTGATAAAGAAATCGAAGAGATCTTAGCTAATCGCATCGTGCGACGAAGAGGGGTGCCACCAAGTATCCAATACTTGATCAAGTGGAAAGGGCTCCCGATAACCGAAGCTAGCTGGGAAACTCGCGAAGATCTGTGGCAATTCCAAGAACACCTAGAGCACTATCATGAACAGAACGCGACGAGGACGTCTGCGCATTAGGTGGGGGAGAATGTCACAGAAAATTTTAGAAGGTTAAATTTAACAGTGTTTGTATAGTTTTCTAGAGTGTTTGAGAATACTCTAGATGGTTCCGGAACGTTCTAGAATATCCTAGAAGGTTCCGGAATACTCTAGAAGGTTCTAGAAGACTCTGGAAGGTCATAGAGTATTCTAGAAGAGTATAGATGTATATAGAAGTATAAAGAGTGGTATGGAATAATCTAGAAACATTTAGAGAGTTGTGGTAGGATAGATATTTGTAAAGAAGGTTCTGGATGATTAATCTGGACCGTTGATTAGATTTAATCCTAACCATCTATTGAGGAGGTGGATGGCTATAAATAGGGGTGAGAGTTAGAGTTTGGAGGTGTGTGAATCATTTGTAACAAACACTTGAGTAATAAAGTGTTCTTCCACCAAAGCTTCCTTTCTCTTGTGTTCTCTTGTGTTCTTAGCTTTCTTGCTAAGTATTGAGGGTTAGGCTGACTTGGTCTTAGTTCAAGAGGTTGAGTAAGTCCGAGTGCCAGCACGGTAGCGTTGGAGTGTGTCCAAGGCCGTGACATATTGCTTGCAGCTTTGCTTTTTCATCATCAATCAATTGTAGTTACTTTAATGACGGTCAATGTTCACTTTGTTCTTTTTCCAATAAAGGACCCTCCTCATCATAAGCATGCCTCACATTTATATTGGTCGTTGAGCCCTTTGTCCTCACATACTTAGCTTCACCTCAACAAATCAAATCATATAGTAATGCAACCTTTCATACTCACTAAATTATTGGAAATTATTTTATTGTAATGGTCAAGTTCAACTTAAGAAAACATTAGTTTATAAAATGTAGTAGTAATCACCACAATTCCACAAACTTTGAAGGTCAAGTAATGTTGCTGCCACAATCATGGAACTTTTATATATTATATATTCTTTTTTATTGATCAACACTTAAGCATTAAGCAAAGGTTGGAGTGACTCTGCAAATATTGAGAAGAATTCTAAATTAAAGAGGCTTTTGTAACGATATTGCCGCCTCAAATGACGACCATTCTGTCCTCCACTCAGCTCTTGCTTTTAACTACTTGGCTCCACCACCACCCCCTTCCAAACCTACAATTTTATCGTGTTTAATCTGTCATTAGACCGAAAATCATAGCAAATAAACTTGTTGCAGCCTTTTGAAATGTTTGTGCCTTTCTAACTTAAAGAATTACTTTGGTGACTTTGGAGATATAGTAATTAACATTATAGGTCAGGTCAGTAGCATTATACAAAATATAATATATAATGTATAAAATCTTGTTCACTTTCTAATAGTTTATGTAAATAACTAAATATTAGTATTCACTTTCAAACAGAGGAGCTAAGTTCTTCTTTCTTTGTTTCTTTAATTAACTTACTAAGAAATCTCCCAAAGAAAACATCACACTATTTAGTATTCACCCCAATTAGACGGCATAGATTTGATTGATTGGGAAGTGTGGGACACAATATTAAAACAAGCCAACTTGGCAAACTATGAAAAGACACAGTCTAAGTTGTACTGCTGACCCTGTCATTGTGTTCATACATCATCACCCTTTCACCCCCACATTAACACACATAATTATAAAACCATCATACACGCACATTATGAAATTTATCCATGACTATGTTACTTATAGAGAGAGCATCAATATATTCAATAATGCAGCAGAGTTGTCAACAAATTCCTATATATAAACAAGAGTTGTTTGTGAAGTGCGGAGAAGGAAGAAAAACACCAGAACATGCCTTCACTTGGCAAAAATGAGATCTCACAAACATGCCCTCATGGCTATGGATGTTGTCCTACCTCATTGTTCAACTCATCATCACCATCACCACTGCCATCTCAAAAGATAACAACATCAACAACAGCAACAAGCAAACCGAGAAACAGCTCTTCAGAGTGCCGTCACAGTTTTGCAGCAACAACAACATCTTCCATCTTTCCAAACACAAAGTTCACTAACCATGAGTCTCTTCCATCTCTGCAAGAATCATTAGGTGAATTCAACAGAGTTTACCCTCAATACTCAGAGACTGAGATAGTTGATCGTGTGAGAGCCAAGGAATACTACCATCTCTCTTTTTCCAACCACACTTGCCTTGATTACATTGGTATTGGCCTTTTCTCATATTACCAACGCCAACAACACCATGATGCTTCAAGAACCCAGGTTGCATCTTCTTCAACTCCTCAATCTCCACCCCAATATTCAGATATTCCCTTCTTTAGCATATCTTACAAGACTGGGAATCTGAAGACTCTATTGCTTCATGGAGGGAAGGAGTCAGAATTTGAGTCAGCAATGAGGAGGAGAATGATGAGGTTCCTTAACATTTCTGAGAATGATTACTTCATGGTTTTCACAGCAAACAGAACATCAGCTTTCAAGCTTGTGGCAGAATCATACCCTTTCCAATCAAGAAAGAAGCTTTTGACAGTTTATGACTATGAGAGTGAGGCAGTGGAAGCAATGATTAGTTGCTCAGAGAAAAGAGGAGCCACGGCTATGTCAGCAGAGTTCTCATGGCCAAGGCTCAGAATTCAATCAGAGAAACTGAGGAAGATGATTGTTAGCAAGAGGAAGAAAAAAGGAAGAGGGCTCTTTGTGTTCCCACTTCATTCAAGAGTAACAGGAGCAAGGTATCCTTATTTGTGGATGAGCATAGCACAAGAGAATGGATGGCATGTTTTGATTGATGCATGTGCCTTAGGGCCAAAGGACATGGATAGCTTTGGCCTCTCTCTCTTTAGGCCAGACTTTCTTGTTTGTTCTTTCTACAAGGTCTTTGGAGACAATCCAACTGGCTATGGTTGTCTTTTTGTCAAGAAATCTGCTATTTCCATTCTTGAACCTTCCACTTGTGCTGGAATTGTGAACCTTGTACCGGAAAGGAGGTTACTTCAGCAGCTATCAGAGGATTCTTCAGTTGAACAAAAACCAACATCTATCTTACAAGATCAAGAGTTATCTTCTTTGACTTCCTTCTCTGGTAGGATAGAAACCACACAATCTACAAAAGTTGAAGCAGAAGAACCATCCGAGCTTCAGATAACAGAGGTACCTATAGAAGTAAAAGCTCAGGAAGAAGCAGTTGAGATACTTGAGAATAAGAATGTTAGAGACAGTGAAAATGGGAGCTTTAAAATTGAATGCAGGTGTTTGGATCAGGTGGATTCTTTAGGATTGGTTCTAATCACTAACAGGACAAGGTACCTGATAAATTGGTTGGTAAACTCAATGTTGAAGCTTAAGCACCCCAACACACAAGGAGGGGTTCCCCTGGTCAAGATTTATGGCCCAAAGATAAAATTTGATAGGGGACCTGCTTTGGCTTTCAATGTGTTTGATTGGAAAGGTGAAAAGATTGAGCCAGTCCTTGTGCAAAAGCTTGCTGATAGAAGCAATATATCTCTGAGCTATGGATTCCTTCATCATATCTGGTTTGCAGATAAATATGCAGAAGAGAAGGGAAGAGTACTACAGACCAAAGAAGGAAGAAGCCAAGGAGTGAATGCTTCCAACAAGAAGAAAGACAGAGACAACTTAGGAGTAACTGTGGTTACTGCTGCATTGAGCTTCTTGGCTAATTTTGAAGACATGTACAAACTCTGGGCTTTTGTTGCTAAGTTCCTTGATGCAGATTTTGTGGAAAAGGAGAGATGGAGATACACATCTCTCAATCAGAAAACCGTTCAAGTTCTAATTCCATAAACTTCATGTTTTTTTTCCCCTTCTGGATTTTGGATCAAATAAGATTTCATGTTGTTATGAACCCAAAAGCTTTAAAGTCAATACTCTGTTGATGTTGATATTCTCCAAAGAATCAATGGTGATACAAGACAAAACAGATTCGATCAAATCAGGAAGTGTGAAAGGACAAGGACAGAAACAAAGTAATGTCTTTCGATGTGTTTGTGTAATACACGTCCCTTTGAAAGGTTTGAATATTATAATAATATTAATGTAAAATAATGTCCAAGTATTTTTTTGTTTGAAGTTTGAACTTTGAACTGTTGACCGCATTGCAAGAGCTAAGAATCCAAATATAAGAATATATGCTTAGCACGTCGTTATATTAAATCTGTTTTCATTTCAATGGTCACAGCAGGAACAAAATTCTAGATAGTATTATATTACGAAGGAGTTATGATTTATGAATGACTTTTAATATCTTATTTATTTATTTATTTATTTATTTCAAGTAGTCTTGGATTCACATTTCCATGCATTATTCAGAAATATCAATGACGGCTAAGAATTTTTTTTCCAAGCAAGTCTTTTTAAATTTTCTACGACTCATGATGTGCTATCCACGAAAAAAGTCTGCAACATTAGTGTATTATATTTTCTCTTGCGTACACAGTTATGAACTTATGATAGTCAGTTGATTTTATTATAATCATAATCATGATATACACACCTAAACTTTATAATTCTTCCAAGAAAAATACGACTTGTGGAAAAACCGAAAAAGACGAGCCAAATAGCAGAAACCCCTGATTTTGTTACTTAATTTTTGGTAGAAATAAATTCATGGACCCCACCAGTTTTCGTTGTCAAAATTCCATTGGTTAAATACCATACACAAAGTCTATAGTCTATACAAGTGATGACAACAAATAATCAATTATGGTGATTCCTTAGTATTTTTCAATGGAAAAAAATTAATAATAAAAAATATGCATATTTCTTAAACACAATTAAGTAAAAATTAAATATTAATATTTTTATTTAATTCTAAATTCCTAATAGTCACAGGCTCTCCTAGGATTTTATTGCACCGCCTCCATGGTTACACCTTTCTTTGTCTTTTCTTCGTCAAACTCTTTTCCATCTTCTTCTATTTTTTTTTCTTAATTTCTTTTCCATTTAACTCCCTAATTTTCGTTTTCTCTTCCAATTCATTGCTCTTTTAATTCATTCCATTTTCTAATTCACTCATTCCATATATCTTATGTTTCTTTGGAATCATTAAATACCAATTCTGATTTTCTCTACACCATGAGCAACAAATCAGAGACTCAGAACCCTCATATAATTGCTATGAAAGTGGAGGGTGCCAGCCTTCAAGTGGCACCCAAAGAAATATGAAACTGCTCTCGTAGAATTGTCGAGGTTTGGGGAGACCCCTGACAATCCACAATCTTAAAGGGATTTGCAAATCCTACTCCCCCGAGGTTGGTTTTATCTGTGAAACAAAAAATCAATCTCGACAAGTTGAAGGAGAACTAAGATCTTGTGGTTTCAAGGAATGGTTTATTGTAGATCCGGATGGATTATCAAGGGGTTTGGCAATGGCATGGAGGGATGGTTGCACTGTTCAGATTTTACAACATGGTAGATTTTTCATTGCGGCATCAGTTCTGACAGCTGGTTCTAATGATCCCTATGGTGTTCTAGGTGTTTATCTCAGTTCAAATGATCAACATAGAATGACTCAATTTGCTGAATTAACTTCAGTCACCCAACAGTTCGATGGTAAGGTTGTGTTAATGGGGGATTTAAATGCCATTTCTAATCAATTGGAGAAAGAAGGTGGGGTGCTAAATCTCCTTCTTCTATTGAAACCTTTAATAGTTTTATTGATGATAATTTCCTGATTGATATTGGTATGGTCGGAAGACCATTCACTTGGTCAAATAGACGGAGGGGTGATGAGTTGATACAGGAAAGACTGGACCGATTCCTGGTAGGAGTTGATTGGCAGCAACTCTATCACAATGCAACGGTTCTTAGACTGTCAGAATCAGGCTCGGATCATGCCCCTCTTCTCCTAGACTCTAATCCGAGAACTGAGAGATCTAAACGCCGATTCAATTCCAAGAAAGATGGTGTTCCAATGATGAAATACGCCAGATTGTTAGAGAGGTTTGGCATGAACAGATTGATGGTTCAGCCATGTATATCCTAGCTCAAAAAATAAAGCGTTGTCGGCATAAGATTGTCAAATGACAGCAAGAACACAGATCTAATTCGAAGGTGGAGATTGATTTACTACAGTCGAAATTAGAGGAACTTCGTTTAGCAGGAATTCATGGAGGCGACATCATTTCAGAAATAGAGGACAAACTTAAAAAAACATTGCAAAATGAGGAATCTTATTGGAAAGATAAGTCTAGAGTCAAATGGCTCAAATCTGGTGATCAGAATACAGCTTTCTTCCATCAGAAATTTAGCAATCGAACCCGAAGGAATAGAATTTGGCAACTAACTGGCAATGATGGTGAAGTGGTTACTTCAAATACTGGTATTGCTTCTATGGCTAAATCTTATTTCAAGGACATCTTTTCCTCCACTTGTCATGAGAACCCTGAACCTCTGTTTACTGATTTTGAACCTAAGGTTACAGCTCACATGAACCGTAGGCTTCAAAGACCAGTGATTATGGAGGAAGTGAAACGCGCAACATTTAGTATTCATCCTCAAAGTGCTCCAGGAGATGATGGTATGACAGCAAAATTTTTTCAAAGCTTCTGGAACATACTTAGTGGTGATGTGTTTCGAGCAGTTAAGAGCTTCTTTTCTGGGGGCAGAATCTTGAAGGGTTTTAACCACACTCAGATCTGTCTTATTCCCAAGATTTCTGATGCTAAAGATATGACTCAGGTAAGACCAATAAGCCTATCTTCAGTCTTTTACAAGATTATCTCCAAAGTATTTGTACATAGGCTTCAGAGTATGATGAATAGACTAATTAGCCCTACGCAGAGTGCTTTTATTAAAGGCAGATTAATCTCTGATAATATCATAATTGCTCACGAGTGTATGCATTACTTGAAGAACAAAAAAAGGGGTCTCGAAAATGAAATGGCGCTAAAATTAGAAATGAGTAAGGCATATGATAGGGTGGAATGGCACTTTCTTTGGTTTATATTGGAGAAGTTTGGTTTTGACTCTCGATGGATCATGTGGATTCGAGAATTAGTGACAACTGTTTCTTATTCTGTTATTGTGGAAGGACAACCTTATGGTTTCTTCAAACCAAATAGAGGTATTCGACAAGGAGATTCTCTATCCCCCTATCTTTTTCTTTTTTGTGCAGAAGGTCTCTCCTTCTTGCTACACAAGGCAGAACAAAATAGACTAATTCAAGGTTTTCAGATACATAGGCGATGTCCCAAGGTCAACCACCTCCCGTTTGCTGATGATTCCATTTTATTCTGTAAGGCTAATCCTGAAGCATGTTCAAATATCCTGCATTTATTGAATTCTTATGAAAGCATCAGTGGCCAGAGGGTAAATCTTAATAAATCTGCTGTATTCTTTAGCCATAACACTCCGTCCACTACTCGTACACTACTGGCTAACTCTATGAATATTAATCATATTGGGGCTCAGGATAAATACCTTGATTTGCCTTCTACAGTCTTTAAATCGAAAAATGCTTCTTTTTGTATGATCAAAGAAAAGGTTCGAAAAAGAATCCAAGGGTGGAAGCGCAATCTTCTTTCGTCAGGTGGTAGACACATATTGCTTAAGGCAGAGGGATAAGCTATTCCTATTTATACATTGTCTTGCTTCAAGTTGCCTGATGGTTTAATTTCGGAAATTCACTCTCTACTTTCTCAGTTCTGGTGGGGACAAAAAGGTTCTGAAAGGAGGATGGCTTGGATTAGCTGGGACACTATGACTCGCTCACGAAAAGAAGGAGGCCTTGGATTTAAAGATCTCAGAATCCAAAATCTGGCGCTTTTAGGCAAACAGTTTTGGCGACTTGTAACACAGCCTACTTCCTTATTATCCAAAATCTTAAGAGGTAAATACTTTAGCAATGGTAATGCTATAACGGCAGAAATTGGAGTCTTACCTTCTTGGGGATGGAGGAGCATACTGGAAGGCCGAAAGATTGTTGAAAAAGGTCTTAATTGGGCTGTGGGTACTGGTGAGGATATCCGAACCTTTGAGGATCCTTGGCTGCCTCCTCCGTATCCTTTAATGATTTCTGACATGCCAAATAGACAGGCTATTTCTGAGTTATTTCCAAGAGTTAAAGATCTAATTACTGAAGATAGAAATTGGAATCAGAATCTCATTCAAGAACTATTTCACCAAGACGTTGCAAACAGGATTTTGTTAGTTAAAATTCAGCAGAGTAGGGACAAATTTTGCAATGGAATTTGAACAAATCCAAGCAATATGATACAGCTTCAGGTTACAGAATTGGCTATTTATTTTACCATCCGCCTCTGGAGCTTTGCCCTAATTATATGCAACAGAAAAAGCCGTGGATTGATCTATGGAAGTTGAACTTGCCTCACAAAATTAAGCTATTTATTTGGAAAGCTCTCCATGGCCGACTTCCGGTGCTTGCTCAGATTCATCACCGCATCCCATCTATATCACCAATATGCCCTTGCTGTCATGAAGCAACGGAAACAGTCACTCATTGTTTGATCGATTGCTCTAGAATTAAAGACGTATGGTCTCAGAGTTATCTTCGTGACTGTCTTCCCCCTCAGAGTTCTAACGACTTTTGGACATGGTGGACTGCATCAACAGAGATACTTAACCCGTTGAAGAATGCTGACCGTAATCCTCAATTGCTTGCCATCATTTGCTGGAACTGCTGGAAAGCTCGCAACCAGTTGATTTTTGAAGGTTCTACTTCTATGCCGTCTGCCATTCTAGCAAGCTCTGTCAAGTTGCTCCGTGAAATCCAAAGAACTCCCAGTTTAGGTCGTCATCTCCATGAGACAAGCTCTTAGGTGCCTTCAATTTGATTTATCACTATTTCTTCCTTAAGATTTTTCTTCGTTTTTCGACCACGCACCGTTGGATGAATACCTTCAGTGTAGTGTTTTTGGGAACTCCCCACCTTTTATTATGCTGTCCTGCTTTTGGACATCATTGTATTTCATTTTTTAATAATTAATGAAATATAACCTATTATCTTTGGAAAAAAAAAATAGTCACAGACAACTTCCATTCAGTAGAAATAATTTTAAAGAGCAAATTTAAAAGGCTAGTATTTTTATTAAAATTTGATCAGTATTTAATTATTAAAAAATAAATAATTTTATATCATTAGATAAAATTTCATCTTAATAATAATTAATTAATAATTACAAACTTATAATTCACAAAACTTATTAACTCCTAGTACTCCTCAACTTAAAATTATAAAAGATTGCAATAGCATTACTATTTTTTTTAATGGACCTCGTGTATATAACTCCGAATCCATGTTCTTAGTTAGTAAGCTAACCCATATAATCATACATACTATATGTATAGCGAATTTGTTGGTCGAATGACTAGCTTATTCGTTCACTTAAATAAATGTTGGGAGTTTAAATTTCGTCTTATGCATATAGCAACTTATTAATTAGTAGCAGATTCTTAAGTAGCGTTTGGTAGAGAGACAGAGTTTGATGTAAAGTGAAAGACAAAAATTAAAATAAGAATAAAACTCTAATTTAATTTGTACAAAAGATAAAATTAAAATTAATTAATTGAAATGATGATATTTTAAGTATAAAATATTATTAAAATTTTAGTCTCTATCTCTAAAAATTTCAATTCCCTATATTCTTAATTTTTAAAAGTATTGAACCAATAAATATAATATTAAATTTTAATTTTCTAATTTATATCTCAATAATTTAAAATAAACGCTATCTTAAATACTCTTTATTAGTCGATTAACTTAAGTGTATAAGCCAAAGAGGCAAACTAGACAAAAATCATCTGTGTCGAAAAAAAGTCAGCAGATCTTGACATGCGAAAAACATAGTACTCAGTACTCACATAACAACGGGATGGGGGTATTTAATTATCAATGGGTATTTTTACTTTTAGACAATCACTCATTCAGTATACTTTTGGATGTGATGATAACTTCTATTCTGAATTTCTGATCTATCACAATTACCATCTCATCTAATAATAATGGTAGAATGATTGTTAAAATAAAGTAATATAAAATTAACATCAAATTGATCGAAGAAATTAACTCAACAAAATATATACCTCATTAAGTTATTATTCATTAGTAAGAAAATATTACCATAATATAATAGAAGAGATAGCAAGGAGTCAAGGACTCTAAAACACAACTTGGGTTTATGTATCAACATACAAGCTAATCATGCAAGATGTAACGAGGAGATATTTACAATAATTAGCTATACAACAAATAATACTGGTATTAGAATAATCTGCATTGTTTCTTCTTATATAACTAACAGTCATAGCATAGTATTAGTAGGTACGTCCACTTTCACTCTTTCCACTACATACACTATATATATGGACTATGAAGTATCAGCATTATTGTTCCCCACTACTATCCAGCATTACTGGATGAATAATATAAGCAATAAGATCTTTTTTTTTTTTAAGAACACCGTACCACTGCATTGAAAAATAAATAAATAAAGAAAAAGAGAATTGTATCGTGAACTTCTGTTTTTTTTTCCCTTAAACACGAAACAGCTCTTTCAACAACCATGTTGTAAAATTTATGAAAATCAGTGATTTCTTTTTTATATAGTAACTGTCTCCTTCGTTTGTAAGTTTTTTGACAATTTAAAGACAGAATGATAATAAGTTTTTCTTTTAAATTATTAGTCAAAATAACATATTAAATAAACACTTTCAGCAGAAATTTTAAGTAATTAAAATAATAAAAAACAAAAATTGACCGAATAAATTAAGCAAATAAAATATAAAATCGTAACATAATTGGTATCATAAAATCATGTGATCTAATAAGATGTTAGGTAGTAATATAAAAAATTTAAAAATTAAATTAAGATTTTAGTTATTTTGGAAATAATAAATTATATTTGACTAGTATTTTGTAAAAAAGAAAAAGATTAATTTTAAGATAAAAAAAATCTTCTTAAGATCATGAACATTAATTACTCGAATATACATATATTCAATTTGTTTTTTTATAAAAAAAAAATCATTGAAAGTAAGAAAGTCTTGACTCTTATCTTATCTCATTATCCTTCAAAAATATATCTAAATCTGTTTCTAGTTTTTACTGCATGTTAAACATCCAATAAAATAGGAAATATTCTCTGTACCCAAACCATATGGTTAAATTTTTGGTACACTACCCATAAAATGAACTTAAATATAGATGTTATAAACTTATATTACACAATTAAAAAAAAAAAGTGAGAGATATGATTTATATATTTAACCTTATTCTTAATCTCGGGTGTTTGTTCATTTTTGAATGTTTTGTTCAATGGAAAAATGAGTATCTAAAATATGCACGCGCACAAAAGTATATTGGCAAATTGGCAAATTGTTACAAATGGCCAGCAAGGGCCACAGGCAAAGTGGATTCGCAGTAAATCTAAGTTCACTACGTGGCAGAATGTAGAGGCTCAGATCATAAGTAGAGCAATTTCAGCCGTTGATTGTAATTGACTGTGGAAATAAATACAAGCTAACCGAGTATGAGGGACCCTCACTACCATTCGGATAAGTGGGGTTCTCAACTTCTCATCCGTTGCTATTTGCTAGGGTTTGTTTTTTCTCTCTCTGTTCCTTGTTGTCCCCAATTTCATTATTTTAATTATTTTTTAATTATACCTCAAAAAAGTCTCTCTTCTAATTTTCAATCAGTCTTTGTAATCCTTTTGCAGTGCCAGAAAGCTTCAAACCGCAGTCAACGTATCAAGAGAAGAAGAAGAAGAAGAAGAAGTAGAAGAGTACGTCCTCATAACGTGTTTTGATTTCACTCTGCCTAAAGTGTTTGTAAATTAGTAATGTTTTTCGATCGAAATTTCTGGGTTCTCGAATTATTGACTTTGATTTTCTTTTTTCGTTATTTTTTCACTCAGGATGGAAGCGAATCATGGCGGTTTCAGCGAAGAACCGAACGACACTCAAAGCGCCGACGTATCACCCTCTGAGAAAACGCCAATAGCGAAAGCGCCGGAACCTAGGTTCCCGGAGCCGGTACCTCCGTCTCCGGTGACGGTTCCTATGAAGGAGGAGCTCGCGGACTCCGAGAAGAGCCTTGAGGAGCGTCTCCAGGTGGCGATTGTTCCCACGCCGGTGGCAAGGAGGCCGTCGAAGGACCGCCACACGAAGGTAGAGGGGCGGGGCCGGAGAATCCGGATGCCGGCGACGTGCGCCGCCAGGATCTTCCAGCTGACACGGGAGTTAGGCCACAAGTCCGACGGGGAAACAATACGGTGGCTGCTGGAACAGGCTGAGCCGGCCATCATCGAGGCCACCGGTACAGGAACGATCCCGGCAATCGCGGTTTCGGTGGGTGGCACACTCAAGATCCCAACGACGTCGACGGCGACGCCACAAGGCGAAGAAGAGGCGTCGAGAAAACGAAGAAGAAGGGCATCGAACAGCGAGTTCATTGATGTGAATGAAGAACAACAATCCTCAGTGTCTTCGGGTCTCGCACCAATCACACAAACCGCATACGGCGCTAGTTCTAGTGGTGGTGGACTCGTTCCAATGTGGACTATTGGTGGCGGCGGTGGTGGTTCTAATGGTCCTTTTTTCATGTTCCCAAATGCTGCTGCTACTTCTTCCGGGGATGGTGTTGCGAACCATCCTCATTATTGGGCTTTTCCAGCGAATGCGGCGCCGTATTTCAACGTTCAAGCTCGGCCTATTTCGGGGTTTGTTGCGGCTGAGCAATTAGGCCATGTGGTAGTGCAGCAGCCGCAGCCGCAGCCGCCGCCGCCGCCGCCTAGTTGTTGTTCTTCTAATGGCTCTGCTAACTCTTGTTCTACTCTGGCTCCTAGTTTGAGCTCTGGAACCAGTGCTACTAATAATGGCTCTACTTCTACTTCTAGTGCTGCCACTCAGATGCTTAGGGATTTCTCTTTGGAGATTTACGACAAGAAAGAGTTGCAATTCTTGGCTTGCTCTTCCTCTTCTTCTGCCGTTGCTGAAGCTAAGTTGGAACAACCACCACCTCAGACTCTCAGTTCTAAGCCTTCAAACTGAAGAGAATATAGGCCTTTTTGTTTTTAAGGTTTTTTAGGAAGAAAATGGACAGGGGCAGTTTTGTGCAACCTGGGTTTTTGTTTGTTTTGGTTAATGGAACACATTCTTCAAAATTCAAGCTTTTATTTTGCAATTTCCATTCGATTTCATCCCTTTCATTTGTTGCTCTTGTTATTGGGAAGCACGAGGAGTGAGAAAAGAAATGATCCGAAAGTGGGGGCCCACTTTGCACGTGCGTGGTGGCTTATCCAGTAACTCGTGAGTTTGTGTGTGTGAGGTTCCCACCCACAAATTAATCGTTGCCTAAGCAAAGCAGTAAGCATTTTAAGCTTAAGGGGTACTGTACTGTTGTTACACGGGAATGGGATCATTAGTGTTAGGTAATCGCCAAATAATTTTGTAAAATCTCCCATTGCCATAGCGGCATCAAGTCTAACTTGTAACTTGTCACGTGAGGTTGTATCCGCACGTGTTGTTTGGGTGGGGAAAGAGAGGTGGTCCGTGGAGAATTGTGAGTGGTTCAAGTTGGGCCACGGGAGATTTACTCATGTGATTGCTGAGCTTTAGGCACGTGTCCCTATGATCTTATGGGGCCCACTTCTTCGTGGAACCAGCCTGGCCCTCACTAAACGTGTCAATTTCTATTTTCTCCCATAACCTTCTTGCCTGGTCCACACGTGGACCCCTTGCTTTCCTACCTACATATAATGCATCTCCTACCCCTACAATTAGGAATAAAATTATACTTGGTTAAAAAATTCATCTGCTAAGAACTATTTCCATTTATGGATAGCCAAAAGAATAGCACTAGACAGCATCATGTAATGTAAGGTATACATGAGTCGGGCCTGAATTTGTTTTAATTTAGATTCGATTTAAAATATAAATCAGGTCTAATTTTTAGATCTTAACCCAATTTTAAATTCGATAAAATTTATGTAGCGTTGAACCAAGTAAAAATCGGATGAAAATCGAGTCTTTAACATATAAAAATCACCTAATTTCTAACTATTATTTCACAATTTACATAGTAAAATTTATTTAAAAAATATAACAAGAACCAATCATTCTCTAAAATTAAAGTATAATCATAACCAATACTAACATTGTCTAATAACATCAAATATTTAAATCAATACAAATAACACTATTATGCATTGGTCTAAAGTCTTATGTATTTTAAATATAAAATATTAACTTATAATCTTATAATGACTAATAACACAAAATATTAAAGTTTACAATATTTAAATTTCACATAAGAATAGCTATTATCTATCACTAATAACACAAAATATTAATTGTGTATAATGACCGGGCTACCAAATCAAATTCGGGTAACCTGAGCTATGACTCGAACCTGACCCGAAATAATGACTAGATCTATTTTTGAGACCCTTACTCAATTCTAAACCCAATAAAATCACACTAAATTAGCGCCTAAAATATTTAAAATTAGACCGGCTCATCGGATCAGACTGAGCCATGTACACCCTTAATCTCATGTATCGTCCCAAAAGAAACACAATGTATCATCGCTCTTTTACTTTTCTTGTCGTCATTGGATCACCATATTTTTGGTCATGGAATCGCAACTTATAACTGTCGTTTGTGTTTGTACATTGTGGGCCGGACCACGGGACTTTTTGTTGCAGGGATGGACTCAAACAACGAATAAAGTTTTACACTCGGAGCCATAGAGCTATCATGCCCCAAGAAAGAAGAACGGCTCAAAGCGTTATACGACGCAAAAGATAAAAATACAAACAAACATGATGTTACCAGTGCTCCATTTCATTTGGGCAATTCTATAATGAAAAAAAAGTTGCGCAGAGTTAATAAAGAGAAGTGTATGATTTATTTTAAAAAACTAATAAAAATAAAATTACATATTCCTTTGCATAAATGTCTAACTATCTATTAAAGAAAGCTTCGTCTCTTTATTATTTTTTCTCTTCATCGTAACACTCGTAGCTTTCTTCCAATTGTCCCATGCAATATAAGAGATTGTTCTAGTGAAAAGAGATGAGATACTCATGTTTTGGTAAATTAAAAACACGTTTGAACAATATTCCCTTTGATTAATTTTTTGATCACCCGAAAATTAGATGAATAGAAGCTTCCCCACCTCAAATAAAAGAGGCACAATACGGTTAGTACAGAATCTCATTGTACTCATTCCTCATCATCTTTACAACGTAACAAAACTAACCTGAAAGGTATACACCAACAGAACAATATTAGGGATGCTCTCTATTACCTAACACTGCATTTTGTACTTTTTGGCGCTACACCTGAATGAGAAAAAAAAAAAAACATTCTTAAAAGGAACATAAAACCATCACAACAACCACTTTATAATAACAGTTTATTAACATAGCCCTTTGGCAATCAAATATTTGTTGATTACAGAATAACTGATACATTAGTCCTTAAAATAAAAACATGAGTCAAAATTCTGTACTTGAAGGCTAACATTCCAACTTTGAGTGACTTCAAAGTACTAGCATTAATTCTACGTTAAGCATGTGTTCTGCTAAGCTAGAATGCTAGACCCTTCACTTCAATTCTATATATACTCCACATCATTTCATGAAGTTCTCATCCAATCATCAACTTTCAGTTAATCAGTTGTTTAGTTTAGTATCTATTATTATCATCATCTCGCATTCAATAGATATGGCTCCGGCCCCAGCAAAGTTCATCTTCTTTCCAATCATTTTCTTCCTCTTGAATTCACTTTCATTATCCAAGGCTGAACTCCAAGCAGATTACTATGACCAAACATGTCCACAATTGGAGAAAATCATTGCAGACACTGTTCTCAATGCTTCAAAGCATGACCCCAAAGTCCCAGCTCGTATCTTGAGGATGTTCTTCCATGACTGTTTCATAAGGGTATTATATTATATCTCTCATTCTCTCACTCAAACTCAGATAATGTTCTTCCTTTTGTGATTAATATTTTCATGATTCCATTTTCAACTATAGGGATGTGATGCATCAATACTTCTGGACTCAACTCCTACTAACAAAGCAGAGAAAGATGGCCCTCCAAATATCTCGGTTCGATCATTTTATGTGATCGATGATGCTAAGGCCAAGCTTGAGAAGGCTTGCCCACACACAGTTTCCTGTGCTGACATAATTGCCATTGCAGCTAGAGATGTTGTAACCATGGTAACTCCTAAGCCTTCAACCTAATTTAGAAATATGCTAAAATTTTATAATTACATAGTACCTAAGCCTTCAATCTTGATAATTTCACTTGCTATGACAGTCTGGAGGTCCATATTGGAAGGTACTAAAAGGAAGGAAAGATGGAAAGGTTTCAAAGGCATCTGATACCAGCAACTTACCTGCACCATTCTTCAATGTCAGCCAACTCATTCAAAGCTTTGCTAAGAGAGGTTTAGGAGTGAAAGACATGGTGACTTTATCTGGTGGCCACACCCTAGGCTTCTCACATTGTTCTTCCTTTGCAGCTCGCCTTCGCAATTTTAGTTCAGTGCATGACATTGATCCACGCATGAACACCGAGTTTGCAGTAGGCCTAAGAAAGCAGTGCCCAAAGCCAAACAACAATGGTGATGCAGGGCAGTTGTTGGACTCGACAGCTTCGGTTTTTGATAATGATTATTTCAGACAACTGTTGGCAGGAAAAGGTGTGTTCTCTTCCGACCAATCACTGGTTGATGATTCCAGGACTAGATGGATTGTTGAAGCATTTGCCAGAGACCAGAGTTTGTTCTTCAAAGAGTTTGCAACTTCGATGCTGAAACTTGGAAATGCAAGAGGTTCTGGAGATGGAGAAGTGAGACTTAAGTGCAGGTTCAAGAACTAAGAAAGAGAGATTCGAGATCAATTCTCATAATTTTATTTTATTTTCAATCCTTTGCCACCTCTTTTGATATTTACAGTATTGTCATTATGATCTTGTAACTACCCTTACTCAAATAAATGTGAGTATACATATATTACCTATTGTATGAATGGACCAAAAGAAAATGGAAGAAGAAAACATCCTTCATCTGTGCAAGCCGTCTTGAAGTTAATTTTAGTGGAATTTCAAATATGAAAGAATTACCATAAGTTTCCATACATAATGACTTGCCAACATTGAACATCAAGATGATACAACATTTTTGTGTGTGATGAGTTAAACAAAAGAAAGACTATAAGAAAAGAATACACCAGATTAATGGTTACAAGGGAAACCGTTGTGTTTAAGCAAATACTACATCAGACCGAAACACATATTTGACCCCCTTAGTGACATTTCTGGCTTCATGTAATAAGCATTTATCTCCATGAATATGCAGGAGTGCCATCCCTTCAGTAGGAGACACCTGCAAAATTGATATTGTATCAACACCAAAAGCTTGTAACCATATTCAAAATAAGCAGTTGGTAGAAAATCAACCTCAAACTCAAACTTATTTTAGTGAAAACGAAATATTCTCAACTCATTGCGCTAAAATAAAATCAGTAATTTACCTCGGCTACAATGCTATTTCTTGAACCATAGAAGACTGTTTCTCCTCCAACTAAAGGATCAACAGAAGAATCTGTGGGGTTGCTGGAATTATTTTTGGACTTTGGCTTAAGGTCACCAGGTCCACCACTTAAATACACTAGCAAAGTATAATGAGTGCGTTTCCCATCTCCAAGATCAACACTTTCATCAATATGTCGACCAAAACGTTGACCAACCTTGTACCTGAAATACAGAAGTGCATGTTCATCAGTGAAGGCATGCATTTAGAGTGTCTACATTTTTTCTAATAACCAAATTTGAAGTCACATGAGTTATCCATTTCATGAAGATGATATGAAAGAAAATACCATGCCCCAAGAAGCAAGAAAAATATCCTCTAGACTAATACAAACATCTATGCTAGCAACATTTGTGTCCAGGCCATAGGAAAACAGTAAAAGACACTAACCGGTAGAATCTAATATTCGGATTAAGGCCTATGGCGACCTTCCCTCGTATTCTTAGGTCAGAAAACAATTTGCGAAGTCCAGAGTCCCAAATTGTATCTGCAAGGACAGGATCATTCACTGAGATTCGATCATTATCTCTATAAGCTTCACCTTTGGTTGGACCCAAACTCCCTTGATGAGCAAAACCAATTGCCTCCGCAGCTTTAACGAATGCCTTTGATTCAGCAGAGGAGAAAAAATTCTGGACCTGAATTCTTAAACCAAAAAAACTATTACAATAAGCATTACAATGAGAGCAATGTAAACAAGCAATGGACACAATTCAAAAAAGATGGCCTAACACTTATTCTGACACTGTTCAATTTGTTACCTTGAGAACAATGTAAAGCAATACTCAAAATTCTGGACCTGGATTCTTAATTATAGAATTTAGCAATTTACAGCTCTTAACCCTTCTATACTAAAAAAAACAGAGATAAACAGTCACGGAGTATAAACGAGGTTCCTCTAAGAATAGTTAATAAGACTCAGTTTAAAATTTCAGCTAAATATGAAGCCATCATCAATAATCCAAAGGTAGTAAAAAGACAAGGGGGTAAACTAAGTATAATATGATGGAAGCTAGCACAAGCCAATAAAGTGGCAAAAGGACTGATTTTTCTTTTCATCCCAATTCTGATATAAGGTTGTAGTTGTAGAAGTGATGCATTAAGCATAACCAAGCCAAAATTTGCAACTTTTAACGAAAACAAATCAAGAGAGGAAGTGGGCAAGTGTTAACACATGAATTGGCATTCCCATGATTAATGTTTCATAAAAACCGAGTCAAACAAGAGCTGCAAATGAATTAGAAAGAAAGAGAAGGATGGAATTTGTCACCGTGAAGAGATCAAAATCTCGGAAGCGGGTAATCTGAAGATTCTTTTTGGGTTTGATGGGAGGCCAATTTGACGAAGGTTTCTTAGAATCCGTCTCCTTGCTGTCTCCCATTTTTCTCTTCATCGAACGCCAATGTTTCTGTCTTCTGTCTTCTATCTCTCTATGCTGTCTGTGACTCTGGGCTCATGTGGCCCAAATATTTTTTGGTCTTGGTTTGGCCCAATTTATATTTAGTCCTAAGAAGCCCAATAACACTGTATAGTCCAATACTAAGAAACATGTTTCCACTAATTTATTAAAAAATAAATATTATTTTAGTCTCTAATATTTAAAATATTTTATTTTGTCTTATTTTAATTTTTTAGTCAAATTAATTATTCTAAAAAAATTAATGGATAAACTATGGTTTTTGTTTTTTAAGAAAATTATCTTAACGTATTTATTTTTATTCTTAAAATTTAAAAGTGTGGAGGTGATAGTGGTAGTACAATGTTAGTGTCAGCATTGTAAAGGTGGGTTGAAAGAGAATTAGAAAGATGAGGAATGGAGGTAAAATTATCCAATATAAAATAAAAATATTAATTTTACTTTAAATGCTAAAATAAAATTAAATGAAATGACGAGTAAATATTAAAAATAATTTAAAAATATTTGTAAATTAAAAAGTATAAGTTACTTAAAATTGAATGGCTCCTCTAAAATGCAATATATATTCTTTTGGCAGGAGTTGATGTTACTTTTTTGGGGTACGACAAAAATAGAAAAGGAATAAGGAAGCTAAAGTAGTGTTCGTATCCAGAATCCAGAAGGTAAAGCAAGAAGGAAGAAAACTAAACATGTTTTTGTGGCTCAAAATTAACAGGAATAAGTTTCCAACGACAATTGAAGAATCTCCAGAAAGCAAGCTAGAGTTAGGGTTTCAGCTCAAATACCTTTCTTTGTTTCTTATTCACCCTCACTTCCTCATCCCTTTGATCTACCTTCTGATCTTCTACACAGTACTTACTAGCTAGCTATTGTAAGATCCATTTGGAGTTTGTGGATATATCAACTTTTGTTCATTTTCTTTAATTTGTTGTTTGTTTTGCTTTGCTTTTCTTTAATAATATCTCTGCATATTCATTCCAGCTTTGTAATATAATATAGACGTTTTCTCGTAATAAATATAATATTTTTGTTCCGTACTCCGCTATAGCTAGCTAGGGCTTGAGAAGAATGAAGGGTAATTTGTTGGTGCAGGAGGATCTCGATCGAGATGGTGAGGGGAAAGACTGAGATGAAGAGAATAGAGAATGAATGTAACCGAAAAGTGACGTTTTCAAAGCGCAGAAATGGTCTTTTAAAGAAAGCTCATGAGTTATCTGTTCTCTGTGATGCTCAAGTTGGAGTCATAATATTCTCCCAAAAGGGAACCTTATTTGAGTTCTCATCAACTTCTTCTCAGTAAGTCTTCATCCTTCAACCTATTTTACTTTAATTTTCCTTACTCTCAATTCTCCTATGGACTCATACAACTGTATCTGTACTTTTAATTTCTGTAATTATTAATTAATCGCTCTTATCAACTTCTATTGTTACCTAATTATTAGCTTGCTAATGCTAGATGCCTAGCCTAGCTTGCTGCCTCTAAAACCACAAGTTTTATATATGCCATTTTTCATTCCCTTCAAAGTATTATAAATCTTGATATTTCATTGGTTTTAGTGGCGGATTTTAATTATATAAATTATTAAAATTGTAATCAACGGTATTTTTAGAGTATTTGATAATTTAATAATGTTTAAAAGATAATAAAAAATTAGTTTAAATAATTTAAATTTTTTATTTATATTTATCATTTATTACAATTTTTTATATAATTATGAATATTATATATATAAAATTATAGATATTATATTATATAAATAATTTTAAATATTCTCTATCTAGCATTATTTTGATAATCTTTCTCATCTTTGTACACACTCATAGTCACTGAAGGATCCACCCCACCCTTTGAGATAGTATTATCTGGTGGCTAATTAAAGGACTTAACCTACGTACAATTATCTATATATATTTGATTGTATCATCAATCTTCGTTGCCACTTTAATATACTATTTTACAGGATCGCTCAGTTATATTTGTATTTTTTAATGATTATTTTAGAATAATTGTAAAAATAATTGTTTAGAGTAATGTGATAGATAATACATATGATTTAATAAATGTATAAAACTCTTTTAGAACGTTATTACTATATTAAAATTAAATTCTTGAAATAATATTTTGAAGGTATTGAAGTCCTTAATTTCTTCCATTTCCTTAACCAAGTAATGATTAAGGAAATCTACAACCTCTAAACTCTATATCCATAAAGCTATATGTTTGGACAATTGTGTTTGTTGTCTAAATTAGCTATATGTTTCAACTAACTGATGTGAAGTATATGATTTTAAATTCTCACATAGTATATGTTATTGTTTCTTAATTATACTTCAGCATTTCAAAGATATTGGAACGCTACCAGGAATATACCGGAGTGTTTCCACCCAACAAGTTAAGAGAGGATTATATCCAGGTTTGGATTAAAATAGTAATGGAAAAATTGTTACTTTTAGTCTTTTACTTTCTGATGATGACATGTGCTAACTTCTAAGGATGAAAATCATTTATTAGCCTCCAAACATTAGTACTTATACATGTCTGCGCTGTGTTTTTATGTCTTTGTTTAACGTTACAAATGATAAATCCTGGAATTTGAATTATTTATTTATTTATCGTATGTTGAAACCTTTTTTTTTATTTTCTCTTTTAGAGTCAAGTTTCTCTTAATTATAGTAAAATTTATACATTACTAGCTAGTCACTAGATCATTTTACTATTTTGCGTGCAGAAACTCAAGTTTGACTCCGCAAGCATGGAAGAAAAAATTGAGATCCTTGAACTGTCTAGAAGGTCACTTCTACTATTTTGTCCTATTATAATTAGCTTTTCAAAATGTAATTTAATCTTAACATTATATTTTTTTTATTCAATTTATTTTTGAAATTATATTCTGTAACTTTATAAATTGAATTAAACATTTTAATAGAGACAAAAGCTAAATTAATTCTTGCTTACAATCTCTACGATGAAATATATACTAAATGATGTCTCTTTGTTTGTTCTTTTTAAATTTGTTCTCTTACTACTTTTAGATAATAATCCAGTCGACATTTGTAAAGAAGATGAATCTATTTAAGTTTTAAAAATTAGAGGATAAATTAAACTTGGAGTTGTTTTGTTAGTTATTGCTTGAATGTGTTAGGAAGATGCTGGGACACTGCTTGAGCAGTGGCGGAGCTTAGTTCAGACAAGGGGGGGCCATGGCCCCCCCAAACTTTTTATAAAAAATTTAGTAGTACTTTTTCAGAAGATAAAAAATAGTTCAATTGACTTAAATACTTTACTATGACTTAAAGTATCTAATAAATTCAATAAACAACACTCTCTCTATCTTTAAGTTCAAATATAAAAAATAGATATTTTTATTTATTTAATTTAATATTATTTTATATTTTACTATTTATTTAATTTAATTTTTTATATAATAAAAAATAATAGAATATTCAATAAGTATTAATATTATTGTATTTGTATAAATTGATAAAAAAAATTCAATAAATATTATAAATTTTAATATTTGTCCTTCTAACTTCTTCTTTACATATTTTACAAATTTTTATATAAAATAATAATGAAAAATCAAAGAATTGATACATTTTTTAAGAGAAAGACTAATATTTAAGAAGGAGAACATATAACTTTTACAATATCAACACCTGTAGATAGTTCTTCTACTTTAATAAATCACAAAGAAAGTGAGATATAACTTTCAAAAGTTCAAAAAATTACATCTGATGACTTTAACTGACGCATGAGCAAGTAGAGTTAGTAGGTTAATTATATTAGTTAATTGTAATAAGGGAATATAAGTCCCATATTGTTTAGGATAGTGAACTTTGTGTTATATTTTAGTCCCACATCGTCCGAGTCATGAAGGCTTTTCCTTCCCCTACTAGTATAAATAACTCATGTACCTTTTATTTATGAAATTGAGTTGAAGTTGATTTTCGAATATGAAATAAGCTGTGTGTTTATTTTTCTCTAGACTCTTTGAGAGTAAGAGGTGCATCCTTGGCTTGGCCGACCAATGTGAGTTTATGGCTATTTTCACCATAGTGGGGTTACTAACCTCGCCAAGATTGGTGAATCTAAACTATGTCACCATAGTGGGGTTGTTAACCTCGCTAAGATTGGTATTCCAAGCGACGTTAACCTCGCCAAGATTGGTATCCCAAGCAACGTCCCGGCGTCAGTTTGGTATCAGAGCAAGGTCGGTCCTTGTGGCCTTCACCTTGCTTTAGTGGAATTTTATTTGATTTGTGGGTGTAGGTTTTTGGCATGGATTCGCCAATGAAATCTTTTTGGTGTGGATAGTAGAGTTAGTAGGTTAATTATATTAGTTAATTGTAATAAGGGAATACAAGTCCCATATTGTTTAAGATAGTGAATTTTGTGTTATGAATTAGTCCCACATCGTCCAAGTTATGAAGGCTTTTCCTTCTCCCACTAGTATAAATAACTCATGTACCTTTTATTTATGAAATAGAGTTGAAGTTGATTTTTGAATATGAAATAAGCTGTGTGCTTATTTTCCTCTAGGCTCTTTGAGAGTAAGAGGTGCATCCTTGGCTTGGCCAACTAAGATGGGTTTATGGCTATTTTCACCATAGTGGGGTTGCTAACCTCGCCAAGATTGGTGAATCTAAACTATGTCACCATAGTGGGGTTGTTAACCTCGCCAAGATTGGTGATCCAAGCGACGTCCTGGCGTCATTAACCTTAACTTTTTGGAACGAGATCTTGAAAAACGGCTTTAAATTTGGCAATATCACCCAAACCAGAGAGATGAGATTAGACGAGCTTATCTTAAATGGGGTTCATATTAAAAATATTTTGACAATTATTTTCTATCTGGCCCCCCCAAAATTTTGTTTCAAGTTCCGCCACTGTGCTTGAGTTCTTGTTCTTTTGATGAACTCCAACAAATGGAGGACAAGCTCCATACAAGTTTGCAATGTATCCGTCTGAGAAAGGTAAATGAGCAAATTGAGTTACCATCTAATAGCTAGAATTTTGATTTAATTTTTAAAATTTTTTAATATTATAATTTTAAATAAGTTTATTGATTTTATGAAAGAAGTGTGTTAGGAGGTTAGTAGATTTTGTAATTTATAGTCATTAATTAGTTATCAATAGTATTTTTAATAGTGTGAGATTTTATCTAATAGTAAAGAATTACTCATTTTTCTTTTATTGGCGTGGTCAAATTTTAATAAAAGTGTTGTCCTCCTAAACTTTTTCTTTTATAAAATTTATAATAAGTCTGACAATTTTATGTTTTAGGTTCTTAATTTATTTTTTTATTTTACGTAAGATCTCAATTTTCTCTGTCTATTCATTCATAAGATAATAAAATAAAAAATACTAATATCTTTATATATTATTAAATTGTTGGTCTTCTTTTATTTATTTCACCAGACTCAACTATTTAAGGAGCAAATTGAGCAACTACAGAGCAAGGTAACTACTTTTTAGCTAAATGCTACAAATTAATTGGAAACTCTTAGGTACTAAATATATAGACTTGGCAGATTAATGCCTGGCATATTTTTCAGGAGAGAAACTTGCTCAAAGAAAATGTCCGGTTAAGTGCAATGGTGAGAGCCTTTAATAATTAGTGTATGATTAATTATTTTGATAAGTTACAGCACTGCACCAAATTAAAACCACAAAATAAAAGGCTATTATATTAGCATATAATACATATACAATTAGGTCTGCACGACACATGTACATCAAATTGAATCAGCTATTTATAGATTTGGATCTTTTAAAGTTTGAATTTTATTTTAGAGAGTAAAGTGTGATCTTCAACCCTTAAATAGTTTTTTTATATTTATTCTTGGTTTCACTTATGAAATAAATAGTGAGAAATCACACTTTACTCTTTAAAGTAAAATTCAAACTTTAGAGGATCTAAATCCACTATTTATACGTTTAAATATAAAATATACATAAAAAATAAATAAAATAACACATATATATCGATTATGTTATGTACACATCAAAATCAATCACTAAAATCAGTTAATATAAAATATATATTGGAATATAAATACGCATTAAAAATAAATTAAGAGCAATGCTAGGGGGTTAGCAATTTTTGTGATTGTTAGTCATCAACTAGCCATCAATGATGATTTGATGGTGTGAGATTGGTGTGAGATTTCATCCAATGGCTCACCTTTTTCTGCTGGTTACATGCTGGCCAAAATTCAACAAAACTGCTGGTCCCTAGACTTTTCCATAAATTAAACCACATATATATTTATACACAAATATATTAGTGGTTGATTTTAGTGACGTACTTTAGTATAGAAATAGCATTTTTGTATTTATATACAGGGACTTTTGGATCCTATTTATAGGTGGGATTCTCTTTTGAAGTTATTATACAGGTATATATAGTTTCCTTTTTCTATATACTACAATTAAAAACTGTGAAAATATTGTGTAACATAAAATGAGTGCAAGAACACAGGATTATTTTGTCACAAGTGTTAGCTATATATCTCCTTATGAATATATTCATAAACTATTATATTGTTTTGATGGCAGTGCATGGAAAAACCATTGAAGCACATAGAAGAGGAAGCAACAGAAACAACTCATCACACTTTGGATGTGGAGACTGATCTATTTATTGGGCTTCCAAAGCAGTATGCTGATCATAATCAAATATATACATAGTATTATTAACACTTCCCATTTATTTTTTTCTCAACTGGATAAATGCTGATCCTACTAGATAGGCTTCTTTAACTACTTTTTGTTCTTGGAAACAGTCATATGTATGGAATAATGATGATGAACGGACTGAAAACATTAATAATGGAGTCAAGCATATATACATTAATAATAATGATGATGATGGTGATGAAGATATTCATTTTTCAATATTGAATCATGGCAAAGTCTTCATAAATATATAATTGGATGCCATTGAAACCCATAAAGATGCATGGCAAACTATTCTATTTTATGGAGTTTTCCATAACAGTACAAATAATTCAAAATCTGTCCAAAAGTCCAAAAAATGTTTTATATTTTTTAATTTGCCACCATATCTACTAATATTTACAATTTTCTTTTCTTACTTTCTTTCCTTTTTTAGCATCAGAAGTCACCGTATATTGCATGGGTATATCTGTTTATTTGATCTGGTGGCCCAATTTATGCTTTCAACTTTATTGTCGAAGTGGCCCAATTATGTTTGGACTAAAACTCAAAATGAAGAGTTTAGTTTTTATTGTAACAAAAAATAGCTTTGTTTTTTATCTGCTAAGTTGTAACTCTTAGTCACTTTATTAATAATTTTTTAAATATAAATATATGTATTATTTAATTTATTTTTAATATATATTTTATATTGATAATTAATTTTGTATTTGATTTTTTATGTAGACGACTATACGTGTAAGATGATTATTTCTTCTTTCTATTGAAAGTGTAACAAAAATAAAACACAATTATTTTTATATTATGAAGAGAAAAAATATTGGCATGAATTCTGTTACGTTGGGTAACTGGAGATTATAGGGTTGGACTCTTGATGTTGGTCCGAACGTCTTGAGGAGATGATCTCCGACTTAGATAGCGCCTGGGAGCTATCGTCCGATTTGTGTGCGTGAAGGAATGGAGGGTGGTACCTGTAAAGACACTTTGATGCCTAAGTTAGCAAAGGATTTACCGCAGGTTTAAGTGTATTGGAATTTAGAGATACCTGAAGGGTTGTCAGTGTATTTATAGTGGTGAACCAATAACCACCGTTGGAGTAGTTCCACCTTTTAAGGTGGGTAACCGTCCCTTTATCTTAGGGAAGTTGAGACATGGCTCCTTGAAGTGGTTTGAGAGATTTTAGGGGCAGTTACTTATTTAAATAAGTGTTATCAGTCAGCTATCCTTCGATCCCGACTTCTTTGGAGTGGAGCCTATGTTAAATCCGACCTCTTTGGAGGAGGTCGGTTATCAGCGAAGGCTAATCTTGGGATTGAGCCTTTTTAGCTTATTTGGATTTGAGCCTTAATGTTGGGTTAGGGTATGAACAGTGCCCCTACTCAAATCCGATCTCTTTTACTTACGAGTTGGGCTAGAGTATTTGAACTCAGGCTTATAACCGACGTGATTTGGGAACCGACGTGATTTTTGAAACCGACTTGATTTAAATTTATCAACAGTCGCGTCTAATCAAACGTCGCGTCCGTTAGAGGTTGCGTATTTATGTGTGGGGAGCACTTACATTAATAACAGTGCGTTTCTTTAATGATTGCGTCGATTTACCTTTCTGCCCCTGGTGTGTTTATAAATAAGTTTCCCTCTCTTTCTTTGTTTCCTTTCTGAAAACTTTTTGCTTACACTCTCTGTTTGAAAGAAAGCTTTTCCTTCTTCGAGTGTTTTAGTCGCCGCCGCGCCTTCTTCCTTTCGCAAACAAAGGTCGATTCTTTTTTTTTTTCTCCTCTTTTATTATTAAATGTTCTATTTTGCATTTTTATAGGAGTTTTTTGCGTGCGAGTCTAACTGTAGGCCTAATGACTCTGTTTTATTGAGGGGCTTGCTTTAGCCTTTTAGAGGTTCTGTGTATGATCCTTTTTCATTTTTTTTGTAGGTCTTTGTCGCCTTTTCACCTACTTTTTACCGAAAAAGATGTATTCTCATGTCTCTAAATGGGTAGATGTTACTGTTCTTAGGGAAGAACCCCTAGTGGATACCAACTGTCTCTCCGAACTTCGCATTCATAATAGGATTTGCCTCTTAGAGAAGGATGAGCCTAAGTACGAGTTGTTGCCCCCGGGTCCTGAAGACCGGGTTTGTTTTGGGAGCGCTACCGATGTTGACCCTCATTTCTTCTTTATGTATGAGAGCCTTTTTACTCATCTGGCGGGTTTTTTACCTTTTTCTGACTTTGAGATAGAGATTTTAAACCATTGCCGAGTTGCTCCTACTCAACTCCACCCCAATTCTTGGGGTTTAATGAAAATTTATCAACTTGTTAATCGAGAGCTGGACTTTTCGACCTCTTTGAAGATCTTTTTCTATCTCTTTCATATGACCAAGCCCTTCAGTGGGCAAAATAATAAGCAACAATAGATTTCTTTTCGGGCCATTCAAGGTCGAAAAGTTTTCTCTATTTTTGATGAATCTTTTCATAATTTTAAAAACTTTTTCTTCAAAATTCGAGCCGTAGAGGGCCACCATCCCTTTTTTCTGGATGAAAATTCTTCTCCCCGCTTTTCTCTTTACTGGTTAGAGGCCTCTCCTATGAATAAGTATGGCCTGGATGAGGTTGAGGAGGCTCTTGTGGGGTTCTTCCGAGAAGTTTGGGAAAGGGCCCCTAATCTGGATACGAAGAAGTTTCTTCAGGGGTCTCTGAGTTTCGTGCGGACCCAATTAGGTAGCTTTGTTGTTGATTTTGATAATTTCTGACTTACGATCTCCTAACTTGTTGTCTTCTGACTTGTGATCTAGCTTTTTGTTTTTTCTTTGCAGAGATGGTGAAGAAAAGTTCCAGCTCTTCCTACCAGAAGGTCCAGGATGCTAAGAGGAGGTCTCGAGCTCGGGTTGATGCCGCGAGGGCTGCAGGCACTCTTCCTCATCATCCTCCTCCTGATCTGGGGACCTCTTCTCATCCCATTTTGGTATCTTCTTCTTCTGCTTCTTCTCTTCCTCCTCTCATTCGTCCGGCCCGATCTTCCCCTGAAACCGAGAAGAAGAAGCATAAGACTTCTGGCCCTTCTGTTGGGGATTCTAATTTTGATGGTCCCAAATTCATTCGGAATCACATCTTTTCTCATACTCAAATTGATATGGATGATGTCTCCATTCGAAACCATCTTAATATTATGGTTCAGGAGAGTGTTCGGGCTGCTGGGTGTGCACAATACTTCTTGATATTTTTGAAAAGACTCCCCTTAACTCTTTGGGTTCTACCCAAAAGGTTGATAAGTTAGAGGGGAGGATATTCCTTTATCAAGAGGAACAGAAGAGGCTTAATAAGGAGGCCGACGAACTGAAGGAGGAGAAGACCCAGCTCCAGGAGAGGGAGAAGAGGTTGATGGGGCAGTGTGCCATGGTAGAGGGTCTTAAGGAGAAGGCGGAGAAAAACTATATCCGGCTCTTCGGGGAGAACCTCGACCTGAAGAAGGAGCTGAAAAGAGGTCGGGAGGCTTATCAGGATATGGAGGACTCCGTGGCAGAGGGATCGGAGATAGTCTGGAGGGTTTTCAAGGAACAGGTAGGAGTTATTGCTCCTGGCCTGGACCTTTCTCCTCTTGATCCTGATAAGATTGTTGTGGATGGGGCTATTGTTTCTCCTACCCGACCTGAGACTGACTCCAACTTGAAGACTCGTGGGCAGAGGTTAACAGAGTCTCCTCCTCGTGGGGAGCAGCAAGATGGATACCTGCCGAGTTCTTCAGAGGCTCCTGCTCAAGATCCCGAAGAGACTGCTCCGTCCTCCCCTGCTGCTGACCCGAACTCCTTTCCTGCTGGTGATTCCAATCATTCTTCTACTTAATTTGAGCTATTTTGGGGCCGGCTTGTGGGCTCCTTTTCTGAACAATTTATTATTTTTCTTTTGTGGTGGTTTGTTCGTTAACTTTTCTAGTCTTTTATGGCCGTTAACAAAAAATGTGTTTTAATTTTTACCCCTTTTTTGGATGAGGTGTTTAAGATTAATTTGGCATGTTCATGCTTTCTGCAATTTTTCTTTCATTAGGTTTTTCAAAAAACCCCTCTTGATCTTTTTGTTTTTGAGAAAACCTTCTTATCTGGGCAGTCTGTGCCTTGTCTAAGTTGTTTTTTGATTTTCAAAGACTTAAGACGGCTTCTACCTTTGTTTTTTTATGGTTTTCTCTTATCTCTTTTTGTTATTCCTCACGAAATCAAATTTTGAATTGTTCATAACTTAAGGTTATTTTCGCGATGCATTTTGATTCTTCCTCAGTTTTTCGGACTTATTAGTCGTAACGTTTCCGAGTTATCATAATCTGCTTTTATAACCTCTTTATGCTGATTTGTACCTCGTCGTTTTATCCTGTCGACCACGTAGGTCAGGCATGGGATTTTCATGTTTTGTCGAACTTAAGTCGGCACGTTTCGTAGAAAAAAATGATAATAACTTAATGAAATTTACAAAGAGATGTAGAAAAGATCTTTATTTATTTGGTAAAAGGTACTTTTTGCTACTAAGAGTTTAGAAATTGTTTCCCCTTAGCCTTCACTTTGATGCCTTGTTAAAACCCCCTTCAGGAAAACCCTTCTTTTCGGGAAAAAACCATGAAGTCGGAAAAAAGAGTACATCAGGGAGTGAAGTTTGCTTTTAACTATAGTACATTTTTATATTACAAACATGCCACGACCTAGGTAATTCGGTGCCGTTCAAGTCGATCACCTTGTAGTAGCCTTTTCCTAGGACCTCCCTAATTTTGTACGACCCTTTCCAGTTGGCAGCAAGCTTTCCATCCCCAGACTTGTTAACTCCAATGTTGTTTCAAATCAAGACCAAGTCGTCTGGAATGAAGCTTCTTCGAATGACTTTCTTGTTAGATCTGGTCTTCATCCTTTGTTTCAACGTTGCTTCTCTTATTTGGGCTTGTTCTCGGATTTCAGGGAGTAGCTCTAGCTCTTCCATTGAAAGTGTAACAAAAATAAAACACAATTATTTCTATATTATGAAGGGAAAAAATATTGGCATGGATCCTGTTACATTGGGTAACCGGAGATTATAGGGTTGGACTCTTGATGTTGGTCCGAACGTCTGGAGGAGACTATCTCCGACTTAGATAGCGCCTGGGAGCTATCGTCCGATTTGTGTGCGTGAAGGAATGGAGGTGGTACCTGCAAAGACACTCTGATGCCTAAGTTAGCAAAGGATTTACCGCAGGTTTAAGTGTATTGGAACTTAGAGATACCTGAGGGGTTGTCAGTGTATTTATAGTGGTGAACCAATAACCACCGTTAGAGTAGTTCTACCTTTTAAGGTGGGTAACCGTCCTTTTATCTTAAGAAAGTTGAGATATAGCTCCTTGAAGTGAGTTGAGAGATTTTATGGATAGTTATTTATTTGAATAAGTGTTATCTGTCAGCTATCCTTCGATCCCGACTTCTTTGGAGTGGAGCTTGTATTAAATCCGACCTCTTTAGAGGAGGTCAATTGTCAGCGAACGCCAATCTTAAAATTGAGCGTTTTTAGCTTATTTAAATTTGGACCTTAATATTGAATGAAGTATAAACAAGTCCTTTTTTATTTAAATTTTAGGTGCTTCAAGAAAATCACAAAATAAAAATAATCAAATTATTTTTCCGAAACACACTTATTTCATTGATTGAAAACCATTGAAGCTACTAATTAATAGTGTAGTACAAGGCATTGATGTTTAACTGTATAGCGATGGAATCTATCTGCTTCCTTCAGAAAATCCATAATTATTTCTGCCAAAAACGTGCAATAGAGTACATGCTAGCTAGTATGTGCCGTGATCTTTGGGTTATTTCAATTTCAGTGGGTACTCTCATTTTACACTATGAATGAAGCAACATAATCCATAATGTAATGAGAGGATTAAGTATTATATTCCACTACTGGATAATAATAATATATTTGCGTTACATACATCAGTATTCCTTACATATATGTAACAATAATAACCCCTTGCTTGTCACTTTGTCCATAGTGGTAAGAATGGAATTTGCATTGCATCCATTATTGCTGAAATGTGTCTGTACCTTTTCCTAATAAGCTTCAATTTTATTCATGTTTATGGCAGTGCATGGGACGATATAGACACACACAAAGCAGAACCAGAAACAGCATTAATTCACACTTTAAGTAGCCACTATTTAAATGTGGAGACACATTTATTTATTGGAATGCCAACACATGATATAATCTCAATGTTTGCCTCAAAAATTTAATCTATTATTTATTATACATTACTAATTTTACAATTAAAATATGCCACGTATCATTCGCTTACTCCCCAATTAAAATTAAATATTAAAAAGTTCTTCGCTCTCTCCTCTCCATTTCTTTATCTCTTTCATTCTTTCGCCGCTTTATCTTTCTTATGTATTATTATTGATAACTAATTACAAATTTAATAATCAAATAATGTACAATATGATATTCTCTAATTATATTTAAATTAAATTAAAATTAAAATATAACTATATTATATATTACTAACTAACACTCTCTCGTTAAAATTAAGAGAAAATATTTTATTCTAAAATTAATAAACGTTCTTCCTACATTCTCTTATCTATCGTTCTTCATTTTCTATTTCTCTCTATTCATCACAATCTATATATAATTTATAATTTACATTAGTAATTTGACAAATCAAAATGTGTCACTAAATATTTTTTTATTATAATTAAAATAAAATCTTTTCTTCCAAAATTAACAAATTCTCTCTCTTTTCTCCCATTCTCTATTTTTCTCTACCTTTTTGTTCTACAAAAAATAAAATTAACAACATAATATAATTCAAATAAAATATTATATATATATATATATGAATATTTTAGAAGGCTTAGAGAAGGGGGTTGAATATATGACCTTCTTTAACTTTAATAAAATAACCCTTTAATACAAATTTTCAGTCTGATTCTGTTTGAACTCAGCAGCGAAAAATTTATAAGACAATTTTATTTTGTCTCATGAATATCAGAAAATAGAACAGAGAAGGAAAGAGAGAAGCTGACACCATCATGTATCCTAGTTCAGTTGCTTTGTGCAATGCAACCTACATCCAGTCTCTACCACAACAGTAGTAAAATTTTCACTATAGTTAAAGTATTACATACACGAATTCCACAGGATTGACACAATCCTTTCACTCTCAAGTTCTAACATAACTTGACTTGGTTATGCTAATACCTAACTCTTCACTCTTAGTGCTCATCCAACTAAGAAAGGAGTACCTCACTGGTACAAGATACAAGACACAGAATCAACCTAAAGAAATTTGAAATCACTTTAGGCTTTTCACTCAAGTATATCACTCTGCCTCTTTCCACTCTTAGGCTTTTACTTGAACTCTCTCATTCTGCCTTTTACCTCAAGAAATTACTAAAAGATAAACATTAAAAAGAAAATTACAATCTGTAAAACATGAAGGAGATTAATGTTTCAATAGCCTCTTTGCTATGTGATGAACTAGATTTACTTGCCTCTGATTTAATTCATCATTCTGGCGGAATACTCCTTTGACTAGGAAGCATTGTCCAAGTTGATGAACTTCTTCAGAGAACTCTTCTCAGAACATAAACCTCAAAACACTGGTTATCTCTCCTTGGCTTCAGAATGATGAAAAATCTTCTTTTGTATCTCCTTGCATGTTGCTTAGTTTCTCTCTCCTATGTCAATCTTCGAGCTGTGTGCTTCACCAACTTACTTTTTCACTTTCTTCCATTAATCCTCAAATTAGAAACTTTGGTTCTGACCTTCTTTCTTGACCGAAAGCCTCAGGATACCAAAGAAAAATATTTTCAATGGTAAACCTAAATCTGAACCCTTGAAATACTACTTGATCTCCAAGACACAAATTTGACCATAGATTTGCAGCAGAGCTTAACAGAGATTACTTTCTTCATTTATCCCAATTTGAAGTGGTAGAGAGTTGGAAAAGAGGAGAGGAAAGTAATATGCATGCAAGAGAAAATAAGTTACCTTTGACCTCTGCCTTAGCCTAAGATGGATTGATTTTGGTGATTAGACCTCAACCTTTTGCTTAACATTTCTCTTTCTTTTCTTCTTTGATGAATACTTAGGAACGACGTTCTCTCTCTTTCTTCTCTGAATTCTGACCGAAGAGAAAAGTGAACGTTGCTTTACTGGAAGCAAATTGGAGGGATTGGCTTAAGAGATGAATTCAGACTTGGGTTGGTTCTTTTCTAGTTTAGCCCATTTATTAAATTCCTTGCTTTGTTTTTTTTGGGCTTTCATTGTTTTGACAACCCACCAGCAGATTCTATTTGTTTCATATTGGGCTGCTGCAATAATGAATTTTAGCCTGTAATACTGTTGAGTAAAGAAATTAACTAACATAATGGATGATGACAAATATTAGATTATTGGGCTAATCACCCAATTAGTTTTGATTATTTTGGTTGAGTGATGCAGGCAAAAAATTAATATATAGCAGCAGCCCAATACAAATCAAGCTGAATCTATTCTAGTGGGTCACAAAAATAATAGAAGCCCAAAAATGATGAATAGAAAGCAAACGGGTTGAACTTGAAAAGAACCAACCCAAGCCCGATTTGTTATCACTCAAGGCTGATGCCTCCAATTTGCTTTCACCAAAAGTAACGTTCACATTTTTTCCTCTTGGTAAGAAATTAGAGAAGTGAGAGACAGCTTAGTTCCTAAGCTATTCACAAAAGAAGAAAGAAAAAGAATGTTAAGTAAGAAAGGTTGAGGTCTAATCAACCAAATCAAACCAAATCAAGCTAAGGCAGAGATAAAAGGTAACACATTTCCTATTGCATGCATATTGCTTTCTTCTCTTCTTCCCAATTCTCTGCCAGTCCGAAATGGGATACATGGGAAAGATGATCTCTGTTCAATACTGCTATGTATCTACGGTCATAAGTGTGTCTTGGGGACTAAGTTGTATTTCAATGGCTAAGATATGAGTTTATCATTGAAAATATTTGTTTCTGCTGTCCTATGAATTTCGGTCAACAAAGAAGGGTCAGAACAAAAGTTCCTATTTTGAGGATTAACTGAAAAAATGAGATAGTGAGTTGGTGAAGCACACAGCTCGAGGGTTGACATTGGAAGAGAGCACCTCAGCAACATGCAAGGAGATACAAAAAGAAAAATTTTGTTTCTGCTGAAGCAAGGAGAGATAACCAGTGTTCTTGAGGTTTATGTTCTGAGAAGAGTTCTCTGAAGAGGTTTATCTACTTGGACAGTACTTCCTAGTCAAAGGGACATTCCGCCAGAATGAGAAACTGAATCAGAGGCAAGCAAATATGGTTTATCACATAGCAAAAAGGCTGTTGAAGCATCAATCTCCTTCATATTTTACAGATTGTAATTTTCTTTTTAATGTGTATCTTTCTGTAATTTTTTGAGGTAAAAAGCTGAATGAGAGAGTCATTGAAAGAGCCTAAGAGTGGAAAGAGGCAGAGAGATACACATGAGTGAAAAGTTTAGAGTTATTTCAGATTTCTTTAGGTTGAGTCTATATCTTGTATCTTGTACTTATAAGGTATCCCTTTCTTAGTTGGATTAGCACTAAGAGTGAAGAGTTAGGTATTAGTATAACCAAGTCAATTTAGGTTAGAACTTGAGTGTGAGAGGATTGTGTCAATCCTTTGAAATTGATGTATGTAATACTTTAACTATAGTGGAAATTCCACCACTGTTGTGGTGGAGATTGGATGTAGGTTGCATTGCACAAGGCAATCGAACCAGGATACATGATGGTGTCAGCTTCTCTCTTCCTTGCTCTGTTCTATTTTCATGAGACAAAAATAATTTGTCTCATAAATTTTCCGCTACTGAGTTCAAACAGATTCAGATTGAAAGTTTGTTTTAAAAGGGTTATTTCATTAAAGTAAAAGAAGGTCATAGATTCAACATCCCTTTTCTAAGCCTTCTACAACCTTCAAACACTTAATCAGAAATAATCAACACTAATTAGGTAATTAGCCCAATAAAATAATGTTTGTCATCATCAATTAATTTAGTTAATTTCTTAACTCAACAACATATTTTTATTTAATTTTAAAATTTTACTATTTATCTTTCTAATTTATATTTTTATTTTTCTTTCTTCTTTAAATATTTATTATATATCATTTATAGAAAATACTAATATTGTGATTAAAAGTTAGAATCAAAATTCAATTGTCTTTTTTAAAAGGGAAAAAAATTGACTTAATTTTACAACTATCAATTTAACTTTTTAATGCTAATATCTAATTATATTTTTATATACATAGAGGAAAAAAATATTATTTTTAAATAATAAGTATAAAAATTACTTATTTTTATTTGTAAAACAGACTTAATACTTAATCAAATATAAAAATATACACGTTAAATTCTTTTAAATTTTAGATAACAAATATTAAAATTAATTATTAATAAAAAATTAAATTCTTTTACATGAAAATAATAACTAAAAATTTTATTATTTGATTTTTTTTATCTATAGAGACTTTGATCTTTTTAACTAGTAAGACTTTTATTCCATATAATTTTTTTATAAAAATAATTTAATTTTATAATCTTTTATATTATAATCTATAATATCAGAATAAAATTAACGTAATTTTAAAAAATTATATTCTTATAATATTATTACGAATAAAAATAGTAGTTGAATGCGATAAAAGTAATGTGATTACTTGAATGGAAATTAAGAGTAATGTGGGTCTCAAAGTTGTTACAATATTAAATTATTAATTATGTGAACTATGTCTATTCCTATGTTTGGATTCAAGAATAATTTCCTAAAGAAACTTCATATTCCTCCTGATATGCTTCTGCATTGCTTTTCTCTTTGTTTTCAATCATTTCTATAAGAGAAACAAAATTAAATTACTACGCAAAGCTACATAAATTTAATTTGTTCCTTTGCATGAACCAATTATTTATTACCATAGCCTTTTTGGCAGGTTTTAATTTTGCCTAGAGTAAAAGAATACATCTATAGATTATATTCACGTTTCAAAACAATTATTTTTTATATTGTTATTATTATCATTATTATTATCTCTTTGTCACTCACTTAGCTTGTTCCTCTCTAAGCTAAGGTTGAGTTTTAATTTGTATAGGATAAAATAGGGGGAGGTAAACGAAAACAAATTAATGGCATATATATATATATATATATATATATATATATTGGGTTTTATTTATGCAAAGAATATTGTGAGCAACAATATCATTTACATATATAATCATATACGACAGAAATTAAAATGGGGGTGAGTAAATTAATGAGTCTATACTAAGTGGGTGCCCCAGTCCTGTCTCTTATAATATTTTTGGATGATTTGCATGAACAAGGGATGGGGGGCCACTGCCACTATTCCATTATTTTTTTCTTTTTTTCCATACTTAATAATGGTTTTTCTTGAAAGATGGAAAATTTAAAGCGTAGCCATTTAATTTGCATTCTTTTTTGGTGTCTTTGTATATATTCTCTAAAAAAAGAAAAGCTTTATATTATGTAAAAATATGTATTGCGCCCTGTTGTTTAGGATGGGTTGCCCCATTATGGCCCTACCATTTTAATTAAAGTAATTATTAATATATATTTATTTACAAGTATAGGATACTAAAATATAAATATAAAACACAAAATTATATGTTTAACAAATATTACATATATATAAAGATATTAAATTACAATATTTTTATATTTTATTTTTAATATTTTTTTAATATTTTGTATTATTTTATTTTCAAAACTAAAGAGACGTTCCTTTTCCTAAAACTTATATTATGAAAGCTACTTAGCGCTTTCAATTTTCCTCAACTGTCAAATAAAATTGTGTTTATTTTTAAAACAGTAACAATAAAATCTTATCTTATTAAATAGAATCGACTATATGAATTAAGCGATATTATTATACTCTATATATGATGTAGATCTCCTCTAATCATTAGTCATTATTTCTAAAAACCAACTCGAAATTAAAAAAATGAATGCTGCTAAACACTTATTTACAAATCTATTTAGTAATTATATTTCAGGGTATAAATATAAAGACACTCACAAATACAATATTTTAGTATTTTGGATTTTTCAAATTCCCCTGCGGAAAAGGATAACTTCAACAGAAAAGTTCTACATACAAGCCATTAGGGCTTGTATGCTTTACAAGTTCATTAAGCAATAAACCCACAAAACGCGCTGCATGCCCTACGTCCAATACACACGTTATATAAAGATTCCGCGTATATGTAACTAACAAATTTAAAAGATTTGTTTCCTTCTTCGTTCTCTTTATCATTCTTCTTCTTCTCGTTCTTCTCTCCTTATTTCTAGATTTGTTTTCTTCTTCGTTCTTCTTCTCGTTCTTCTTCTTTTTGTTCTTCTCTCTTTCTAACTCTAGCTTTGTTTTCTATAGATTTTTGTTTACTGAAATCAAAGTTTGGATTCGTTTTGAAGATAATGGATGATTCAACCTCAGATTCTCAGGGGGAAGTGGATTATGAATTTGAATCTAACGAAGTTCCTGAGGTTTGATTTACATACGTTTACTCTGAATTTTGTTACAGTAATTTGTATAGCATTGTGTAGCTGAATAATTCGTGAATATTGACTGTGAGACTAACGCGTCAACATAAATCTGTGGATTGAATGTAATGTATTTGATTGATTATCTGAAATTTATAGCAGACGCTCGGATGTAGATCAGAGCTTTCTTTGGGTGTATTTGTTTCGGTAGTGTGGGTGTATTTACATTTATGGCTTTTTCTGTTATTTTAGCTGAGTTGTTGTCGTTCGGGTGTATTATATGAGACATGATTGGATGTGTTTTTAGTTTTCGTCATGGTGTATTCTGCAGCCTGTGTATTTACAGCTTATGGCTTTTATTGTCATTTTGGTTGAGTTGGTGCCGCTCGGGTGTATTATATTACCAATGATTGGGTGTATTTATAGTTTTTGACATGGTGTATTCTGCAGCCTCTCTCTGTTGTTGATGACCAGTTTATTCCGAATGTTGGAATGACCTTTACCACCCTTGAAGATGCTAGAAAATTTTACAGGAACAAGTATTTCGGAGATGTTATTTCATTTGACACTATATACAATACAAACAAGTAATAAACTGTCCCTTTTTATGATTCTAAATTAATGTGTTTTATGAATCTGCCACAGAGGTGTATATTGGGTGTTTTTTGGGTGTATACAAAGCATTTGTTGGGTGTACGTAATGATTTTCCATTCTGCACTATGGTAATTTGTTTCAGGTATAATTTGGTTTGTGGTTCTTTTGTTGGGGTGAATCACCACGGTCAGTCAACACTTCTCGGATGCTCTTTGATGAAAAACAAAGAAATTGAATCATTCAAATGGTTATTTCAATGTTGGCTTCGTTGCATGGGAGGAAATGCTCCGAAAGGATTTTTCGCCGATCAATGCGCATCAATGAAAAGGGCTTTAGAGGCCTGTATGCCAACAACAATTCACCGTTGGTGTATTTGGCACATCATGAAGAAGATTCCAAGCAAATTAAACGGGTACAAGGGACATGCAGAAATTGAACAAGAAATGAGCGAAGTTGTCTGGAACTCTCGTAGTAAAGACTCATTTGATAGGAATTGGAATGAATTTCTGCTGAATTTTGGTCTTGTGGACAACAAGTGGTTTTCAGGTAATGTTTGTTTAAAATCTGCAGCAGAAGTGTAAATTTAATTTTCTTCGGGTGTATTTATAGTCTGTGTTTGGGTGTATTCTGCAGATCTCTATGAAGACCGTCATATATGGGTTCCAATCTATCTGGATCACCACTTCTGGACAGGGATGAGAAGCACGCAAAGGATCTCTATGTTATAAAATACTGTTTATTTTTTTTACAATGGTTTAAGGGTTTTGGGTATTAGGGTTTAGGGTTTTATGATTTACGGGGTACGGGTTAGGGTTTAGGTTTTAAGTGTTTCGTGTTTACGGTTTTAGGGATAAAGCATCAAGGGGATAGATTTTTTGGTGTATATTCAACGTTCTTTGGGTGTAAAAAATGGCAAGTTATGGATGTATATTTAGTTTGATTTTTTTCCTTCATATTATAGTACCTGTAATTCATACATTTTGAATACAGCAAAGAGATTTTAATTATTGAAAGAAATTTTATAATAAACAGAACTATAATTGGAAAATTTTTACAGCATGTGTTCAATTTGTTACAGGACTATATAACATTTACATTAAACAGTGTCAATATCCTCAGAATCTATCTGACAATATGGACTCAATAAAAACGAGGATGGCTTGGACAGTCTTATTGCATTACTTTTCCTAATGACTTCAGCTTTGTCTAGATTCATGTCATGGAATAGAATCCTGAAAGCATATTCCACTCTAAAGTGGTCCATCTCGTCCTACAGTTAAAAAGAATATTCTGTTTAATCAACCATGTTAATTGAGAAATGTAATATAGAGTTATTTACTTTTTAAACACATTTACCTAGCTGACATTTATTTCATCTAAGCACACTTACATTTCTTCCAACTTGGTTTATGGCTGCCATTTTTTCTGAAATAAAAAATACACTCATATATATCAGCAGGATACACCCAAGGATATAAATAAGATACACCCATAGATATGAGTCAGATACACCCATAGATATCAGTCAGATATCACTCAAACATGCATTAATATACAAGGGCAAGCAACATTACAAGTTCAGGCAATATACACCCACGGACAATCAAATATTAGAACAGTGAAACTGTTGAATATATATTACAGTATATCAGTTCAGAAAAATACACCCATAGATATCAGCAAGATATACCCAAGGATATAAATAAGATACACCCATAGATATGAGTGAGATACACACATAGATATCATTCAGATATCACTCAAACATGCATTAATATACAAAGACAAGCAACATTACAAGGTCAAGTAATATACACCCATGGACAATCAAATATTAGAACAGTGCAACTATTGAATATATATTACAGTATATTAGTTCAGAAAAATACACCCATAGATATCAGCAAGATACACCTAAAGATATAAACAAGATACACCCATAGATATGAGTCAGATACACCCATAGATATCAGTCAGATATCACTCAAACAAGCATTAATATACAAGGACAAACAACATTACAAGGTCAAGTAATATACACCCATGGACAATCAAATATTAAAACAGTGCAACTGTTGAATATATTACAGTATATCAGTTCAGAAATATACACCCAACAAAGTATGTGATATACACCCAACAAGTTACTCCATATACACCCAGCAAATTACGCATTATATTCCAAACAATCAATTACCAGAAGAACTAGAAAAATAACTACAGTAATACTTAGAACAACTAAGAAGAACACTATAACCTAGAACCAAGAATAACAGTAAAACGTAGAACAAGTAGAATATTAAAAACTGTAAAATGAGACTTAGAACAAGAACAGTAAAACCTAGAAGAATGTAGAAAAACAATAAAACTTAGTTCTTCGTTTTCGAAATCTGAAAAATATAGAATATGAGTGAAATAGTAACATAACGTACCTTGAGTATTATAACTTCGTTTTTTCTTGAGATTCTTGATCGAGAGTTCTACGTTGTGTTGATGGAGAGTTCTGATCTTCGCGACAAGTGCTATCTCTGCAGTTTGGAATGTTGCTCGAAAATGGACGATTTGTGTTTTCTTTGAACGGGTTGGAGAAGTGAAAGAGTGCGCCATTAAGGAGTGCTATTTACGAAGAGAAACCGTTTGAGTGGGACGCGTGTAATTTACGCTCCATTCAAAGTGAGATGAGTGCGCGTGTGAATGATGTGTAGGTTGGAAACTTGTAAAACTTGTAGGGCCTTTTTGCTTGTATGTGTAGCAGGCCCGTAACTTCAAAATTGAAAGAACAGTTCCCTCTCTTCAGTGTGAAATAATAAAACTATGTAATAAGAGGGACATCATGATTCATGAATAATAAAAGAGGGAATCTGTTAAATTTTGGGCAGAAACTGAATCTTACAACATAACGGATTGACGTGTTGTATTCATAATCTACAACGCTAATCAACATAACGGATTGCAAGTTTAATTTAGTTTCGAAATAATTGTTAATTTATTAGAGATATTATTAGTTAAAATTATTTTAACCCAGAATCATGTTCTCGTGTCAGTCACCAACTCACCATGCTATATTCAATTATTTGAAGTTTATAGAAATGAATTGAAGCCTAGCATATATGTTAGGATGAGGCCATTATTGGCATGGCATTATTAAAGCATTTAAAAATGTGCTATGATTGTGAGTTCTAATTTGCTTTCATTCAAAGCATACAAAAAATTCTCTTTCAAAAGATGCATGAAACTAGTATGAGCATCAAACAACAAAGGCATAAATTGCTAATTACTGGATTAAAATTTTAAATCATTATCAACCAATAAATAATAGCTTTTTAAGTAAAGGATAGTTTTTTGGGATACTTTTAGCAAAAGAAACTACAGACTTGTGTTCTACCAAAAGTGTATGAAGCAGCCAAAGTCTTCCTTTTTCTATTAAGAATTTAAAACAAATGTGCCTATTAATTAGTGATTACTGAGATTTAATACACAACATGAAAATAGTTAAAACAAAATAAGTTGATTGTATGGTTACAAATTTGTGTTATTATGAACGTTCATAATGATTTCTTTCCATCAAGTTGAGTAGCATTTAATAATGAGAAAATATTTAGTTTGGTCTCTAAAATTACATTCGAGTCTTAATTTAGTCTTTAGAATTTTAATTGCCTCAATTTAGTTTCTAAATTTTTCAATTGATTTTGTGACGGAAGTCACCGCAGGACTAACGTGATTAAAATTTGAAAAATTTAGAGACTAAATTAAGGCAATTAAAATTTTAAAGACTAAATTGAAATTTGAGTGTAACTTTAAAGACCAAACTGAATATTTTCTCTTTAATAATTTTTGTGAAGTCGCAATTTCCAGTTAAATAATTTCGGAGCCAGAAAAAAAAATAAAGACATTGGGACCAGTCTATATAATGAATCAATCACTGAGAAACACAGCTATGGAAGATATATGGGAAACATATATAATGTAGTATCAATATAGGTAACAGAATCATTTGAACCAAAGATAGATAAATAGGGGATGTGTTTGTGGTCCCTTTTTACATGATTACATGTTGTAATATATAAGCTAAGGCAACCAAGATAACCTATGTGACATGAGTGTATGCCTTGGAGACGATAATAGGGTTACTTTTTTTAGTCATGGAACATAAATTTATAACACCACTACCCCAGAATATCAAACCGAATCTCCTAATTTTAAGTTAGTCTTTTTACCACAGTGAAAATATAAGAATTAATTATAAGAGTTTAATTTTAATGCATTACACAGTCGTGTAATCATAATCGTTTTTTTTTTTTTGAATGATCATTCATCGGGTAAACATAAAAGATAGTTATTTTTATTAACGTGGCATTATGTGATTGGACGATGTAAGTGTAAAACGGTTTTATGCATCAAAATTAAATTTTTAATTATAAAAGATATTCTTAAATATATGTTAAACCCTTTTATTTATAGCATATAGTAAAAAAATTAATTTAATTAATTCGTTCTAGAATTTAGATTATGATTGTCATATTTACTTTGTTCTTTTATGTATTTTTCTTTTTATGACGACTCTATTAAGATAATTTTCTCCAAAATTACTACTTTATAATTTTGTATTTTAAGTGTTTTAGGCTTACAGTTGATATAAAAATCCATTTTATATTTTTTGGTCAATGATGTCGTCTAATTCGACTGAATTTTATTTAAGGATTTGCTACTTGGTCAATGTGTTACTCATGCACAAGGTATGATTTAAATTTTTTGACACTTACTTAAACAGAAGAATGAATTGATTACTCGACCAAAAACTATGTTGGTTATTTGTTCTAAATTTAATTGTAATTTTATACAAATTTGTTTAGATTTTGTCTTGTGGGCTTGGACCAATTGGTGATTTTTAACCAAAGTGTTACCTAGTTAATGACAATGAGTGGGTAATTTTCTCAGCAGCTTAACCTGTCGGCATAGTTGCAAACAAAATTCACCGTGGTCACCAATTTTGATCCATTCACATGTTGTACAAAATTTAGGGGGGTCTCTATGATGGGTCCATTTTTATTTGTGTCTGAGATTCGTGTGAACAATGTTTAAGTTGAACACATGGGGTTAATAGAACAGATATCATCAATTCAATTATATATGCTTGCAATTGAATTGGACTGTAGCAGAGCTGAAAGGAACTGAAGGGAGGGACTTTTATTATTTATATGTGTGTTCATTGATTCAACAATTGAAAAAACAAATATTGGCATTAAATTTTGTTAGGTATTGTAAGAGAGGATCAGATGCATGGTACATAAATTGGGTGGAGAAGAAGCTTAAAATGAGTGGGTAAGCGAATGAAAGGTGTCATTTCTGACATTAATGCTCTGTCACCAAATTAAGACTTGGGTCAAATCCTTGTTATTTACTTCTTAGTGCAGCAAATATTATTACCGTGTAGTGCACCAATTTTACCCTATACTTGATGTATGTAAGATGTTTCTTAATTATTTTTAAAACCAGGCCAATTATTCTAATTATTAATTTATATATGAGAAATTTTATGAACCATCAGTTTTTAATAATTTTTATTATTATTTGGTCATAATAAATATTAAATTATTATTTATTTATATAAATTTTAAAAAATATAGATATAAATTATATTAATTTATGTGTATAAATTTTGATAATATATTTTTTATGTACAAACACATATAAATATGGATGTAAATTATTGCTTTAAATATTAGTCCAAAATTATGTGTATACATTTTAAAAAATATGAATACAAATTATACTGATTTATGTTTATAAATTTTAATAAATATAAGTGTAATATATATATTTTTAATGTATAAACACATATAAATATAAATATAAATAATAACAAAAATAATAAATTTTGATGATTTCATAACATTACTCTTCATATATTACAACTATTTATTAATATAAACATCAATCTTTTAAATTTGTAGTAGCACTTAAAATTAAATAATTTTTTGAAATCAGAAGGAGTATAATTTTTTTAGAAATATAATAAAATATCAAGTAGCTAGTTGTGTATTAATTAGAGCTGCAATAGCATGCTGATGGTAGCTAGAAATTGTCCTCATCCATATATATCAAGAATTGTGAGCCTTTATTTTCAGAAGGGGCCCTTCAGTTCAGAGATTTTAGATTTACGCACCTTTGTTGTTATATTATATCGTCTTTCTTCTTCTAGTCTAATGTATAAAGGAAAACATTATTATCTGAAAAGAAATATTTTATTTAGAGAAGTGTACGAAAAGCATAAAATATAATATACCAATTAAATAAGTATAATTGATCGTTGGAGTAGTTTGTCATCTCTGGATCAAATCTGAGTAACCATGTGTGGTTATTAACTTACTATTATAAGTCCCAAATTGGAAATTTTGTTTAAGAGTTCTGGAATTTGAGTTACTATTATAAATTCATAATAAAGAAAAATGAATTATTTCATGTGAGTTCTATCACTGTTAGTGAGTAATTAAGACTGTTGGATTCACTCAGAGTTAATTATTTTGAAGCTGAACTTATTCAATGGTTTAAGTTGGCTGATAGGAAATTAAAATAATAATAAAGAATATACATATTTTTGGTCAGTGTTGCTCTTTGTCTCTTACTTTCTTAACGTTGGAACACGTGTCTGAAAGTCATGCATGTTCAGAATATATAAGATACTACTTAGTATGAATATGATGATGAAATTACGAACAAGTAAAAGAACAGTATTAAGCAGTGGATCCCTCGAGCGTTATTATACTAATAATAATTAAGTCGTCGTACTATAAGTCTATAATTGTAGTATTTTAAATTAATTTCTGATATCAACCAAAAGTGACATTCATTAATTAGTTCATGTCAAATAAAGCCTTAGCTTAATTAAGAGGGAGTATTTTTTTTGAAACAAACGCGGCATGGTTGAAGTCACAGATCCCTAATACATTATTAAGCTTGTTGCATTAATTGCTTCAACCAGATGATAATAACGATCACCTCACATTTGTATACACGTACCAATCACGGGATTAACAACATATATATTCATATAAATATACCATCTAATTAATTAACAGCTGAAGAGAGATACTACTATAGTCTTTGGCTGCTAATTACAACTTGGGAGTGAGTGCATCAGAAAATACTATTATATACTATTTGAGAGAGAAATGCTTCTTGACTTGTCATACAGAATAAGAAATATATATAGGATCAATAATTTATTAAATTTTGTCAAACATATAATTAATAAAAAAAAGTTATTAGATAAAATTTTATACCAATTTCACACTATTAAAATTATTATTGATGATTATTTAATTACTACAAATCATAAAAATTGTTGATCCCTTATATATATATTAAGAGTGAAATATTTCATAATTCATATAGCATCAAGGAATTTATATTATTGAAAAATGAGGGGTTAATAGTACACAGAAAAGTAGAGTTGAAGGAAAAAGAAATTTGAAAAGGTGATGACGTACTTGTAGTTGTCTTAACAGATAGATATGCAAATGTGACCGTTTTTATAGATCCTTGGAAGGGATCCGGTTTTGTCGCTCATTAATCAGCCTGGCCTGCACCTGCATCATCATCATCATCATCATCATCATCATATATATGCCACCAAATACAAAACTCACAAGCTAATAAGCACCCTCTTTCTCTGCATGTCATTTTTGTTAGGATTTGGTTGAATTAGTCCCACATTGCTTAGGATAGCAAATGGAGTGGGTGGCCTAGGCTATAAATATGAGGCTAAGTTCTCCATTTGTTTTTGCACCAGTCAGAAACACTTTAAGCTTGTATCTGATTTTTCTTTTCCTCTGTACTCTTTGATTAGAGAGTGTTGTGAGGTGTAGTTAGATATTTGCTTTGAAAGAGTGTGGGTGTACTGGGGTGCCGGTGAGAGAAAGAAGTCTATGTGTTGTAACAATTTTCACATAGTGATATTCTCTGGTTGTCATTTGACAACGGCCGTGGTTTTTTCTCCGGTAATTGGAGTTTCCACGTTAAATTCTTGTGTTGTGATTGTGTCTATTTTATTTCTCTGTCAAAGGTGTTTTCTCAAGGGGGAATTGTGTCTTATTCCCAACAAGTGGTATCAGAGCTTCGGTTCGGTGGGATTTATTCTTAGTATGCTCTGTGGTTGCAGCCTAGTCTAATCTCTTTGGTTGCTGTTGTTGTTGCTGGAAGGCAGTGTGACTCTGTGAGAGTGCAGTTTGGAAAAGGTTCTGGCTAAGGAAAGACTTGGTATTTAAGTGTGTCCATTGTGACCCACCTCTCTTTCCTGGGGACCCTTCCTAGTGCACGGTCTACAGTTGAGTTATAATATTCCAGTATACGGTTGCAACAATGTCAGGATATTCAAGTGCTGTGAAGCTTGAAATAGAGAAATTTGATGGAAGAATCAATTTTGGCTTGTGGCAAGTACAAGTCAAGGATGTGTTGATACAATCAGGTTTGCACAAGGCGTTGAAGGAGAAGATCTCTGGTTGCTCTCTCTATGAGAGAAGATGATGTTCTCTAGAAGACAAGAAGTATCCTCATGGTATTACCGCACTGCCATGGATAAGGATGAGTTGTGGCAATCAGGTCCACAATTGCACACGGGCATTGGTTGGCGTTGAGATGCAAGGTGTGTGGCGGAGTTAGGTCGATGGCTGAAGAACTTCCAGGAAAAGCCAATTTGGAAGCTGCACCATGAATTTTCAGCAAGGTTTCGATCTGTACCAAGGCGAAATTCTTGGAGTGGTCTAATTCCAAGTGAGTATACTTTCATGGTGGAGTATGATAGTTCTCTGAACTATGATTGTCGGTATAGACAATGGCAGCAAAGAATTGTCGGTGTTGACAATGGAAGCTGAAGATGTGTGACTATTTCAATCAAGGTGGAGATTGTTAGGATTTGGTTGAATTAGTCCCACATTGCTTAGGATAGCAAATGGAGTGGGTGGCCTAGGCTATAAATATGAGGCTAAGTTCTCCATTTGTTTTTGCACCAGTCAGAAACACTTTAAGCTTGTATCTGATTTTTCTTTTCCTCTGTACTCTTTGATTAGAGAGTGTTGTGAGGTGTAGTTAGATATTTGCTTTGAAAGAGTGTGGGTGTACTGGGGTGCCGGTGAGAGAAAGAAGTCTATGTGTTGTAACAATTTTCACATAGTGATATTCTCTGGTTGTCATTTGACAACGGCCGTGGTTTTTTCTCCGGTAATTGGAGTTTCCACGTTAAATTCTTGTGTTGTGATTGTGTCTATTTTATTTCTCTGTCAAAGGTGTTTTCTCAAGGGGGAATTGTGTCTTATTCCCAACAATTTTCACTAGTTTGTTTTCAAAGATAAGAGAAGGAACAAGTTTAACCAATTATTATGGGGAAGGACTATTGGTGGTATTGGCCTGCTCCTGCATTTGGAAGGTCCTCTTCCTCCTCCACCTCCACCTCCACCTCCTCCTCCAAGGCTTCTACTTCTTCTGGTTGCATGTGTTCTCTCTTTCAAACCTTCCATTTCCATCCATTTCACTTTTCCATAAACCAACATCAACACAAGTCTCCCTCTTCCATCTCACAATGTCTCTCCAAAGGTACTATTACTATATATACATTCTATAATATACTATTGTCTCTGCATCTAACCCTCTATAAATCATCATCAGATGGTGCTCAAGGACCAAGGAATAGTTTGGAGTCACAACATGGTACTGCCTCCTCAAAAGAACAACAACATTTACAAATTCCGGTAACTTGTTAATTATTAGTTTAACTTGTCTATTTCATACATGTCACAAATTTTTACCAACTTTTAGAACTACTAACACAGTACCAATTCTTGAAAATACAGAAGAACATTCGAATCAAAACAAGCAGAAGCATGACAAGAACAAGATCAGGAAATTATTCGAGTGATTTCTCCTCGGAAATGAGCTTCTCTCCGGGAACCAAGACACCAACATTGGTTGCAAGATTGATGGGGCTTGATCTTCTTCCTGAAAACAACTCTTCCTCTCCTAATTCCTCCTCTTCTTCAACCCTCTCCACTCCAATAATTAATAACAAACATGGAAGAAGCAACAACAATAACAATAATCCACCAGTTCATCATAACCCTAAAGCAAGGCAGCAGCATCACCACATCCAAATAATGAGACACAGACACAGCACAGACAGCATAGGAACCATTCGTTCCTTGTCTGATACTCCAAGAAGATCAGATGTTGAGCATAGTAGACTCTCTTTGCAAATCAACAAGGAGAACATTGGGGTTGATGAGAACTACTTGGAAACCCCTCGCTTCTCATTTTCAAAGAGGAAATTTGATGAGAACAACAACAATAGTAGTAGCAGCAGAAGTCCAAGCCACTATGCAAGGCAAATTGTGAAGCAGGTTAAGGAAAGTGTAAACAGGAGAGTTGGGATAACTGACATAACCAACACTGTTAAGAACAGAGAGCAAGAATCTTCTGTGGTCCAACAAATCAGATTCAAGAAAGCTACAAAGACGAGTAGTAATGTGAATGTGAATGTGAATGTGATTGTGAATGAAGCTTGCAGCCCGGGGAAGCAGTCTCCAAGACTCAGCAGATTCGTTGACTCCAAACAGAATAACCCAAACAGCATCACAAAACCATCATCACCTCTTACCCCAAAAGATCAAAAGCCGTTATCATCGTCACCTACTACTACTCCACTTCCTATTGCTCACCAGATTGAAACACAATTAAGCTCAAAAGATGATTTGCAGAGCAAAAAGTCATCATCAGCTCCAAAATGCAAGAGAAGCAGGACTACTGAGAAGTTGGGATCAGGGGTGAATAGGACTACTGCTCCACAGACATCATCAATAAGAAAGAAGCAACAAGAGTCATTTGTTGCCTGTACACTCTCGCCAACAAGACCCAAGACCAAGAACAGATCAACTCATCCACTTTCAAGCAACCTTCTTCTCAATACAGCTCCAAATCTTCTCCCTGTCAAGACTCACCCTTCTCCTCTCCCAACTAAAATCCCCCAAAAACAGGTACCCCATTTATCAAATTGCAACACTTTAAATTTTAGTCCATCTCTTTTTTTTTTTTTTTTTTTTTCTAAACAAGTTTGTGTTTTTAAATATGTACATCTTTTTGGTACTTTAGTGCTAGCTTGTAAATCTATCTAACTATATTAAAACTTCGTCCTTTCCTTTTAATTTCGTCATCTATATGTTTGATTAATTAGATTTCTTTAATCATTCGTCACTAGTTAAATTAATTAATTATAGTTTGCGTGTGGATTAAGGTTTTTAACAACAATTAACCAAATATTGCAGCCATGTGATACTCAAGAACAAAAACGCAGCAGCGCACAGTTATCAAGTTATGCCCGCCAGAAGTACAAAAAAGATGCAATTCAAACACCCGCCACCGCCACAACCGCCGGCACCGCCACCACCGCAGCCGACGATCAAGGACCAGAATTTGAGTACATCACAAGCATACTAAGCCGCACGGGGTTGCGCAAAGCTACGTTACCCCAAATCCAATACCAATGGTTCTCTCTTTCCCACCCATTAGACCCTTCACTCTTTCACAACCTCGAGCATCATTACCCATCATCCAATCCCGACAAAGGTTGCATCTTTACGCAGAGGGACCAACTGGGTCCTCGCTGTAACCGGAGACTACTATTCGACTTGGTCGATGAACTGCTGTCGGAGATTCTGGCAAGACGAAAACAGGAGCGTGGGTTGTTGGTGGAGACTGTGTGGAGGAAGGTTCGGAGTTTCCCAGGCGCGAAGTGTGAGGTTCTGGAGGATATTGATGGGTTGATAGAAATGGAGGAGATGGAGAGGAAGGTGAAGGAGGAAAGAGAAGAAGGGTTGGTGATGGAGATTGGAAGGAGCATAATGGAGACGTTGGTGCATGAAACTGTTACCGTCTTCATGCTTTGAGACGCCGTCGTTTTGGACGGGAGACATGCGCCAGACGATGTCACATGGGGCCGTTTGGAGACCGTTCTAATCTTCACGTGATCAGATTCTCCCTCGCCTGGCCCATCCACTACCGCCGTCTAGATTTAATTCTTAAAATTTTTCGATTTTAAACAACTTAATTCGTTGTATAAAATTTTTAGTAGGTCGAATAGTTTTAAGATTTAAATCTGCGTTAAAATTTTATGTTCAAAATCCTAGGTGTTTAATTTCTTTTACTAACTAAGTGTAATCAAGTTGTTAAAATAAAATTCTATTCACTGCTATATTCAAAAGTTCGTTCTCTCTTTTAATGAACGTCTCACTTTCAAACGCTCCATTTTCTTTTTTCCATTTTTTGTTATATTAGGCTGCATTTTTATGCATCCTATTTAGAATTTTAGGTTAATTACATTTTGTTTTACAATTTTTTAACCTAAAACACAGTGTTTATGAAATTGAACATAAACTTTTGTTAAATATACAAATTTTCGATGACAATAAAAAATTATAGTTGAAATGAATTAAATTTGTGCGAATTAGATTTTTTTTTCCTCCATTAAACGTAATTGAGGAGTAGGTATAAATGACCTTTTTTAATGATTCTGACAAATTATTAGTGTGGGTTATTAGAATATTAATTTCGATTACTTGTATTATTGCTCTATGTTCAATATTTATGTGCTATTTGTATATATTTTTATTTTCAATTCTGATTATTTACGATGCTTTTAGTTTTTATTGTTCTGTAATAAATTAATGTTCTATAATTCTGATTTTTATTTTATATATGCGAATTTCTATACTATGCTAATAGAAATATGAGTAATGGTAAAATATTTTTGTGCTGCAATAAACCAAAATTTGTTTTTTATATGATTTTCACGGTAGTTATTTTAGAATTAATTTTTATATGATAATGATTAATATGTGCTAAAAGTTGAGATGATTTTTATCATTTTTAAAAAAAATTAAAAAAATCTATAAAAATAATATTAAACATACTAATTTTTCTATTAAAATAAGAAACTTAAATAGAAAAAAAAACTAACTCATTATATATATAGTAGATTACATATATATTGATGGTATATATAATAATATTTATTTATGCTAATAATAACATCCGAGGCTATATAACCTTAAAATTACAGTGACGAAATAAAATAAGTTGCGCTTAATGTTTCATAAAATTTGATTTAAATGAGATCACTGATCTTTTCCCGCATTTGAAGACATGAACAAGAGTTGTTAATCTTATATGAATCATACTATATATACTATATTTTTATATTTTAATTTACTGAAATTTGTTATAAAGTAATAAACGTATACAGATGCTGTTGTCGTACCTACCTAGAAGATTACGTAAGAGGATTATAAAAATTAAAAAGGCACATGCATGACGCTTACATCAGTTGAATGAACTACCTAGTGAGATAAGGAGTGGAATATGGTCAGAGAATCATCATATTGTATTTGGTTCTTGCTTCATGGAAGTTTGAGATTGTTATCTAGCGCAAGATTGCAATCATTTTCTTATTTATTAACTTCAATTAAAATGTATGTGTTTTTGCATGCAAACGTGAACTTCAATATATGCGAGAGTTTTACCCTTTTTCCTTTCCTTTTATTTCTTTCTTACTATTATTTTTTTAAATAACAAAATGAAGTAACATGCTAAAGTACAATACCTCCAAGAAGTTAGAGAAATTAGTATATATAAAATGTCTTGCATATATATATATATAATAAAGCTTAAAATGAATGAGTCTGTTTTTTCAATTTATGCATGCATGCATATGCGTTAGGAGAAGTGTTTATTTTATGCGTACCATATTCAACAGCGAGAAATATTTTCATGCTTTAATATATCAATAGCATCAAATGCTGTGTGCAGTAATTAACATGAATATGGCAGTTCTGATGCATAAACTATTAAGTATTTAGTACACTCTATAGAAAGAAGAAATAAGCGGGAGTGAAAATTCAAAAAGTTAATTAATAATTAAGTGACGTGGATTGTTTTTAACTAGCTATGGTGGAAAGTGGAAACAGGTAAAAAGATTGAGACCTTAGATGGGTGTGTCTGACCAATTTAACGATGTTTAGCTGCTTAGAGTAACACTTGTTTCGCTTATGGATCTGTTTGTTTCTGCGTGTCCTTCAAGGGTTTTGTGTTCTGAAATTGCTGACTCTTTGGCCCATGCATTGTCACAAATACCATATATATATGATTGATGATGCATTATTCAATTATTATTAATAATTAGATATGAGTCACTGATTGATGAGAAAAAAATGGGCTTGATATATGTAGGAAAAGGTGACACCCCTTAGCATAAAAGGAGAGGGAGAAAAAAAAAAGGTAGTGCAATATATTTATTAAAAGGGCAATCTTTTTTGTTATGGCCAAATGCAAATTCATTTATCACTACTCAAAATGTTAGCACTGATTCTAACGCCAGACAAGAAAAATGGGGGGCCACTACTACTGCCTCATGTTTCTTTCTTTCCTTCCATATTTTTCGAAAACGTAAATTGAAAGAAACATATGCATGGCAATGGCAAATCGCCAAATCCTACTTGGTTTATTTTCTTCAATTTTAGTTGGTATAATAAGTCATATCTTTTTGCTATTATAGCATAAGTTTCACCTTTATGTATTTTTTAATACAATATAAATACTAACATGCTAACTACTATTATTCTCCATCAATCATTATGTTGATGAATTAATTAAATCCAGCAGTTATATTCAAACAATAATAATCATGAGCTACTATATATCATCACTTAAATAAATTATATAAAAATATTTGATAACAAAAAAAAATTAATTAAAAAGAGTCAAAATTTACTTTATTTAGCATTCATAAATTATAATTCTCCATTACATTACATTACCGTAAATGATATGTATACGTTTAAAATCAAGTTTGTCCCTACTCTCTATATATGCAAATGTGACAACTACCATACAAGCTAATAAGCATGCTACTGATCTAGATGGAACCATAAACAATTATCATGCGCAAAGCGTACTCTTAACTTTAGATGTGACTGAACACCACATATATAATATGCGGTACGGTAATCATAAAGATAGATTCATAGCATCCGCATCATAATAATTGACTTAAGAATTAAACCAAAATTATACCAACCCTATAGGCTATATCAACACGTACGTTATATATATATAACATTTGGTTAAAGTCTTGGTTTACGATTTACACTTGTGAATAGGCAAATAATTTCTTACGCACGAAAATTTTCATTAATTCAATAATTGAAGTTCAATATTTCATTATACAGATCAATTTCATAAAATTTCATAAAATTTGGAATTAGTTTGATATATATATATATATATATATATATATATATATATATATATATATATATATATATATATATATATATATATATGTCATCATATCATAATATTTTATTTTTACACAACTTTAAAAATATAAGTAAATACGACTATTAAATCACATATCTATTGATATTCGAAATTTTTTTTAATTTGTTAAACTTTATTATTAAGATATTATAACATAATTCAACAGTTAGATTGATAAAATTTATTGCCTTTAAAAAATATTATTTGATAGTATAAATCAATAAAACTTAAAAGAAGCATGAAAATGATTCATCCGCTATGTATATGATTTCAAAATACAAAATATCATTGAATATATAGTATGTGAACAATAATGATATGTAGGATCATAATTCAAACGTGAAATTGATTGGGAGAAGAGGTTCATCAAGGAGGCTAGTGATTAAGCTAGTAGACTAGTACAAATAGAGGTACTACATCAATTTATGTAAGGTCCAATTCAAAATGTAAACAGTAGTGATCCTGATATTACTCGAAGAGAGGTACTGATAATATGAAGTAACTCCTACCAAACAAGGTCTCAGGTATTAAAAGTAGAGGTATTATGGTTGCAGTTGTAGGTGTAGGCCTAGGGTGAGGGCACTTGTTGCATGCCAGAAGATCATAATTGCAAGAAACTTGAGTAGAAATAGCAAGTTAATTCTTCTGTGCAACACTGCAAAGAAACTCAGTGGGAAACTTCATGATATAGAAAAGCAACCATGATACACGAATCCCTAAAACTGAGTTAGGTAATACGTATCAATGGCGAGAAGTATGGTATTTATACTCAGATCCTACCATTATTGTGTAAAAAAGTCTTGTCCCACCACTTTAGCAGGATTGCAGAGCTATTTGGAAGTAGGATTGTGGTATTCTTATTCGTATATCAACTGAGCATATTTACCATGCAATAATAGCCATGTTTTCATACAATCACACAAATCTAAAATTCTCCAGTAAAACAATTCCCATGCAGAAAGAAACTTGTGATTTGGATGCCAAAAAAAAAAAAAAAGAAAGAAAGAAAGATAGCAGCTGTTTCAGCGTTTTGAACTCCTTTCACTTTTGATGAATACGGAGAACACATTGAATGAAAAAGAATTCTTGGGTCTAGTTGTGCTATAAATTGAAACCCAGTTACAAGCACGGGTGCTGGTTTTACTTTAAAAATGAAAATGAAAAAAGAGGCATAATGATTGAAAAGTTCCGCCAGATGGTCAAGTTATTTTATATTCAAATTTTGTAAATCATGCTTGAGCGAACAATGCTATCTATCTGCAAGCATTTAAGAAGCGAGTATGAGTAGTACGAGACAAGTTGAATAATCACAAAGGAGAACCTAGCTGGACATATTGATTGTTCTTTGCCCGTAAGTAGCAGAGGAACAAGGCATTCACAGTTTTGTGCTAGACTGCTAGCCAATACAAGTGAGAAGCTCAGTCATTCTGTGACGATGAAAGACAACGTTTGCATGCTAATGTGTAGAAATAATGAACAGAAGGTAAACCTTGTACAAAAATTACGGACTTCTAACTCAATGAATTTACTGCAGTAATATCTTAGAATAACACTCTCATGTTCTGCCATCTACATCGAAGCCAGCCCCAGTCCAGCCAGGAGCTGAAGATCTACCTTTGGAGACAGCACCGATTCCTTTCCCTTTAATGTGGAAATTGACTTTCTTTTTAGTTCTTCCTTCGCCTTCATTAGGAGACTGGTGATGAGATCCAACTTTCTGACCATTACCTTGGTCGGGAATGCTCTCAGCTGATCCCCCACTTTCCCTTGCATTGGAAGCAGAGGATCCATCACGGGTTGAACCATCCTGAGAAGAACTTGCAGATTTCCCATCCTAATATAATTGAAATGCAATGTTTAAACATTTATTGCTATTATATATGTTTTTAAACATTTATTGCTATAATATATGTTAGAGGTCATCAGCAATATTAATATAAAATTAGTAAACTATGAAGGGCGTACATGATGAGAATTAGTTGATGCACGATTTGGATTCAAAGCTTCAAGTCGTCTTTTTAATTCCTCCAGCCTAGAAAACTGAGAATTACTGCTCTCTTGAACCTATTTAGAAGATTGTTATTATCAAATAAGAGAATATAGATTGTGTTAAGTATATTATATCTTCGTTTGGCAATAGTTACCAGATTGCTCAAGTCATCACATAACTTCTGCTTTAATGCCTCTTCATCCTTCACTACTTTTGATGCTGCCTCCCACACCTGACGCACACAGTCAAGATATTAAAATTACATTCGACGCAACTTATTGTTGCTGATAATTTAGAGGACCAAATCGCCCATAACTTCATTTAGTTACATGGCATCTACAGTGATTTAGTGATTTGAACAAAAGATTGTGAGGAAAGTAAAGCAACCCAAAAGCAAATCAATTACAGCAATGCTAAAAGTGAATCAAGATCTGAAGTAACGCAGTAACGTGGCATTTGACTAACACAATGACATGATACATACTTTCTTTTTGATTGCACAGATAACCAAAATATTGATATGATGAAAATAGCAAGCCAATACAAGATAGAGTTTATTAAAGTAACATACCTTCCGTGCCTGTTCTTCTTTGAGCTTGGCCATGCGAATTTTCTCTGTTTGTGTCTCTATTTTCTTTCTCAAAAGTTCAAGTGCTTAAACAATGCATCATGTATAAAAGTAAACCAAAATCATTCACCATAACAACCAGGGAAAAACAACCGTTTTAAATTTTTTCCATGAGAAGCAACAGTGACAGGTGGAAACCTGCTTTCTTTGGGCCGGCCGTGAGTTTCATCTCCATTGTAAGATTTGCAAGCTCACGTTCAACATCGCGAATTTTAGAATAGTTTTCTTGAATGTATCTGAAATTAGTTAAACAGAGATCAAGATGACAGACACTCTGCTTGCTTGATAATCTAACTATATGGTGGCAATAAATGGTGCCTATATTACAAACAATCAACAATATGTAATAGTGGAGACAGGATGAAGGGGCGTCCAAAACTACATAGGATCATGCTTCTAAAATAGAGCATCTACTTCCTGGATCCTATGATTCATTAGATAAATTTGCTCACCCTTTGCTCAAAAACCTCAAAAACCTTGTCTGAATTAATTATTAGTTCACCAATAGGGAGAGGCATGATTATTCTAACCAATTTCATTTTCTATATAACTCATACACCAAATAACAAATTTAGCACAGCAAAATCGCACTAATATTAACAGAAAAACAACAGTCAAGTGTATACAAAATCATAAACATAGATTATCAGTGTTACCACCATCCAAAAATGCAATTAATTCCTTGCTGCAATTCGTAATATTCCAACATTTTAAACAAAGGTGCAAAAAACATCATCTCCACTTGACCACTTCCTTCTGCTACCATATTACCAGAACTTCAGTTAATAGTTAATACCATAATTAATAAATAATGCTATTGCTTCAACAGCTTGTTATTGCATCTTCAATCTTTCGTAGCCACAGGATTTTAGCTATCATTGCCAGGAGAATCATTGGATTATATAAAATTGATGTCCAATTTCTACCTCAATAGAACAAAAATTAAAATTACTCGTAAACCAAAAATCAGAGAAACAATGAATTCAATTCGACCATTGAAGTAAAACGACCTAAATTGAAACAATGCCGCAAATGCAACCGCACAAAAAGAATCAATAACCAAGCACAAACTCATCGCCAGATCCAAATGAACAAAAAAATAGCCAGAGAAAGAGAAAGAGAAGTTACCTGTGCAATTGAAGTTGCTCTTCTTCGATGATCTACAACAAGAAGGAAGGAAGCGAAGAATGAGAAAATGAGGTAACGACGGAATTGAATTGAAGAGCGAAGAATAGAGAAGTACCTTCTCGGTGTAGCTAATGACGGAAGCTTCTCGAGGGAGACCGTCAGGTCCGATCTCAGGGACGAACGACTGGTTTGAAGCCATTTCGGAAAAAATCTCACACTCCGGCGTGGGGTTTGCGATCTCCGAACAGCAGCGGCGCCCGCGGTTCGACGCCGGTTCAGAACACGGTTTTTGCGGGATTTAACCCAAATCGAAAAATCAAAAATGGCCTCTGATTTTTATATCTGGTTTTTATTTTATATTATACGAGTCTGAGTCTGTGTATGACGAGTTTTGCCTCATGCTTAGTTGCCTACCCACGTTCGCCAGTCACGAAAAGCCTTTGTTTTCTATCTTCGTAATTTTAGCTTTCTTTCTTCGAAATATTATGGATTTTTTATTTAATCACTGTTATCCAATAACATACTACTCATGTTGTAAAACTTTGTGATAGATATAATTAATAATATAAATTTAATTTCAGGCACATAAACGGGTAATTAATTTCTTCATATGAGAGATTAGGCAAGGCAGTAGTCACAAAAGAAGAAGAGATTTTTTTATCATTGGAGTATACAATTTTGTTAATTTCCTCTACTATAAATGAATCGATTTATTACAAAATCTATAGCTTGGGTGAGCAACGCAATTGAGCTTATTGTAAATGAAAAAATACAAAGTAAAAGATACAAAGAAGCTCAGGTGACCTAAGCCATAGCTTAACACCATATAGTAGTACATTTTTATAACAGAAGAAACTGTCAAGTGTTAATGGTTGTTGCTTCTAACATGAACTGCGCAACAGCTTCTTTGTTAGGTAGTGCGGGAATTGCACCTCTCTTTGTCACAGTGATGGCACCACATATGTTGGCAAATCGTAGCGCTTTCCGGAGTTGCTCCTCCTCCTAAATCACCATCAAAGTTCAGATTATTCATTGTATCATAACATGAAAGAAGCATTTGAAGAATCTTCAACTTGCATTATGTAGAAGACCTGTAAAATGCTTTGATCTGAAGCTATGTTGTAGAGAATCCCGCTAACAAATGCATCACCGGCCCCAGTTGTGTCAATGGGGTTAACTTTAACACCTGCCACCCGGCCTTTGAATTTCTGCGCACACAATCAACAATGAAACAAGTGCTTATGCCACTCACTGTCAAATGGACTACTTGGTAGTAAGCTTACCTTGGTGTAATATCTACAACCCTCTGAACCTTGTGTCACAATTAATAGCTTGAGATCAGGGTGAAAAAGCTTCTTTAATACAACATCATCATCGTTAGGGTCATCACCCTTGGTCAAAAATGTAATCTCCTCCTCGCTTATCTGCACATACATAAGATAATAACAAAAAAAAAAGAATGAAAAATGTTTATGGGGCACTTAGTTTTGTTTCTGTTGTTATTTCAGTTGATAAGTTTTTATCACATGTTACAAAAGTAAGACCCCTTTCCTTATTTTGTTGAAAGCAAGAAACCCAATAAATAGATGCAAATTGCAAAATGAAAACAGAAATCAAAACAAGAACGAAATTGGTGAAATGCTAAGTGTTATATAACATAATACCTTTATGATATCAGCTTTGTCCCATACACTCATTATACCTTTCTGAGCAGCCTCAGCTGATGGCCATAGTGCCAATCTCAAATTTGGATCATATGAGAGAATACAACCAGATTCTTTAGCGATTCGCAACGCGGCAAGATGAGCTGACTTGCATGGATCATGAATCAAGCTAATGGAACCATAATGGAATATTTTAGCCTGCCATCAAGATTACTATTAGTATGCTGACTAAAACCAAAATTCTTGGGCTAAAATTTTATAAACAAAAACATAAATTAAGGAAACACCTTCTGTATGAGAATTTTGTCAATCTCTGACTCATGAAGAAGCATATCAGCACTAGGGTTCCGGAAAAACAAGAACTCGCGCTCGCCATCGGCTCTAAGCGTGACAAAAGCTAATGCAGTTCTAGCTTCAGAGTCAAACCGCACGGCAGATGTATCAACAAAGTTCTGCTTTAAAATATCACATAACATATACCCGAATTCATCCTTTCCTACCTGAAACACACAGATGGCAAGGAATTAAGCTCTGATTATCTATTCAAGAAAATCAGGCAGACTCTTTCATCACAGAAAAATCTGATAAGTTGAAACAACATAAAGGGTGGTAAATGTCTTGAGTAACAAGAAACCAAAAACCATGTGGATAAACAGACATAGAATTGAGAGATATACCTTGCCTATGAAAGCAGATGAACCACCAAGCCTTGAGATGCCAACTGCTACATTGGCAGGAGCACCACCAGGAGCTTTCTTGAAAGCAGGTGCTTCAGCTAGTGACACTCCACCCACCGTTGGTACAAAGTCTATTAATAGTTCACCCAAGCAAACAACTAGTTCACTTGTTTTCTTGTCATCTTCTTGTTTCAAATCACCAGATTTACCTGCACGGACACAGTATCCAGGGTTTCAGAAATTTTCACTAGCTACAATCTAACTGCTTTACATAGAACACAATATACTGAAACTTTTGAAGGGGACCATGGCCTCTCTCAAGGTCTATGACTGTGACATGCTAAACCTGAATTCAGTTGTGACCTCTCTGTTCCCTTAGAGCCAAAATTCACAAATACCATAATGTAAAATGCAGTACTTTGAGATCAAATACTACAAGGAATACTCTAACAACCAAACACGATCTTCAAGTGCATTACCCTTTCCAGATTATGCACTTCACAATATAAAGATAAAATAGAATCTATACAAGACATAACAGCTAAGTATAGATAGATAGAATCATGTATTAAGCTCGACTCGGATACATTGCGTTATAAGAGAAAAGATTCCAACATGCATCATCATCATCATGATTATTGTCCACTCCATGCACTAATGGGAATCGGACCCCAGAAAATTGGTGTCAATGTGCCATCTTTTATTAATGAAAATATGCTCATATGACAACAAAATAAATAAATAAATAAATAAAGCAATACATTTAGACGTTATCTACAATCTGATTGAATGGAACGATTCCTGTGATAGCAAGAACCTAAAATCCGAAAAATTTCAAAGATGCAATCTTTAGCTCACAAATCAAGTTCCAGCCGAGGAAATGAATAAACCCACGTTAACTAAACAACAGGGGATTAATGTTGAGTACAAGAACAGACCTTAACGAATGAAAATTAAGAAAAGTAGATGAAAAACCTGAGGGGGTAAACTGGGCCATGGAGTTGAGATTGAAAGCGAGAAACAGAGTAATGGGAAAATGGAGAAGAGGAGGAAAAAGGGTATGTGGTTTGTTACGTAGTGAATAGTTTATAGTTACAGTGAGAGAGAAAGAAGAAGAGGGATGCGAGTAGGAGAGAAATCAGTTGGCTTTAAAGAGGATTAAAGAATCATAGATTGTGTTGTTGAACTGAAAGTGAAAAGTGAAAACAGAGGAAGGGGGAAAATGGATTTTCATTCATCAGCTACGTACTATATTTCTAAAATAAAATTTTTAATCATATTATTATTATTATTATTATTATTATTATTATTATTATTATTATTATTATTATTATTATTATATTTGAACTGTTTTCATTAAGGTATATTAAATTTTTGATGTTTTAAAATATTAAAATAATAAATTAAAAAAATATATAAAGGGAATTAACTCCTCCAACAAGAAAGAATAGAGGAATATAATTAGGATGTAAGTAAATTCGAACAACTGGATTATCCGATTATTAAGTTCAATCTGACGTAATTAGGATTTTTTTATTTAAGTTAAAAAATATAATATTTACTAATTTAAATAAATATATATATATTTACTAAAATACATTTAGAGTTATATCTCGAATATAGTGAGAGAAATCGAAAATCAAACATATCTCGGATGCAGTGATTCCGTTATGTGTAACAAGATTTGCTGGTCATATCTCAGGTGCACTCGAGATATGAACAAGAGAGCATCTCGAATACACTGCATTTGAGATATGCTCATATTCTGACATGGGGCACTGCGTCCGAGATATGTGTAAGGAAGTAAAACAAGGACACTGCATCCGATATATATAGTCAAGATTATAATTAGGGTCTCAGCACCCAAGATATGTTGTACAATAAATTTATTTATAGAGACCATCCTAATACCTCTCCTCACACAATTCACAAACTATTAGTTTCTTTGTCTTCTTTCGATTTTGCTCTAATGGAGAACAATCAATACTTTTTTGTGGTGGTTTATTCGAATGGGATAGTCAGACACGATGATAAAGGAATGATATTTGAGTTTGACAATACTGTGATGCTGCGCACTTACCGGGTTGATACCCTAGATGCGCTAAAGACGATCATGATGCATAATATGGGAGGAGTAGGAACAAAGGAGGTCGGGAAGATTGCATATAAATTTCTGTATGCACTTTCGAACGGTGGATTTATGAACTGGTTATTCTGGATAGATGAGGATCAACATGTTAAGGTCATGCTCGACGTACATGTGCGACTCATGCCCCAACATGTGATGGAGTTGTATGCTGTGATCCGAGATGTAGTTACTGGGGATGGGCTGTCTCCTCTGGGTTATGAAGTCGCGCCACTCGAGACGACACCAATCCACTATGTCTAGCCTCATGATAGTGCCGATGATTCCGACAATAAAGGCAATTCCACCTATGTTGTCGAGTCCGAGTCGTCGAGTGATATAGTATCAGAGGATGAGTTTGTGCTGGAGACTCCCAGTGATAGTGTTGGTAGATTTCTGCTACCTCCGCCTTTGGCCATTCCTCTACTGTCGGATGTTCCTAGCCATTACCAGACGTGGGTGTTCCAATGCGCCCCACTCGGATCCATGACGACGCATACAGTTTAGGGTTTAGATCTTTTGTTCCAATGTTGTCACTGTGATGTACTGATTGTTATTAAATGTATTTAATGTGTAATGAAGCATAATTTCTATATAACTAGTTACCTTCGATTGTTTTGGGACCATTTTTCATCTATAACATTACAATATTTTCATCGAAAACGCATACAATATATTTATAACATCAGATCTTGACTATATCTCGGATGCAGTACTCTTGTTTTGCTTCCTTGCACATATCTTGGATGTAGTGCCCCATGTCAGAATATGAGCATATCTCGGATGAGTGTATCCGAGATGCTCTTTTGTTCATATTTCGGATGCCCCCGAGATATGACCAGCGTGTCCCGTATCACAAATCAATGTCACTACATTTGAGATACGTGTGTTTTTCGGTTTCTCCCACTGTATTCGATATATGACTCCAAATATAATTTAGTAAATACTTATACATTTATTTAAATTGGTAAATATTATTTTTTTAAATTTAAATAAAAAAATCCACTTAATTATATTGGGTATTAAATTCGATAGTTAAAATGGATAAAAAAAAAATCTTATTGTACCTGATTTTAATTGGTTTGAATATCATATTGGAAAATCGCAAAATCAAACTGATCTGATTATCCAATTATTTAATATATTATATTAAAAAATAAAAAATAGTATTTATATAATTTTTATTAATTTTAATCTTAATCTACCATTTTTATTAACTTCAAAAAGCATATGAGCTTTGTGAAATTATTAAGCATACAATCAACCTAACTTATTATATAATTATTTTAAATGTAACTCTTCTGGACCTTCAAAAAATTATCAATAAAAATAAAATGCTCAATAAATCACGCAATAATTTCAAAAAATTTATAATCTTATACACTTAAATTATAAATTGCTTCAAATAACTTAAAAAGTTTTCTAAAAGTGAGGTCTTGTAATGATGATAATTTATATAATTTCTTTCATTGGTACAAAAACTTGTTTAAATTCTAATGAATTTTTATTATTTGTTTTTTTGTTTTTAAAAGACAAAATATCAATGAAAGATAGAGTGACACATAAAATTTGTATAGTTAAAACTATTAAAATACTATTATTTTCATATTCAAAACTATTGAAACTCTTTAAATAAATTTCATTATTCATTTATATCTCATCAATATCATTAAAATTGATGTCCTTTTTATCTAACCATCTTTATTATTTTTTTAATAGTCTCACTTTGATATCTAATTGCTATATCTTAAAATAAATAATAAGATTAAATTCATATGCATTGTTAGCGTAATATATATACATATATATATATATATATATATATATATATATATATATATATATAAGTATCTAATTAATTATACCTTCTTTTTTTGGTAAAGTAATTAATTATATTTTATGGTAAGGACTAAGGAGTAAAACTTTTTGTTCTTGGTCTTAGGAGTTTCTTTTTAGTATGATAGAACTCCTAATATTCAGTGTACACACTCAGTCACGGCTTAGGAGTTTAAGCTTTTAATTCTTTTTTTAATAAGATCCAATTTGTTTTTAACAGTGGCCATTTTACTAAACCAAAACTGAGGCCCATAATAGGGTCCAGTGCTTGCACGAAGCCAGCTTCCATTTTAATTTTCCTGAAGCCTTTCCACTCACAGTGACTTCGCCTTCTATCTTCCACCGCCGTTCGCCACCGACAACCAACACTGCTGGCGCCACATATGATAGCTCTGGCACTGCATCCATTCCTCTTCCATTATTAGCAACTACTGTTCCCTACTTCACCTTCATCCACTACCGAATAATAACGTGAAAGTTCTGGATCCGTAGAAGAACAGAGCCATTGGATCTCAACCATGAGGAGGTAGGGGATGAAGTAACGCATAGATTCAAGCTCGATTGTGACCTTGATTTCGGAGTTGAATCAAAATCACTGTATTGCTGTTGTTCATTTGTTGCAGAGCTGGCTTTCACAGGCAGCATGCAAGGCAAGGCGTAGGGTCAGGGTTCAAGGCCATGGTTGTGAAGCTCTCGGTTGCAGCTCTGGTGCTCTTGATCTGCACCGTATCTTTGTTCTACTCTTCAACTGGAACTTCAAATGCTCCATCCAGTTATCGCTCTGAGGTCGGTGCAAATCCTCACTCAGATTTTTTTTTTAATCTTACGAATTTTCTATCGAATGTTTAGATTCGCTAGCGATTTTTTTGTTCTCGATACGTAGTTTCATGTTTTTTTCTTTTTATTTTGATTGAACAACAGATCCGTTTAGCAGAACTTTGGAACAATGCTGATTCTGGTGGTTGGAAGCCATCTTCGGCACCACGAACCCATTGGCCCCGTATCTATCTGTTCTTGTAGTTACAGACTGTTTCTTATGTCATGCAAGATTCTGGAACTCTCTGTTGCTATAATTTGATGATAATTTGATGTTTTGGCAGCTCCTCCTACTGAGAGCAACGGCTATTTGCGTGTTCGATGTAATGGTGGGCTAAATCAGCAGCGTAGTGCAGTTTGTACCTTTTCCCTACGTCTGTAAACTGTATTATATGTGCTGCTATTGTGTTTATGCTGATAGATTGTGTTTCCGTGGTGTAGATATCTAATGCTGTTCTTGCTGCTCGAATCATGAATGCTACGCTGGTTCTACCTGAGTTGGATGCAAACTCATTTTGGCACGACGACAGGTAAGTATCTTAAATTTAATTCTTCACATACTTCTGACCTACAGCATATTATTCTTCAGATTCTGAATTCAGATAGTGTTTTGTTTGGGAAAGAAAGGACAAAAAGAGGCTAAGTTGTTTGTCGTGAACATATATGTTATTGTGCATTTTAAGTAAAACTTTTAGTTAATTAGTTTACATTGCTAGAGGTAGAAGTTAACGGTTTGAATATAAACATGAATATGATTTATGATGGAACACTATGATGTTACCTGATCTATTTTGCTCACTTCGCACCTAGTTTGACAGGGCTTAGTAATTGTTGTTATATTGACAAAGTTTTAATCAATTTCAAGTTGTTAATACATCAAGGAATCTTTAACTTTTTTTTTTTGGTAGTACTTGACTTGTATTAATTCCATAAATTTAGATTTGTATATTGTATAGTTGTAGCTATTATCAAATGCTAGCTACTTGATAAAATACTTATGAAAAAAGTGCCTTAAATCTATAGGTGGTTGACCTTAGCTAATTTGTAATGGCATATTTGTAATAGTGCCCAGTCTTAGTTTTAGTTAAAAACAAACTGAATCTTTTGGAGACGAAGCTAAACAGACATAAAATGCGGAATCCCCTTTTATGATTGTAGAGAAGCTGGTTTAGTCGACTATCGTGAAGCAATGTCAAAGTACAATATGTTCTTTTCTTTTTTTATGCAGTGGTTTCCATGGTATCTATGATGTTGAGCATTTCATCAAGACACTGAGGTATGATGTAAAGATTGTTGAAAGCATTCCAGAAAATCAGAAAAATGGCAAAAAGAAGAAAATAAAAGCATTACAGGTAGCTATGATAATTTGATCATTGATTAACAGTTGGAAATTATGTCTATTTTGTGGATAATGTTTGAATATTTTGATACAGATGCGTCCCCCTAGAGATGCTCCCATAAGTTGGTATACGACTGATGCTCTCAAGAAAATGAAGGAACATGGTGCCATCTATCTTACACCCTTTTCACATCGCTTAGCTGAAGAAATTGACAATCCTGAGTACCAAAGGTTGAGGTGCAGAGTTAATTATCATGCTTTAAGGTTCAAGCCGCATATCATGAAGCTAAGTCAATCAATCGTTGATAAGCTACGTGCACAAGGCCCCTATATGTCCATACATCTTCGGTTTGAGATGGATATGTTGTCATTTGCTGGGTAAGTTATCTGTGTTACAACACTGAACAATTATCTCTGCTGGTGCATGTTTATCAAATATCAATTGAGCTTGGACATTGGGTAAATGGTGCTTTGTGCCTTCCCCCAATCAAGAGTTAAATTGCATGCTTTTCTATGCATAGGCTATGATTTTCAGTGTGTAGTCCATGTTTTGTCAGATTATCTTGTAGCCATGTAGGTAAACTTGTCAGTAGGTTAAAATGAGGAGAGTTTCCATATATCAATGTACCTACATTGGTTCTCTAATTGCTACTCTAAAAGTATTGTATCAATATTTTCTCTAATGTTGGATCCCTGGAGAACATTGCATATTTCTTGATTGACAATTTATAATTTATGATGCATTTTTATATTTGATTTACTATCAAGCATATTTGCCCCAGTATGTTTTCTAAATGGTCTATCTCTTATAGGGCAATTTTGATGGTACACTACAGTTTAGCCTCAATTATTTTGCTGATTTCTTAAAAACTTGGTGTTGGCTTTTGTAGTTTTCTGATTCTTTATAGATATTGGCTTCATCTCTATGGGATTTGAGTTAATTGCAACTATATATATATATATATATATATATATATATATTATGTCTGTGTGAAAAAAAAAAAAAAAACGAAATACATGGAAGAGAAGAAGGGGCTATCGAGATGGGTTTGGGGCGGGAGAGAGCGTCTGTCTTTAGCTTGTGTTGAAACTTGAAAGCAATGTTGTCAAACTGAGATTCTACTTAGGATTGGAGAAACTGTATCAAGTGATAACGGGAAAATTTACTCGGTAGAACCATGGTTTTGATTCAGGGGAAGCTTCTGGCATGCTCTCTTATTTTAGCATATGTTAATCAATGGGGTTGATGTGTTTCAAAACAAATTTAGCTGCATGGTTTGAAGTATGAAGCAGTTGGGAACTTTTGATGTCATAATTGGAGTTCATTAAGTTCTCATGTATGCATCAGAGTCCAGGGATACCTTCCCATTAGTATCTTGATTGTTTGACAAATGCTGGTTGAAGACTGATTTATTGGTAGATAAATGAACTTCTTTTATAAATGAACTTCTTTTAAAATAAAATGTAATTCTTCAGTTGCGAACCTACTCATGTCAAATATGAATATGATTGTAGATGCTTTGATATATTTACACCTGAGGAGCAAAAGATTTTGAAGAAGTACCGAGAAGAAAACTTTGCACCAAAAAGACTAGTCTATAATGAAAGAAGGGCCATTGGGAAATGCCCATTGACTCCAGAGGAGGTAAAATCAGTTTGTTCTGAGCGTTTTTTACACTGATTGTGTCTGGTGAATGGTCCTTTAAAATCATGCTGCTGAATGCTGATTACAAATTTAGAATCTTTTGAAGATTATAATACCGGTGTTTTATTTAGGAGGATGGACTTAACTCTTTTGAAGATTATAATTACTGCAGGTTGGTCTTATTTTACGTGCACTGGGTTTTGACAATTCTACCAGAATATATCTAGCTGCTGGTGAACTATTTGGTGGGGAGCGATTTATGAACCCGTTTCGAAGTTTGTTCCCTCGACTGGAGAATCATTCTTCAGTGGAAAACTCAGAAGAGCTTGTTCAGAACACTAGGGGATTGGCAGGTTCTGCTGTGGATTACATGGTCTGTCTTCTTTCTGACATCTTCATGCCAACATATGATGGCCCAAGCAACTTTGCGAACAACCTCCTCGGGCATCGACTTTATTATGGCTTTCGGACTACAATCAGACCTGACAGAAAAGCTCTTGCTCCTATCTTCATCGACAGGGAGAATGGGCGTACAGCAGGTTTTGAAGAAGCTATTAAGAAAGTCATGCTTACAACCAATTTTGGTGAACCTCATAAACGAGTTTCTCCGGAGTCTTTCTATACAAATTCTTGGCCCGAATGCTTCTGCCAAACAGCTGCAAAGAACCCTGCTGACAGATGTCCACCAAATGATATTCTGAATATTCTCGATAACGGATTACAGAAAGAAGCAACAGAGCAGACAAATTCCACAATATCTTGAGCATAAACATATGAAGTACTCGGTGACTTTCGGCTGGTTATTCTTTTACTCTTCGGTAACGAACTGCTGCATGCCATATACGGAGAAGGGACGAGAGCTCCTCTTATCCGATCCAGATTTTCAGGTGATATTTTTTTTTATCTTCTCTCACTATGTTGTCTATCAAGGGAGTTATATAGTTAGATTTGAGAATTGAAGGCGCCCATTTGTATATTTGCATTCTTTAGTTATACTTGTGGACAATGGAAGGAAACCTACGACAGAAAATTTGATAACAGCGCTGGAAATGTGATTGGAATCATATGAATTTAGGAAAAAATTAACCACACAAATGATGGTCCTTGCCCTAGGCCTGTAATCGCTGTGCGTGAGGAAGCCATTACATAGGAAGGATGAAAACTATGGCAGATAAATTGTTAGATATTTGAAGGGATGCTAAAGTAACACTGTCAAATTTATGTTTTATTTATTTATATTTTCATGGATAGTGAGGGAGATTAACATAATCTCTGGTTCGATTATTCTCGCTTTCTATATTTATTCGATCATATATGTTATGACTGATGTTAATGTTATCGAACATTCAAATAAGATGCTGATAATTAAAAGAATATCTTAATTTTGATGGACATAGTGGAAAATGTTTTATATCATTTAAAGAGTAGTTATTTTTGCAGAGTAATATTATGTGATTAGATATATTTAAAAAATTATTTTATATTGAAAAATATTATAATTAAATATCCTAATATTTAAGAAAATGATTAAGATGGATATTGATATGAATTGATGGTGCAAAGTGCACACATACAAACAATTGACAATCGCCATTGCATCTTCTTTGATGCTGCGTCGGGAAAAAAAGGTTATCGTATTAAAATATGGTTGTTGTATGAGTACGAAAGATTAAATTTTGTTAAAGGTTATCCTATTCATCTAAGTATTTTTTTATTCAAGTTTTATTCAAGTAGGTTCAATACCAAATAAAATTATTTTTATTAAAAGAATGTCATTATATGTGTTTTATTTTTTTTCTCTCCCGCTCTTCTTTTTTGTGCTTCTTTTTCTTCTTTTTTTTTTCTTCTTCTTTGATATACATCACGTCATCTTCTTTCAAATTCACGTATACTTCTCCTTTCGTCATCTTCTTCTTTTAAATTTACGTATACTTTCTCCTCTTTTTTTTTTTGCGTATGCAGATTCTTCTTCTTCTCCTCTTTTTCTCCTCTTTTGTTATCGTAATTATCAACACCACTAATATTTTGCTAATAGGTTATTTTTCAATTGAATTGAATAGAATGCAATTGATAAATTGAATTGAATTGAATGGATACATGTGTTCCGAATTGAATTGATAATCTTTAAACGGAGGGGTTTTAAATTTAATTTTATATAATGGATTATGTTTCGCTCATTCAGTACTATACAATTGTTTTACCATGAGTACATGTTCGATTTATTATGCAGAAAGCTGTTTGAATTTGATTTTATATAATGAATTATGTTTTGTTCATTTAGTACTATACAATTGTTTCTTAGTACGTGTTCGGTTCATTATGTAAAAAACTGTTTGAATTTGATTTTATATAATGGATTATATTTCGTTCATTCAGTACTATACATTTGTTTCACCATGAGTACGTGTTCTGTTCATTATGTAGAAAACTGTTTAAATTTAATTTATATATAATGGATTATATTTCGTTCATTCAGTACTATACAATTGCTTCACCATGAGTACGTATTCGGTTCATTATGCAGAAAACTATTTGAATTTGATTTTATATAATGAATTATATTTCGTTCATTCAGTATACAATTGTCTCACCATAAGTATGTGTTCGGTTTATTATGCAAAAAGCTGTTTGAATTTGATTTTATATAATGAATTATGTTTCTTTCATTCAGTACTATACAATTGTCTCACCATGAGTATGTGCTCAGTTTATTATACAGAAATTTGTTTTAATTTGATTTTATATAATGGATTATGTTTTGTTGATTCAGTATTATACAATTGTCACACCATGAGTACGTGTTTGATTCATTATGCAGAAAACTATTTGAATTTGATTTTATATAATAAATTATGTTTCGTTTATTTATTACTATACAATTGTTTCACCATGATACCCAAAAAGTTGTTTGAATTTAAATTTATATAATGGATAATGTTCCATTCATTTAGTACTATACAATTGTTTCACCATAATAACATATTCGGTTCATTTCTGTTCTGCACAATTCAAAACTATTTATTTTCTTCACCAGGAAGAGAAGGAAGAAAAGACAAAAAAAATTATAGCAGCAACAACAACAAAAGAATGACGATAAGGAGAAAATATGTGAAAAAGAAGTAATGCGAAAAAGGAGGAGAAAAATGAGGAAGAGAAGAACGTGAAGAAGAAAACGCTGCTTACGTAAACGAGTGTGAGAAGAAGAAGGAGTAGTGCAGGAGAAGAAGAAGCACGTGAGAAGAGAAGAAGAAGAGAAGAAGCGTGAGGATAGATGAACTTGGATGTCAAAATTGTTTGATGTAGAGAATATCTCTTTGTTAAAATTAAAATAAAGATATAATTGCAAAAAATTAAATTATCTAATGGTGATAAGTCTAGATTGGATTAGGTAATATGTTTTTTTCTTAATTAAAACAGAAAATGGATCTAATATAATCTTTTTCTTTTTAAAATAGAGATTAATTCAAATGTACACCCACACAAATATATATACACTTTTGAAAAAAAAAATAATTATATAACATAAAAATTGCATTGATTTAAAAATAAATTTAGAAAGATCCTACAAAATCTATAATTCTAATATTAATCCCTTGCGGAGAGGACGGGTAACTAGTTCCTTGAAAACGATCTATACGACTTGTATTTGCAGTTGTCAGGAACCAAGCGGGGATCTGTAATAAATATAAATCTTAACCGTTCCTTAATCTACGAACCTAAGACGTTGCTTAATCTTAAATCATGGAGAGCTTCAAAAGCTGGTGACAATCACATGATGTTGTTGAACTTGAACGGTTGAACCCAAAAAGATAAGTGGCCCCACTTTACATGTGGCATTCATTTGTATCCCACCTCAAACCTCACACTCTCAGCTCAAAAATTAAAATTAAAAAATAAAATAAATATCATATCATATCAAAATTAAAAAGAAAAAAACGTATATAAATTAAATAAAAATATTATTTTTTAATTAAAATTAATCATTAATAAATTTATATATATAAATATAGTTTAATTTATTTTTAATATATACATTTTATATTAGAAGCTCATTTTTACGGTTGATTTTATTGTAATAAACACAAATAGAGACAAAGAATGAGTTCATCATCACTTAATCAAGCTCAACATCACTCAGCTGTGTCAGTGAGTGTCTTGTAACAAATTAACAATGGCGTTCTCTTCTTCTATGATTAACAGCTTCATCCTCTCTTCCTTTAAACCCCAACAATCCATCCTCTCTTTTCCCTCCATCTCGTATGGCGATTCCTTCAAACCTCGAAAGCCTCTTCTTCCCTTCAGAATCCGCTCTGTTCCAACCTTAATAAGAGCCACTTCATCCTCTTCTTTTCCCGCAACCATTGCTGAACCTGAAGGCATTAAGGTTTTCTTTCCATTCTCTCTTGGCACTTTCTTTTGTTTTCCGATGAACTATGAAATTCTAACCTCTTTCTTCTTGTGTTCTGAAGATTAATTCAATTCCATCCAAACCTATCAAAGGACAAAAGACTGGTACCAGTGGACTTCGAAAGAAGGTATTTGATTATTTCTGGTTTTGTTGACACGTGAGATTTGAGATTTGTTCCTTTGTTGTTTGTAGCAATAGAATCTGTGCCTCGCGGCACATTATTCTGTTCATAAATCATGTAATTATCTTCGTTGGAGTTTCAAGTTTGATCAACCGAGGTGATCCTTTGACTCCTTCGATGAATTTCTCTTCCAAATATGCTCGATCAAAAAGCTCTTATTTGGATTTCTCTCTCCCGTTTTCACTGATCATTGCTTAGGTGATTGGTAAAGTTATTGATCGACAATGTATCTAGAGTCTAGACTTGACAATGTAATAGAATGAAACTGTTATCTGTCGGGCGTTTAGCTTTGTGTGTATATATTTATGTTAATTGTGTAATAATGAAATTCTTACACCTCCTTATGCTAGCTAGCATCTTGTGCTTAGGCATGTTTATATTGATAAGTTTTGCTTATATTGTTGTTTACTAGTTAGCTGATAATGAGTTAAAAAGCTACAGTGTACGGAAAGCAAGTATTTACTGGCGCAACAGTAGATCTAGAAATCGAAATCTGATAGCGGTATTCCACTTATGATTATATGCATGATTGTTTTGCAGGTGAAAGTGTTTATGCAAGAAAATTACCTCGCAAACTGGATACAGGTTGGTAGGATTCCATTGGGTGTATAATTACATGTTTTATACATAGTTTTACTTTTTCATCTAAGTAAACATTTGTGCATATGTAGGCACTGTTTAATTCATTGCCTCCAGAGGATTACAAGAATGGTGTATTGGTGTTGGGAGGTGATGGTCGATACTTCAACCGGGAAGCTGCGCAGGTTAAGCTTTTGAATGCGTTGTTTTAGCGATCAAATGTAATTTTGTTAAGAAAATTGCTTACCCTGTATCTGATTTCTGCTGCTGTTCTCATTCACTTCAGATTATAATCAAAATTGCTGCCGGGAATGGTGTTGGAAAAATTTTGGTTGGACAGTAAGCATCTTAATCATTTGATTTTTTCAATGAATTTTTCTACAACAAATGTGAAGAACTTTGTAACACAAGATGGCAGTAAATGACATCATCATAAGGATAAAAAATCTTTGATGGACTAGTGCATCACCTTATTGTTCACACTCTTCTAGTGTGTATTAACCTGAATCTCTTCTTAATAGAAATTGAGGACAACTTATCTTTCTAATACAGGGAAGGTATATTGTCAACACCAGCTGTTTCTGCTGTGATAAGGAAGCAGAAGGCAAGCCAATCTAACTAACTCCCTTTTTCCCTGCAGTATTTTAGCATATACCTTTTCAGCTCACATGCTAATCATTTTTCTCTTATACTTTAACAGGCAAATGGTGGATTTATTATGAGTGCTAGCCATAATCCTGGAGGGCCGGAATATGATTGGGGTATTAAGGTGAGTAAATATTTTTTAATTATGGGAATTGACTAATAGGTTATTTGGTATTCCATAAACATAATAAATACAGCTCTGTCGCATAAAGAAGATTTGTCTTGATATATCCGTAGCCAATTTCCATGTTGTGTGTAAGTTTGCCAGTTGGTGTTTCTGATAAATCCTATTTTATTTACCCTAGTTTAATTACAGTAGTGGACAACCTGCTCCGGAATCCATCACTGACAAGATTTATGGAAACACACTATCTGTAAGTGTTTGTCATGCTGTCTTGCTTTTTGCATCCTTATTCTATTCTTTGAAATTATTGACTTGATCATATATTGTCTCGTTAGAGGATGAAAGTTCTCATGTAATATTGCCATTACCAATTTAGCACTTAATCTTTCTTCTTGAACTCCTTACATTACTCTATAGAATTAATTTGTTGGTGATGTTTTTCTTTTTTCATTTTCTTTTTTCTTGAATGGTGCTATTAATGCATCTAAAATCTTGCACACTATTTTGCATCATCAGCCTACCCTGTTCCTATGCGGGATTACTCTAATCAGCCACTAACATGTGCTATCTCTTTTTTTCCCTTCTAGCGAACATATAACTTGAGCTAGGCATGAAGAAAAATAGTTGATATTGATTGGGATACTCATGGAGGAGCATGACCTAGTGACCTGTGCTTTTCTTACCTTAAAAGTTTAATGAAATTTCTATTATTGGGCTTAGATATTCTGCATTCATGCAGATATCTGAGATAAAGATCGCTGATATTCCTGATGTTGACTTATCAAAAACTGGGGTTACAAAGTTTGGAAGCTTCAGTGTTGAAGTAATAGACCCTGTTTCTGACTATTTGGAGCTACTGGAGGTGAGAATAATTTGTCTGTATAATTAGAATCTAAGAGGACAATTCATGTTACTTGATCTTACTGCTATAGCTTCATTTTATTTATTTATTATTCTACTTCTGTGCAGAGTGTATTTGATTTTCAGCTAATAAGAAGTCTTATATCAAGGCCAGATTTTAGGTACAATTTTCTTCATATCTGAATTGCTAATGCTAACATTATGGGATTGCATGTCCCATTTTGTTTCGTATCTGGTTCTCCCCTTGGCCTCTTCGTCTCTTTGTTTCTCTGTCCCTTTTTTTTCTTTTCTGCTTTGCAGCTCTAATTTTCTACAATTGTTGCTTCACATATTCTTGTTTACTGTGGCATTAATGAAAGAAGTTCTCTGTCTAATACATTGCTCTCAATAATACGAGATTTCCTGTTTGACAAAAAAAAATTATTCTTTTAATGCACTGTGATATTTAGTTTCTAGTTTTTTCTGTTTAATCAATCTTATTTGTAACTAAAGAGGTTGACCTTTCTGTTCTTCCTTGCAATTCTTATGGCTTGACTTCCTGGATCTTGCATGTCTTTGTTGGTTGTCTAATCTTTCTTGGTTCTTCTTAAGATTCCATATATAAAATTTATCATGTTTTGAACAAAATGAGCATATCATGGCTGATGTATGTGGCTGGTTATTATGCTCACAATTTATGAAAGTCTCAGTCTTGAAATTCATTACATCTTTTTTATGTTTCAGGTTTACATTTGATGCAATGCATGCAGTTACTGGCGCTTATGCCAAACCTATGTTTGTTGATAAACTTGGTGCAAGTCCGGTATGTTTTTCCCTTTTAAAACCTTTTTTTAATGAGTTGAAAGTAATTTATTTGTAGTTGTTGATAACAGGTTTTAATTATGCAATGTAGGATTCAATCGCAAATGGAATCCCTTTGGAAGATTTTGGACATGGTCATCCTGATCCTAATCTAACGTGAGTTTAGCTCTTTATTTTATAAAATTGTCTTTTCACCCGAAAAAAATATGTTTGATGGATTGTTCATTGGACAGATATGCAAAGGATCTTGTCAACATTTTGTATGCTGAAAATGGTCCTGATTTTGGAGCTGCTAGTGATGGTATGTGAGTTTCATGAGTTTCTTTTGTTTGTTTCTCCCCATCTAATTTCCTCAGTAAACTATTAAAATTCTATTGTATTTGTTGTGCAAATATTGTTATGGTACATTTATGAGAAAGGATCTATCTCGTGTAATGTGCTCCACCACTATTTTTAACATATTGCAGAAGATGCAGTTGATATATGCTTGCACAACAATGTTTTGTCTGTTTACTAAATGTTGTTGAAGTGTTTCATTTTTATTGTTTTTCTCCAGGTGATGGTGATAGAAATATGATTTTAGGAAGACGTTTCTTCGTAACTCCTTCAGATTCTGTAGCAGTTATTGCAGCCAATGCAAGAGAAGCAATTCCATACTTCAAGGATGGTGTTAAGGTAGAAATTTTATCCACTCGTTACTGTTAGGTGTAAACTTTTACAGGGGAAAAAATGCCATTTTCCTTCATTTTAATTTCAGGGTCTTGCTAGATCAATGCCAACAAGTGGTGCTCTAGATCGTGTTGCAGAGAAATTGAACCTTCCCTTTTTTGAGGCATGTTTTAATTTATTTTATTTTGTATAATTGTTTATATTTTCTAAAACTATTTTAAATGGAGTCTCATATATTTATAAGCACAGTTCTTTAATAACAAAGATGGACTTGGGTTCAGGTCCCCACTGGTTGGAAATTTTTTGGGAATCTTATGGATGCTGGGAAGTTATCAGTTTGCGGGGAAGAGAGTTTTGGAACAGGCTCTGACCACATTCGTGAGAAGGATGGCATCTGGTAAGTATTCCACATGTTTTTTTAAGTTTATATAATTTGATTTAATTTTATGTTTCCGGGCTACTATTTTGGTATATCTTGAAATTATTAGAATTCTGAAAAACAATGTTGACCATTTAGAATGGTAACGTCTATGTGTTCTCCAAGAAAAGAAAAATTGTTGTGTATCTTGTGTTTACAGGGCTGTTTTAGCTTGGCTTTCTATTATTGCGCACCGCAACAAAGACAAGAAGGCAGGGGAGAAACTGATCTCTGTGGCTGATGTTGTGAAGGAACACTGGGCAACTTATGGAAGAAATTTCTTTTCTAGATATGACTATGAGGTAGGTGTCATCATGGCTGCAATTGAAGTTTCATTTGTAACATGATCTTGGCATTTCAGTTTTATCTTTTGATTTTCTTAGTAAAATGAGTATGGTTAAGTGTAATGGTTTATTTTACAAATCCATCTCCTTCATGTAGGAATGTGAATCTGAAGGTGCCAATAAGATGGTAGCATACCTACGAGAGACTGCATCAAAGAGCAAGACTGGTGATAAGTATGGTAAGTTGCTACTAACAATTTCTCTTAATCTTGATGATCCTTTCTTGTGTATATCATAAGTGTGAAATTCTCTTGCAGGAAGCTATGTCCTCCAATTTGCAGATGACTTCACATACACTGATCCTGTGAGTTTTCACATTGGTTTACATCTTTTAATTTAAGGTCAAGAAATTATGATTCTTGCTTGATATGGATCCAACTTATTAAATGTGTAGGTAGACGGAAGCGTGGTATCAAAACAAGGTGTTCGGTTTGTTTTTAGCGATGGCTCGAGGATTATATATCGTTTATCAGTAAGTGACATCTGTTTTATTTCCCCACCATTTCTCCCTCAAGAATCTGAAATCCATAGTGGAATTTATGTACCACTAAATGCAAATGTTTGCTATATTTTTTTAGGGAACTGGTTCTGCAGGTGCAACTGTTAGAGTTTACATTGAACAGTTTGAACCTGATGCCTCCAAACATGACCTTGATGCTCAAGTTGCCTTAAAACCATTAATAGGTTATATTCATTTCCAAGCCAGTAACTCTGATGTGCAGATTTGGTATTAACTGTTTTGTTTATCATTTTTTACACCATTGATTTTTCTATTGATATGCAGATTTAGCACTATCTCTGTCAAAGCTCAAAGACTTCACAGGAAGGGAGAAGCCTACAGTGATCACATAATGTACTTTATGTTAATTGTAATATTGCATATGAAGGTTGGTTGTCAAATTCAGTTTTGGTTACTCAAGCATTTTGGAGCAATATACGTATGGTAGTTAACTTATTTGTCAAATATGGAGGATTATTTATGTACCAAAATAATGTATTGTAGTGACAATAATTTTGTGCTCTGCAAAAGGAGCTGATCTATTTAAAATTTTGTCCAATTACATTATGGAGAAACTAGAGTTGCATCTCAAGTATGTTCTATGCAGTAAATACTAAATAGTTAGTCTTCCAATTTTAGTATCCCTTATTTTATTTTTTGATATATCCTTAACAAGTCAAAATTTGACGTCTTCACCTATATAATCCTGAAGGGTAGAGGGTTTGATTGGGTAAATTTTTACGAAATTTTTTTAAATATAATTTTTAAAGATTTTATAGAAAAAATAAAAATAGTTTTATGTTTAGACATTTCATATAAAAATATTTTTTAATTTATTAATTATGTTTAAGTACAATATAAAAATATTTTTTGTTTATTTATAATGATAAAAATAGTTTTTTTAAATAATTTTTTTAAAAAAAGATATAAATTATAATTTAAAAAATATTTTTTTATTATTTTTATTTTTACTATCAAAATTTTGTTAAATATATTAAAAAATAATTAAAAAAATTCTAACAAATATAATGACACCTAAATAAACTCAGAATACTATCTTCAAAAGAGAAACATTATTTTTTTTTCCTGTTAAGTGATATTGTCAAGCATGATCTTTTATTATTTAATATTTTTTTATTTCACTTAAAAAATATATAGTAAAATATCACACTTTTTATTTTTTTTATATTAAAGATAGAAAAATTCGAATCCGCAACCTTTTAGGTGAATATGGAAAAACTATGCCATTTGATTTATAATTCATTGACAGTATCACACTTTTTATCACCAGAAAAAAATTGAGAGAATTTATTTCTATACTAATATTCTTAAGATTTAGAATTAGTTGATTTTTTTACTTAAATATCAGACACAATATTTGTCTTTATAAAAAAGAAGCACAATATTTTATTTATAATCAAATTATTTTGGCTTAAATACGTTCTTAATCTTATCACATCAACATGTAGCTTGTCATAATAATATTTAACAAAACAAACTAAATAAAAACATTTTAAATTGTATTAAAACTAAAAGAAAAATTGACAAGGCCAAAACAAACAAATAAAAAGAATTATTTTATAAGAACCAAAAACTTATTTAACTCAACTATTTTCTATATTTTTATAGGATTCCAACATGCAAGAGTCCCGATCAACATTTTGTCAAACAATTTTCCACTTATTTGCAAAATTATATGACCGTGAGGTTTGAATAAGTTTGCAGTAAAAGTAATGCAAAGGTGGGATGATTGTTGAGGAAGATAAGTGTGAGCTTATAGATGGATATATACGAGACAATAATGAATGACAGCAACATGGCATGATTCATTGATTCTTGGTGGTAAGGCCCATGGCTTATAAAGGTTACAGTGACCCGCACATATTGCTTGTCTCCTGTGGTGGTTCAGACATGGCAAGGTGGCTATCTTAACAAGATCATATGAAAAGATGTACTTCCTTCTCTCTCTCTATCTCCCTTCATCCCTTCATCTCATGACCTCGTCAGCTTTCCATAACATCAAATCTGCCCAATCAACCAACGTTACTTTGGACCATTATTATTTCATATTATCTCCCAACTTTATTTATTTATTTAATTTGCATGTGCTTGCCAACCCAAAGCCATATGCACAAGCAAAATTAATTAGTAACTAATTATAGCATATTGTACAACGTCATATTTTCTTATAGGTAAATACTCATTGTTTTCATATACAGTTGATAGTTGAGAGACGTTAGATAACAATTTAGTCAAACATATAAAATTATTTTACGATTTTCAACAAATAACTTTATATCAAAACAACGTGAATTTTCACATTTTTTATAACTTCAAAACACTGATGTATTAGATACACTACTGAGAAGCAAAATGAAGCAATATGAGTTCCATTATACTAATTGCATTTTGCCTTAGAGAAGCAAAATGAACACTACTTTGAAAGTTTTCCAACCAAAACTTAAGTTTCTTGCTGAGATCCGGATTATGTGTTTGATCTTGAATGAGACAGTATTTCTTCTTGAAGACAGATATTGGCGTTTGACTTAGAGACACAGTTACATACATGGCCAAAATAATAATGAGAATCTAATTGTATATTCAATTATTTCAGGTGAGAAATTAAAGTTGGATTGTGCTCTAAACTTATCTTGTTCTTCATTAGTTGACACACCAGAACCACTACTTTGAGGTGCTAAGCCATCATGCATTATTATTCTAAATTAAGATAACTTTGAGGATGATAAATTTAAAACAGAGATTTCAAAATCTTCATGCTAGTAGTGGAGGCTGATCAGAAATTTGACCAAATTTGGTGGCCTCCGATCCATTTGTCAGATATTTGTATTCTGTGTTACGTTCTTCCATAACCAATTATGTATTATACAGGGGCGGAGCTACGTATAAAGAAAGGGGGTAATTGTCCCCCTAATTTTAATTTTTTACATGTAAATTAGATGTAAATTTTAATTTAGTCCTCCTTAAAATTTTATTTTAGTCTTATTTTATTGTGTAAATATTTTTTGCTCTCCTCTAATATTTTATCTAGCTCCATCCCTAGTATTATATGCAAAATATCTTTGTGACTGCTACTAATTAATTCATGTTTGAATAGGTAGTTTTAATTTGTTCCTAGCAATGCTGAACTATAGAAACTGGAGTTAGTTGAAAAGTAGAACAAACATATCTAGCCTAAAATTTGTTAAGACTATGAAGTCAATGATTGATCTATAAATAGAGTGCCGCAATAAAAAAAATCTCGACAAGTCAACACCGTCAAATGGATTAATGGACTCTACATAATAATTGTGTGAAGAAACTAAGATCAAAGAATAAATTTTAAGATAGAGGAACGTACATATACCACGAGATCTTGTCGGGTACCATGTACCCAAGTTGTAACTGCAAAAGAAAAGAAAATGGATTGGAATTACTCACCAGAAAAAGAAAATTAAAGAGAATCAGTATGAGCACCAAAATGAGGTTTAACATCAGGCATAGTAAAACTCTTCGAGACGCAGAAATTTTTGCGGGGACTGGCCCGAATGAGGATGGGGACGGGGGACAAAATTCCCCTGAGGCGGGGACTCGAGCAGGGATCTCCATCCTATCCCCGCTAATCTCCGAAATTCATAAATTTACTAAATTATCCTTAATAGTTTATTTTTCATATATGTTTTTTAGTCATTTCACACATATATATATAGAAATCTAAAACTCCTAATCCTCATTTGTATAGCTCTTCTTTAATTTAGAAATCTCTAACGTTGTCCATACTCCATCCAACCTCTCTGCAGCCACCTTCTCACCGCATCATCACACCTCATTGTGCCATGATTCTCACCGCGTCGTGTTCTCTATTTGTGGCGTTCATTTCCGTAACTTTATCGTTGTGTCCATTCTCCTCTCTATTGCCGCGTCTCCCACCTTATCCACTTCTCTATCCTTTGACTCGCCGTTGCGTCCCCCCATTGCGTCATTTCGAAAGAAGTCACTGTCTTGTTGTTTAAACTTTTTGTATAAAATCTTGTTATTTTTGTATAGAATGAATACTTACATCTTTATTCATATGAAAATTAATAATTAGTTAGAACTATCAGATAGATGGAAAATGGAGTCCCCGCAAAAAATAAAATCCTATGAAAAATAGAGATGGAGAGCAATATTTTTCCAAGGCGAGGAATAGGGACGGGGACGGAGAATAAATCTGGAGACGAGAATGAGGAGTAGGGAGGTATCTCCCGCCCCACCCTACCTCATTGACATCCCTATTTAAGATAGAATAATGATGCTTAAGTTTCTACGTACAACACATAAAAAGTAAAAGAAGACAAAATTGCATCTGATGTTACTTTGACTTTATAACACTAGTTGTTAACCTTTTGTCTAATTCAAAATACGAAAACATTCACATGCTTTCTTATAAAGTTGATAGTTAAAATTTGTTAGATAATTTAATATATTAAATTAAATTATTATTTAATAATTTTTAACTATTAATTTTATATAAAAATAACTCCATATAAATTTTTATTTTAAAAATAACATTGTATCACTATTTATTACATAGTAGAACGACTATTTAATTATGAAAAAATAATATATCAAATTACAAAAATATTATATGTATACTAAAAATTAATTATAAAAATAATTATTATATATTTATATATAAATTTATATAGTATAATTCATTTTCAATGTATATTCTATATTTTAATATATATATATATGTAACTAATATAGTAACTGATTTTTAGTAGTGTATAACTTTTAATATTTGTACAAAACTTATTCTATTCAATATAACTATTTTAAATTTAATATAATTAAGATAAAATAAATTCAATATTTTTAATTATCTAATATAATAAAATTATCAATTAAGTCTAAATTTTAAATTATCAAATTTTAATCAAAATATGTAATGCACCTTTTACAAATAAACATTATTAAATGCTCTCAGATTAAAATAAAAAAAATTACTTTGTCCAACTAATTTATGTCATACATACTACTAAAATACTATTATTATATATAAATATTTATTGATGACTTATTTTTCAATTAATATATTAATGGAAAAGTTATAATTTTCACGTATAGCACCGAATAATGTTTCTAGTAGGTGTATGTTATACAATTTTCATTTGAAATACATTCTAAACCTCAAACATTAGCATCTTTATATATATAAAAAAAAATTAATTTTTAGATACAAGTGTTTTGCATTTACAAGTTTAATAAATTTAAACGAAATCCACTCATTAAAACTCATCTATTAAACGCGCCGCTTGTTACGTGCCTTTTTAACAGAATTTTAAATCAATTCAAATCAATTAACGCATAAGTATATAACTTCCATTTTTCAAAAGATCTCGTTTCTTTTTTCGAGTTTCTTGCCAAATTTGTTGGATCTCCTTCATACGTTCTCTCTTTGCTTCGTTTTTTTTTTTATTTTCATGATTTCTGAAATCAAGCTTTGAAATCGTTTTGAAGATAATTGAATTTTAGAAATACACCCATTCTTGATGGTTTGCGTTTTGATTGAGGAAGAAGACGAAGAGTGAACGTGTTGTTGAAAGAGCGCGTGTTTTTTTTCGACTTAAAGCAACTTGTATAACTTGTAAGCCAAAAAGGTTTGTATGTGTAGAAGGCCTCTAAAAAAAGGAAAAAATATAGGAAGTCAGCAATTTTATTAAATTATGGTCAGCATGTAATTAGTAAAATAAAAATAAGTGATCCCACATCATTAGATGATATCTCACACAATTAAAAACATCATTAACACAAAAATTGCTAACTCCTAGCACTCCTAACAAAAAAGTATTGCTATCACAATAATAGTTCCATTTGAAATACCTAATTATTCAACAAAGATAAGGAGAGATTATCTCAATTAAATTAATTTAATTAATACACATATAATTCGGTTCCCACGGAAGATACAGTCCTCATTTCAACTCTAAAATTCTCCGGGGTCTTTATCTTCATCTCAACGATTTTTTTTTTGTCTCCATATGCATCTGTATTGTGATCTTCGAATATCTTTATAGATATCTAAATTTACGAATTTTCGTTGTCATTTCTAATTGAAGGAGACATTACAAAACTCTTTCTATTATTTGCGAGCATATAAATATAAATTTTTATCTGTATGCAAACTAAATAGTTTGATATGATATGAAGCTCATCTAAATCTGAGTTTAAACATATAAATGTCGACCATGATACTAGATAGTGTGGTACTGCTTTTCCCACTGGGAAAACATGCACTAACTGTTTATATAATAGAGTGATGATAACGTAAATCGCAGTTGGTGTGGCAATGGAAGTAAGATGGTGATGGAAACTGACACATTTGTGTCCCTCGCAATTATGGAGGAAAGAATACCAAGAGAGGGTTGCTTAATGGATGGCTTAATGAGTAATAAAGCTGCCCAACTACAAGAACCTCATGAGCTTTGGGCCTTACTATTACAAGTATAAAGTGGGTTCCATGTATTTTCATCACAAACAGATAGGACTCTTGTTTTTCTCCTTGTTTTTTTTTTCCTCCCATCAAACGTAGAATCATGATTTGGGTAGTGGGTCATTTGTTGTTTTAGAAATTTTAAATTTGTTTAATGGTTAGTTTATTAGTCTAAAGTAAGTGTTTAGGAATTCGAATTTTATCTGGTGTATATAGTAATTTATTGGTCAACAATAAACCTTTAAATAAAGCTTCAATTCGCAATACCGTAAAAAAAAACTAAAAAGAGAGTACAATAATAGTATTTCCAAATCTAATTTAGTGGCACTAAAAGATTTGGTCTAATAGCATCTACGTGTAACTTGTTTAAAAAGTATATGAGATTCAAATCATGGTTATGACTAGAAAGTGATTATTATAGAACTCGTGAGAAGAAGGAGTATGATGCAGGAGCAAAAGCTACTTTGATGAATGATGACATGAAATTCTCTATATATGTGTGTCATTTTGTTGTTCTTGTAACTTTAGCTGACACCAGCAGAAAAAAACCTTAGTCCCTTTAAGTGTCTTCACCCTACTCTCCCATATATATTAGGCATTGACACTCCTAATATTAGTTCCACAAGATCTGCCATTTGATCCAAATCTAATAATCCAATTGTTCCGTAAATTTCCAATAAGATTTATCATTAGTATTAGTATACTAACAAGTGTTATATTCATGATTCAGTTTTGGTAGAGACACATGATAGTGGCCTAGTGGGACTAGTCAGTGTTAGTAGTTAGTACTTGTGTTTTTGCCTTTCGTAATATGTATCAACTTACTGCAGTTGCTTCCCCTTAAAAAGGTTCAAGACCTCTCTCAAGCATACAATGAGTTGAGGGTGGGAAAGTGGCAACAAGCACTATGAAAATTAATAATCACACATTCTACATATGAAGTCCATCATAAGGGTTTTAAGACAGTCTAAAAGTACTTAATAATCGCTGTATCATTTAATAAATACTTGTACTTATAAGACCAATAGATAACTAAATCAAATAATAAAAATTATATATCATGATATTAGATGTACAAATATTTTTTTAATCAAATCTAATTAAATTGAGATAAGCCCAAACAAAAAAATGTATCTATGCATCGTTGTTCTGCTTCTCTTTGTTTTTTAACATAAAAAATTTTGT